>NW_020799113.1:6948614-7023848 GCF_003259725.1 Athene cunicularia
CCCCCCCAACAATAACATCAATATGAGGCACTATCATTCAAACCCCACAAACTCAACAGAGAAACAGAAAACTGTAAATTAAGTTAATGAGTAGAAAGACTGTTTAGTTATATTTGAAGATAGGATAATATTGCTTTATATCTTTCTCAAACAGTAGTTGGGGTTTTGTCTGTTTTAAGCAAAGGTAAAAATGTTTGTCATTACCTAGCTGTCAAACAGTTGCATGGTTGTAAGTGAGGACAGAACCACCCATTCTTGACGGGACCCAAAGCTTAATACCTATAATAACAAAGGTCTGATAATGTACAGAATACAAAATAATTTTTGGTGCAATTCCTTCATTCACAATTGCTGTATATAATGTTTTGAACAGTCTGGACTCATCCTGTAAACAAAATTATTCTCTTGTTTTGCTGCTTTGCCCGTCAGAGTAACTTAACTGAAAGCAGGGCACTGTCCCCCTTGCCTGCTTCCCGTTACTTTTGACAAATTTGAGGCATTTAACACCCTGCATCAAGCAGGTGTGTTTGTCAGTGATATTCTCCCTGCTGCATTAAATTGCATCCTTTCATTAGCAAGTGTTGCCAAACAAAGCAGTACTCTGACAACTTCTCATTTCCAAGCATATTAAAGGGTTACATCTTAGACCAATTTTACTGTTATAGATTTAGACTGAATCTGCCTCAGTAACATTGTCCCATTCTGAGCTGATGACGAAACCTGAGCTATCCATATGCTTAATTGCACTCATAAATGGAGCTCTTAACAGTCTGTGGTAGTGATAGTGTTACAGTTGCTGTTTATGGAATTGTTCTCTAATTCCCTTTTTTGTAAATTGAAATATTTTTTTCCTATGACTTGCAAACATTCTGACAGAGAATGGTATTTTTCATGAAATGTACTTGGCCTGCAAACAGCAGCAGAAGGGAAAGGGAAGGCAAATGAGAACTAATGGAATGAGGTAAAGGTAACCGTGTACCCAGCCTGAGAGGAAATCATCCTAAGTGTGATCTCAGACACCAAGCTCCACAAAAGGGGCACCAAGTTATCTGAGCACCCAAGGAAGCCATCTGGGCCCATCTAACTTGTGGCAATACCTGCCGAATTCCCTGAAAGGGCATATCCCAGCTGCCCAGCCTGGAAAGTACCCGCAAGGTAGGAGACAGTACATAAACCACAAAAGAGATCCACACTACACACTGCTGTCAATATCATGGCAGCAAGGGACGGATTCAGTTTTGTGAAGAAACAGGACGAGGCAAATGTAATGATCTTTGTTCACAAAGTGATTCCTTTAATGTAAATTATCCACATCTGGGATAATTCAACGGGGAAATAAACAAATCTATATGGGTATGAAAACTTTCAGACCATATAGTTTATGCTTTCTTAATATTCATTGACATGAAAAGCTCTCTTGACTTGTTGCTTGCCTTTTTGATATTTTCCCTGGTGTACACACGATCTGTAACATCGCCTATGAAATTTCTTAAAACAGCATTTTGACTGACAGTTTGAAATTACATTCCCATTTCAAATGCGACTCAAATAATTTTAAAACGGCAACAAGGGTTCAACAAATAATGAAATAAATGGTTCACTTAAGCTATGAGGCACATTATGCCTCAGGTTAACAGAAGACAAAATTGCTAACTGAAAAAAACTCCTGTTTTGGTTGGTGAAAGCAATCTGGGAAGGTATTATTTCTAACTAACCAAAGTGAGCATGACTGGGTGGCTTAAAACACTTTATGAAAATTATTTTTAAGCACTCATGTCTGGACAAAGAATTCTAACTCTTGAAAAGCACTCAAAATCATGGTCTTTACTGAATTATTTTATCTGATTGGAACGCTACTTTCAAAACTTGCAAAACTAAAAAAATACAAAATAGAGCTTTCTTTTTCTCTGCTGTATGTACCGGGCCCCTCCTCCTCACTATGCCAATATGGAATTTTATCAATTTAGATGTAAATACGTTCCTTACAGGTGATGATTTCTTACATCATTAATGATTTTTGGAACTAAGATCTCTGAAACTATGTCTATGGCACATCTGATTCAGTTACACATCTCATCACAAGTACCACTTGGCCAGAGGTCATCGGCCAGTACTGCTCTGCAAGTATAAACACTAATATTAGCAAAAATCTACTCTTCATTATCTTGCAGCACAGCTGACAGGAAGGTTATCTGATATTTGCAAACTGGTTAAAGCCCCTCACCCTGTCACTGCAATTGTGAATTGTCAAAAGGATATAATGATAGAAAGACCTTCTGTATGCCACAGGGAAAGTATTTTAATAATTTATAAGCTGGCCAATGGGGTTTACAAGCACTCAGACATGCATTAAAATGTGTCTGAGACAGGAGCTTGAAGTTAATTTTCAATTGATTCTGTCTAGCAAATGCTGCTTAAGAACCTCATTTTTTTTTTTTTTTTTTTTTCCTCCTCCAGAAGGCAAAAGCTTAATTAGGAGGATATCATTCTGGTTTACATCTCACAAAGTATGTAGTTGCAACATTTCAATAATCATTTTTACATGTGTACCATACTTGAAGTAACTTAAAGAATTTAATTCCCACAAAGAGCTGAGAATTACATAATACAGTGCACAAGCTAGATCATAAAAGCACGAAGTATCATTGTTTCACTTAAGTCTATTTTACCTTGCAGATTTAATGCTCTTCTACTGAGAAAGAACAAGTTAGGGAGAATCAATTTCACATTTTTAGTATATATTTAAAAAAAAAAAAAATAAAATCTGACTACAGCCTGAGAGGTTGGAATCATATTGATTTTGCTGTTTTTCACAGGAGTGTAATATCAAATCTGTCTGCAATTATTTTGCATTTCTTATCAGCTCATTACAAGCCAGTAAGATAATGTTAGTTTATGGTACAATACACTTGTGGTTCATTTGCCAATACCAATAAAATTTCACAAGGTACCAGGTAAAATTTTTTTGTCATTTATGATATCTACAGAGGCTCATCTTTAGATCTGCTTTACTGATAATGATATAACTATCAGAGTCGGTAAATCCACGTTGCACATGAGAAGATACAACATTTACAAAAGAGGAAGTGTCTTTTAGACTGTAAATTAAGCATCTCTAAAGCAACAAGGAATATCCAGTTAAAGGCGTTTAAATGGAATAAGCCTAGTTTTAGGAGCCATACTATATATCTTAATTCTGCGTCCATAACATGCAAAACTCAGCCACCAGAATTGTCGTCTTTAATAGAAATACCAAGATTGTTAGCAAGAAAAATCAGACTGCAAGATCCACATGATAGGACACTTCGAGATCCATAAAACTTTCAGAGCATTACATTATGAAACTGTAAACAGCATCTTAAGATGGTTGGAAAAGTTTAAAATTTCTTAATAATGTCTAACCCGTATAGTGCAGTTGGGTTTGGACGCTTCAGGCATACTTCAAATACACTGAAGTTTACTATTTTGTTTTCCTGAAGTACTATTCTCTCCATAAAGTATGCTATCATTTAGAATACAAAGGAGAAATAAAAAATGGTATATTGGGTCCTTGTTTATTTCTATAAATCATAAAACTACTGAAAAAATAGCATCTTGAAATTTATTTCAACTAATGACACAAAATATGAAATGTAAGGACAAATAGTCCACTACACAACACTTACTAGAAAATAAAGCATAATATATTTTTATATATATACGCATATAATTGACTATTCCCAAAATATCAGTTATGATTGCAAAGTCCTTTTATCATGAGGTTTGTATTTAGCATTTTCAAGAAGAATTACTCTGTGGCATTAAGGCTGACAATAAAACAACCCCAGCTCTCTTCCATGCATGCTGAAGCTCATGAATACCTTCCTCTGTATGTATTGGTTTTTCTTCAGCATTTCTAATTTGGTTCCCAGTATGGCTAGCTATCTTTTGAGGAGCAATTATTCTATAGTATTTCTTTTTATTGTCTATTCAGGATTTATTTATTTCACTACACTGAGATTTGCTTTGTAACCAGTCCTCATCACTATAACACTCTGAGGTTTTCCAAATAGTTTATCTTCATAACAATACTGAGTCAGGAAGGTGGTAATACAGAGATTAAAGTAAAAAATGTACACCAGACTATCTCATCCACATCAGGTAGGACTGCTATGTTGCCCTGGCTTCAGCCAGGATAGAGTTAAATTTTCTTAGGCTGGGAGAGAGCCCAGCTGGAGGCCCAGACCCGGACTGGTCACTGGACTATTGCATATGATGCGACATCACGCTCAGTAGATCAAGGCGGTGCGTGCATTTCCACTTCCACTCAGCGCAATGGGATCTTTGGTGTGGCCTGGATCACTGCTGGGGGCAGGTTCATACTGGTCGCAACTGCATTGTTTATTACCCATTTGGGCTTCCTATTGTTACTGTTGTTTTATTACTATTACTAAACTGTTGGGGTTTTTTTATTCAACCTATGAATTCTTCTTCTTTTGCCCCTCCCCTATTTCACCGGGGACAGGGAGAAAAAGTAAGCAGCTGGCTGTGTGGTGATCAGCTACCAACGGAGTTCACACCACAACATATTGTTTTTGCCAATTATCAGGCCTAGCATAAAAGATGCAACCAGCATAAAGATGACCCAATAACCAAATTGTATTTGATACAAAAGGGTCAGTACATGGGTGAGCACTGGGGGTACAAACAAGTCAGTCAGGTTATACATAATCGACATCAATCCCACTGACCCCAACAACGGCACCACACAACCAACAATGGGTGGGATAAATGGTGACATGCAGTCTCCCATAGAAGGGATGGGAGACAACCGAGTCAACCAGCCAAACACATCAGACCAAGGAAGCCACACACTGAATCTCCACACAGCCCGCGTTTACCAGAGCCAGACCTGCCTGGAGCCCAGTCCCAGGGAGGCGGGAGGTCCTTCCCCAACAGGGAACTCTGCACAGTGCCTCCACCCCACAGACAGACACTGCCCCTCCTGCAGTGGTCCCAGCTTTCATCCCCAAGTGGGACACCTGACCTTGGGTTACTGAGTGCAGACACCGGGGGCTCAGTTACCCAATGGCTCTGTCTGCCAGGCCGGCCCACCCTGGGGGGAAGCCTAAAGGGAAACTCACCCCCCTTTGGGAAGGGCTGTGGGAATCACCCACATGTCAGCCTTAATTTGGGGCTTGGGGTTGAAACCCCAGCATTTCACATATGTGCACTTCACAGCAAGTAGAACTACATATGTATCAAGCACAGTTACAGTAAAGAAGATCCAGAAATATTGATAATGATTCCCAAAATGTCTCAAGACAGATATGACCCCCCAAAAAAACCCCAACACACACACACAAATCTGAAGAGTCCTGTGATACATGTTCCTCCGCTTTTCCAACAGTCTGCTTATCCAGCCACTTTGCAATGTCCATTCTGGACTTGAAAAGTTTTTTCCTACATTCTTAAATAAGATCAAGTTTAGGCAGACAGTACTAAGAGTTGCAAAAGCTAGACCCTGGAAAGTTTCAAATCTCTACTGAAAAGAACAGGGACATGAACAGCTTCCAATAAAAGGCCAACAAGCACCTATTTTAAACAAATCAACCTTCTTTTCCTAGCCTGGTCCTAAAAGTATGTCTGCATATAAATATGTCCATTCACCTGAGTCTTCCAGAATGTTCAACTTGAAGTGCATTCCCAAGCAGATGAAGACAGGTATTTATCATGGGAATTACGTACAGCCTCAGTAAAGGGCATTTTTATCAGTATAGGCTGTGCATTAGGCTTGTTTGCATCAGAGCAGCTGAATGTCAGTAGCTTTGAACACTCACGTAACAAGGTTTTATACTAAAATGACATTACTTTTTTCATTCCTTTTTCCAGCTCTTTTATTATTTTTACGAACACTTTATCTCACTATCCTGCTTGAATGAGATGTGTAGTGAGGAACATCTTCAGCTTCCCATCAAGCTAAGTAATGTGGATGCCGAAACCATGCACCCAAGTTCAAACAAGCATCCCAACTCTTAAGAGAAGATATAAACCACACCTTTTCAATCTAGCACATTGCTATTATGGTCTTCAGACAAAGCCACTAAATACAAAAGCTTAAGAATATTGTTTACCAGGGTATTTCTTGGAATTTCTGATAATGTACCTGCTGCTATTAAGACATACTACTATTGCGCCATGCAAGACTGTAACTATGTTTTACCACACTGTGATATATTTTAATGTTGTGAGATTATCTGCTAGATATCATCCTTATTAGATATTAGGCAGCATATTTATCATACTTAAATGCTTCACAGTTACCAACCCTGAGTGTATTTTTATCAATATATACAAGTGATAAGAAATACAGAGTACAGCAGAAATTCAGCCGAGAACCAACATTACCATCCATTTCAGAGTTCCTAATATTTGTATCCATTGTGAAAGGTGATTTGCCCTGGAATGAAATATTTATCTTGGATAGTCTACCTCGCAGCAGTAGCCCTTCTAAACACTCCTTGAAAATACTTTCAGATATTATCTCACTCTTATTTCTCCTTCCTTCTTTCGTTCCCCTATTAGATACTAAGCAGAAATATTTGTTCTTCCTTTTCTAGGCTCAGTGTGGATAGACTGCTGATGTGAAGAATTCCTGTTCCGTATATTATACCACGCAAGAGGCACCCTGATGTTTTTCTAGCGCTGAATTCCATTCAGCACAGCAGTACCAATAGACTAGCTAAAATACCACTGCTTAACCAAGAAAGGAAAGCAGGACAATGGTAACAGTTATGTTTAAACTTGTTTATGCTCAATATTCAGAGAAAGAGATATTCAACAAACAATCTAAGGAAGCCTCATATAATATCATCTCATTAGCTTCCTTTTAAGCAATAGATAGCACTTTAATCTTTGCACAAACATTAAAAAAACCTGTTGCATAAAAAAAAAAATGCCTTTCAAATATATTTGCATTGTTGCGGATTGAAATATTACATTTACAGTGTAAATAGATCTATTCACTAAACACACAGCTAGTAACAACCCACACTTACCAACTATGCCAAAAAAAAAAAAATTTCTCCACACAGATTTTCACAGTATATTTGTAATTTTCACATTTTACTGACCATCTTGGACCTGATTTCTCTCACTGTTCCCTATGCACTGTAAATATTGGAGTACACATCTATAATCTAAAAGGCACAGTGCACACAAGCGATGCACAAGAGAGTAATCCTCCCTCATCTTGCCACTTAACGTACATACACCAAGATCCTGTTTGTGTGACGTACCTTAGGTCTTTATATAGCACCATGACAATAAAATAGTACAACAAAGAGACCAGAGAAACTGAATTCACTCCAGATCTGTGAAAAAGGTCATTTCAACTTGATCACAGTATCTCAAGTGGAAAGTCAAAATTGGCCAGGTACAATGCTAACCAGACTCCTCTGTGTAGCAACCATAGAAAATTGGCACTCTTTAGACTGATATATGATCACATTACATGTTCAGAAATAGTATTTTTCCATAATCAAAATAAATCCTACAGTCTAAACACAATGACCAACTCTCTGGGTGGTGGTATTTACCTTTCCTGTAAACCTACCTTATAATAAAGAAAAATTAATTTTGTGCTCAGAAGTTACCACGTAGTGATCCTATTTTAAATAAATTGTAATATCACAGTAGCTGCACCAATGTATTTGACCAGTGTGGCCAGCACAGCCTGGAGTCAAAAGAACAGTCCATTCCTACAATCACACAGCAAAGTACTGTCATTAAGCACGCACTTTTGTGAAAGGGTGAAGATCAAGTTGACACTCCCCAAAACACTCAACCGTACTAACCCTAAAGTCTCTTAAAAGAGACCAGATTGGCATGGGATAAGAAAGTCCTCACAGGGCAGGAATAAGCTGATACTTTTTCCAAGTGGAAGGAAGAGTGTTACAGCAATCAGGGCTAGTCAGCAATGTTCACACGGAAACAGAAAGAGGCACTGATTAAGTAGTAATGTTCTTGAGATGCTGGTAAGAAGTTAGCATGGGTAGCACACACAGGAATTGCAGAAAGCCCTCCCAACACCTAGTGACTGTGTGATAAAACAGCAGATGAAATACAAAGTGTAAGTAAATGAGGAAAAACCCTAATTTTACAATTAAAATGTGGGCTAAGTATGAATAGTAAGAAAGAAGCACTTGGGGTTAAAACACGGCCATCCAGTGTTCCACAACAATAACAAAAAGGTAAAACAAAACCTTAGAAATTATAAGAAAAAAAAGCTACTATATATTCATGCGCAGTCATACCCTGAGTACCGTTTACTGTTTTGTTCCCCAACTCTAAGACTATAGATTTCCTAGACACACAAAAAGTTACACTGAAGGGCAGGAAAACTAACTAAGGCTGTGGAAGAGTTTCAGTGTGAGGAATGTGTGAATATGGAATGTGTATATGTGTAGGTATCTATGTGCATGTATGTGCACATGTGTATATGTTCATATATGCACACATGCGTACAGTAGATTCTTCTGACTGGAAAACAGATAATTGAAGAAGGATATGACAAAGAGCTGTGAAACTGTATCTAGTCTAAGGAAGCAACAATCAGCAGATCCAGGCCCTGCAAATGAAAGACTAGTGGCAACAGAAAAAATGTTGTATGTTCATCATGAATAAAAATATTTAACTTCTTCACACAATGTACAGTTAAGTGGCACATTCTGTCCCTGGATTCTAGGAATACTAAAAAGGACATATTAAAAAATCCATTAAATTAGCGGAACAAAAACCTGTCAAAGGCCATTAAACACACATGCACAGTAAAGCTTTTAAGTCACAACACACAGGACTCTTGGAGAACATTCGGGGGAATTATCACTACATCTCTATCCTACTCTTCCACAAGGATCCACTGTAAGAGGGCAGGAAGCCTTTGGTATAACACACGGTGCAAGGCTAAAAATTTAATCTTTTTCCCAAGTTCAAATGCAGACAACCATTATTGTTTCTCCTTAAAACATTTTGTGATAATTCAAGAAAACCACTTCATAAATTTACACGTGGTTTCACATTCCATATTCTGTTTTTATTTACAATTCATATGTTCATATATCTGTGCGGGCAGGGCTGCCCACTTCTTACCCAAATAAAGCAGAAAAATGGAAGGTCTAAAGCAATTAGTCAAGCTACACTGCCAGTACTTAAATGAACCATCTGTTCAAAGGTATATAAGACCAGAGTGGTTTTGAGCCATAAGGCAGCTCTCTCATTTCTGCAATATCTATTTGTGATTCAGCAGTACCAATCCTTGGTTTGGAAAGGTTATGTGTGTTGTTATTTTGTAATTAAACATAAAAAGGGCATTAGCGTCATCCTCTTACGTCACATAAAGATGCAATTCTGTCATAGCTTTCCTTTTGTTTGTGGGGATTTTGTTTTTAGAAGAGTGAAAATGTACGTGAACACTTAAAGCAGTGTGGGAAAAGCTACTCAAAAAAATTTCCAGAATGCGTTGTGCAAACTGTCATGTAAAAATTAAGGTCAAGACAATGGACTTAACAGTATTTGACCACTAAACAAGGAAATTCTTCTTCAATGAAGAAATTTGACCCTATCTTACTGCTCATCTACAGCTTTTATTTTGGATGGAAAGGGGAAGCAAAGGGTAGGAGACTGTTTTTTTGTCTCCTCAAAAACAGATCTAAAGCATGACTACCTCCAGCATCCAATTCTAGAAATATTTTATTAGTACATTGCTGACATTTATATATGCCAAGACTGAACATGCTCATTATGACTGTTTATTAGACAAAAGGCTACTAGTAGAATGATAATTAATCAGTTGGCATTGATTGAAATTCTTGATGAAATGAAGCATGAGCTGTTGAAGAATAATTGAATGCAATCATAAAATCCATGAATCATCCATAGAAAGCACATTTATTAAAGCAGAATTCATAACTAAGATATTTTGTCTAGCTGTTTTTCTCCTCTTTGGTTTCTCTCTTGTTGAATAAAAAAGCCAGATGTTCCCACAGCAAATCTGAAGAGACATCAGTTAAATATCCCATGCAATAGTAGAATATGAGTTTTGATATGTATGTGGTTTATTAACAAACTCAAAAAGCTTTTATAAAGCACAAAACTAAAACCTGGTATTTGCCATAATAGGAAAAATGAAACACATTTAAAAAAAGTTATTAAAACCATAGCAGCCTTCGAAACAAGTGACCAAAATAAGTTTTCATTCTACTATAACTGAAAAATTTAAAATTAACTCAGGATACATCTAGCTATTCTTTCCCAGTACCATTTCCTAATGAAAGAAGTGTATAATGCAATGTCACAATTTCGAAAGCATTGACAGAATTATCCTTTTGTATACATAAATCAAGTTGCTGGTGGGCTTTTTTTTTTAAAATCTATCATTAACTAAACACTGATACAGCCAAAATGGTTAAGGCTCTCAGTATTAAGAATAGCAGAACATATTATCATGAAACAGATATTTAAGAATTGAGATTGAGTTCAAAGGTAACCTCATTTTCTGAAGACTGAATCATGTAATTTTGTATAAATTCTGCTTTTAGATATCCTGAGTAATGATCAGTGCAACCATTACATAAATTGAATTAATTGCCCCTACTACGTTGATTGATATTCAAGTAAACATGAACTTTGCCCTGACAGAAGCTAAAATATTTGTATTACAGGCAAAATTGTAACCAGTTAATCTTAAATGTTAGATTAGACAAAATACATCTTTAATCATATAATTTTATACTAAGCAAACTAAAGAGCTCAACATTTTAATAGAATTTCAATAAGAATTTTAGTTTCTGCTCACTACCTAAAATTAAAGTCTTTTTTAAAAAGAAATACCCAGTTTAAATATGTCATTAACACCATGAAGACATGAACAAACATACAAGGTACTGATTTATCTCTTAAATCACAGAAATATGTACCAGAGTATCTGAAATACACCAATATTTCTGTTGCAGTGGGCCATGTATATCAGAAAATCTTAGTTATATCTTTCTCATGTCTACAGAAAGCAGAGAGTAGTTTAGCATGTCATAAGAACAACTGTCTCATCAAACAGCCCATAGTTGCAATGTGAAATTGCAGGTGGGACTAACAAGTAAGACTAAAAACATCATCAAGAAGAAATGTCATGTGAAAATAGAATGAGGAAATATCTTCTTTATGCAACACTAGCACCCATGTTCAGTACAGCTAGTGTTACAGATTCCTTAATTGCTATCACTTCTTCATGGCTAGCCCAAACAGGAAGGTTAATTATGCAGCATAACCTCTAAACTCTACAAGCATTATTTTAGCATCCATCTGGCAATGCAGAGTACTGACCTAATTCTGCTGAAAAAAAAAAAACCCTTTGCAAAAGTTCCTATGAAAAAAAAAAAATATGGTCATTCTAAATGCTAGTTGAATAAGTGGGAAGGAGGGAAAAACACACTCTACAAAAATTTCTGCAGCATGATTCCACAGCCACCACCCCCCTCTTTATTATAGGACATCAGCATTGCTCTAAAGGCATTCATCAAGGATGTGTCGAAGAATATGACCAGGAGTAAGATAAACTGGTTGCACTATCAGACTTCAGCCTCCGTTTTCTTCCCAGTACTTTCTTCCTCTGTCAGAAGTACTTATTAAAAAACTCCTGTGCTTACATGTTACAAAGAAAACAAATAAAAGAGCATGGGGGAGGTTTTAATTATGACATTAAATACAAAAATCACCACAATAATATTATTTAAAATACAGATGAACTCTACAGAAGTAAAATAAAAACATAAATTTCAAGTATCAGTAAATCAACTAAAAAAGCAAAATCTGCTGCCTCTGCCTTTTGATACATTATGTTTATGTTGCTCAGCTGCATACCCTCTCCATTCTGATGTATGTATAAACCTTGAAAAAGACAAATATTACCATCATGACATTAGTTTAATAGGGCACTCAAAAAATACCTAAATTAATATCTAAGATGTGACATCCATAGAACTTAACTAAATTGTTAATTTTTTCTGATATGGATTTTCAATCCCTACAACTTTCTCACCAAGAAGAGTGATTACGTTGAACTCAAAGATCCTATTTAAGGCAAACTTTAGGGAAACTACTGCTTTTGTGCCATTACTGAGCAGCCACAATGGCAGCAGAAATAGTACAGCAGTCACTGAAATTTTGCTGTCATTATGTTATTTAGACATTTCTCTGAGCAGAATGATATGACAGAGTGACTACTGCCATCACTGATAGAGCTTCTACACTCAGACAGTACAAGACGAGCAGAGGCTCAGCCTGCATATTACAGATAAAGACAATACAAATGCAAGCTCTAAGAATAACCTCTTGTAGAATTTTATCAAATAGACTTTGTTTCTATGCATTATTTATCCACATCTAAATTTCAGCAGAAATAGCCTCATTCGAATTAATTGACGCTTTCCTATGGATATTTGTTAGAAGTCAGTATTACATACACCCTGGTTTATGCTATATTCTAGCTTTGTATCATCACAGGTATCCAATAATTACAAGTTGAGTTATTTAAAGTAAATAAATAGCAAATAAAGGCTTCATTTACTTGTTTAAATCATTAGATTAATGGTGGGTTTGGGGTTTTTTTTGGGTTTGGGTTTTGGGGTTTTTTTTGCAGAAGTCTGAGTAACTAATGTACAGATTTTTGGTTCTTTCCCTGCTATTATTTTGGAACCAGTATATTTATTTAAGATGGAGTGTTCTACAATGTCAAAAAACAAAATGAGATGGTTCAGAAATTAAAAATTTAACTTGTGAATGATGCTGCTATAACTAGAAGCCATGAGGATTTAATGAAAGTCCTCATAAAGTTCCTTTAGTATGACAACAGCAATTACTCCTTTTCTTCCTCATCAGTGATCTCCCTTTTATTTCCACATTCTATGTATTAAACAAAGCAGTCAAGTCTTGTAAGCAGGTAGGAAAAAATACTTATAAGCAACCTCATCACAGTCTTGATAGTCCCTGTGAAACTCCATTGCTTAGGGCCTCTCACATTCCCTTCCTGCCCCACCACAGGCAAAAGATTAATGTTTTTTTCCCCACGCTTTGAGTTTATTCAAGTCAGACAAATGACAAATGTGTGAAGTGATTTATTCCAATTTCTGAACAACTATACCTGATGTCCCTCAAGAAAAAAGCCTCAGCAATGTCCAACATCACTCAATTGTTTGGTTGAGCAAATGTGTTAGTCTCTGGTTGTGTATTGGGGAAAGGTGGCAGCACTGATAGAGGTTAATGAATAGCTCTTATAAAATTAGAACTCCTAAACCATCAAATTAAGGACAGACATAAGTAAAAAAATAAATCCATGTTTACAGCTTTTGAAGAATCCATATTAGAATGAAATTATTAAGTCATATATGACTTATGTCATGACTATGCTCTGATTTCATACAGTGCCACTATGCTCTACCCTAGACACTGCAGTTGTCTTATGATTTGCCAGGAAGAGTGAGGAAAATCTCTGCGGATACTGCTGCTTAGCTTACCATGTAAGGTAGAGCAGCACAGGAGAAGAGCAGGGAGTGAGTACTCCTGTGGGTACGGCACAGACAGGGCACAGACAATTATGAGAAGACAAAAGATGGAACAGGAGAAACAGAGGAGCTGCAGCGTGTGCTAAGCAGAGCAGAGAGACAAAGCTCAAAGCAGAAGCAGGAATGGATTTTATTTGCTGCAGGCTATGTCAGTAGCATGTATGTAACCTTTAACACAAATGTTAGATACGTTTTATGTGTGCGTGGTTTCACATTAGTATGGCAAGTGGCTTAATTTAAGGAAAACACTGTGGAGTTTTAGAGGTTTAAGCACACATGGGTAGGAGATTACTACCACACAATGACTCTTCACAGTGCCAGCACATATCAAAATACTCTGCATTTATTTCAAGTGTTCCCCTCCCTGCAGCAAACATGCTGCCTTTACTTACCTTGCTGCTTTTCTCCTCCTTTCACGATCAACTTTTCTATACCATCCCATAACTGTCCTCCCAGTATACAGCATCATTTTTTTTTCCCTCACATTTCCTCAGGCTGCTCTAAAATGGTGCAACATACACAGTGAAGGAAGAAGTGCTGCTCTCTTTACGTTATTTCCAGCCTGGTGATGGACATCTGGAACTGAACGGATCTGCTGCAACATCATACAATGCCTTCTGGTCCCAGCACCAGAAAGCCTCACGTATTTCTCTCCAAATAAGACTACAAACTCTTACTTGTGTGCTTTCAGCACACAAAGGCTAGCAGTCCCAGCCTAGCCCCCTCTGCTTTCACATCAACCTGAACCATATAGTAACACTGCATCTTCCATACAGAGCAAATATGACCCAAATACGATTTCAATTTTTACACTTCTAAAAGGAATGAATGTCATGATAAATACTACATACATCCCACCATCAAGAGTGACAAATATAAGCTGGGATACTTGTGTTTCAAACAGTACCTCCACACAGCAGAAGATCAAACAGTAGGAAAGGATGTTTTTCTTTCCTGGTTTGAGACACCAAAATGGCACATAACATTGTCCAACTGCAAAAACACCATCCTGTGTTTTCTGGAGTGCATCCTGTAGCACTTACTCTGAAACAGTCCTCAGCTGCTTACAGGAAGCTATGCCCAAATACAAAAGATGGGCTTCTGCCTCTGATGGCTGTAAATGTAGCCTTAGTAAGGTTTGTCTACTGTATAATCTTCCCATAGCTGATTTGCTGAACAATCATTCAAGATAATGAAGGAAGTCCTGACTCCATGCTTAGAGCAGCTATGGAAGCTGTTGCCTCATAGGTAAGGGTATGCCCTCTAAGTGAAGTGGAGGAATTCTGCCTCAAACAAGAATCACGGTCCTACTGATGAAATAAAGGCATCCTTGCTGTTGCTGAAAATTATTTCCCTTTTACTTAGGTCAAGTGAGGATTTACTACCATCTTTACAGATATCTTACAAACTGAGAATCTTGTTTTACAGAGCTGATTCTGATCATATTTAAAAGTTTTAAAAAGTGGAGGGAGGGGAGACAAAGAAGCGGCCCCTGCATTCAACAGTGATCATGCATAACAAAAAAATACTCTTATTTAAACAAGGGTAAAAGATGGTATAATGCTAACTTAAGCAATATCAATTTCTCCTTTTTACTTGAAGGACAGAAATGTTAAATAGTTTTTCTTACAGCTAATGAACTCCAAATCAAAAAATAAAAATCACACTAGCAATACTATTCATTCATTTAGGTATTTGTCTCCAAAAGCAAATTTATTCCTGACAGTGACAGATCAGATTGTGAAAATAAAAGGTCTAACTTTGAACTTGTTCTCTTTATAAATATATTGCAGGATAACTCATATATGTTCCAGTGGTAGCAGTGCTGCTCCCAGCAAAGCAAGAAAAGCTGCAATATTAAACTTGCTGCTTACTCATCAATATTCATGTGAAAGTCTCATTGACAAGTGGCCCAGTCAGGGATGTTACTGCAATTAATACTTCTATACCCAAAACAATGTGGACTAATTATAAAAGTACTTCTTTCTAACTAGCTATGTTCAACTAGTGGGTCTGACAGAACTGAGAACTCTTCTGTGCACAGAGAAAGGTTGCTCACTGTCAAATAACTTCAATCAATTTTAACGTTTTAAGCTGACTGTATCCTTAAATACAAATTCACAGTTCCTTTGCCAATAAGAAGCTGTTATGAAGCACTGAATTTATTATCAGGCAATGAGAAAGTGTCTCGCATCTAGTTCCCAATTTCAGCCATATTTTCTCTCACATTGCATTTTTCATTCCCCAGTTAAGTGAAGCAAACAATATTGAGAGTATTCACAAACGTTTGGAAAACTATTTCTGTTCTTGAAAACAGGTATTTGTTTTTGCCTGACAACCCTGTGTGTTTTGGTGATAGCAGGAGAAAAGAGAATTAAATGCGCAAGTGAACTATTAATAGCCAAAAGATTTTGCTTTCAGTGCTTTGTGTACCTGCCAGGCAATTTTCCTGGGATCCATGCATGGAAAGGGAAATTTTTAAGTGTCTAGAGATTCCTTAGACTTACTCTTCTCCTGCTACCCCTCTAACTGAGGGAAGGTCCCTCTCCCATTTCAGCTGGAAGTAAAAGGCCCCTGACTTGCACAGACAACCCTTGCTATATAGTACAGAATATGCAGTCTGGGACCAAAAGCAATCTCCCCTAACACTTTAGCTCTGTGGCAAAAAATCAAGCTAGACTGCCTGTGTAGTATCGAGAATCTTATTCCTTCACTACATTCAAGAATCAATGCCTCTAAAGGTAGTGGTCACTGTCACAGCAAAACTGGTGGACAGTTTCAGCAAATGTAGTTGTTCTAATGCAAATAACTCAACCAATAGGCTACATCTTTACAAGAAAATAATATGTCATTTTAGCAAATTCCATTGTCACCACAGTGCCTCACTGGTCCTAGTACTAATCTAGAGGAGACTCCTAATTTCATGTCTCTGGATTGAGAAATGCCAATCTCCAGCTCAGCTTCTGAACCATTTTTGCTGGTTTTCTACCAACAGCTAACCAATATCCAAATATCACAGCATTTTAACGATCTTCACTCAGCTCTGCTGCACCGACAACCAGAGTATGAAATAAAACCTCTAGACACACTTATTAGCACATACATTATACTTACTACATTTGCAAAGAACTAACTTACCTAAAACTGTCAACTTCTGCTTTTTGTATCATTGTGTATTCTGCTGTGCAAGACTATATACAGTTCTGCAGAGCGAGACATGCAACATCAATTCTAAACAAACAGGAGGTCACAAAGCTCGCATTCTCAAAGCTATTATAGAAATTGCAGGCTTCATTCAATCTCAAATCCCAGCGCTCACTTAAAAGCTCTAACCATATAATTAAATGTAGGTCAGTTTAAAAGTGGACAATTCTTTTCAGGCTTTATACAACGCTTTTCAGTAAAGCCTTCAGCAATGCTGTTCTTTTATCTTGGAGGGCTGACAGATCGTTGTCAAAACCAGGGTCTTCCTGGTAAAAAGTTTTAACGCAGAGAAAAAGGTACAACAGTGTAGGAGGAGATGCTTAAAAGAGAATAAATCTCTAGCTTGTTTTCTTCAAAGCTAGAATTCTTCCCTTGTCTGAGACATACTGAGGACAAGTTTAACCCAGGGTAACTCTTCTGTAGTCTAATGGCCTTACACCAATGAGTATTTTGACCCAAACTGTCTGAAACATGCCTGGAAAAAATAACCTTCTATTTTCCTCACGGTCCTGCTGCACAGAGGGAAATCTTTCTTGTCACTCCCTCTAGCTTTCACGTCTTAAGTTTTGTCTAGAAATTCTCCCCTGGCTTCCTCACCCTACTAGCCATTCTTCATAAGAACAGGCCAGATGAGAGTGTCCTTTGCTCCAGTGGATTTTACTCAGATATATACTACTATAAGTGTTAGAAGAACCTGGCCTTGCATTTTGGAGTCCCACTATGGTTTCTTTTCTAATCAGAACAAAGACTATCATAATAAATCATTTGCTTGACTCGAGGCAGGTATGCTTGGACAGGTTTTCCACTTTTACTCTGTTTTTAAAGCTAAGTAACACAAAATGTACTCAAATTATTTTTCTTAAAGGAAAACTCTTCATGAGAGATAAAGCGGTACTGGAGACTGGGAAAGCAAAGGAGAATAATGAAACCCAAACATATATGTAGAAGCCTACTCAGGAGAGGAAATACTGTTGTACAGCTTTACAAAGCTTAAAACAGCTTGTTTTTCAACTCAGGCTATATTCTTTTTCAACTTAGATCTATTTAAATCTCAATGGAACTTGGCTCACTGAGGCTTTTGTTCACTTAGCACAACTAAATCTACTCTACAGAATAAATGGAATCATATTCGTTTGCCATACTTCTACATATGAATTTAAGTATGTTTAATAGTTTTAGTCATTATACTATTCTTGAATTTTTTTCAGTGTGAAAAGAAAATACTAATTTAAATTCCCTTTCACAGTAATGTATACTTTTTTCTTTCAAAGAAGAAAAAGCAATGTGAATGCTTAACACTAATCTTAAGTATTCACAGATATTCATTATCAATCTATTCTAGAAGACATCTATGCATCTTAATCTTTTGTTGTGAAATCAATTCATAATTTAATTACTGAAGATTAAAGACTGCCTAATCTAGCTGTATTTTTCAGTCAGTGTAAAAACCGATGATACACTGCACCATTAAATAAGAAAACCTAAATTAAATAAGAGAATCGAAATCATGGCAAAAAGTACGAAGCATCATTCAAAACAAAACAACAGAAACATTTAAATGGATGTCTAAACCCCTCATATTTAGACAAATTTTCTACTGCAGATGTGCAGATGTTTTTTATCACTATGCTGTATGAAAAATCATCTCCTACCCAGTTTAGCATTTAGCTAATTATCGTGCCAAATTTAAAAAAAAAAAAAAGACAACAAAACCAAAACAACACACCCAAACCACCAAGGTGCTTTGTACTGGACAATTTTCATTTCCAGAAGGAATTCCCATGTAATGGCATTATTCAAGTCATTGAGGGCCAAGAGACAAATGAGCTGTATGTAACAAATACAAGAATCTGGGTTTAGGCACTTGTTTCTCACCCTACCCTCCCTTTGCTTCCCCATTTATGCTCTTGCTGGACATGTCTCTCCTTCCTCAACACTAATGACACCACAGTGAGATTTTCTACTCTGGATCTGGTGTTATTATAGTGATTAATCACATTATTTCTGTCTTACTCTGTAGACAGATTCTAAACTATATTTTCCATGTATATTGGCATAATGCAAACCTCTGACATCATCACTTGTGTGATTTAACACAGATTTAAACAAACTGCATCTTAATTTGTTGATTCTTGATAAAAATGTCTCTTATTCATGCAAACATATAAAACTTAGGGAAAAAAGTGTGTTTTCTACATTTCTCTTCAGGACTTTCCAGACAGACGTGCATACAAGCTTGCATAGGTACACATGTATCATTTATCCCGTTCTCATAGTAGCCTGACAATCTGGATCCATCCATATATAAACCCGCACAGCAGGTGTTCCTTTCCACAGTCTTCCTGGGCATCAAGCTATCACCATGCAAATACAAACACTCAAAATCCAGCATCACCGTACATGACTGTTCGTAATAGCAGTACAAACACATACTTGTCAAAAGCAAGTATGAATACTAAGTAAGAGAGGGGTGAAAATTTTATCCTTCCACTGCAGAAGTTCTGACAACTTTTATTATTTTAGAATTACGTTCCATCTCCTTCCCCTCTTCTTTTTTTCCTATTAGTATCAAAATACAACATGGAACTTTCAGCCATTATGAATCTAGGTAGACCAAGGTGCGTTGTACAGCCTGTGCCACGAGTAAGGTACCTGAAGTGACACATCATGCCTTCAGTCTCTGATCTGAAGCTGAAACATTTGTTACAGGTCCTGAACAATGCCTTCTGCTATCCTCAAAGGAAAAGAGATCAATTGTTGGCTCTTCACAAGTTAAAACCCTTTACAGCCCACCTCTCCAGCATACTGCAGGCATAGCTAACATTCTGCTCTCTACCACATCATCCCTTTCCGATCCTCCCTCCCTCAAACACATGTTGAACAGAAAGGATTAAGCTCTCATTTACTTGATTCCCAACTGGAGAGAAGGTGTTTTCTTCTTCTTAGACACCTAGAATTGTACATAATTCAAGTCATAACTCTGAGCAGCACTTCCTGATCAAAAAAAAGTGTATGAATATTGACATGAAAGACATCTTGTATGCTGAGCTCCAATTCCCCTACTTGAATAGACTCCCGCTCGTGTAAGTGGATGAGAACAGTTCTGCCAAACTGGAGCTGGAACTGAAACATTTCAGTCAATCCAAAGTGAAATACACAATTATTTATTCTATTACATAACAAATATTTAAATATTAGAGGAATATAGGTCAAAAGTACTAATGCTGAACCAATGTATTCTGTTTACTCCTCCACCACAAATTATTAATAAGCTTTATGAATAGGTATATTATCTATACGTTCAGCAAGCATACCTGTGCACAAGCCTTTAATAAAGCAAGCTACATCCTCTTTGAATAAAGCAATGAAACAAATTAAAACCATCACCCATTTCTTCCAAGTTATTATTGCCACTGGAAACATAAATGATGAAAAACTTTCCAATGCTGTTTGTAAATACTGAACTTGAATTTCAAAGTTAGGCACTAATCCATGGAAACAAATCAATGCGGAACAGAAATACTTGTGACATATCCAAACATCATGCAAGTAGCATATGTCTTCTCGACTGCTGTAATATGATTCACAGACTTACAAGAAAAAGCCTTCTCACATGATGAATATGGGTAATAAAATATTTGTTAAATTACTACTCACATGCTTTCAATTCTACACTTCAAAGGCCACAGGTACATGTGGAAAAGCTCTGAACACGGAGCATTTGTGGATCTAAGTTAGCTGAACACTGGGTAACTGGCAAGCGAGAGGTAATCTTACTTCTGATCCCTAGAAAAGTAATACTGTGTTACTAAGAATTGTTAATTTGGGGATTTCTTTTCTTTTCTTGGTCCTTCATTATTCTTCATCAAATATCTTTGGATAAAGACATATTCTTGATATCAGAATTCAAAATCTTTGTTTCAGAAGAGCTGAAATTATCACAAAGTTAGTAAATTGAAGTCTTAGATTTTTAAAACTAGAAGGGAAAAATCTGAACATTCAGTAATAACATGCAGTCTTAGATTTTTAAAACTAGAAGGGAAAAATCTGAATATTCAGTAATAAGATGCACATCTCTTCTTGCCTCCTCCTTATTTTTTTTAAGACAAAACAGAATCTCCAATCTGTCATGACTTTTCTGTTTATGGAATGGGGTTTGTCTCCTTAGACTCATCCCTTTGGCATTCTTCTTGGCACAGACTACATCTGACAAGAGGATAGAAACCTCATTGGTAACATTTTTCAGTTTGTGGAAATGAAGAGTCAGATGCACAGAAACACAAACATGAGCTGTACCTCTATATTCTAGTGGCCAAGTAAGCTTCAAGGAAAACTCTGAACCAGCATAACAAATGTAAATGAAAATGAGACAAATTGATTTAGTAACAATTTTTCTTTGGTTTTGTTTTTTTTGTTTTGTTTTGGGTTTTTTTCAGAAATCATAAGATTCTGTTTAAAGACAAAGCAGCTTTTTTATTTAAACTATTAAAGTCTTGCATGTGAGAACTCTGTTCCCAAGCCTGGCCTTCATGTGAGTACAGTTAAGTTTTCCTCTGTCTGTTGCTATCATTTACTCTCTTGGAATCTTAAAACTACTGGGAACTTGATGATACTAGGAAACTGGTTTAGCATTAAGTGTCAACAGTAGAAAAATTAAATTATGATTAGGTAAATGTAAACAAATTATAAACTTCACTCCAGTGCTAGCTGGTGTGTCTGCCTGCCAATTTGCAATCAATTTTTAAGTAGTCTCACTGGGCCTTTTGCAAGGCACTACAATTTTCCTAATATACACATCGTGTAGGCTGTATGCCTGAGCCTGCTAGACAGCTCTTGCTTCACTTTCAAGAAGTTCCTTATTTTTTTTACTGTTAACATATATTTGAAAGTGAATTATGAGAGCATTCCCAGATCCCACCATATCTGCATCAAGGTGGCATGAAAGCTAGGAACCAACTGAGATAAACAGATGATTGTGGATACTCCTAGAAGGGTATTATGCAATCCCGTCACACAGACCCAGTTTCAGTAGAACGTGAGGTGAATTAAAAATGTCTGATACAATCTTCAATCCTCAAAAAACAAGGAACAGTATTTTGATGGTGTACAAACCAATGAGAGATTTATATTATATATATGTGCTACAAATAGAATGGGTGCCACCTGCATTATTGATGTGTATACTACTTCATATTTATGCTCACTCATCTTAAAAGCTTGAGATTGGTGCGTCAAAGGGAAAACATCTTATTTTACATATATCCTAAATTTCATATATTCAATCAGCTTGAATTTTCTCATGGAGCGATCAATTATTATTTCTGAGGACAATCGAAGACTATTAGCAAGTCAGGGCAATGATAACATGGGACAGACACAGTGAGTGGGGAGCCTGCAGCAGAAGTGGAAACTGCCACTCATAGAAGCCTCTCAGGAAAGACAAAAGAGAAAACTACAGAGATTTAGTGGACCAAAATAACTGCACTGGAAGAAAGGATCCATTCTAAAAGGGCACAAAGGTGGGAGGATGATTTACGTACAAGTCCTAGTTTAATCTATTTCAACAATTCTCTGAAAACTTTCCGTGGTCTATTTCCATTTCTCTTGCTTAGAACCAGAGACATTTCAGTAGTTTCTATTTCTCAACATCAAGGAAAAAAATTCTACATTTCTACCTTAAAGTTCTGGTAAATTTGGGTTTCAATCATCACAGGGAAGAACTTAATTTATTCCCAGGTGTTTTTATAAATACCAAGCTAAAATGAGCACAGGATGCACTTGGACAAGAGTGCAATAAAATGGGCTTCATATTCAGCTCTGTAGGAGTCTATTGATCACTACCAATAAATGACTATTAACAGAATCTCCAACTAATTCTTCAATCCATCAAAAGCAAGTATTCTTGCCACTGAAAGTAAAGAATTCCCCTGTACCTCTCTGTTTGAAGAGCAAAGCACAGAAGTCTAGCTACAAATTATATCATACAGTGTTTGAGGGAAGAAGAAAAGGAAAATACCTGATCTCCAACAGAGAGGAATTTCCATTTTTATTTTAAAAATTACTCATCAAATAGATCGTTACAAGTATTAATACACTCCATTATGGCCACTAATAAAATTACTGTTATAGAACAGAGAATTAAAAAAAACAACTTTTTGAAATATCCAGTTATGTATGTAATCAAAATTATCAGAAACGAAGATTTTTTTTTCCTAAATTATAAAAAAAATATTTTAGAAGTCAAACTAAAGACTCCATTCAGCAGCTCGCAATATTACTGAGGTTTCTGCTTAAATAATGTCTGGGATGAGACTGTGGATGCCAGCCCCCTGAGAGCTTTAAAAAGCCCACCAAATAATCCTGCACAACTCTCTTGCACGTAACATTATTCCAGATGTATACCACCATGACCAAGCTGAACTCTGTTCTGTATTTATGAAATGTCACTCAGTGCTACAAATCAAAACTTCAATAAGTACCGCTATTCAGTGGATTCTTCCCAGCACAAAACATGACAGAAATTTAATATAAAGGATCAAAATAGAAGATTACTACTACTGAATAGTATTGCACACTCCAAATCATTCATCTTTGAGTCTATGCAACCACCTTACGTTACCCACAACAGTGATAAGATTGGAGAGTAAAGACAACTACCACTGTTTTACTTCTGAATTTAAAGAATAAGTTTAATTGAATATTCAGGATAAGAGAAACACTAAAAGTAGAAAAACATTCAGTATTTGGTGTTAAGTACTAAGCTTGTCACTTAATATTACTTATCAGTCTTGTTTCCTGGTCTAATACCAGTATGACTGACATTTTTCCATTTCCATAATATCGTTTGTAATGCTTAAAATATCTTTTGAAATACACCACTCAACATTTTCAATTTCTAAGTTATCAGCATAAAAGGAAAATAATGCCTGTGTCATCAGTAACCTTATATGTCATATAAGGGTAGAACATCCAATGTTCTTCCTCACCTTTTTGATACATTAAAAATTGTATATACTGATCATCAGATTTCAAAAATTATTTCTCTTGTCTCTATCAACTGGCTCAAGAGTGGGAACAAGTTTTAGAAATCTGCATACAGCAAACAAACCTCTTACCAACTCGATCCACTCTGACATCTTGTGCTGCTGGATGATTTTACCATCAATTCTGCTTTTATTTATGCCATGTTCCTCCCACACAAACCCTGGTCTTCACTAACATATCACTAGGTGATAAGCTGAAAACTCTTCTTCACCCTCCAGAGTCTGGACTTCAGCAGCCAGTCCCAAGAGCAGAGACCATACAGACCAGTCCTCCTGCCATCAGTCCAGTATTTGCTCCTTGAACTGCTGTCAGTAATATTGTTCAACTTGTGTTTTCAGGTTTATACTGCAAATATGCGGTTGAATACGCTGAGATATGGCACATTAAATACACAAGACTGACGGGCATCACTCAGTTTTTCATAGTGTAATAAGTAAGGTTCCTTTGGAAACTAGTAAACAAATTCACCTTCTTTTCCCTGAAAAAAAGAGCAAGAGTGCCATCCCTGTTAAAGACTGCTTTCCTATACCTCATCAATCCACTGTAAGTGGTTTATGGTGCATTTTCCGTCACGTTATCTCAAGCAGCCTGAAGTAAGCATCTTGGAGGATGTATATGGCCAGGACAATAGAAGGAGAAGGAAGAAAAAAAAAAAAAAAAAAAAAAAAAAAAAGAATTATCATTTAACCTCATGCAGCAAGAAAAGCTTGCTGAGGGCTGCCATAGCAGTGTGTTTCACATCCAGCAGCTTATCCTGCAAGACAGCCATGAGCCTGCAGACTGAAAATTAGGTCTCTTGCATGCAAATAGGATTTGGTCCTGAGTGGGGCTGAGTACACTGAACTCCTGAAGACTTCAAATTGCAAATAAGTGAAACTAGTCTTATATTCTTTTTAATATATAGTCCTCCTTAAGGCCGGTTTTCTTGCTAACTCATTTTCATATGAATTCTACTTGTCTGCACTACTATTTGTCATTCAACATCAAATAAGCTGATACCAAATAACTGCTCCTAAATCTGTTTCAAAACTTTTTTTAAGGGGATGGAAAACGCTTAGAAACTAAAAAGCCTAATAACTATCTACAATCACCTGTGAACATCCTCCACCTCTAGTATCTGCGTATCTCAAAATGTGCCATCTTTTAGAGTAGAAAATTATGTATAGGAAGGAAGTCTCAGAGAGTTTAAAATGTGACCAATATGATTCCTTTTTTCTCCTCATTCCCCTTCCACCAACGGAGTGTAGCTGGGTGGGTGTCCTAAAGGTGCAAATGTATCAGGAAAAATAATTAGCTAATGCTGTTCACATGTGTTGAGTACAACTACTTTCACAAAGGTTTATTTCTGTCTAACAAAAGAAGTTGAACAAACACCGCTAGCAAAAGCATCTTCTCAGAGTCTACCTCTGAATACCTGAACACTGTTATAAAATCTTTAATACACGGTGATCTTGGTGACACCAATGACTAATTGCCACCAACACAAAAGAAAATGTGACACTGTTCATTTCAGCCTACCAAAAAATGCATTTTAGGAAAGCTGGTAGGAAAAGGTGCACCTTGAAACACGATGCTAGAAATTAAATACTCTTCTCCTGTCAGCACTAGGCAAACAACAACAAAAGTTGAATTTCAGCATAACTTAAAAGGAAAGTCAATTATTTATTACAAAGTAATCATTACTACGCAAATAAATAGAAAGTTATTATGTACGATTCAAAGGTTCAGTTGTTTTGTCATCTTTGCCTGCTGGTTAGACTAAAACTTAGGTTAGCTGATGATCTAACACAGCTTTGATACCTGTAGTATATTGAAAAAGATTTTTCTAACACACGAAAAAAGCCATTCTGTGTCAACATGCAGACTCCATGCATGTTCAGATCAACAGAACTGGCCTTTGTTTGGGACCTGTTTTCATTACTTAATCGGAAATCTGTTAAAATTTATGAACATGTAGTAAAACCTCACTATCCCAAAACACAGGACATCTGCATTTGGAAAGGGGTCTTCCCTCAGTTCTCCAGCTTTTATACAACAGGTTTCTTTTATTGCAAGCTTGTATTTGACAACTCAGTTTCCTGCAGTTTTGCTCTTTTATATATGCCATCCATAGTTTCACACAACATACATATACATTATACAGGTCATAGGTTATCCTCTACAAGATACGCTGGAATGCATATCTATTCTGCTTTATTGCTTCCAGCCTAGCCAGGGTGAGATTTTGCAAGGACCTTAAGGGGAAGGAAGGTGACAAAGTGGCAGGGAAAGCCAAACATGATAATCTTTTCAGCAATTCCTTTAAAAAAAAAAAAAAAAATCCTCAAAAAGATGGGAAGACATTAAACTTTCTAATAGGTTTATCATGAAAGCCAGCTTAGTGAACATGAAACCAAATTGGAGACAAAAAAAAGCCCAAAGGAAATCTGAACAACACCTCAACACCCCCGGTCCCATAGCTAAACAGCTGCCTATCCTCACCCAGGTTGTATTTCAGTACTATTTTTAACACTGAATGGCAAAGCAGAAGTCAAACATGTATTAACATGTAAGCCTAGCTCGCAGCTTTTGGCTTCAGTGACTAAAAAGCTGAAAGTGTTAGAGAAGGCGGCTGTGTAATGGCAATCGGGATGAATGTAGATAACAGCGCCTCTCCAATATGTGCAGTAACACAGCATTTCTAAGATAGCACTCTGCAGTCACGAAGAAGCAGAAAATCCTGAAGAGCCTGCACTGCTGCTGAGCCCCAAAAGCTCACAAAAGCTGCTGTGGCCCAGCAGCTGTGGAGGCCATTTATCTTTATTGAAATGAGTCTCATGGGAGCGCATTTAATTTAAGTCCCTGAAGTTATCACCATTAGAAGATACATTTCCTTGATGATTAAAAATTAAACACACAAGTATTTCAAAGCTTTTGGAATAACTTAGAACTAATGAAGGACTAATTGCTTCACCACATGTCTTCATATAATGATGTATAAAAAAATTGGTGTCAACTGTCTTATGTCAATTTTTGCATCAGTTAATTACATGTTTTCCATCCGTCATCTATAGTCACAATTAAAACATGAGAATATTTTGATAATTAGTTTTGTGGTTTAGAGAAGGAGACGACTGAAGTTTTAAAAAAACTTCATTGACTTTTTTTTTGTTTTTAGGCTGACACAATCATTACCACCATCTTCAAAATCAACTCCATGGCTAGTTGGCTAATGGTAGTAATATTGCTGAGGCTTGATTCACCATTAGAAAACTGGTTTTTAGCAAATTAAGTCCACAAATTTCAATTAGTTCATTCTTATTTTTTTAACTATCATGAGCAACATCTAGTTATGTATCAGATTAATAAACACTGAAATTTCTTATGAAAAGAAGTCTAGCACATGAAATTATTAGGCAACCACTACCTCTGTTTTCATGGAAATAAAAACCAAGCAGGACTGGAGAGTAGGTACCTTCATCACATCTTTTATATTCCTTACTGACAGGGGAAAAGTCTGCATATTACAAGTATGAAATCATTATGTAGCAACGGCTCAAAAGCCACATTGCACTACCTACAAGATTAAAATGAAAGAGAAAGGACTTGGACTGCTAGTCCTCTCAGGCACCAGGACCCCGGAGCCCAGCGTCTCCATACAGGCAGGATTTATAAGACAAACAAAGTCAAGCTCCTGCTCCCACACACGTGGCTGCAAGCAGAAGGGCCAGAGCACAAACCCACCCGCTGCTAAGCCACAGTCTTAACCTCCTCTCCAGGAGCATGCAGCCGCATGACAAGCATAACCTCAGCCACAGGCAAGGACGACTCCTTCACCCTGTGCCGCTAGCGATGCTTCACTCTGTGCCGCTAGTGATGCTTCTCTCTGGAGCTACACCTATCATTTGCCATACACAGCAGAAGGTCAGTCAAGCACAGCCGTACCTCAAGTAGAGACAGATCTAAATGGAACACTTTTTCTAACAGCGCTGAATGCATCCTAACCTTCTGTGAGTTAAGATGAATGCGACGTACCTCACTTGAAAGAGTCACAGGGGCAACTCTCACTTCAGAACAACTTCTTGTCTCTTCAGAGCTTTTACAGGTTACTCCTCAAATTTCTCAAGAGTGGATCCTTTTTAACTGCCACTTAATTCCCTGGAATGAACTTGAAATATGATGGACATGAAAAGGAATAATAAATTACATCATGTGCAATTGCCAAAAGGCATGTGCACTCACAGAATTATGCTGCGTACGTGCTTCTCTTGCATGTCTGATCTTGAAACAAAGCCTGTCCTAGATGGGACACACTCCGTAAGGACAGCCCACCCCACTCTGTAATTCAGTGCTCTACAGAATACCTGAATATACTTAAGTCAACTTTCACAGAAACAGAACACTTTTTCCAAGCTTACAGGAGACACGCTGCTTTCTATAGCGAGGACTTCAGTCCCTTATCTCAATGCAACAATGGAAAACCCTCCAAATGTGCATACATACACCCTACCAATTCTAACTGATAAGGTGATAAACATTAGCAAGCAGTGCCTGTTTCACAAATTAATCTATCCCCATTTTAAAATCAACAGAAAGAAATTTTATTACCATTTGTACATAAAGAAACTTGAGGGCATTAGCTCCATTAGATTATAAAACTTAACCTTTATTCAGATCATTCTCTCTAAAACATGATCCTACTTCACTACTGTCTGAAGTACATAAGCTGCTCGGTGGACATTTTCTGATGATGCTGAATTTGAAACTCTTCAAAAAGGCTAAAAAAAAAATAAATCATCACAGGGTAGGAGGTGTCAGGGTGCCAGTGTCAGGCAGGGGGAAACCCCTTGTGTAGGTGATTGAACACATGGCAAGTTTAGACACTCGCATTCCTCAGTCCACTCTTGGTCATTGTCTAACATCTTTTTATTGAAATAAGAATTTAAAGTCAGAAACCTAATTAGAAAAGCTGTTTTCAGCACTCCTCTCATCCTTTCCTCACATATTGAATAAGCTTCCCTGAAAAAAGGGTTTAAAAAACCATGAAGAAGCTTTAAACACTAAACTCTACCTCTGTTTAGAGCTACAAATTATTATTTTTACCATCAAATATGATGTACAGTCATGGTGAGGGTGCAGTATATAAATCACTAAGAAATATACTCTTAATTGGCAACTTTGAAATGAAATAATTTGAACTGCTTTTAGGAAGACACACCATTTTTTGTTAGTAGGGTCCTAAAGAAAATGTAATTTGAAAATCTGCATGTAAAATAATGTTTCTTAATGAGATGAAGTGATTTTCTCTTCTGTTTTGTTTATGTCTTCCTTCTTATAATACATTATTAGCAACACTGGCCAGGAGCAGGCCATATCCGACCATCCTATGGACCAAGTAGGACATGATGGTGCCAGATATGTAGTGAGGACTCTTTGGAGAGAATCACATAGTTCTTCTGACAGCCAGCAAAGCAGCATATTGGGGCAGCTCAGTTCTTTCAGAAGTAAATTTAGAAAAATCCTTTGAAGTACAATCTTACAGCAGCATAAAACCATTTCTTGAAAACAACAAAGAACCATAGTTTAGATGTCACTAAGAGACAGAGCAGCAGTCCCAGCCCTGTCTGCAATTTGTACTTGTCACACAGTAGTGGCAGGGGTGGGGGCGTGTTAACTCCCTGAGGGTGCACAAGCACTGTCCTCCTTTTGGTTTTTCTGTTGAGAACAGGACAATCTAGAATGGAATTTCAGATAAAAGACACTGGTGACAATTCTCTATTGAAAGGAAGAATCTAAATATCAGAAGTTTCTTGGATATAAACTCTGATGACTGATGTTGCAACACTGCAGTTGATGGGAGTTTTGACATCTACATTTATGAACCCAAAGTCAGATGGCGCTGGTTTTTGGTTGAAGTTTTTTTTTTAGCATGCAAGTCATACAAGTGTTGCCAAGAAGAGCTGCCAAAGAAGTATGCTGAACCAGTACTGGCTCTACAAAGAGTCCTGGAAACTGTAGCTATATTAATCAAAGTGGTTTTCATAAGCTGAGGATACAAAATTGAGGAAGAGGAGAACAGGCAAATAGATGTATCTGCTTACTGCTTGACAAGAACCTCATAACACCACAGCCAAAATATCACAGATGAATCAATATTTATAAGAAAACCAAGAAAAGACATTCTTTTGCTCTCACTTATAAAAGATATATTAATAGTTTATGACATTTGGATGAAAATTCAACAGATTAAAAAAAACACACCCACCACCAAAATTTCCCTCGTGGCTACCAGCTGGCTTCGGTCAGTAGCAGGTACACGAGGAGGACTGTGTTTCGTGAGGCTTGAGAGGACTGAGAGCATTTTAAGCTCCACGTCGTCTAATGCTGCTCAGAGCTTAGGCTACATGTTGGAAATGGAATGATTTCCAGTCCCTTGTATACCAGTACATCCACAATTGCTGTTCACGTGAAAGTGAAGTTATGAGTAGAATTAAGTGGAAAGCATTTAGTGTGTAACCTGTGCAATAAACCATGTTAAATTAACATACAGTATTTCTACTAGCAAAACCTACTTTCTTGTAGTGGAGTGATTTACTCAGTTTACTATTATTAAGTAACTTGAATTTTACTACTATGAACAAAGTAAGAAGCAAACATACTGAGAGAGATTCAATATATTAAGCTGGAAACATCCCCAAAAATAAGGCAGTTCACAGATGTTGTAGATGCTGGGAAAAAAACAGAGAAAATACATTAGACATTTAATGTCATGTATAAGAGTAATGAGATGGAGTTGTGTAAAAATAAATCTAAGATAGATCATTCAACTAGCCTGCTTACAAATCATAATAGTCACTACAAGAGTTGTCCCAACTTACTTTGTTTTTAATTAGTAGGTCCTTTCAAGTAAACACCACCAAATAGGCAATAGAATTGAACATACATTTCCTCTGAGAACAGTTTCAAAGATATGTTTATTGCTAAATAGTTTGATAACAAAACATCAAAATACACAACAATATTAAAACACAGACTTTTTTCAATTATAATTAGGTAAAACACAAATCTACATCTCAAAGGTTGTCCTCCTCCTCCTCCCCGAAAAAAGCAGCAACTGCCCCAAAAAGCAAGCCTGCAATATTTTTTGTGTTTATTTATATATCTGACTGCATCTGCTGTCTTTTTTTTTTTGTTGTTTTTCCCCAAAGAAACATCTGCTCCCTGATGTTTGGAATTATAATCTACAAGTATAAGTACTCAGTGTCAAGGGATGTAATGTCAAAAAGCTGCAAGTATTAAATGATATTTTTAATGTCCTGCTATCAAAACTAAAATCTCATCAGTAAATATATAACTTAGATTTTGTCAATCCAGTCCTGATATTTCTTTGTCTGCAGATGAGAAAATTCTGGCCAAATACTTGTCCTACTAAATTCATTAAGGACTTTGAGGTGGACTGAAGTGGAAACAAGAGTCATAGTCTATTTATTTCAGTTTTAGTAATAGTCTTTGAATACACACAGTGAGCAAGATTCAGCCTATATTCAAAATTGCCACATTCCCCAGTGTTCACTACAGTTGATTAAAATCTTTACTTTTTCAGGAAAATGAACAGAATATTATACATTTTACCAACTTTTTGGATTGATCCTCAGAAATAAGATGCATAATTCCTTATGGGAACAAGGTTAGTTTTTCTACCATAATTTGAAGAGCTACATGGCCCTGCTGCGAGCTAAATCATCTGTGTGCCCATGCTGGTGTTCTGGCACTTCCAGCAGTAGAAAAGTAACCCCAAGAACAATACACAACTGCAGGTCTGCATTATTCCTAATTCCCGTAATTAAGCCTCATCCTTCCTCTTAATAAATACTGAGCTTCAGAAAACTTTAAAATGAAATTGAAAGTAAAATGAACACAACCTTAAGGGACATTTCATCACATACATTTAAGTTTACTGCAAGACCAAACACAGATGGCACTAGGAGGACAGTCCCAGTTTATTTGACTAACAAATTAGCCTTTTAACAGGAAGGCATATTTGCTTCCAGCAGAGTCACATTTAAGAAAGTCCCAATGTGACGTAGTTGTGTGCCCTCAGGTGCAGTTTCTTAACCTTTCTGAAGTGCAAAGTTTGAATTTAAGATTGCTATTCTGCAATTAAAATAATTCTAAAATAGCTATCACACCATATGTGCACAAGGAAGCAACTAAAGGTTATAAGGGCAACCTAAGATTTTTAACATTTGAGACCTAGCTTTTAAAAAACCTGGAAGGCTGCAAAGCAGTTTTTTTGACCTTGATATTATGAAGATAAAAGAGTTTTCCTAATAAGTATTTAGACTTTGCAGAATACTTACATTCAAGCTATCTTCTACAACACTGATTAGAGACAAGACTCTCTACATTACTTGAATGCTACTGTATTCTGCAGACAAATAAATGCTGGGAAAAGTGAACAGATCGCATAGCTCCAAGTATCAGATTCATTTTGAGATGAGTCCTCTGAAGCAAAATTCCCAAAAGAAGCTGGAACATATAGTGTTGGCAAGTGACAGACATTGATCCAGTACACCGGCTCAGAGACTGGCAATTAAAAGGGCAGACCGCCCATCTAGCGGCTATCATTCCAGAGACAGAAGCTGAAAAGTTTGGTTTCCAGAACTTCTGCTTCTTAGAACCATTTGAAACACTCTTCAGTGACTGTAAAGGAGATGCTCTGAGCTTGGCAAGAGACAACAATAATAAGAACAAACTGTGATGCCTGTTCTGCAAGCTCATGTGGGGACATACGGTTACACAGGGAGCTGCTTTACTCCACTGAATTCCCTCTCACAGATGACAGTCTGGGGAACGGCAAGGGAGCTGCTACTCGCGCTCTTGCACAGATGGATGGGAAAAGGACGCAGCGGACAACCCATACAGCAAGCTGAATTAGGAGTTAAACAGAGCCAAGAAGAGGGTTTATGATGTTTACTGCCTCCCAGTAAGGGAAAATAGCTGAATTTTAATTCTCAGGCTGAAAATAGCTGAGTGTAATTGAACATTCAATAGCAGAGCTACCAGATAGCTGCCAGGGCTCAATCTCTCCACAACCACACACTCCCGTTTCCCTCACTGCACTGGGGCTGTGCTGGAGTAAAGAGCACAGCCACGCAGAGGTCCAGGTTAGGGAAATGATTCTGCAGAAAAACAACTCATCAGCAAAACATTATCACTTAGTCACCTCCCCGATTTGGCTTAAATTGTACAACAGTACAAATTCCATTATCAACAGTCATGGAAGGAAGTGATAGCATGTGAAGGCAGAGGGAGAAGGGAATGGCTGCTGAAGCTAGAAATTCCATCAGGAGTTATTTGTCCCAACAGGCTTTAAGCTGTACCCCTGCTTAGCCCTGCTTGCTTCTGAGCCAGGGGAACTTCATGTGTCGTGACCAGTCACTGCAAGGCATCACACGTACCTTTCATACGCCAAGGCAAAGCACGTTTAGAGGCGACAGAGTACATCCCTCAGGGAGAGGACAGAAAGCAGGATGCTGCAGTAACCTCCACCATTCAGATAAAAAGGGCAGGAGACCACTCCTCTTGCAGGGTCTCTTTAACGAATGGGGCAAGATTCTGTTTCACAAAGGGCAAATATAAAATAGAAAGACATAAATGCAACCTTGAGATTAAATGACATGCAATCTGATGAATGCCATAAAAAGTGTAGCTGTGCTCTAATCGATTAATTTCCTACACCACACGATCATAAAAATCTGGTAGTCCTGTCTGGAATTACTGTATTTCAGTAATATTTCCTGAAGAATGTAACTTTGATGAGTGTTTGGTATGATGATCAAAGTCAAAATTCCTGATTGGAAGTTTGCTTTCACCTGTGCTTTTAGACATCACATAGTTATATTCAAACCTAAATATCCCACAACAGTCAGAAACTAAATACATCACCTTGAACAAAGTTTATGCAATCTTTCCCACCTATTCTCTACTTAACATCAAGAATTGTTAATTTTTTGTAAAATGCTTTGAGATGTCGTATATATATATATATGTATCACTGCACAAACCATACAGTACTTTCAAAGTTTTAAAAATTGTACTCTGATCATCCTACAGATGTGAAAGTTAAAGCAATTTCTTAATTCCCCTCTCCAACATAATTTTAGTAATTTTTGAAAGTACCTTCTGTTTTGGCGGTTCTATTCTTGATTTGGTTGTCTGCTGGCAGACCTTGTGCAGATCAGTCTAGTATTACAATACTGGTATTTACACTAGTGTAAACAAATAGCAAAACGGGACCAAGCAGCTGCTTTCCCTTTAGTTCCTATGCAAATGAAAGATAAGAGCTTAGCCATATTAGGCTCCTTGTTCAATCACACAACCCAGAGTCAGTCTTTTCAAGGTAAAACTGCCTTCAGTTTTACTGGCACAAATCCCAGTGTCTTATTCTGGCTTTATGGGGCTTTTCACTGCTACAGCTGTCAAATTAATGACAGTTCAGTATGGCTTGTTGATGTGCACTCTCAAAAAAGTACGACCAAGGCTGAGACCATCTGATCTCATTTTTACTTCTTATACTGTTCTGAACTGTCATACTGGATGTGTTTCTTTCTAACACTTCAGAGTAGTGAGAACTCCACAGTGTGTCTGAGAGGTTCAAGATGAGTTCATTAAGCCAATTTGTTAATCATCTCCATGAATTGTGCTCCCATTTCTTATGAGGCTTTGTGTAATAGATTTTATAAAACCTTAATGAAAATCTAATTACAGCCAAAGGTCTTTGAAAGATTTCTTCTTTTTTTTCTCTCTTTTTTTTAAAAATCCTCCTTCTTCCCTCTCCTCTTTTTTTCCCTTTTAATTATGAATTGTAGGAAGGGACAAAAAGGGACAGTAAAGGAAGGGTCAGTAACAAAACCCACTTCAGAATAATCTTCAAATTGTAAATATTTTTCTATCATATCCATCTGCATCCACAACAGATAACTTGATAAAATTCTTGATGTTTGGATGTAGTGATATTCTGCCACAGGAACTGCTATAATGGTAGACATTTGGACAATAGTCACAGCATTAGAGCCACATAGCTCTTCTTCAAACAGGTCAGTCTTCCACACCTGTATGCCTTTAATCCAACAGTTCAATGTATCTTTTTTGACCAATTATCTGTCTTTCCCAGATCTTCATAATTTTATATATATATATATATATATATATATATATATATACACACACACACACACACACACACACACACACACACACTTGGAGTTAAAGAAGGCAGTACCAACTGAGCTAAACTACCTATAGCTTCTGAAAGGGGTTTTTTGGTTGGTTGGTTGGTTGGTTTGTTTTTTTAAATTATTTTTGGTATCCTGAATACATATATATTCAATACTTTATGTATTCAAATTACTTTAGAACACAGAAGAAAGCTAGTGAAAACTCAATGGATAAATGAAAATGTCACTATTGAAAGATACATTTCAAGAATACCACTACATAGCTCTTGCTGTTACTGGCCCCAACAGCTGATAGGACAGCTGAGGATCAGTCCCATTTCAGAGTCATCTTAGTCATTTCCTCCAGCCATAAATTCTGCACCTAGCTTTAAGGTGGATATCTGAGCACGCAAAGACATACTATGGCTCTCACAAACTCACTGATGTGGGATGCACATCACATAAGTAATCAAGTTGTTTTTAGAGAGGTAATAAACCGCTTGTTAGGTAACTGTTCTATGAGCATATCCAGCCCAAAGAGTATTTCAATATGAAAGGCACACTTACATACTTAATTTTTTTTCCCCCCAACAGTTATTCCTCCCACAGCCTATTTGAACAGGTGATTAGCTGTATTGGAGAGAGACAAAACTATTGATTGTACCTACAAATTCTTAAGAGATGCCTTCATCCTATCCCCCTGACCAATTTATTACAAAAAGTATATGACAATTAATTTTGCTTCTTAAAGATACATATTCAATATCTTTAAGATACTGATTTTGCAAGATATCAGTATTCTGCAAGTGATTTAAGTATCATCAGCTCAAAACATGATTCACCTATGCACATATGTACGCTATGAAATACAATTACTTCAAATATTTGTAGGCTTTATGTAAATATGGAGGGGAAAGAGGTTCTATATAACATGATTCTATATGCCATCTTACTCAAAAATAGAAGCACAAAGGAATTCTTTTTCAATTTTTACCTCTCCCTTACTACCGCTTTTTCTAAATATGCAAAGATAAAGTCTTTAAGAACACAAATTGGTTTGGGGTTTTTTGTTTGGTTGGTTGGTTTGTTTTTTTTCTTCCCCTCAGAAGTATATCTGTGTGATACAAGGATTTTGTTTGTTTGTTTTCTTTGGAAGGTTTTGTCCTACCCCCCCAAAAAAGCTAGGTTTTTCAACAAGTTTTAATGATGAAGAAACTAAGCTTGGCTACTAAAGTAGACTTTTCAAAGTATCCAGATTTGCATTTATAACACAAATACATCAACCTTATTATTATTAAGTATGAGGAAAGAGAGGGAAAAGAGAACTGCAAGCCATTACACCTCACCTAAACAGTATGCAAGATGTCAAAGACCTTGAGGGAGTAAAATAATTAAATCAATTTGTACTATGATTCAATAGAAACAAATGACAAATATTTTCAGTTGAAAAGAACAAACAAATGTACCAACAGGGAACCAAATCCTGAGGTCTTTGTTCAGTCTTAATCTGGCAACTCCCACCGAGATCAACTGACTTTGCTTGAAGATGCGACAAGTTTAAATTGAACAAGGCCGTTAGGATTTTCCCTGTGAATAGTCTATACAGGAGCATCACAGAGACAGAGCTGTATGTCATACTGGATAATACACTGAATACAAGTTAACAATAAAACACTGTCACATAAAAAGTGAATGCTATTTAGGTCACAGTACTAAGTATGTAAAATAAGCACGATTATCCAAGTCCCATTAGATCTCAGTCAGAGCACGTGTGTTTTGGAGCAGCACACTTCAGAGATGGACAGATCAGAGGGAGTTCAGAGAAAAGCATCTAAGATGATAAAAGGTTTGGAAAAATAAAACTGTACTCTGAGAAAACACCATATGTTAAGAAAACTTTGGAAAGACAGTAAATGAAAAAAAGTAAGGAAGTTGCTGCAACAAAATTGTCAAGGTTCAACTATTTCTTAAACCATTTCTAGCATTAAAAAGTCACTTGTGCCATCCAGCAAAATATATTCTACTAATAATATTAATCTACTGGCCAATCTTTTGCAGTTCAGTGGTAAACTTGTAAATTAAGACTATTACTTGGTGTTAATCTCCCCCATCCCATCCAAGCCACCTATTATACAGATTAACTAATACAACATTGTTCTGGGAATAATGCTGCAGAATACCAGGAGTGGTAGACTGGAGCATAGTAATTCGGCTTTATTTTCTGCCATGCTCCCCGGGTTTTTAAGATTTACAAAACCTCAGATGCTTAAAACCTCCTTTGAGCACATTTTTGAAAGTCCAGAATGAACAGACCCATTACGGTAGAGTATTATTTAAGTGCTGGAAAAACAGCCTTACATTTACACTGAACAAGTTCAGTCTGGTTAACTCATCAAATAGGAGTGACCAGGCATGCTTCGGTGTCGTCACTGTGCAGTACAGCACTGTGCCATTAACCCAGCCTCGCTCCAGCTCAACTCCCTAAAGAAGCTGCACAGCCATGCAAGCACAGTGCTGCATATAGCTAATTATACACAGAAAAGAAGGAGGCAGGGACAGAAGACAGACTAATTAGATGAGGAGGAGCATCCCATTGACATGTCAATACCGTTTTTTGGACTTTCAGAAATCGCTCTGCAGAGATGAGCTGCACAAGTAAAACCGTAGAGAGGCTCCCTTTCCAGGAATAAAATGACATGCGATCAAAAAAGATTTCTAATGAGATAAGAGGAAGCAAACAGGATACTGAATCCAAACAAAATCAAACTGAATTAAGGCACAGATTTTAAGAGAAAGGGCAAGAAACCAGAGAGATGATTAGAAGACTTCAAGACATGATTTCTGTTGGTTTTTTTTTCTGTCGGGTAGAGATGCAAACTCACACACAAATGGCCAGCTAGGCTCAAAACAGCCATAATTTTGGGACTAAGTTATGTAAGAGGTCATAATAGATTTTCTGCACCCTTCTGGCCTTAATACTAACCTAAATTAAAAATTTATTTGATACCGTACTGCAGGAAAAATATATAGTCTTTGTTACTTTCACTACAAGCATGGGTAAAGTGACATACTGCTTTTTAAGTGCCCTTTCAACTGATTACAAGAATACAACTTTGTGTGGGAGGAAAATTGAGAACACTGCAATATGCATGATAGGAATAAACAGCAGCTGTCTACGCATACACAAAAGCCCATCGCCAAATTATAGCACAGGATACCAAGCTGCCCCCTTTCCTTGCTGTAATTTACTTTCTACGCATGGTAGCATGAAATGAGGAGGTACTGGAGAACACAATGTTGGCAGTGCACAAGCAAAACACTTATTTCCCTAGGTGTGGATGAAAAATTGTATTATTTATACAGAAGTGATGACACAGAAGGAACTGTGATAATAAGAGACTATTTTACAATATGTGCAGCCCAAACAAAACTGCACTATGGCCATACTTTGCTACTTTACTGGAACTTGAGTGGCTAAAGTTTGTTACACCTTTTCTCAGCACTTCAGAAAGTATTCTCTGTTTATTTTGTGTTGACTTGTATTGGCAACCCCGGTGGGATTTTAATTTGCCGTGCTAAATTGCTCTGCTTGTCAGGTAGCTTTTCAGTCACCAAGCCAAGCAAGCGAAAAGCAGACAAAACTGAGCACCTAACTCCCCCAGGCACACTAAAAAAAAAAAATAAAATTCTGCTTTTCTGCTTAGGTTAAACCAGGTCTGCTACAGCAAAGGCATTGGCCATAAATACAGAGTCCCAAAGCCTGTGCCCTGTCTTTATTACACAAGGTAGGGACATGCAGTTCTTCCCAATTCTTGACTTGCTTCAAGCAGATGGTCGTACTATGAAAAGAGCAGAACAAATGGTTTTGTTTTCTTAGCAGCATTTTCTTTAACCCACATTCATCAGCACAAAAGTCAGGAAAGAGCATTCAACACTCCCAAAGGCTGGATCACTTCTCCCGTATTAATCATTTATGTTATTCCTCATTTCTATTTCTAGGTTCAATATTCAGAAGATATATACTCTTATTCTGGTTTGTCTTCTGGAGCAGTTTTGGGAAAAGGTCCAAGTATTTTTGTGGCAGCATTCTGTATCCACAAAGGTACAACGCAGAGTATCTGCATCTTGATTTGTACCTACCGTGTGATAAGCACAAAAAACCCCATAGCTTATGTTCCCAAGTGACTGAGTGACAGAATAAATCCAAGTTTTAAACTTGAAAACTATACCCATAAAGGGAAATGTGTGTCAAAAAAAATCCAATATTCCTGTTCATATTGTATTCAAAGTCAGGATTAACTCAGTTTTAAAATTAAACCTGACCTAGGCTTCTTAGCTGTGATCAGTCCTATAGTACACTTCTTGTGAAACTACTTTCTCAATTTTAATAAAGGACTAAAGACCCGTTACCAAAACAAAGGTGTTTGATATTTTCTGGGGATTCAAATTAGCAATTTTACAGTCCCTTTAACATTTTAAGTGCAAAACCAAAGGCTTGAATCCAAAGAAATATCAATTTCATTACCAAACTAAAATATTCCAGATTATTATAAGAAAGATATTTATGGATAATAAACAGAATTATAACTAAATCAAAGATATTTATGGATAATAAACAGAAGTATAACTAAATCAAGTCCTCTGACAAATCTTACAAGACCAAAAAAAAAAATTCAATTATTTTAGACAACTGTACAGTAGATACCAGATATGCTACATGTATATTAAACACAATCAGTTTTGCAGACTATGGAATCAGAAGTTTCAGTTTTCCCTGAACAGCCTCATGGTAAGAAATATAACCTCTAGAACACTATTAACTATAACTGTCAGAATACAAAACTAGTAATTCCATTCTCTCAGGCAGGAACTATATGATTTTGGAAAATAAACACAGAATTAAGTATATGATTTTAGGTACAGACAACTGATTTCTCTTAGATCCATATTTTTAGCATGGCCATCTTCAGCCTGTAAAATCTACAAGATTCCAACTGGCACATTTAGGCTAAACTGGTACCACCACAGGGGGCCCGGCGAGTAACCCATATAACATTTCATCAAGGCATCGGTCTTGAAATTGGACACACAAACTTCTTACCTCCCACAGTTCATTTTCCACTGGACATCAATGGAAGCCTCTCTGGCTTCTGACAATACTATTTCCATGTTATTTTTGATCTACATATTGTTGTACAGTTTCAAAACCAAAACAAAAATCCCACAACAACCAAACAAAATACCCAACCCAACCCAAACTATTTCACTTATAGCTAATCCTGTAGGGCAAGGTCTGTAACAGCTGGTACTCCCAAGTTTCTTAAAATCTATAAAGTAAAATAAACCAAAGATCAATTAAAAAATTCAATTTTAAAAGTTAAGGGACAGGAATTAGCCTTTGAATTTAAGATGATTTACTCTTTTTTAAGGGGGGAAGTGGCAAAATTTGGTTCCTTATAGTTCTGCTTTATGTCAAACACTGAGAGAAGACCCAGACAATATATCCAGGCTTTTCTTAGATTTCTGCTAGCAGCATATATTTTAATTTTAATAAATATCTTACATATGTGCATTCACGTGCATGCATGTATCATGGATAGTTTCCCTATTTTGATTGGATATCTTTCAGTCTTATGCAAATTAGCAAAATATACACACACAGAGGACCTATATAAAACAGATTCAAAATGAGATGAAAATGAAATCTCTGAAAATGTGGGAAAAATTTGACTTGCATTTTCTCCAGACAAAAGATAATAATTCTCATTAGTATTCTTAGATATTATGTGTACTTATGCAACAGTTTCACTATGATTTTAGTAATTCAGCACTAGAAAAGCAAAGGGCCAGCTAATCAACATTTCTGCTGCTTACAAATATTCCTAGAATAATCTCACACAATGTTATCAGTTGCTCATTTATTATTTTAAAGAATACCTGCTGGTACAGTAGCTGTCCATTATTCACAAGATATTTCAAGTAACATATGATGAATATTTCAGTATCTTTTTTTTTGTATATCAGAAGTTTCCTGGAAAGCTCTCTTGATGAATTTTCTATACTTTATAATATACCATGTATATGCTAAGTATTCCTTAGAAAAAGCTTAGAAATAAACCCGCTTTATAAAAAAACAAACCAAAACACCGAATTAATTCTAAAAAATGTTTTCAGAAACTCAGTGAAGTGCTTGCTGTAGTTCAGGAGCCATAACCACCATAGGTCAGATAGGATGTTTGGGTTTGAAATAAGCCTCCCAAAACTTGATCCATCATCAAGCTGGAAAACTATTTGTTAAGAACAGGGGAAAACACAAAAATTAGCAATCCAGTAGAAAAAGGCATATCCCAGGCTAAACAAAACTGTGTAACACTGTTTGTACTGTTATCAGTATTGTATTAAAGTGATGAAGATGTATTGAAACACTGCTAAGGGGGAACAGCAGAGAACTAGATGGACCACATTTAGCTCCATTTAGACATATAGCTGGTGCCAATTTTTAAAGCCTAATTTTTAGGTTGCATTGAGCTACAGTTTTACAGATATAGCTCTTGCATATGATGGCTGCTCTCTGTAACCATTCAGAAGGTGAGTCACCCCTATACACAAAGAATCAATAAGATCCAGGAGTTCACAGTATTATTACATTTTCAATTTTTGTCTGAGTGAAAGTATGTGATCCTATACCCTCTAGATTTCAAAAAGCCATTACATTAAATCAAAACCCAAAGAAAGCAGATTAAATATAAATAACAAAGTATTTTAACACAGCTTTGAAGGAGGGCAAAAGAGTCTTGAAATTTGTTGTTTTCAGTTGTTCAACCTGTCACTCAAAGCTCTGAGGAGAAATGCAATGCTTACATGAGGATGGTATTGCAAGTACAGCGACATTAACACAGCAACTACTTAGGTCTACTAAACAAAACCTGGCAGGAATAAACAAAGAGGGCACCTTTTAACTGTAAAATGCTATGGAAAGATATAAACCACTTCCACAAGTCATGTCTCTGGTTAGCAACAGTCCTGGTGACTCCAACACATCAGAATTCTTGGTGGTATTCACTCTGTTACTTGATGGGTTTAGCAAATTTTGCTGCAGTAAGATCCTTTTATCCCTGTAACAAAATTAGGACCTAATTTTATCTAATTTATCATTTATTTCTTAATTTTCAGGCCAGCTGTTGCAGTTTCATAGCAGATAATTCATTGTTCTCTCTGCGTTGTCTAACAAATCAGCTTTGGACTCTGTTCAACCATTGCAGTAAAGGCTGCTCATGCTTTAAGAAAGCAAGATCTGTTGCACCGCTAGAGGATAACCAGATAAAAGGGAGAAACCTGCTTAATGTCTCTGTGCCACTTTGATCCAGCTAGAAAATGGCCAACATGTGTCTCTGCTGATTCCTCTGTGGGATGTTTGAAGCACATTTACTCTTTTAAATATACTCTTTTAATTAGGTGAAACACTACTCCTCATAAGAAATCTCGTTTGAAACCAGGAGGAACCCCTCCTCATACTTTCACTCCAGTGACTGTGTCAGGCTAGTGATCTCCTATAAGCTCTGCAACACTGTTTTTTTAATTTTCTCACTAAAACACTGATTAGATCTGCATCTGAAGTTGTAATCCATGGGGATCTAGGGAAGGTAGCATAACTGAGAAAAATAGAGAGAAAAATTTGACAGAACAAAGACCATAGAAAACAGGAGGTGCTCTGAACCCTATGTACAATCTAAAAGCTATATGGAGCTCCAAATTATTTTTGCTGGGGTTGATGCCTGAACAATCTTGTGACTGAGCACACATCAAACACAAAGCAACACCAGCATAAATTAAATATTTAATTTTTCCAAGAGGGATACTTCAGGAGGTTGTGGTTTTGGGGGGTAAGGGGGTGGGTGTTGGCAAATTATGGGAAGTCTTACACAAGAGATAGGATACCATGCATTATAGTCTATAATAAAAACTGCCAAAGATTGTTATTTTTACAGAGGACACCACCTCTTTTAATAAAGAAACCTGAAGGAATAATAGATTCTGGAATGCTCTATCTGTCCAGCCAGAAGTTCTTCTGGAACTATATTTGAAAGGAGCTTCAGAGAATTAATCTGTAGTATCACCAGATGCTTAGGAAGTACTCTGCATGCACGAAAGAATGCACAGGAACAGGAATACAATAGATATAAGTGTTAACATCTCTTTCCGGGGAGTTTTGGACCTGTGAGCCCACAGCAATACAGCAGATAAAAAGTCTAGCTTAAAATTGCATGAAGGAATTCTGGTGGATAGGAAGAATTTACACACCTGATACCCTAATCAAACTGTTCAAGATGTTTTCTGTAGTGACTTACAAATATTAATGGAACAATATACAAAACAAGACAACTGCTGAGCTAATTTCCCTTTCGCCATGCATCTCACCGCTGGGCAGACAGCCACACACACAAAGTTAGAGCCCTAGGGCTCTGCAGGACTTCCTCCCTCTCCCCTGTTCCCCTAGCAGATTCCCTTGGGCCTTCATTCATTTGCTGCCCTCTCACTTCCCCAGCCCCCAGCACTGCCTCAGCCCCCACGGCTTTCTGTCTGCTGCCTCCCAAGGGCCCCTGACCTCCCAGGTCAGTCCTGAACTCAACTCCTGCCTCTTCTGCTGGTTCTTGCTTGTGTTGCAGTTTCTCCCAGGGACAACCGACCCACTAAACTCTCAAAAGGCAAAAGGAAAACTAAACCCACTTAATTTAAAAACAAGCTTCTAAAGAGTTTGACAGGAGAGCTGATGATCATACAGCACGTATTTCCGAACACGTACAACACTAAACAAGTGATCGGTTCCTGTTTCCAGGATACAGTTTCCCTGGTAGGCAGGTAACAGGCAGCTATTGCAGTGCCATCTCGCACTGCTGGCGCTGCAGCAGTGCCAACAGGCTCTATGATATTAAGCATGGATGGCTGAGAAATTTATGGGATTTAAACCTGAGAAATATTGAAATGCTACTGATTGGTTCTGGGTGCTTGGTCGGCATGACAACTTCTTTTGTGATTAATTCCAACAATAACTTAGTTTTAGGATCCTCTGACATAAAAGTCTTGGCTGCTACAATATTAAATAAGGGATAAATCCATGGAAATGTATCTGTTACTAAATCTTTTCTTTTTTAAAGATCATCTTCATAATATTGCTAGATTAAGATCTCAATTTAGAAAGCACTAATACATCTGGAAATGTTATCACTTTTGTCAGGACACAGCAAAAGAATTTTACAATTCCTAGAACCACATTTTGATAATCATGCACTGTATTTTTGGACTGAAATTCTCCAGGTAGCACCCATTAAGGCTGAAATTTTCTAGCTGTTTCACAATTTGAGTAAAATTCCAAAAGGGAATTAGCTGTAGCCATCACAACTCAAGACCCTCGTCACCAAGCACAGCCCTTGTGTGCTTGTGTCCATCCTCTCAGATACTGTGATGTGAATATCCAAAGCTGACCATACAGCTTTGTACCTTCCTTAGAGACTTACTGCCATAGCCATAGCAAAACTATAGCTACAATGAATTCAATGTAAATTATATTATAGGCATCAGTGATGTCAGAACTTCAGTACTGAAACACACAACAGAGATTCCTCCAGATACTGGCTTGTTTTCACCTTCCTAATAGAATTTCTCCCTATATATACTATCTTTATAACCACCAAGTATAACAAGGTGTTTCCTCCCCCTGTGCTGACGTTGGAAGTCAACTTTCATATTAGAAAGTGATCAGTGCTTGGAAGAAAACACCCTGTACTGAGTACAAGAACAGAAGTGAAGATTACTGACTGTAAGCACTATAAATGAAGAGTAAACAAACACAAGAATGCATCTCTGGAGACAAACTTAAAATATAGTTGTTTAAGACATATTCTGGGTGGCACAAACATACTGGCAAAATTCAGCTAGCAGCAAAATATCCAACAGCTTTGACAGGCATTCTCAAGCTGAAGAGGCTGAAGACATTACTAACTGTAGGTGTCCCTGTATATCTATTGTCACTGAGAGTCTAACATAATAAAATACCATGAAAACTGGGGAAGCTGAGGCAGAAGAGAAGGTCTCTAACTACCACCCTGCAAAGCAGCAGTAACCTGCGGTGAATGGAAGAGCTGATCGTTGGCTTTCGACGTTTTAAAACACATCACTGAGACTACGCAGAGGATATCCATTACAAACCAAGGTAACAGGACCCACACCGGGAAAATTTAAGAAGGAAGAGCACTATTTCACCTAAGTTTCTTAAGAATGTACGCGATCACACCACCTGCACCCTCTTTTCGCAGTATCTTCTGAGTCTTCTGGCCAACATTAAATAATCTTAATTACATACCGTAACAAAAGAAATGGTTATGTTAAACACTAAATCTTATAACTTTTTAAATGGTAAAGATACACATTTATCTAAACTACTATTTGCTGCCCTATAGAGATAATAGACCAAAGAGAAAACTGGAGAAAATAGGAAAGATCAAGTATAATTAATAAGTCAAAGCAATTTCTGGTTCAGAGTTGGTAAGTGAAGAGGAAGTTTTATCACGAGAAATTACTGAGGCTGAAGCACCATGATGACTAAGGAAATTTTTGGTGTATATGCCATAGTTTAGAGATAACAATAAATGAAATAGGTAAGCAGTGATTTCTTACAAACATTTTCTTATATTCTTACCTATATTTTGTATGTACAAATAAACAATGCTATTTGAACTTAACATTTGGATTTCATTTCATTCAAACTTAACATTTGGACATACAAGAGATGAATTGATTTATAGTCATAGTAGTTAGCCATATTTCAAGGAAAATCATGTTTCTTCCTTTAGAACCTAATAAGAAGTAACTAAATTATGAACTGCTATCAAAACATGCTGACCAGAACATGCTGGTTTTAAAGAGTTTTTGCTACTAAATGCAGGCTTCAAAAGAACTGGACATTCAAAGTAGTCTAGTCTAGTTTGTCCAAAGGGCAGAGTGCAATTGAACTGCTGTTACCCTGAGTTTGAATAGTCTTTCCCTTCTTCATAATTTAAATTGGAAGTGCGATAGAGATTAAAACAAACAAGCATGTAAATTTGATTTCAGTGCAGCTACTGAACTAGGATACTCCTTGTGATATATTCTGGGAAGAGATTTTAAAAAGGCTTTATTTGAAGATGGCAACAACAGAAACAGTAATTGCTAACTAACTGCTTTCTCCCTGGCATCCCCATAGCCTTAAGTTTCCTGCATTGCATGTTTGTACTTGTCTACGCTCTGACTCCTGCTGTGCCACCAGCTCTCAGGGCACAGCAAGCAATGCTAATGTCACCTGTAGAAAGGCTGTGCCCTGCCAACGTTTAGAAAAGCACTGAAGCTCATGAACTAAATAAACGGGGCTAGGGCGGGGGGGCAGGAACCACTTAAATAAATATAAACACTCCCTTGGAAAAACAGAACAACAAGAATGATATGCTACAATCTGTATGAAGAACAGGATCAGTACAACAAGCCATTACCTTTGCATTTAAACTGTCTACTGCCTGAAGTGAACATGAATGGAACAGGTCATGCCATCGTTTTCAGCAAAATCAGATATTTAAAATTAAATAAAGTTCAACTTTTTGTTGTAACCCAACCACTTCATGTCCAGAGCAAAGAAAACTATTAAGAGAAATGTGTAAAACTTGTGTGATAATGGCAGATCTCTGATCAGAGCCAGCAAAAGGAATGAAGTGTGACAGGGCAGGAAGAAGACACTAGGAACCTTTACTAACAGTGTGTGGGGTTGGTGCTCAATCTGCTCATGGAGGTTTGTCTCTCTTGCAGAACTACACTGAGACCACCCACTGAAAGTCTTCAGTTTTGAAATCATCTTCAGTCGGTGTATAGCTACAACATTCAAGTGCGTGAACAGCAAAACTTGAGAACCGATGTTATACTGCTCAGTTTTTCCTAAGGAATGTGGGTGGGATCAGCCAGTACACAAGAGCACACAAGGATAAATAATTCTTTTTTTTCCTAGCAGCTTAAATCCTTTTCTGAGATAGTAAGCATTAAGATAAACTGTTAAGCTTTTCAACTGCACTTTCTAATGTCTGTAATTGTTTAATTTAAAAGACTGGAATGGAAAAGAAGGTCACTTTATGCCTTTGCTCAAGCAAACAAAAAAACCCCAACCGAACCAAAAAAACCCCAAACCCCCCAAAACAACCACCATTAAGCAAGGGTTTTGTTTTAACTGTCCTGTGATAAATACAAAGCATAGCAAGCTAGCCCGAAACCTGCAAAGGTGAGGCTCAGACCTAAAGAAACTATTTCATTTCTTATTACTAATGCAGTTCTCTACATGTCTTTAATAAAATGAGAATTCACCAAAACACCTTCATTTAGTCACATACGAATTTCAATTTCTCACACACTCCATGGACAAGCTTATAATCATCACTTATTATTGCATAATTAATTTTGTTAGTAATATGCAGGAAATAAATAACACTGAATTCCTGTAACATTTTCATAAGTAGAGCTGAAAACCTATTGCAAGCAAAGCCAGTATATCCTCTTGCTGTAAAAAGTGACATGACACATATGGCTTGTCCATAAATAAATGGCCTCACCCACATTCAGGCAGCCAACAGTAATGTTAGAACATTTTGTTTTGTTGAGCTCTAGTGTGTGTTTTATTCACCGTGATAAACCGCCTTCCAGCTCTGTGTTGCTTTCTAGTCGAGTACAAGCTTCAGTATGAGAACAACATGAGATGCAATGAAAAACCAGCTCCAAGGATATTCCAGTGATGATTGATACCATGAGCCAAGACCATCCCTCATGGACAGAAAGCAGATAGTTCAGACCTCTTGAGCTCTGATATGGTTGTTGAGAGCGGAATGGTTTTAACCTTTGAACTCGAAATTGAGGTAGTCCCTCCACTGACAATCACAGCAGGGCTTTATCCAGCATGGACCTGCAGGGACTTGTCTCCACTCCTGAATGCCTAGCCAGTTAACACACTGGGCCACCCAGATATCTAGAACTGTGCTCTCTCCTTTTGATTGAGAAACTAAAACTTGAATATCCATGTTTTTGTTATTTTCTGGTAAGTCTCTACATTACATCTGGCCAGCAATAACAGTCTTACATGAATAGGAGTTCTACAGCAGGAAGATGCTCCTTTCACTGAGGCAGAAATTGGTAAAAGCCTGCTACACTAGTGCTGTAGTGGTTAATGCTGCTTACCTACCAAGTACAAAAGCCAATACTTGAAGTTCAAAACTCTTACTTTCCAGTTGCTTGAGGCACAAAGACATTTCAGTGAGTAGAAGCAAGATGACAGATATAAGTACATCCTTCTATGGCCTCAGGAATTTACTGGCTTGTGGTTTATTGCTGGGTATTTGGGGGTTTGGGTGGTTGAAATAACTTTGTTAAAATAAGCTCTTTCACAACAGGTTAGATTCACTGACACCCTACAGTGTTTGGAGCAGAGCTGGACTAAGTCAGCTAACTCGGTAATGTCCAATGGCCACAGAACCTGGCATCAAGCTATGGTCCAACAATGAGAAGGGGATTAGCACTGCAGAGTCTGTGAGCTCAGTAACAACTCAATTACACAGTTGAAAACACGGTGATGGATTCTTTAAGAATATATACAGTTATATCAGTAAATGCAAAATAGAAATCCAATTCCATGCATTAAGTGTGTAAAATCCCAGTTATTCACTGAACAGTAGATTATGACCTTATATGTAAAAGAAGTTGTGTTCATCCATTTTTAATGAGGCACTCTTTCTATGTCCCAGAGAGTGCTGTGGGGCACTTTGTCAAGTCCTGGTAAAGGTCAGTTAGTTAAAATCAGATTTTTTTTTCTGGTTTTTCTTTCATGTCTGCGTCAGCTTTTTTTTTTTCCTTTTGTAAGGAATGGGTGAAATTTATGCTTCTCATGGAAAGAGATAGTGAACCTTTTCATGCAAGTAGATGAGGACAGATAAATTACATGGTATAGGCTTCATAGTCACATATTATATGGGGGAGTTAATCAGCAGGGATCTTTTACTGCAAAGCAGAGATTTCAAAGACCTAACAAAAACTTCTGTTGCCTTAATCATTGACCACTGGCAGTTACTTTTTCTCAGATATCAGACAGCTGGAGACAGCACAGAAATGAAGCAGAGGAAAATCTCAAAGATCAAGAATATTTCTACAGATTAGTTGAGAGCCACGAATATTTTAGACTTTGTGTGTTTTATATTCCTGACAGGACCCTTTTCTCAGAGTACAAACACTTCCACTTTCTCTTCCCAGTGTCACCAGATGTCATCTTACTGTGGTTCTCAACTCCTCCATCTTTCTCACGACTGCAGCTTAACTACACTTGAAAATTAATGAATCAACTGTGTTTCCACCTACTGCTCAACATACAACATTAGACACGAGGGACTTTCTCAGTGCTATACAAAACTCCCTTTTACAAAAAAAACCTGTAAATGCACAACTGTTATTCCAAAAGCAGTTCAAGTTTCTAAACAACAGTTACCTATATCATTAACTGACCATTTAACTAAGAATAACACCACCTGGGATACATTGTTCACATGATGTCCTTCAATTTTTAAGGACAAAACCATGCATATGTTACAGTCTTAACCTTAGCCTAATAGATTACGATGTGTGTATGCACACCTACACGTTTCCCCTGAAGCTGCTCTAACTTATGATACCAGGTCTGTACATATAAGATGTGGGGTCAGAAGAGAACAAGAAGTGCTACTTCCTTCTGTACTGTCGCCATTGCTCTTCACTGTGATGTGCCCTGTGATTCTCTTCATTTCAGCTGCAGTACTTTCCCCTCACCATACCAGACAAGGCTTTATAAACCTAGCACAGTGCTTTTCATTAGTCCTACATGTGATTACAACATGGTCTCTATATAAAGACATTAGGCAAAATTCTGTCAGACTATTTTCATAAAGAGTCAGGTTTTGTTACACTTTATATTTCTAAACATTTTCCAAACCCTGCACGGATACAAGTGTATCTGAACATCTCAGAAGAAAAGAAAGACAACTATTCAAACACTTGAAAGCATTCATCAATTTGGAAACTGAATCCTCCTAAAAAGAAATCAATACCCCCTTCCAATCACTTTTATTTCTAGCTGAAAGTTGCTTCTGACATCATCTCACCCATCCCTAAATCTGATGAAATTCTGGTATTAACAGCACAGCGCTTTAATATATTAATCATGTATACATACAGAAGCTTGTCTTAGTTCTTGTACATTAGACAGGCAGCCCGCCCTTAACTGCTGAAGCTACAGAATGCATTAGCTGGGTGAGAAAATGCATTTAGACTATCTGATCACAGCCTGAATGTGCTAGTGTGTTTCCAAGCACAAGGTAGTTCTAAAGCAGTCGAATCTGGATTCCTTAAACACAAGCCAACACCGTGCTTTTGAACTGTCACCTGATTAAAATGCAGCTGCTGAAAATTTAATATTGTAGGCAAGCTGTATCACAAAGTGGCTTGACATCGCTGGTCCTGAATTATTTGAAGCAGACAGAGTTAATAACAGAAGAGGTTTCATATGGTTACACCAGTTCAGCAGAGATCAAATGCCTGTAAATGAATCCCAATTTGCTCAAAGGGTGAGCGTTTCCTATCCGCCCGCTGGTAGAGACTGACCAAAAGAGAGAACTTCCTCACTTCAGAAATCACTCCTGCAGTTACTCGGTTTTATCTTTGTTATATTAAAAATACTTCATTTCTTTTGACTGTGAAAAAAGAAACCATCATTAACACTACCTAGTACTTTAGATAGAACAATTGCTTAAAAAATAAAAACAAAACAAAACACCAAACTAAAAAAACAACAAAACCTCACAAACCTCAAATATCCCGTTACTACATGGGGGCCTGAACTTACAACTAACAGCTGGTTTCTGTGCCTCTCTGTAACCCAGGAGCAGCTTTCAGCTTTAAGTACTAAAACAGCATCTCCTTCAGCACTCTGCACCAAAGACCAACAGCGTGCTGACAGCTCGCAGAGCAATGCTGGCATGCAGAGACACAGCTAAACCTGCTTTTTCTGTGGACAAATCTTAAGCCTTAACAGACTTAAGAGCTAAGGTATAGAGATCTTTAGAGGCTTGACAAATGTTTGTAGGAATTATGGCACTAATTCTTCCTATCCATTTACATCACAGACATCTGTTTACTTGGAGACTCATGGCATGATGAATTCATTTATTATTTCAAATGCATTCAAAATAGGATAATTGACATTTTACATTGTAACTATTCACCAGTTTGACATTACTATGCATTTTAATTAACATGAATACCTAAAGCTTAGGACTGAAGAGAGAGCTAAGTCATATTAAAGTCAATGAATTTGAACTGAAACATGACAGTTAGACACAGAACAAAACTAGACATGTCTAACAAAGCTGACATTTCAATAATACTAGTTAAAGGGGATAGTACCAATTCAGTAATTTTTAAAATGCTTACACCAAATTAAAGGGCAATGTTCAATAATTTTTAAAAGAAAATATCTTGGGTCAAGTGCAGTACTGCTACACATCAACTGACTGTTAAAGTTCACTTAAACAATACAGTCAAGAAGTAAGCACAGCTCCATCCAACTTCCAGTGAACTCATATGGGGGTTGTAGCTTGGCCATATGTAGCCCTTTCCACTCAAGGGGTTCTTCTGTGCCACTGGGGTTAGCTCTGAGCTGCCAGATTTAGATTAAAAATAAAACAAAACAAAAACCCACCCCACACACCAACACACCATCCTCCGCCTCCCGAAGCGATGCAGAAAGGAATGCCAGCTCTAGACTTTAGGCGCAGTACGTTCACATCTTGCCTTTAAGTTGCCCCAAGTCAGTCTTTCTGTGGTGAAATCCAAGCATATCCTTCAGGAAACCCTTCAGCTTTCACTCATGGAGAGTGTAATTCTACTCCATATAGTTTTTCTCCCTCAATAACAGTTTATGAGCAGAAATCCATCTCCTGCTTTCTAAGTTTGACTAATACATGCCTGTCACAAACAATCTTTAAAGATGACTTGATAAACATGCCAATTAAACATCACAGTAGAAAGACATAGATGCCCTCATTTACTGTTCATTATTTAAAGTTGGAAAATAGAACTCTTAAATCGCAAAATCAAGGAATTAAAGTGTGTGTTGTGCTATCATTAGATTCTCATGAAAACGTAACAATATACTGCAGTTAAATTATAAAACTAAGGAAAGAGAAACATCCAGTGGTAGCTGTGCAAAATTTTTCATGTAAACCCTATTACATCTAGTATATATAAATTAGATGGTTAGCATGTTATTAAAACATGAGTAAATATAACTAAACAAACACCAATTTTGCACTGAACACAACAGGGAAGAAAAGGAGATCAAGGTTGCTCCTTTTAGGTTAGGTCTGCAACTTTGTAATGAGACAGAAGAACAATTCTACCCCATACATACTGTCTGGAAAATGTAACAAGAGGTCATCTGCCCTGCATAAAGTGCCAGCTTCTCCTTTTATCTAGAGAGCTGTAAAGATACAACCCCAGTACCCACCCCACCAGCTGCATATCCACACCAGATTCCCTTCTATCAGTGCACTCACATCACCCAATTTAGAAAGAACTCACCACTTTAATAAGCCATTTTGATGCCGGACCTATAAAAGATAATTATAACAAGAAATAATCCTGCAACATACCAAAACTTGATTCTCTCCTGAGAAGCACAAGAGTGCAGGAGTGCAAGCCAAGAAGGGGTTTGTAAAGCAGAAGCAGTATCAGCAGTATCACAATCCATACACAGCCACTAACCATATGCCTATTTCACGAGGTCAGTAACTACTCACACTGTTAATCTTCGCTTATTCCCATATCTTCGTTCTGCAAATATCTTACAACATTATCAAAGCCAAAAATATTACAGCCAAGTAGTAGTGATGCTGTGATTATGACGGCAGCAGACATTGACACTGTGTATTGTATTTTCCTCTAATCACTGTTTTCCCACAATAATAACTGAGGTGTGCTATCTTTTACCATTAAGAAATGGTAATCAGGGTAAACAGATTTCTGCATTACAGAAAGCAAATGGAAGGGCCTCAGGTATATTTTCCTACCTTTTCTTTTACAATAAAGTTTTATTATCCAATGACATAATCTTAATGCTGTAACTTTCAATAGCTCTGACCTTTTAATGTTCTTTACTTTCTGCTCTAAACTCCAGGTTTTCCGTCCCTGAGCCCAGGGTTTTTTTTTACTTTCAAGACCACAGAGCATTTTCAGACTTGTTATTATCCATTCTGCTACCAACTTTGTTCAATAAGAGTGCAAATCACTTGCGGGCAGAAAGGTTGGCTGAAAGCAAGATAAAACATGTTCTCCAAGGCTAACTGATTATGGTTTGAAGATATTGTTAATGAGTATCTGACTCGCTGTCCATTGGGTATACTTTAAACATGTTTGCTTCTACCTCTTTCTTGAAATGACTAAATCATCACAGTGCCAGTTAAAGGCTTACATACTGCAGTGATGGGCGCTATAGAAAACCCTTGTGAGAGAGATATGGGAGTTAAGACATGGGTTTTACATAGAAGCTATAAAATTCCTTGGGTTTGTACTTCTCAACTGAAGGGAAGTTTGATAACAGCAACAACATATCCTAAGAGAAAAATCATGCAACCTTAGCATGGAAATAACAAGTAATAATGGAAAGCAAATCCTGTGGGTGGAAAGCAGGTGAGGTGTTTTCTTCTAGTCAAACAATGACAAATAACCCACATTTATAAGCATTTCTTAAATAGTTTACCAGGTAACAGCCCTGTGCAATCTGAAGTGCAGCAAATGGAGTTATTCCACTATTTCTTCCAGTCAGTCAGTTTAAATCTAAAAACATCTCATAGAGTCCAGATGGAAACCTCACCACCAAGTGACAGCAAAATCTGGGAGTAGAGAGGTTGTCATTGCTGCTTACATCAAGGCCAGGCAGAAAGTTAGCAGTTTGCTCACTTCCCAATTAATTTCTTCATAGCCATAGGCTGTCAGGTGGTCTTTGCTTCTTCGTAAGGGAAGACACTTGCTCTCATGGCAATAACTCTGCACCTCAAAGCCACATGTCAGTCACAGATACACCAGAGATGCCAGGGCTGGCAATTGCCTGCTTTCACCAAGGCTGAAGAAACAACTTTCCTCCCAAACCAATACTTATTTTCCCTTTTTCTCCAGCTGTTCCAAACACATGCTCACTGGAGTATCTGGGTTTACCAGGTGTGCACGTCACCAGCTGGATTAAGTTCCAGGCAACAGTGTGGAGCCTGCTCAGCCACTGCTACCTTAACAAATGCCTCACACTCAGGCCAAAATCAAATTCTGTTTGATGCATAAAATGGGTAAGTTTATATCAGTGATACAAACTTTTTTTTTCCCCCCACCATTTAGAAGAATCCAGTCCACTGTTTTGAGCTAAGTATTTTGTTTACTTACACGTTACACCATAAACTTACAATTCCCATAGACAAAATGAAGCTGTAAATTATCAGCCTGTCAATAATATTCACCAGGACTGTGTTCTTGTCTCTTCAGGAAAGACCTTTAGTTAAAACCCTGTTCATTATGAGTGAAATGTAATCCTAAATTACCAATGAAAATTGAACATTGAATTTTCATTTAATGGTCTACTAACCTTCGTTGGTATTTTTGTTTTATGTACACCTTAAACTATAGGTATAGCAGAACACCACCCTCCAATTAAATATTGGCTTAAAATGTCCTCTACAGTCCTGCATTGTATCAAGACATACCCTGAGAAACCGATACGATGCACAACCTCAGGAGCTTTCAGCAAAAGAAAGACAGGCATTTTTTGTCACGCTATTTTTCACTGCTTTGTTTGCATCAATGTATAAATGCAACTCTTAAGAGAGTTAAATAAATTAACCATCATAACACTATAGATAACTTGCAGAAGTGCAACATATTGCCTTCTTTAAAATTAGAATGTTTTTTAAAATTAAATGGGTTATAATAGTGACACTGTGCACTGAGTAATTGAGTGAAAATTGCTATTATACAGAGACTGCCATCACTACATAATTAGTACACTAGCAGCCCCTACTTAAGACATGAATCTTCTGTCTATGCAAATGCCGGGGTCAGGCAGTTGAAGTGGCCTCTAAAAACCAAGGCAGCACTTCTCTTACATTTAGGCAACAAAACAGGCGCCTTCCTGGTGAAACAAACAGAAGGCGTGAGGTGGTGGGCAACCAAGCAACAGCAGCAGCTCCAAAGGACTCGCAGTCAAAGCTACCTGGTCACCCCCCTGCTCTGCCTGCTGCCTCGGCTCCCCAGCCCCACCGCGCAGCCCTGCCCTGGAGAGCTGCCTGTACTTTCTCTCTTCCAGCTGTCCATGGAACGGTTCTGCCTAAACAGTACCAGTTTTTTGCTTGTATCCTTTAGCTTCGGATCTTCACGCCTGCCCTATGCTCTTTTAAATGTTATTTCTTATTTTGAAATATCATTTATTCCAAAGAAATTTGAAGTCCCAAATGAGGATGAAAGCACATCATTTAATCGCAACATTTTTGTTTTGACAAAACATGCTAATTCTAATAGCCTGCAAGGAATTTTTGTTGCATCTAGCTCAAAATTATCCGGCTCTGTTTCATTTCAGGGTAGGATAAATCTCCAAGGCATTTAGATATTTCAGCAAAGCTGGTATTTGTTGGTACTGATCTGGAAATTATTTTTGAGACGCCTGAACTCCTAGGGTCTACATAATTGTGCAAGAAGCATTAAACGAACTTTCTCACATCTCACCAAAATCTATCAATATTTTTCAATTTAACTCCCATAGAATTCATTTTAAAGTGACCAGTGTTTCCAACAGAAGCAGAAGAGGATGCTGGTAAACTCATGTTAGCACAACCCAGGCTCTGCTGGATATATCAGAGCCCCACCAAGATCAATCCATTTGAATAGCATGTTATTATTCTCCAATTTATTTGTGTATTTTCAAAGAGCAGCTTGGTTGATAATTCACTTTCCTCCCTGCGCCAAATCAAAATTTCACCCATCTCAAAAAAAAAAAAAAAAAAAAAAAAAAAAAAAAGAGCGATTTCCACATTTTCACAGGAAGAAAAGGTAATGCATTTTGGAGCATACAGCACTTCTCTTAATGCCAAAAATACAATACCTCAGATCACTGACCCATTTACTAAGAGTGGTATCAAATTAAATATAAGTACAAAAATACTCTCATTCCCAAAACACTTTTTTTTTCTTTTCAGGCTGATACAGCAGATTAAGCACAAATTCACTTACTCCGTTATTCTATCAATATAGCAATTATTATACACAGCAGGAATTTAATCACTCTCATGATGCACTCAGGCTGCGCAGACCGCTTGTTGGGTTGACTTCCACATTGGCTACACACCGACAAGAGGTTCTGTCACTTCCTTCCATGGGCTGGCCAGCTGGTGTAAAACAGCAACAGCTCCCACCCGATGCACAGACACCAGCAGCCCCAGAACCAACACGCCTGGCAAACTCATTAGAATGAGTGGCAGCAGGAGGGACAACGGGGTACTGCTAGAACAGCCTTGCAGCAAGTTACTTCTCAAGAGGCACAGGGTGACAGAAGGGAGCTGTTTCAGGCCGCTGATGGGGAGAAGCACGGCTGTCACGTCACCACAGCTCGGCAGGGTGCAGACTGGCTGGCTGCCCTGGGATGGCTAAAGCGCAACACAAGTCTTCATCCGCAGCAAGGATCCTCCTCCCTACCAACACGGCACACGTGCCAAGTGGGAAGACACACTGCCTAGCACCACCATGGCCTGCAGCCCTTCAATCCTTCAATGCGCTTCCAGACGCTGACTACTATACTTTGACATTTACAGGCAAGTCTGTTTTTAAACTACGGAAGAATGTAAAAGCCTGATCCAAGCTGATTAAAACCAGCAGTAGTCTTACCATCACCTCTTACGAGCTTTCAATCTGCTTATAAAGTACATCATTTAGATTGTTTTGCAGTTTAGTATTTCAACATTCAATTTTTCCCAAAAAAATTCTTTGAAGATGCAACCAAGTTTCAACCACAGAAGAATTTTGCTCATTTTATAAAGCCCAGTAAAATTAAAGTTTGGTATGGACACATGCACCCCTGCAGTTAGTGTGGCAAATTTTACTCTACTAGCACACAAAGGAAATATAAGAATGAACCCTCAGTCCAAGAAAAACAGTGTAATTCAGCTTTTTCATTTTCCCAAGCTCTTTTTTTTTGTTCTCTGCACCAAACATCAGAAAAATATTAAAAAAAAAAACAAAACCAACAAACCCCACAAAAAACCAATTCAAAAAAACATAACCAACCAACCAATCTCCCCACATACAAATCAAGTTACACTGTGGGGGGGGAAAAAAAAAAAAAAAAAAAAAAAAGAGACAAATACCTATTCAGTAAACATCTATTGAAAATATGAATTTTAAACAGTTAAATAGTTAGTGTTCTGATCTCAATTTCAGAATAGATTTGTTTCCAAAATTTGCTAATTAAACTGCTGGAAACGATTCTTCAACAATCGGAGGGATTTAGAAATATATGTTTTTATGGAGAAAAGATCACTACCCCTTAAAACCACTGGATGTCTTCTATATTAAACCATATCCAAGTATGTCTCATTTTCAGCTTCCCCAACACCCTGAGGTCTCCAGTCTGAAGAGTGTCAGTGTTTATAAATGAAGTGTTACCTATATAGTCAGAAACAGTAAAAAAAAAAAACAAACTCGGAAAAATGGATTATTAACTTTCAACAAGCTAAATCCTTCATTACATGTAAATAAATCGTATCCTGAGTGACAAACAGGATAATTTGTACCTAAAGTATTTATCTACACTAAATCTTTTCTTTTTATCATCACAAAATAAAAAAAGAAGGAAATTCTATAGCTAACAACTACACAAACTCAACTCAGAACTGTGGGTGTGGCAAAATCTTTCATAGGAAAAAGACAAGAAGCATGAAAACCAACCACAAGGTTTTAAATACAAAAACTAGAGTTTGTGCTGGTGTAAACGACTGACTCTAGTGAAGAGCTTCAACAGCTGTATAACAGATTCAGTGTAATAAAATTCTGTCAAATGAGACCCACTGAAATGCTAACCAATAAATGTAGATTTATCAAATCACAGCTGAAGAATTATTATTTTTATCAAAGGGATACTATCAACAGTGATTACACTGATGTCTGGTCTTGAAATAAACACCTCTGCTGTAAGTACATGCCAATACTAGTTTTATTTTCTAGTCTCGCTAATATTATTTTCCCCACTGTGCATGTCTCTTGTTTTCAGTTTTGCAGTAGATTATTTCTGCTCAAGCACAGACCTTAGAAGTCTCTGGTAGCCCCGAAACACTGATCTACTTGGTTTTGTTATAATAACGTAAGCAGCTCTCAACTTATTTACTTGGAAGCTTACTGCAGTACTCTATTTCTTCTAGAAATATTCTTTTCATTTTTCCTTTTGATCCTACAGGTACGATTAGAATGATAAAACAGTATTACATAAAGCATTTGCACAACTAGAGAAAGCCACTGTCTGCAAAATAGCAGCACAGAATACCCAGCAATTGCTGCAAGAGTTCTGCAGTAGCTTGCTCTGCTTTCATACGTGGCGTTAATTAAAACAACATATTAAGGCTGCTCTGGAGTATCAGTTAATTGATTATAGATACGCTTTCAGAATGAGCTTTAGAAACTATCTTGCATTTCATAATGACTGGAAAAATTTAAGGGGCCTTTCTGGCAAAAATAAGCATATATGCATATGAAAACCTTCCTAAACGCATTACTGCAGCTACTGTTTATAAAACAGTGGACTGCAAAAGGTAAAATAATGAAAAAACATGTGCCAGTCAGGTCGTGTTCCTCTTTATGCAGTTCTGAAAGGTACATCATTAGTGTATCAATCACCCATCTATAAACGCTTGAAAATACAGATACATAATCAGTAAAGATTTGTGGAAATTCTGAAGTAACCCTCCTGAGTGCATCTTTCCTCTGTAACTATGCCTTGGGGCCATGATAATCAGCATGAGAAGCAGAGAACAGATTTAAGAGCTTTCATCTTGAAGCTGATTTGTATTCTTCCACTTATGTACAGTAACTAGATAGGTCTGCATCATCCTGTGCGAGAGTGCTACTGTAATGCATTTCTCCAGAATTCGAAGCAGATAGCCCCACCATCTCCAAGCAAAACTTCTGAAAAGGTAGCGAAGAGCAGAGAACATTGTTGACTCACTTTATCCTCCTTGTTTCCCAAAAATGTTGCTCTGAGACAAGAATTCACATAATTCTTTCACTGTACAGGGAGTATTGTTGAGGGGAAAAAAAATAAACTACTGCACAGTGATTTATAATAAATCACTCATGAACCCATCAACTTAATCTTCATTACAATCTATTACTACAAAGATTTCTATAGTATGACAGAAGACTTACTGGGTATAAAGATTTGCCCGAGGGCTGAATGTAATCGGAGATGGGACAGAATAAAAACACAACTAGCTTGTTAGTACTGCTATATAAAAACGTATGAGGAACTCTTAATAATGGTGAAACTCATGGGAAAAGATGGATTTTTCTCAGTAGCTCTTCTCAGGAAGTCAAGACCTTGCCACATTCAATACATTTTTTCACAGTGATATTCCCACTGATTTGAGGAAGACATCTGGTTTAGCCTACGGAAAGTTTTTATTCCCCAACACCTGCTTTTTGCAAAGTCCAGTAGAATTTAGTACAGTTAATCAGGGAGACTGAAGGATGAGCAAATGGTTTGAAACTGCAAAACTACCTTTTCCTTATTCTTTCAGTAAAAATACCCCTAAAAAACCCCAAACAAACAAACAAACAAACAAAAAAACCCACACAACAAAAGAGGGATAGAGACACACGGATAATCAAAAATGCTCATGCTTTTGTGAAGCTAGACTGTCTCTCTTCTCTTCTGCAAGTTACGTTCCCTCACAATGGATCAAGCCAGGTAGAAACAGTGAAGAACTCATAACCTCCTGGCTATCAGAATATGGACTGGTCCAAAGCAGTAAGTTACTTCCCTGTCCAATGCCTCAGGTCCTATAGTTTTGTGGGTTTTTAACCTTTTTCTCATGTTCTGTTTATTTAACCTGACAAATGAGGTAAACCCTTTGTTTTGTAGCCCATACTACATTTGTATAGCATGAACTGTCTGCTTATATTGACTAGATTGAAGTGCTATAAAACCAAGGAATTATAGGCACGTACCAAGTCACAGTGAATCTTGATATGTACAAATACCTGGTAAATGCCATTTGCTGTTACAAAGTAATTGGGTCATGGATTTCTCCACTTCAACTAAATGCAAAATTAATACACTACTGATAAAGACAAAGATCAGTGATTCAGCTAGATGGCTGTAATAGTCCACGGCCACCAAAAGGGAAAGCCTGTCTCCTCCATCCCTTGCGGCATCACGCCTTCCCAACATCTCAATTAACCCCTTTGCCCCGTGTCAGCACTCTTGCTCACAGCACTCTTCACTGACCTAATTGCATTCATTAAACCAGCAAAACACTATTTCTTGGGAAACTGTCCCAGTGTTGGGGAGGAATCGTTTGAGGTGAACTGGTTTGCTGAGAGACACTATGAGACAAGTGTCTATCACACAGGGTGGTGAAAACACATTACCAGCGCATCCCTCAGCCAGACTGAACCCAAACATTGGTGTTCATTTGTGCAAGTGAATTTCATATAATTTTTAACTCATTTCAATTCTCCAAAAACTAGGTGACTAGTCTTTTGACAATGCATAAAGTGGGATGCAAGCATGGATGAGGCTGAAAACAATCAAAGGAAACAGAATAGGAAGAGAAGAAAACAAAATCTGACTGACTCAAGAATGAGGATGCCTGAAAAAGACTGCCTTTAGTCTAAACCCTTTTAGTTACATAAAGATCAGAGTTTCTATTTGTTTTTCACAGCTGCTGACTCAGAGGGCCAGAAACACCGCATCAGCTGCAGGTTTGTGGGATAAATTGCAGGCTTATGGCTAAAACATATTCTACAATGTGCTGGAGGTTGAGAAGTATGATGAAGACATCTCTCTCGCTCACTGCCAAACAGGCCTGGGTTCCCTCCTGGTGTTCTTAGAGGTGCCAATCACAGCATGGCAGCTATTATATTGGAGGTGCAGCAGCTATAGGTCAGTCAACAGTTGTAATGATAAAGTTTTTTCCACGTAGGCTTATAGGCAATTAGTTATTTGCAAATCACTACCCTATCTGTAATAGTCTGGTATCATAGAGATAATTCATTAGCAAAGGTCTTTTTACTCTGTACAAATAGGCCAAGACATTAACATTCACACAAACGCTTGAGTTTGCACACATATCCAAACAGATTTTTTATTAGATCTAGATTTCAAATCCTGTTCACCTCCTGCCCCATTAAACGCCATTGATTTCTTCTTCCACTTCCTGAATGTTTCTGAGCTGTTTTACAGGGAGACAGTAAAACCACTGTCAGTTTTCACATATCTGAACTATCTACAACTTCCTTCTTCAAAGGGTTCAATTTCTTGTTCCTCAATTTTATTTTATTTTTTTAAATCCTCTTGATGTGTGCCCAGCCTCACCTGTAGATCCTCATCTCTGGAGACAGGCAGGGGTTGTGTCCTTCATACGTCTCAAGTTTTATCTAGTTGTTGTTCCCACACATACACCTCCCCCAGACTCATTACATTGCCATGGATTGAGCATTTCTTGGAATACATCATCTCATTCCTATCTGTCAGCCTAGGCTGCCTTCTGCTTAAGACATATGGAGAGGCATTCTTTCTCCTTGAGGGGCGACCAAGCAGACAAGGCCTGCAGTGCAAACTCTCTTCAGAAAAAAATGCTAGGAATTGCATGGCTTCAGCATAAGTGCTGGGGAGCAGAAGTGGATAAAACTGCAAAAGTACAGACAAAAGCATTTCCTCTCCCTTGATTCAAACAATGTTTACTGAAGCTGATGATTAATATTGCTCTTTAAACCATTTTTTTTATCATCAGTTTTTGCTAATGAAGTTGGAGTGGTGAAAGGACAGCCGCTCAGGGCAGTTGACTTCCAATTTGCAGTTGGAACATGTCTCCTCCGGTTTTGCGACCAAAGATATCCAAAGTTCAAGAATTCTGCTGTTTTGCCAGAAAACTGATCCAGCCAACTGCTAATCTGTTCTTTAAGATACCATGGTCACATAAGATAACATTCAGAATTCCATTAACCTAGAAGATTTCAACCACTTTTTCCTTCCACCTCACAAATAAAAGTAAATGAGATCAAGTTTTTCCTCACATATTATTCTCACCACATTTGTCATGTTTCAGGTCTGTTTCTTGTCTGAATCATTAAAGTGCCTTGATGCACAACGGATTAAGTACTTAAATAAATAGTTCACTTTTCCTCTAAATTGCAAAAGTGATTTCAATTTTTTAAGCTGTTCACAGAAAACATTTTAAAAAAGGTAAACATCCTATTCATTGTGCAAATACAGAATATATTTTCATGGCCAACCTTCCTAAACACGTCTATAAATGCCTGCAGTAAAGGACAAAATTATTTTTTTTCTATTCTTGTTTTAAAAGACATAATAACGGTTTCAGATTCAATGGACACAAGCTTGAACTACTCCGAACTAGACTGGCAGGTCATCCAGGTATTTTCAATGACCCCACTGCAAAGAAGGTTTACGCCAGAGTGAACAAGCCCTGCCTGTTTGGACTGTAAACACTCCTAGGAGAAGAGAGAGGCAGCTCTTACACTTAGTTCATCTGCTGCCTAGAATGAGGAGACCCAGGTAGCAGAGTGCCTTACTCCTAATTCTAATAGCAGCACATGTCTAGCAGAGTCTGTCTTTAGGAACAATACAGAAATATTTGTTTAGATACTGTTTATTTCAGTATGAAAGATACTGGCCAAACATTTCCCTTATGTTATTTTTATGCCCCAGGGCAGTCTCAGATGGGGATTGATGTCATTTGCTCGAAATATTTGCTGTAAAAGACGCTTATTTTTGAGCTAGGAAATACAGTATGAGAAATACAGAGAGTCTGAACTTAGCACTTTCTCCTGGGGCCAGCACATCCTGCTCTCTGACTAAGCTTCACACCTGTTTTTGCCCTGCAGTCTTGCCACAACTTAGAGTCACATTCATAATTTCTGAAGTGTTTGGAGCCTAAGCTAGAAGCCTATCACCTTGGGCTCCCTATAGAGCTAACTCAGAGAAACCATCAACTCTAAGAGGCACTTCAACCCATGGCAGGTACTGACCAACCTTCTTTCCACCATCTTCACAGAGCAAGTGAACTCCTAATTTGGGAGGCTTATATAGGTGTTTAAGGTCAGACAGAATTAAATCCATTAAGCCAGCCCAAATCAAGTACTAGATAAGTCATCATTAGACCCACTGTGACCACAAAGGGGCCTCTTTGACACTGTTAATATAAATCTCTCTGCATAAATCTATAAGAACTGTCAATAGGAATCATTGGATAACTCCAATTTTCCCTTTTATAATCCTGACTCAAGCTAAATCTCTTGTTCAGACTTACCCTCTATTGCTCCTGCATTTCCCAGATAATTGTATTATCCCTGATAAAAGTATCTAGCTCATATCCCCTCCTGAGCTGAGAGCAGCAACAGATCCCCACATCCTTGCACTGGGCATGAGAAATCCTACTGCATTCCAACACAGGCTTCCCTTCAGGCCAGGGTCTGAATCAAATGTTTTCAGATGACAGGATCCATACACAGACAAGCACTTCATACTTCCAAAAATATAACACCAAAATACATCTTTTAATGAATTATAGGTACAGTTCAATCCTCACAATTACATCTGCATCTGCTCAGTGGTGTTTGCCAACAGCATATCATAAATACTTCATCGCTGACTCTAGCAGTCATTTCCCCTATAAAAGTACCTTTGTGCTTTGGCTTGTCCTCATTAGCCAAACTATAGATGAGAACAATTCTTCACCGCTTTCTTCAAATATAAGTTTTTTTAAAAAAAAGTTACAAATCTATTAGAATACAAATCCTCATCCATTTGAAAAGGTTGGCATTTTTAAATCTAGTATCCTACACCTGCACATTTAAGTTTAGAAATGCCACTAAAATACCTAAAGTAACATTTTAAAGTATTAATATTGAGAGACAAAACCCCTGGAATAAAGGGATGGATCCCTGATAACCTGAGTAGTGAGCTGTTCATACTGTAGGGAGAAAATGAAACTCCAGGCTGGGAAATACAAAGTAGATTTTTAAGTGCAATAAAGAAACTCAAAGTCTATTTCAGGTAAAGGAACACAAGTAATGACTAGGACCATGAGCATGGCTTAAGCATGTGAAATTAGGCAGTGATGTTATGATGCCTCACAGTACATTTCATGCATGTTTCTATATTTTCAGCTCAAAACCTTCTTATTCTAGGTGCAGCTGGAACATTTAGTGACATCTACAGATTTTTTTTTTTTCTTTTTTAATATATAAAGCTACCTTTGACAAACATTTCTAAAGTATTTCAGGGTCATTTTTCTCCCTAAAATATTAGCTAGAAAATGAAATATTTTTGTAATAGTTTCCATCATACTGTACAAAAAAACTTGAGGAATTTAGTTTGATGGAGACTCACAGGCATGCAGGGTTGCCTTTTCAGGCAAATGTCTAGATAGAAGAGACAGGCTATATAGCACATATCTAACACAAAGCAGCAATAAGGATACTCCTTACAAAACAGATCCAGTATTTACTGCTGTCATAACACTCCTCAAAGTGAACAACACGATATAGTGGCGAGTTTTAATAACTTTTCCTCACATGGAAATAACTCCATTACTTCAAAGGTAAGCTACCTTTTTATTTCTCTTTGCTAACAAATGGGCAGCCTGGAAATATAGAGGTCTCCTGTAGTAGTAGTAGTACAGAAAAGACCCAGTAACTTGATAAAATTAAAGCTAGTATATAGAAAACGGGTGTATGTATTGTGGTCTAATAGAAACCAATCACCACCTGATAAATCAACAGGAAAGAATCAAGAAGGTTACACAACCTAAACATAACATGGGAAAACAGAGTTATCCTAAAGAACGTAAGAGCACTGAAACGGAACTAGATTATGGGTGATGCAAGGGGAACAACCACCACCCACCCAATGGTAACTGCGAGGTGTTTCATAGTTTCAGACCAAACTGAAAAGCAGCCAGACATGCAAGGGAGCACACTGATGAAACAAGGGATCCCTACATTTGAGAAGGTACACAGGCAGCATATTAACTAAAATTACAGCTCCAGGAAAACTTCTTCAGTGATATTTCTGTAGTATATACAGTATTTCTATGTTGTTTCTTTTTATTAAAAAGAGGGAGAGGAAAAAAAAAGGACACAAGAGTGATTTACCCATAACACTTCAGGACCATCACCGTGTTCTCAGAATACAGATCTTGCTCTACATAATACCAGCAATTCAGAGTGATGCTATGCAGGGACCTTTTTCTTATTTCCCCTTCTCCTCTAATTAGACTATTTTTAAAGAGTGCTTACCAAAATTAATGAAGAGACAAGACACTGACCATAGAGCTATGATGCCTGTCCTGAAAATGCATACACTATGAGAGTGGCACAGTCACCTGCTGCACAGTGCTTACAGAGATGTGTGCCTTTGCACACTGTACCCAAAATACAAGCAAAAAGTGATTTCGTTTCTCAGGGTCCTGAGCTGATTGTAATATATGACTTCAGAGGGCTCTGAAAATTCAAGACATTTTCTTAGAGGTCACAATCACATTCATACAACACAGCACAGCTTTTGTTTGTTTAACTTTATTAGTAAGTTTTAGATTCCTTGTTTGTCAGCCATAAAAGTTACTTGTGTAACCATAAATTGTAGTTAATATGGCAATTTTCCCAACATCAGACAGGTTTCATTAAATCTGCACGTTTTCTGTAAAATACATAGTGGAAAAGATGATGTTCCACAGTTTGTATTTTTAACGCATAACAAACCAAGTACACTGAAGTACATTAATTACTCTACAAGCTGTACAGGAATATCAGAGAGGCATTTTTATGAGATATGGTTATTATTAAAACATAACCATATGCATATTAATTACAACTGTTCATTAGAGGACATTCAAAATATTTGTGCTCCATACCTTGAAACAATTATCATGGGAAAATGCTTCATTGTTTTTCTAGTCTGCTCTGCCCTAGCGCAGGGGTTACATTTATTTGTTGTCAGAGGTGAATGCTGCTTTCTCTAATGGATTGGCATTTCCAGGTCAGATGGGGTCAATCTATAACAGCAATGTTTCAGGGCTGTTACTGTGTTATGCAATCAACGCCGGGCTAGTTCAGCCTCGAGCCATTCAGGGTTTGGAGACAGAGTTTAGCTGACTGCCAGGGAGAAGAAAGCAAGCTTGCAGAAAGAGATTGATTTCAAAAAATGATAAACTCGCGCTCACTAAATGCCTAACACTTCTAAATCAATTAGAGCAGGGCAGAGATGGAATGATACATGATGTCTGCTAGCAAAGACTTTAAAACTATTATTTTCAAAGACTTAATTTCCTTTTTTGATATACATGGAATAATACTTGCTTCCTTGAGACTAAACCATCCAAGTCCAGGTTAGGAACATCAAGTCACATGAATAGTTTTCACAATTTTCACTGAGATTATTTCTGTGAATGTAAAAAAATTATAAAAGCATACTCAGACTGTGAGAAAGGTGTGTTTGCCTCCTTCCCGATTTCTGGTTTATATATTCATTTCATTTAAAAGTAGAAACTTTCAAAAGGTCTGGGTATCAGATTCAGAATGCCACGAGTCAAAATGTGACAAAATGTTTCCTAGATCCAAGCAATTTTCTCTCTCCAAAGAACTTCCTTCTACCCTCTGTTCTTACAGAGGCTGTGATCACTGCAGAGCTAGGCAGGGAAGTCGGTTTTCCAACATGTGCCTTTTAGTCAATGGTTGGGGTTTCCCCCCTCCCCCCCCCTTTTTTTTTCCCCCCCTTTTTTTTTTTTTTTCCTTTCTCTTTTTGGTAAATCCTGAGCTTTGACACAGACACCAATGCCTAAATGAAACTTCACTACAACTGAAGATGGAAAAAGTTTTCTCCTCTCAAAAATAAGTCCTCAAGAAACTGAAAATAATGATTTTTCTACCTTTATCTTTGCACAGTAGACAAGACTTCAGGCTGAAAACTCTTAGTATATGCTGTATAAAGCACCAGCACCCCCCCCAAACAGCCCATTTCCAAACAATTTCCTCACACTTATAAAAAAAGGTGTTAAGTAAGATGTTGACCTTCCACTCACAGTGGTAATGATAGGCCATGTATCTTCATTCAAATGCATCTCCATTTATTTTTTGGTCTAAGGAAAAAGTTCCTGAGAATAAATTTTAATTTCAGCCCACTTCAAGGGAAGTCAAGGCATTAATAACTTAATTTAAGCCAGAAGGATACTCAAGTCTATATAAAAACTAGATGCTGCCAGAAAAAAAATAGAAGCTCCCTCTTCATGACACAAAGAAGAATTTATTATTTTCAGCAACAATCTTTTCAGTAATTCCTCTCTTCTAAACATGCTCAACTTTACATATTTTTGTGCAAAATCTAGAGACCCAATACTGCGCACATTAAACCACATCTCTCAATCGAGTAGCACTGAAGTGTTGATACTAACTTAACCCAACCTTGTAAAGACTCACATTTTCCATACGGTTTATAGTTCTCCAAGATAACTTCAGTTCCCCAAAGTAAACATCTCAGAGATACATAAATCATTTCTTAACAAACAAATACACTATCATATACATACAGCTTACTACTGCCTCCCTATAGCATTTCCCATGATGCTTCTGACCTCTGCTTCTTCATCTTGTAAGAGGCCCATAAGAGGCACAAATATTCCTCAAGGAACCAGGGGAGTGTTTAAAACCCTTCAACAGTAAGAATAAAACAAGCAAAAGATCAGCTGTCAAAACAATAGAAGACATGATGAGCCAGGGTTTTCAGATCAGTCATGAATTTGCTATCAATGACATACTACATCAAGTTTACAAAAGTAGCCTAAGTGCTATAAAACAAGTTTCAGACTGACATAACCTAAATGAATTTTTAGGTTTCAGCTGACTGCAACACAGTGTCTGCTTCCTTCAGCATGCAGAGGTTAATAACTTCCTCAGTGAACAATCCTAGTACGTCTGCAGAGAGTTGATGTGGTGGGAGATGCAGGAGATAAGAAATACAAGTACTCTATTTCTTCATCTCACCACTGAGGATCACAATACATTTGGAAATATTATTTGGAGTCTACTGTTAAAGCCTGGAATAGTCACAGCACACAATGATGAGGCGCTCGTACTCTCTCCTCTTTCTTTTCAGCCACAGAAGCACATAGATCTCATGTTCTGTATTGAAATAAAATAGGAATTGCAGGCTACACCCGATCATCTCTAATACAAGTCAGAGCATCCTGAATAGAACAGGCATGTGTTTTGCCAATTATTAGGCCTAGCATAAAGGACACAGCCAGCATAAAGACAAACCAATAACCAAATTGTATTTGACAAAAGGGTAAGTACATGGGTGAGCACTGGGGGTACAAACAAGTCAGTCAGGTTATACATAATCGACATCAATCCCACTGACCCCAACAACGGCACCACACAACCAACAATGGGTGGGATAAATGGTGACATGCAGTCTCCCATAGAAGGGACGGGAGACAACCGAGTCAACCAGCCAAACACATCAGACCAAGGAAGCCACACACTGAATCTCCACACAGCCCGTGTTTACCAGAGCCAGACCTGACTGGAGCCCAGTCCCAGGGAGGCGGGAGGTCCTTCCCCAACAGGGAACTCTGCACAGTGCCTCCACCCCACAGACAGACACTGCCCCTCCTGCAGTGGTCCCAGCTTTCATCCCCAAGTGGGACACCTGACCTTGGGTTACTGAGTGCAGACACCGGGGGCTCAGTTACCCAATGGCTCTGTCTGCCAGGCCGGCCCACCCTGGGGGGAAGCCTAAAGGGAAACTCACCCCCCTTTGGGAAGGGCTGTGGGAATCACCCACATGTCAGCCTTAATTTGGGGCTTGGGGTTGAAACCCCAGTATTTCAGCATAAGGAACAAACAAACTATGGTGCTTGTACCTCTTTAACTGTGCTAACAAACCAAGTGCTACCTCATGCGTCACTGTTGACAAATGTAAATGATACACCTTGGCACAGCATCAAAATGTGCAAGTCCTTATAAATAAGTGGAACTAAATGGCCAGGGACCCTTGGGTAATGGACAGTCCTCACTGTACATATCATCTCCAGGCAGCAAGGGCAAGACATTTCTGAAAAGGAATTTCCTTTTGAAAAGGAAATTAAAATGCTCATGACAGGTAATTTAAGATTATAGGCTAACACTAAGAAAATTCTGATAAGGTTAAACAGCTGGTATGACTTACTCGGAATTTATGTTTGGAGTTAGTAGCTGCATTTTAAAGTGATGTTCCAACATCTGAAAAGATAAAGAAACTATTCCTGAGATTAAAAGGTACAGCTGGAAGGGCAAGCATAAAAGATTTATACCACATAATTTCGGTGGAGGAAAAAAAGATGGAAATATATTAGATTAAGAAAGCAAATGAAGACATGAGGAAAAAAATTACTAGTATTTTGCTCTGACAAATATTTTTCAACTAAATCTCAGTCTAACACTTTATCAGCACTGAACATGTGAAAAATTCCACTGAAGACAATAGGACAGAGTTTTATTTTCAAGTGTTTGTTAGATCAGGGCCTTACCTCCCAGGGAGAACTGTTTGCTCAGCAGTCTGACTGCTTACTGCTGGGGAAGATTTCTTTCCTTTACTGCAGTCATTGTGGTCTCTTTTATACCATTAAGCTTCTGCAAAGCTGCTATAACAAATGTTTTGTACCATCCAGCACACACACAGTCATCTCAATTGGCCCAATTTGGTTTTTAATCAGTACCTCCCAAATACATTCCCTACCATTTTGAAATTAGGAATAACATTTTTTTGTTGACCAACAAACATGTGTGATGACAAATACCAAGCTGATGATACAAAATGGCCAATCTGACATCTAGCATAAATCAGCATCACACTGTTTAAGTCAATGGAACTACAGCAAGACAACCAGTTGAAAGTTTAGCTTACATGCAGATTATGAAAAAGCAACACTTAATCATGATTCTTCCCTTTCCCCCTCTCTCCTCCCAATCTGGACATAAATACAGAAGAAAACTATATTCTTACCACAAGCTTACTGAACAAAATGTTCTCTCTAAAATATATATTCTAATAAAACTGTGGTAGAACGAACACACTGTAGCATCTTCAAAGAGTTATAGCAGTAGAACAGCTGCCAGATTTCAACTGTATGACCCAGGCAAAACCTTAAGATGCTTTCTTGCACACTATACCTTGGAGATTTCATAAATTTCTGAATTATTACATTCTTTTTGTGTTTTTCCCATCTCCTGTGTGCCAGCACTGGCATGTGCATTAGGAAAAAGAAAAACAGAAACCTCCAAAAAAGGTTGCAGTCCCAAAGGATGAAAAACCCACAGTTGTAGGGGATACAAGTAGATTCCACAGAAGTACCATATACAGAGTCTAGAAATAAGGGGAAATTTTTCTTAATGACCGTTTATTTTTCTTCTTAAATATGGATATCTGCAGCCACAGAAGTTTCTCAGTTCATTCAGCAGCAAACAAGTAAGGCATCACAGGGGGGTGGGGGAAGAGAGAAAGCTTATTGTTTGTCCATGTCAACCAAGAACTCACTTCTGAGGGAAGAATGATTTCACGGTTGAAGCACTCGATGGGGACCCTGGAGATTTGAATTTAATTCTTGTCTTTCTCTCACAAACCCTTAAGCATGTCCTTAGGCTAGATGCTACCCTACCTTTTAAATGGAAGCAATATTTTCCAGACTCTCACCCCTAGTCTTCTTCATTTCTGCAGTAGACTCCTAAGGACAGAGAGAGCTCATACTTAGCAGCACTTGGCATGAACATTTCCTGGTCTAGCTTGGGGCACCAGCTCAGGAGCAGTGCAGAAATAAGCCATCTGAATACATAGTGCTGCTGTAACATCTACCACAGCATCTTCAATCTACCAAACACAGCTGGAGACAGAAGTTTAAGTTATCCAGTTCTGGGAAATCACACTATCACTTGGTGTACAGTTTTGTTTCCCAACCATGAGTCCTCTTGCTACGCAATTCCTTTCGATAAAAATTCCTCAGTTGTAGGAAAAACACTCAAGAAGGTGGACTGATTATCAAAAGACTCTGTCTCTAAGCATGCAGAGAGCTGAGCTTCTCTGAAGAGTATGAATTACCTTATCCAGGTAGTGGCCTCGTTAGTCATGCTCACTTAATATGATTTTCAGTAATACAATGAAAATTGAAAAAAGCATAAATAGATTGAATTTCATATAAGACTGAACACCATAAGACTTGCACTATTAATCCGATTCAACAAAAATGTGAATTTGGATCTGACATCCTGTGTCCATTGCTCAAAAGCAGCAACTATTCATCACTGTAAGAAACAGCATCTCTGCTCCTAGTTCAAGTTCCAGCAGACTGTCCTGGAAAACTTCGTTTAGTTCTAACTGAAAACAGGGATTTTCACAAAAGGTATTTAACAAAATACATAAACAGGAAGTTATCAAGATCTTCAAGATCTATGTAGAACATATGAAATGCAGGAACACAGCAAATCGATATATTTACCCGGGAAGATTCTTGCCACATCAACCATATGTCCATAACTTAACGGTTAAAAACACCACCTCAAGAAGAGAATACAGTAAAATTAATCCTGACCTCATCCTCTACTAACTGCCCTCGTTTTCTCCTTTCTTGTGGTCTAAACATATGGTCTTATAACTTTATTTACTTTACTGTTATTTGAAAAGAAATGAAGGCTCTTAATCTGAGTGCAGAAGAGCACTGAAAGTATCTTTAAAACTTCAGAAAAAGATGACTATGGAAATACAAACTGTCTTGCTCTAAAATTACATTCTGTCACAGAGCTTATATAAACATAGATAGGTGTACTATATTTCAAGATTTAAATAAGAACATAATTTAGCTTTTAAAAATAGAAAATATATATTGATAATTTCATATATTATCCACATACAGGCGTGTGTAGATCCATAACATGTTCAATGTCTTTTGTCAATACAGGACTGTTTTTTCACTGTATGTTGTTGATCTTTCCGTTAGCATGTTTGAATTCACAAATGAAAATCAAAAGTCAAAGCTGGAACTCCATTCAAGCATTGTCAGCAAGCTTTGCGGTCATTTAATGTAATGTGTACATACAACTAAAGCATATTATTTGCCATTTAGAGTAAAATCATTAGAAGAGGATGCATCAGCTTTCATAGATTTAATAACCTATCTATAACATGTGTTATAAAATTGCACTGGAAAGAAACTGGAAAGGAAAATGAGAAGGAAAATAGCTGAGGAAGCTGTTACATCATAGCTTTACTTTTTTATTATTTTTCTGGTTGAAACACAAAATGAAACCAAATGTTTTGGCAAATTTTAAACAATTAAAAAAATGCTCTATAAGCTTCATATTTTAGTTTTGACTGGGAAAAAGAATTCAAGTCCTAAAAACCTCTGTAAAATAGAATTCAGGTCTCCGTGGAGCTTTGATCATATACACGTTTGTCCAAATTCACAGTATTTGAATGGCACTTAGCTGTGGTTTTATTGTAAGAACTTAAAAACGTTTTTTGTCAACTATGCAGATCTGAGTCACAAGGCACCTTTTCAGAGGTGCTGTTAGGTTGGATTTGTATTGGTCTGGGGTTTTGTTTGTTTGGGATTTTTTTGTAAATACCACATAATCACTAGCTTTTAAATATTAGATTACTTCATTTTCCCTTTAGTACAGTTTAGAGATTATAAATTAAACTGATCTATCCCATAGGACTCCTAAAAACCTGACAAAAATCTCATTCAGAAGCCCAAGCTCACACAAGTGTCACAGAGATCCTAAGTAGAAGTGAACTTAGTGAAACTGTTTATGAGCCAATTTCCCAACACAAAAGCTGAGAAAATGTTTTAGAGGAATTTTAAATTCCCAGTTCATATTTTAGGCTTAAAATATCCTCTTGAAAGCAGGGGTTAGGGGGAAAGAGAGAAGGAATACTGGTGAGCAAATAATGACTACAGCTGCTCAAAAATGGAAAAAAGCTGTTGTCTTTAACAGTTTCACATTTACTTGACCAAGTTAGAAATACTATTTCCCATCTCAAAACATTGATCTGTATCATTTCCCCCCCTCCACTAATGAACTCAATAAAATTAAGAATGACACGGATTGCTATTTCCCTTCCCTCTTTCACTCCAAATCCTTGTAATCTGTGCACGTGCATGCATGCACACAGCACAAACTCTCCATCCCCCCTAGTCTTACTCAACACTAGAAAACATTCCAAAATGATGGAGACAGAGTCTGGGATTTTATTTGGAAAAAGTCATTGGAGCCAAGAAATTGCTGAACTCTTTCTGCAGAGGTATTAAATACCAAAAAATCCTAACCAAAAAAAGAAAAAAAAATATGAAAGCCCACGTTTTTTGAGGAAACACTTTCATAAATCCTAGCTACAGTATTGAGGAAGTCTTCTTCATTTCTGCAGTAGATGCCTAAGGACAGAGAGACCTCATATAGGACAAGAGGAAGGACTTTATTTCTGTGGTCAGAAATCAGACCTCTTTTGTGATCTCACACAGGGAGCCTCAGCCAGCCACCAACAGATTTATACAAGCAAATTCAAGAAAGTTCTTATGAAATACAGTCACATATGCATTCATTTTTGCCTTATTTTCAGTGATGTGAAAAAACCCAAGAACCTTTTATTGCAATGCCTAATGATATTTCAGATTCACTTTATTATGGGATACTTTATTGCTAGCTTTTCTGTAGTTCAAGATCAGACTAATTATTTGGAATATATCACTACTCAGCCTTTCTACCATCTTTTATTTCTGTTCCGTTTAATGTCTGTTTAATCCTGATTTTAAGTAATCACAAAGGAATGCTTTTTTTTTTTTTTTTTTTTTTTTTGGATTTGAAAAAACAGAAATAAATTATATTGCATTCTGGGAATTAGGATAATTCTAAGAGAAAATTTTCAATTTCAAATATAACAGTAATTTAAGCTTGTTATTAAAAATTGCTGAGACAGTTGCACTTCAAGTTGTTTCATAAATTATATTAAAGCAAGGCTCACAATTGCAGCATCTATATCAACCAGATGCTACAGTCATGAGACATAAAAATCTGTTGAACAAATCCCAAATCTGTTGTTCAAGCAGGACTCCCCTTCAGCAGAGCATCCTAAGCTCTGTACTGTTTCATGAGCGATTTGTATAGGTTATTATAAACATGAGACATTAAGTGTATAAAATGCCTCATTGGTTTGTTCATCATGATGATAAAATTTCCTCTGTGAAGAATCTTCACAAATGAAACCTAGAGTTTTACTTTTGCCTTTTTGTAGAAGAAAAAATGAGAGGAGTGAGGCAGGGGGAGAGACAGGGGGCAGAGGACAATACCCCCCAATTCAACAACAACAAACATGTCTTGAAGAGTCACCACATGTAAAGGGCTTTCCAACAAATGTAAGACTTTTTGTTCATTATTCAAATGATATGATGGTCATTGACTATGTCATTTTAGAAATACATATATATGCATATATATAAAAATAGAATTAATACAATAGCAGTGGTTTAAAAGGAGGTGCATCAATAAACTATGGTACTGACCTACAATCAATCACAAATTTATTTTTTTTCCAACCAACTGAAATTTATAAAACCAGCCTACAAAATACACAAAACAAGCTATTAGAAAACTAGAAACTGCTCAGAGATAGACAAGTAACATCCAGCAGGTAGGTAATACAGCAAAATTAACAGTCTAGTTATAACATACAGCCCAAAATAGCCAAGTCCAGGGCCAAATAGGTTACTTAACATGGCTTTAAAAAAAAAAAAAAAAAAAATAAGGGGGGGGGGGGG
>NW_020799113.1:7023898-7028671 GCF_003259725.1 Athene cunicularia
GGGGGGAGGAGGAATATGAACTTAAAAAAAAAAAAAAAAATCACACTCAGCAAGTTACATCTTTCTGAGACTTTTCAAGTCAAACTTTCCAATCAATGATTAATCAGCTCCAAGCCAGAGAACTCACCAAACTAAAGCACTACCTAAGATGTACCAGTCTGGAGATCAGCACTTGCTCAGATGATAAAAATATCTGACACGTGAAGAACTGGAAAAACGCCTGAATATTTGTAATATCCTGACAGACTGCATCTACCTCAACACATCGGAATAAAACTGTAACTACAATGTAAGTTTCCATGGAACACAAAGATTTCCTTTTCCCTTCATTACATACGCATGCTCTTTAAATTCTGGGCTTCTCTGTCACCTACAAATCAGTCACAAAACAACTTGGTGGAGACAAGCTGGTGCAGACAACAGCAATTCTTATCTCCCACCAGCGCATCCCAGAGCTTCAGCTTCACTAATTCCCTGCCCTCCTAGCCAGGGATTAGGCTCTCTTTCTGATGCAGGATACAGAGGATTCATGAGGGTACTGCTTCCTGATCCGAAGGGAAAATGACCTCATCCTTCTGTGCATGGTGATGTATGTAGCTGTCATATTGTCTGTCAAATCCTGGCAATTTCACAGTCTCGACAAGAGACAGAAACGCCTTGCAGGCTTGCCAAATGGCCCTGACACTTACAACTCTTATGAGCACTAATTTGATATTAAAGTTTCAACTAGTTCCATTCTACAGGAAAGGTCATATTTCAAAAACAATTTTATTCTAAATCAGAATGCAATCTGGAAGTGCTGAGGATTTTCCCCTACGCAGCCACCATCCAGCAAACAACAACAACGAAAGGATATGTTGGCCCCAAGAGTTACAAGTCTCACAGCTGGAGCACTTCACAGAAGTGATTTTGAAGCAGGAACAGAGAAATTGAGACACCTTTGCATCAAGGACACAGCACATCATCCTTCCCATTGGCACAGGGCAGGGGTGGAGAGAATTATACACTTGTTAAGCATATAAAGGTCAAATAAAAATGTGGATTTTAAGACTGCCATTGTACCTGACCTTTGCCACTCATATGAGACTTCAGGAAAGAACATTTTCTATAAAATATTGATATGGCAGGCTTTAAAAAAAGCTTAGCAAAACTCAGTAATGTAAGACCAATTATTAAGTATAAATCCAGTAAGAAGAGTGCAGCTTTTTCTCAGAAGAACTGCAGCACACCTGTGATACTCTTGTCTATTCTGCAACAGAAGGGACAACTGCAGCTCAGCTAAACACGCGTCATCGCACCCGCTGACACCACCACAGCTGGGGTAGCAGATTTAGCACTCGTTGGCTAACTAACCACCAGCTACCAGGGGATCACAGGGAACGTGGTGCCACAAGAACTGAATTTCAAGCACTAGCCAAAGTGAACAACTGAAGTTAGTTTGATGACACCTGCAATAGTTATGATCACCCTTCAGTTTTTCTGGTAAATAGAGCCTGAGTGGCACTTAAACCTGCTTTATCTTTACAGTCTTGTCCTACGGAAAAGACAGAACTTCAGGGCATACAAATAATCTCTAGAGATACTCTGGGTAAAAATCCTGTGCTCATCAGCCTGGGTGCATACCAGGGTATAGTTACCAATAGCCTAGGAAGACATGCAGTGAAGATGATAGCAGTTATCTCAATGGTATGTAAGTATTCAATGATTTTGTATACATGAACTCTATACCTCACTGGAAAAAAAAAAAAAAAAAAAAAAAAAAAAAAGGAAAAATAGATCAAAATGCAAAATTACAATATTCCTAGGCAGCAAACAGTAAATAAACAGAAACAAATCCTCAGAATTACATAGGTGTACAGCGAATACTTACACAAACTAAAGCGTGTTGTACCAGGGAAGTCAGTCACACAAACCTCGTTGTCTAGTCCAGCAACTTTTGCAGGAGAGTCTTGATTATCATTTTCTGTGTCAGCATGTCAATGGAAAGAACTTTCTATTTTCCAATCACTTTTTGAGATTAGTCTTTTTTCTTAGAGTGTTCCACTAATTGTTTTTTCTTCACTTACATCAGCAGGAGACCCAGTTATAGCTCTATCTTCAATTTGCAATAACCTCCTTTTTAAATAGCGTAAGTCACCTTTTCACCTTTTATTACAGAGATAGCATAAAGGTCTGATAGAGAAATAGTGCAAATCCTAAACTCCATTTTTCAGACATAGGATTTTATAATTGTTGGTCACTTTCCTCGATTTAATTTAAATCACATTTACATCCTAATATGACCTAGAAGAAACTAATTCACAGTTACAGTTTTCTGTATGTAGTTTTAGGTTTTGACTATTGTATAAACTACCCCCTATTTTTACCGATTAAAATCTTTTCTTTTCTCCAGAAGTCCCACTGTCACTGAATGTATTGTCACTTGCTGAAAGTAATTTTTTTAAAAAAATAAATAAGTAGGCCATCTATCCTTGGGCATTCCAACTGTTAACCTTGAAAGTGCTGTATGAGGTTGACTGATATGTATCGGATGCAGAGAGATGAACAAACTGGGACAGTATTTAGTTGGAGTAAACTCCCAAGACACTATTAGTTGTGATTTCAAAAAGACAGATCTCACTTCCACCTGGCAAAGGCAATTATGCAATAGAAGCGTAGTTCAACAAAATAAACAGTTCAGACCAGCAATTTACAGAATGACGTGCATTGTGTACTTTAAATGTATTTGAGAAACAACACCAATAAATCAAAGGAAAGTTCTTCTTCATTTCGGGAACCTGAATGACTAGAAACCCATGGAGTTTTCACTTTAAAAGAAAATAATCTTATAATCAGTCAATAGCATAACAAACATTTTATAATGGCTTACGTAAGTTGAGTCTTTCAGAGACCTGTTAACAATAATTAATATTATTGACAAAGGGGGTTGTAAGCTTTGAAGAAAAATGAGCCTCACTGAATTCCACTCAGCACAAACTCTTTCAACTCAAGATAAAAACCACACTGTACTCACTAGAGAAAAGGAAGGTTAAAAAGAAATAGGACTGAAATCTTTAAGATACCAGAGAAACTAGTAGGATAGTGCTGCTCTTGCTTTTCAGAGGGTAAATGCTTTGAAATAACGGTAAACACTCAAAGAAGACTAGTAAGGTTGGCACTTCACTGAAGTAAACGGGTTTACACCTCCAGATAATTTGGCTCCACAATGGGAGACTCATTTCTAAAAGCAGTGCATTTTTTTTAAACTAATGATGAAAAGCAGCAAGACATTTCATAGCTAGGATTTAGATTTTCTTCACAAAAGGCAAAAGTAGTCCTAATGGTTCCCCTTTCCACCTTTGAGCTTTTGAGTCTGACTGAATATTCTCAACTCCTGCTAGCACGTCAAAGTCCAAGATCAAGAGACCTGACAGAAACTGTTCATAGAGCAAAAACTGTTGTCCCAAGCTCTGCATTCCCATCTCTGATGGGCTGGCACCCTTTCTCCAAGTCAGCCTTCGTGCCCCTCAGAATCATGGAGTGCTTCATGCAGCACTTTCTGCTGCTTCCCCTTCCCTTGGGCCATTAGACAGTTAACCCTGTCTCTACCTGCTGCAGATCCTAGCAGTATCTTTGTAACTGGATAACATAGTTGCCAAAGCTTTCTTCAAGTTACACTCAGATTCTGTTGCACTTTCATATCCTTAGTAGGGAAGCATAGCAAATTAAAGTCCTTCAAATAGGTCCAGGTTTATAGTGACTAGGAAGAGAAAAATAACAGGGAAAAAAAAAAAGTGTCTTAAAACCCAGTTTCTGATTTTATTTTGATCTACTAGGAAACAACTTAATTCTGGCATTAAAACAGTAGCTGTGAATAAGTATTTAAATGCAGTTTTGAGAGGAAAGCTAATACTTTAAAACAAACAAACAAACAAAAAAACAAAAGCCAAAAGCCACAGCAGGAGTGTAATGCATACCATCCAAGCCAAGGATTGAAGAACCCACATGTGCTTCCTGGTTTAGCTGGAAAGAAACAAAGCATCAGTCCTGCCACAGCTTCTACTGCAACCTTACACTCAAAATACGTAGTGATGGACCTTGTAGGAAGTAAAATAATCCTGCAGACTCTACAATCAAAGAACTTCTTCATCAGAGCCACACCAGGAGTATAACCCATATACACTGAGACTGCTCAAAAGAAAGATTAGTTTATCTCCAATGAGTTTAACATTCTAGAAACCACTTAAAATATTTCAATTTTGTGAACTGCACTTGGGGGAAGGGGTGCTTTCTAAGGCACCCTACTCTGTAACAGCTACCTGGATTTTATACTTCTGTTTCAGACCAAACCATTGGAAAATTCACCAAGGAACGGTCTTTAAACCACAGATTTCCCTGATCACTGGTGGGCAGCTGTTGTCAACTGTTTCAATGCAACTCAGGTTGATGGAAACAAGTGGTTCAGGCTGACTGCTAACACAGGCAAGCACCAGAGTTCTGGGAACAACTCCTTAATTTTCCTCAGGGGCAGCCAAAACCAGAAGGAACTTCTTACTCAGCTGCTGTATTGCACCTGTTTTCCTGTCTCTGAAGAGCTTTATTTGTATATGCTATAAAAAGATGTTAAATATTATTGGAAATACAGTAACGGGAGTATATAGTTCTCACAGCTGAATTGTCTGTATTGGCTATGGGACCTGAAAGCACTAAACAAGATTTGAGAGCACGGTATATGGGAATCAGTTTCTATGCACAATAAACCAAGATAGATGTTATATTCCAGCCTGGAAAAAA
>NW_020799113.1:7028721-7091495 GCF_003259725.1 Athene cunicularia
GGTGCGAGGAGACCGGCTGCCTGGCCTTTGGGGGGGCCCCGGTGCGAGGAGACCGGCTGCCTGGCCTTTGGGGGGGCCCCGGTGCGGCACCGCCGTACAGTGAGTGCAGTCACAACGAGAAATCGGGAGGGGCACGGGGCAAAACCAGCTTACTCACCACAGGGAAACAAATGTAAGAGGGATTCCAGGCTGAATAAAACAAGGTGTTTAATCTAAAAAAGCAACGCGTTTGGGATTCCTGTCACCCACGGTAGCTGTGGCCCAAAGCACAATGTGGCTGGGGCTGCACGGCAGCCTGGCACCCCCGCTGGGGGTCCCTGCCATGCCCACAGACCCCGGCACCCCTCCTCAGGCTCTGCCACATGATGTCCAAGCCCCAACAAGCCATAAGAAGAAGCAAATCTTCTCAAAAGCAGTTCTGAGCTAGGGGGTGAAGCAGGTAATACAGCAAACCACCCAGATACCATCCAGAGGAGCGGGCAAATTGCACCAGTCTACCCCTCCGCTTTTCTTACAAATGCAAACTAAAGTATTTGGGTAACTGCAAAATTTGGGGAAGGCTGCATTGTATTTTTGCCGAATTTGATACAAATTGACAAATACCTTAATCTACCCTTAACTTTTAGTCTTCCGGTGAAATAACTGTGCGTTTCTAGTCAGAGACATGCCCTAGTTAACACATCCTCCTCTCTTCTGCACATTAGTCAATAATAACCTAATAATAAGCAGGTGTGTATGCATTGGGTTACTTATAGGAAATACATTCTAAACAGCACATGTATACAAAATAGACACCATACTACTGGTAGCCAGTAAAGGCTCCCTCTTTCCCAAAAGCCTGCATTTATAGAGAAGACATGTCCCTGAGCCATCCCTGTTGCTGCAGTGAGTCGGGACAACAGTGAAATCCTGACAGCACCTGGTTCACAAAAGCTGTGACACAGTTCCTATAACTCTAACGGCAGCTTAGTGCATCTGAAGCAAATAAACTTGGCCATTTGGTGATCATAAACTAGTACTGACTTTCCTAAATTAGTAATAGTATTGTGGTATATGCAATAAATTTATTAAAAGAGGTGGAAAATCTGCTGAACCTAAGCAAAGTATTGTATATGCTATGGAATCACTGATAGCTATAGATGGGCTACAGAGCCAGGTAAGCTTCTGGGGTTTTAATGTGTAAGTAACCTTTCACTTTTATCAAAAGGAAATTTCTATCCAAAGAATTTTATCCATGAATTTTCCACAGAACTGCTTCTGTGGAAAGCAGAACTGATGTGTCTGTGTTGTACTTTATTTCCAAAGCTCCCTGCACTGTTCCTGTAATTTCAGCTTCTCCTCAGGGGTGCATTTTCTCAGGAGATCTCCCCAGGAGATTTTGGGTTGCATAGCACTCCCATTTTTCCACTTGAGAAATTTGGAAAGAAATGTTTGAGTAAACGCACAGTTTATCATGCTCATGAATAGCACCCTGGGATACACTGCATGACAGCCTTAATTCACATGGCTCGGTTCCTTACCACATGAAGGTGCACAGCTATCCCTGCATCGCACAGCACTGCCTGTGCACAGACCACACTTGCCAAGGATGTCTGAAGAGCAGCCTTCCAGGAAGAGGGACTTGCTGAAAATTCAGAAACTACCAGCAGGCCAAGTTCTTCTAAATTTTTTTTTTTTCCCTTCCTGGGTCAATGGAGCTCTATTATATCCCCAGGCCTTATTTATCAGTCTTCAAAACCACTGTGCTAGGATGTCTGTCTCTTCTTCTGAATGGCCAGCACATCACAAACGGCAGTGTTTGGCAGCAGCTACTGAATGCTGCCAAACACACACGCACGCGTGATGTCTAAACAAAAAACCCAGGCCCATAAGGTGAAATCCTAACCATGATGCTGTCATTCTGGTATTCTTTATCTGAGATTTAGCAGGTGTGCAATCCTCTATTTGTTTTTTTTTTTTTTTAACAGGTGGAAAATGTCATCTTGACGTGAGAGATTCAATGTAAAACACTCTAATGCTCTATTGCAGTAGTTTATATATCTCAATGTTCATCACCTAACAATGACATAGAATCGCTTTTTCTATTCTCTGAGCCATAATTTAGTTTGTCAGTTACTGGCAAATATATTTGTGTTGCACCCCACAAACATGTAAAAATATCAAATGCACTGTATTGTTAATAATATGGTTGTAAGTCATTCACAGCAATTAAACTTGCGTTACAATTAAATCTCTTCTGACCATAATGATGTTCCTGTTATGCCATTTTATTATTGCACAGTGAAAAGTACAAATAAATGTATGCCCAACAAGAGGATGTAATGAGTTATACTCGCTTGTTTTAAATGCTTTTAAACATTGTCCTTTGGAAATATAAACTGGCATAAAAATATGTGATATAAAGATTTCACACCAAAAAATTACTTAACTTTTTTTCTTTGTTTATATTTCTCAATCAATATGCCCCCTGATTTCCAGTTACATTCCAGTACTAGATATTTTATCTAATAGATATTTTGAGCTTTGGCAGGAAATTTTTAACTGTCATTTCCCAGTTGAGAGAATCAATGAAATTATCATACTATCAGAACAGCATATCTGAATTCACACCCTCAGCTAGCAATACTGCTTTGCAAGTATTACTTAACATTCTGTTGGTTTTGTCTTCATAATCTACTTTCTTCTCTTAATATGTTTCCTATGCTAGCAAAAAGCGATAAATAAGTAAAAAACTTAGCCAACAGGATTTTGAGTCCAAAACTCCTTTTCAGGGGATAGAATAAAGAAAACTATTCATTTACTTAACCTAATACCCAGACTTTCTCTCCAATAGCTCTGGTACTACATACATAGAAATTTCTGGCTAACTTCCATTTGAGAAGGAGACAAGAGTTACTTTTTTTGAGGACCTAATCCTTTTTTTTTTTTTTTTTTTCTTTTTTCTTTTTTACTGAAGTTCTAATGCACTTTAACCCCATGTTGTGGAAAGATGAATTCAAACCAAAATAAGCAGAGACAAGGAATACCAGAATGATGGAGGAGCTATTGTAGAAAATAAAACCTTTGACATGCTTAGTCTTAACAAATCAAAGGCTAAGAATGTTATTTATAGAGGTCACTCATATCCGACTGGAAAAGTGAAACCAAACCCTCCAAATACCCCACTTTAAAGATGGAGCTGGAGTCAGTTATGAAAGGAGCTAAGATATTGTGGCTGCTAGTTATTTCCAGAAAACAGATTTATTGCCCCATAAGGTAGTTCGGTGTTTTTCCCTTGCTATGATAGTGGAGAGCTGAGTGATAAAGTGGTCATGGCAGGTAATGGAGGGGACAGAGCCAGGGTGTAGTTTCAAGGTGAGCTACCTCTGCAGGACAACAGCCAGATGATGTCTTACCACTCAGGTGTAGGCTTTGAACAAAATGTTCTCTTTTTTTCCCTAAATTGCATTAATTACCCAGTCTTGCCTTGCAGGGAACATTAGTTAGTCATTAAAGCACAGTGGTAGGAATCATAAGGTTGGATTCCCTCTTAACACTTTCAAAGCTTTATTCTGTTTTTTTCTGTCTTCATCTGCACCATTGGAAACAGTATTTTACTGTCTCTCACAAAGGAGCCAGCAGATAACTGATGGATTATTGAAATCACTTTCTGAAAACTCTCCAGGCACCTATCTGCATCTGTAGATGTCTAAACACATTTAAAATCTGGCCTTAAAGTCCTCCAGGTTGATAAAACATGGCTAGAGAAGTGCTACAGAGGTGAAAAGTATTATCTCAGTTATTAAGTATACATGTTTCCTTGGATACAAGTCAGGCTAAATCAGGCTTTTTTTTGCTATATGCTAATAGGTTTTTGCAAATTAATTAATGAAGGAATTGGGCATACTAAGAGAATTACTTGAATGATGCCTGAAGGATTACTAGTTTTTAAACTTCATTTGTTTGAAAAATTGAAAGTAGGCACAAAATGTCAGGTTGTGTGTCAGAGTCTTTATATGTACCAAAAAAAAATGTAGAAAAAAACCCTTTTTTTTGTTGTACAGAAACAAGGAGAGTCACCAGAGAGCTTTTCAGCATTCCATGTTATTCCTGTTGCTAAGGAAACTTTCCTTCATCTGTGCTCAGTAAGGCATCCTCAATAATTCCTCCACAGAAGGATGGTATTACAGATCAGTGTCAGAAAAATCAGCTGACAATTAACCAGAAAACCAGTCACTGCAAAGTTTTAACAGGAGAGTTCCCAATTTCTTTTATAAAACCCAGGATGATTCGTAGTAGGGATGAGCCTCAAGGAACTATAGCAAACCTGTAGGATTACTCTCATCCCAGCAGAATTTCCCTCAAGATGCAATATGGAAATAGACAAGAATCAAATTAATCATTTGGTTTGCATTTTGTTGGTGTTGTCCCATTAGTTTACATCCTGTACATGCTTGATTGTACTTTCTAAAGGGCAAAGCAAAAATCTCCCTCTCAAAAACACGTAAGTGTTCTTTACTTTCAGCTCTACTTAAGACACCTTAAAGAGAGCAGGAAATAAAGAAGTCGTCAAAATCTCTATACTTTGTACTTTCACTATCTCTGTTGCCTGTGTTCATTTTCAATCCATTACACGTGCACCACCATGACTTTCAATACCAATACTCACAAAACAAGGTACCACTTGAGAAAGAGAGCAAAGTTGTCTCTTATAGAAATAAAAGGTGAGTGTGCTATCTAATTTATGTTGTAAGATTTCTTATTCTTTTCCAGCAAAGGTTTACCTGCTTTCATTACAGAAGTCTTGAAGTGCAAGCTAGCAGCTAGCTTTATTATGCCCTTTAATATACATACAGTATTCTAAAACTATTACATTTCCTGGGGACCTTGGAATCATGATTCTGCCACGTTTCACGATACAGTAAGGAAGGAGGTCTGCCACTGCAGTGGGGTTCAGAACTGTCTAGCTGACCTCCTTTCTCCAGCAGCATTTCACCACAGATACATCAAAAAAAGAGTGCAAGAAATGGAGCTCGTACAGCGTGACCCTGCTCTGACATACTTTTCAGAAGGCAGCTTCCAGCAATCACTAGTTAGAGAGGATTAAACCTACTGCTTTACCCTGTCCATTTTGTCTAATAGTCACTAATGACCTTATGCTCTGTGCGTTTGTTTAATTGCTCTTTAAAGCCATTTGCACTTTTGCCTAGTGTTAAAATATGTATATTATTGGTCCCAATAGTGTTGCTCTCATAGAAAATTTGATACAGGAGACAGTAGACCAAATTTTCATTTGATGTATGCTTATGTATGATAAAAATGAGAAAAAGGGAAGACTATGAGATCCTTTCTCTTTCCTGAAGGAAAGCAGTGGCTGCCTTAAATTATGCCACTTGTAGTATTCACTTAGAAAATACTATGCCTCCTGAAAGGGAGATGAACCTTGTACGCCTTACCTTCCTATTCCCACTCCATGGTATGTCTCTGATCTATGAGAATTTCTGGTCACTCTTACACCATCTTTGGCAGAAAATCTATTTCCAGAACAAATTTTTGTTTTCCTCTTTGAAGCCATTTGTTTTGGCATACAATTCCTACCTGTTCCAGAACTGAGATGAATGCGAGTTTCAGCCAAGATATAGTTCACTTCTACCCTTAATCACTCAGTGTAACCCAACAGTATTCATCTTGGCAGATATACAACTCTAATGCATGCACAACTGGTCTTTCATCTTCGGATCTGGATGTGGACTCACCTGAAGCAGCTTCAGAAAAAGGCATACCTTTCCAGTGGCGTACTTCCTGAAGAAATGTTACTTCATTTGTGAGAGGGATTTCAATAATATTATTTTCCTGTTCAGACTCCTTTGTTTTCCAGGATCACAAGGTTTCTTCCTTAACAATGTGCACAGTCTTCAGTAGGAAGTCTGTGTACATGATTTCAAGCCATAAAATGTTCCTTCTTGTTCCTTCTTCATCTCCTGGATGAGAGCCCACGAAACAATCTGAACATCTCCAGCACCAGCACATGACTTCCTATACTGGCCTGTTGAACGTGGCCACAACATTCCTTCTCTGGAACCTGCCAAAACAAGTCTCACGCTGTGGTGTATAAAACTATAAGTAATTCCCTCTTTCCAACAAATTGAGAGCCTCAAAGGGATACCATTTCTTTTCAGATGGCTTAGGTTTTGCTCACAAAACCTTAGCTTTCATCTTGGTTAGCAGTGAATCTGAAGGAATGGAAAACACTAAAGTATTGTGGTATGTCTGGAATATGAAAGATACATTCTGTTGCTTCTTTGATGTCTCATGAAAGAAAACTAAAAGAATACAAATGTAATAGCATTAAAACACATTACTAATCCAGCAGGAATGGAGAGGCTTGTGCATTATAAATTTTTGCTCTATACTACTTCAGACTGAATTGTAATCTATTGAGGAAGCTATCATGAATAATGGGTTTCAAGATGACAATGAATTTTAAACTTTGAGTGAAATATGGATGACAATTTTTTTACCACCATTTTGAGGTGGCAGTTGCTGGTTAGAGAACATAAAGCCAAATAGCATGGTTTTAATATACATAAAATGGAAGATAATGATGCATGAAATAATGGAGAAGTATTGAGGAAAATACTGGAAAGTGGAAGTGCAGAAAACAGTCTGACCCACCAGTGAGCCTAGTCCTATTTCTATGGAAATGAGCTCATTACTGCTAATTTTTTATTTTTTTAAGCTCCTAGTTGATTCGTGAAGTGCTTTTTGAATTCCGTAAGGGCTTCATGAATCACTGAAAAAAAACATTTGAACAAAATATCCAGAGTCAAATGATTACCAACTCCCATAGATTAATCAGCTGAGTACTTTATATAACCGACCATGCAGTAGGAGAGCCAGCTTTTCCCCTGGTATCATAAGTCTATAATGTTTCATTCTGCAAAGAAAAGGAATCATGCTTCAGAAATCTAATTCTGGATGGTTACTCCATCCAAGAGCCTATATTAAATAGGAAAGACATCTTTGATTTTTTCCCCTGCTGTTTCCATGTTTGATCTGTTTTAAAAATCAGCATCATGAGAATTGGTCATAGAATTGTTTCTCGATCCTCAGAAATACGAGCATCTGTGGTATTCATACAAACGGTACTTTCACATTTGCAACCAAGTCAGTATTGGCTGTAGGCACTCCTAAGCAGGCAAGGGAAATGCCTGAGGGCCAAAACACTGGTTCTTATTAAACCTTCAGCATGCTGAAATAAAAATCAAATAAAGCAATAGATTTAAATAGGAAGTGAGCTTTATTCATTTTATTATATTTTTAAGAATTTTTAATTCTTAAGCAATTTTTAAGAATGTCTATAGACATGAACAGAGTACATGGCTGTGACAGCCATATTTTAACAATGCTGACTGGCTTTACATGTTACACATAGAGCATCCACGCTGAACACCTCTGATTAATTCTCTAAACACTTCAAAAAGAATGCCCTTGGCAAATTCTGTGACTCTCTGCTAATTTGTCTTGTACTAATTTTCAAGGTGTGCATAGGTCACAAGCATTCCCCAACACGCACCTTGTAACAATGCACTTGCTAGAAATTACACAAAATAAATCTAACCCTATTGCATGTAAATGCACTGTGTCTCTTTTCCAAAAGCTTTCAGATTTTAGAAATAGCTCTATATATACTTCAAACATGACAAATGGAACAGAAATAACCAGTCCTCATCAGACATGCACAGGCCATGCTGTCCTGTGAATGTGCATTCTTTAAACAGTTATAGGACTCTGCACTATTAATTGCAAACAATGGGTTAACTGACATTTGAAGTGCAGGTATCTGGATTGGATTTAAAAACTATTATCTCGAGATGAATGGACATACACACACCCCATTCTGCAGTTATGACAGATCTTAGATGATTTTCATTTTAAGACCAACAGAAGGTTGAAAGATAAAATTCATGATAAATTATGTGAGGAATTACACTGGTGTAAATAAGAAAAAAATTGGCATATATGACTCCACTGCATTGGTACAGATACTGATTTAATTTTTATAGAATTCAGAATTAATTTTGGAAGAAAGTTACAAAGTTATAAAGCGTTATACTATTCCGTTAATAACATTATTAATAATGCAAAGATGATGCTTTCACTGTATGTATTCCCATACATTTGGGCAGGATGTGAGACACCAAAGCTGCTTTGTTAAAATACTTCCAAGGTTTCCTTTTCGCATCTTGCTTTTCTACACTTCTCAGGGCACCAGAAGCATAAAGAAATCAGCATTTGAAGAAAAACAAAGACAGAGGATTGATGTGGAAAAGGAAAATATCAAAAGCTATTTCTCTTAGCTGTGAAATCTTATGACAAAGTTGTAGAGGTGAATACAACTTTGGAGTAAAAGTTTATGTGCTCTGTTTATGAATCACAAAGTGAAGGTCTAAAAGTCCTCCTATTTCTGAGACCTTACACACCCAGGCTTTTTAATTGCATCTTGATTTTTTACATTATTGATGTCTCATTTAATTTCCTGTTTCCCCCAAGGGAAGGTTATGGTGTAGGATAGAAGAAGAATTTATTATTTCAGATTATTTAGGAAAAGATAAATAATAGAAAAAATTATTTTCTCTTTGTTATTTAATTCCACTTATAGTTGGGAATAATGATACTTCCTCCTGTTCAGTTCTTTGAATTCAGGATTATGAAAATCCTATTCCAACAAATTAAAATATAATACTATCATTACAAATTAACAAAGATCAATACTTCCTTAAGGTAGGTGCAAAGACCAACATGTAGTTGCCATTCCAAAATTTAAAGGACAGGTGAAGTACAGTAAAATGATAAAGAACAGAGGTATCTTGTTAGTGCTGCCAATCAGAAACGGGGAAAAAAATACTTTTTCTTTATTTCAATTATTTATATGGGGTTATCATAACAGAGACTAAGGGGATATAAAGACAAAAAAAAATCAAAAAGTGAAAACTGAAATCAGTGGGAAGAAAGGGAAATGAATCTGGGAACAAGATGGAGAGTTTGAGGTAGAAATACTTTTAAGGAAGGCTGCTGGAAGCAGGAGAAAGTGAGCACAAGAGGGACCATCCAGAAAAAACAAAACCAAGAAGTATTGCTGTTACATCTCAAAGCAGGCTATGCTCTCTATGCCCTCTCTGATAGCTTTCGTTACCCAAAACTATCCTCTTTCAACAGCTGTGCTTCCTAGCTGCAGACAGACAAGCCCATCTCAAGTCAGACTCACCATGGAAGCTCACAAAGTTTTTAAAAAGGTACATGAAATGTTGAGTATTTTACATGTTTGTAATTGTATTTAAGCATTTAAAAAATATTGAGCACATTGTAACACTTCATATCATAAAGATAATGAGATAATGTACGACATGCAAAGTTGAGTTAGAAGTTTGATTTACAGATTGCACAAATGCTATTTGAGTGACAAAGGTTACTTGTCCTTTCCTTACTGAAGTTCTTTGTAAGTTCTTTTGTATACTTTTGTTTTAATGGTAATAATTATGTGATTCAGAATATTCCATATAATACATAATGCTCACTCATTACTATGGAAAACAAGATAGTCCAGTTCTGCTGAAGAAATTTCACCACCAGAAGTCTGTCATGGAATCCTACCCAGCACAATACAGGAACTGAAGAACAGGATCCAAGCACTCTTTGCATGGCTATAGCCCTTTTTCCCCCAGAAATTTAAGTAGGTGGACCTTACTTTCTTATTTGACTGCACTTTTCTACTAGTTTTATATATTAGTTTGTCTTTTTTAACAAACTATAAATTGACAGGATGGGCATCATACTTTTACCATTTTATTTTCAGTATTTTAAGAAAACTAAATCATAAAAAGTTATATTAAAAAGAAAATGGTTTTGGTTTTTCTTAGTTTAAAAAAATAAATAATACAGAAATGTGAATGAATCATAATTCTTTGTCTATTTTTCTCTCTAGAATCTGAACAGGAGGGAAGCTCATATGGGAACCCAAGCTTTGGCCAAACAAACTATAGAGCTGGTTGTGACATGAACTGAGACACATTCTCGCTTAGCTCCCAACAGCAGCACTTAGTTTGCTTGAAGGGGGAATGCAGTTGCCATAACGCAGATGTCCAAACCCAGTTTCCTGATGGTTGCAAGTATTCTCTAGTATTATGGTTTACCAATAAACATCTAACTAGCCACACGGCAGTATTTTTGCTTATTTAGAGCTACTAGGTGACGTTAAGAGACTTGATGCAAACAGAGTAAATAGCTTCCTAATACTCCTTTTCTAGGAAAGCAACTGTTTCATGAACACATCATGATTACAGCACATATTGAAAGAGACATGGTGCCTGGATGAAGCAATTGTTGTGTTACAATGTGGTCTGTGCTATAACATAATTGATAGCTCAGCCATCACACGTCTCAGTAAAGAAGCTTTGGTTGCTTCGAAAAATCATTTAAAAAATTGTCCATACTACATTAACATGCCACAAAAATAAAATAATAGAGCTACTTATTCCCACTGTTATCCAGGATAACAATACTTATAGATCCATAAAGAGCAGCTGCAATGCTTGGCCCAACCACAACATTCAAGTCTACTACATGCTGTACAATACGCCAGAAACTTTATTGAAATAAATATTTACAGAGGTGCCTCAATGGTGTTTCCTTGCTGTGTGTATGCAGCATATTACTCTTCCAGATTCCCATTTCCCCCCCCAGGATAAACACATTTATGTTTACGTTTTAAAAAATCATGTAACAATTCATGGCCAGTCAATACCAGAAAAATAGTATTGATCCAAATACACAGCCCTGATAAAGTTAGTGCCCTGAGTGACTACAAAGACTAAGCAAGCCAGTACTCAAGTTGTTTTCCTTGTAACTGTATTGTGCTTTCTCTATCCTCCTTAGGAACCAAAAAAAAAAAAAAAACCAAACCTGCAGTCAGTCTCTGTGTGCTTTCCCTTTGTGGATTAAAAGTATATTTACACTTCTTAAACAAGCATGCTGAATTAAAAGCATTTACTCAAAACCTCTATTCTGTAATACTGATTAACAGTACTTTCATCTAGAAAATTTTAAACACGTTTTACTTTTCATCACATTAATGTTGACAGACCTCCTTTATCAGTACTTTAATTAACAGCAGGTATGGGAGGCAAAGTGAGTATGACATGCTATTACTTCTGCTTGATTTAAAGTCTGCTTGTGAGACTTTCTCTCAACTCATAGTTGAAACTGTCTTATCTCATACATTCCCTGGATTATTGTTTCATGTAAATGTCATTTTTGCTGTCCAAAACATTAAAAAAACTCACACCAGTGCTCTATAACTACTGTCTTTTTCTGAGAGACATGAGGGAAGCTGTATGCTTTTGATCAAAGACAAGATCCCAACTTCAAAGTAACACCTCATCTGTAAATATATTACACAGTACTCTTACTAAAGAAAGGGGAACTCCTTGATTTCAAATAACCCAAGGCTAATACTGAGGGATTTGCCTGCATTCGCAAAATTTAATTTTACTCCTCTGAATGCTTACAGAAAATCAGACACAAATATTTTAAAGACACTGACTTCTAGTCTCCTCTTATTTATGCAGGTCTGATAGACTGCAGTCTGATAATTCATTGGAAGAACACCCAGTTTATTGTGGACTGAGAGAAGAACATAGAAACATTATAAATTTCAGAAGCATCAGAGAATTTTTTTAAACCTGCCTTTCTTCCAATGACAGAAAGAAGCAGCTATATGCCTGTGGGTGTTCCACCACTAATTTGATTGGGATCTTTTAATATTTTTTTTGTATCACCATTGGAGATGTTTTCATTATTTCTTTCATTGCTGCAGTCTAGAAAAGCAAAGCTAAATTCCAGATTATCTTGGCTTATTATTGGCTTCAACCTTTGAAAACATTGGGAGATGACATGAAGAAAGGGAGTGTAGTAGGAAAGGGAGTGTTAGTGATAGGATGAGGGGTAACGGTTTTAAACTGGAAGAGGGTAGATTCACATGAGATCTAAGGAGGAAATTCTTCACTGTGAGGGTGGTGAGACACTGGCAGAGGTTTCCCAGAGCAGCTGTGGCTGCCCCCTCCCTGGCAGGGTTCAAGGCCAGGCTGGACGGGGCTTTGGGCAACCTGGGCTGGTGGAAGGTGTTCCTGCCCAGGGCAGGGGGGTTGACACTAGGTGATCTTTAAGGTCCCTTCCAACCCAGAACATTCTACCACATTAAGTTATTTCATAATATGCTAATTAGCATGGACCATGGTGGTATCAGGTCATATAAATTCTATTAACTATTTAAGAGCTAGCTACAATGCTTATATTGGCACATGCAAAGAAACAGCTTTGAGTGGCCACAGAGGGTTCAGTCTTCTCAACTGACGGTATAATCAGCAGTGTGAGTGTGCAGATATCCCTCTCATCAGTATATAGTCAAAAGGAAGCAGCCTAAGACACTGAAATCAATGACACTTTTCACTTTTTTGCTCCAGAAGGAAAAAAAAAAACCAAAAATCAGTTATCTAGTTATGGTTTATAAATCCTATTCATTACATCTTTAAAAAAAAATCCAGCTATCTGAAAAAAACAAATTTTTAAGAATTTTAAGTTTTGATGTTATTTTAAAGTATCCTGTTGTTTTACTAAAACTTCTTATGTATCTCAAAGGTAGAAACAAAAAACTTCCATTTACCTGAAGTGAATGTTCAACATGATAGAGAACTGTAGAAGCTGTTATTTCTAATTAGAGACTAAAACCTCTTGAATATTCAAAGCTAATAATAAGCTGAGACAAGTCTTTGTTTCTCCCATATTTACTCTCAAGGTGTGCATCTTCTCATTTTCACAAAACGTATTTGCTGCAGTAAATGCATAGCAAAAAGACCTCAGAGTTCCTTCTCTGGATTTGAAAAGCATCAGTTCCTCCTAGGTTTCTAAATGAATATTTTCACTACCAAGCAAAGTATATTCCTTAGGCAGAAATTCAGCATTACTGCTCATCGTCTCCTTTCTTCTCATACCACTTAGAAAAGGTTATCATCATGGGCAAGAAGGGCACAGCTCTATATATGATCTCCAAGGTGTGCTAGGCTGCACACATCCACACCGCCGTGCTCAGCTGCCCCCACCTCCCATCACACACCCTCACTACTCTTTAGGAGAGAGGAACTTAAGCCATTCGCTCTCACTATGTCAGCAGTCATGTAATTGCGTTATGGACATTTGGCTGTACAGTAGAAGACGTAGCCAGGATTTCCTAGCCTCTTCACATCACAAGTAAATGCTTGTCTGTTTGTGCTACACATGTGTGTCTGAACATGGACTTGGGTCCAAAAAACAGATTTTTCCAAGGCAAGAGACCTCAGGAAAATTTGACCCAAATAAGGTGGTTCCCACTCTTTATCAGCACTGCTATCTAAAGTAAACCTTTCCTCAAAGTGAAAATGCAGATCATGTGGCAGCATTCTTTTTAAAGGTCTCCTGGAGACTAACAGCCACAAAACAAGACAACACAACACAAGACAAATGCATTTATATAAAATGTGAACCTACAAAGACGTTCCTAATTTACACAAAACCAGATCAGACACTTTCCAGGACTTATGGTGTAAAGACCTCACAGTCACTGTTTGTGCCATTATCACAGAATATGTTACCTTTAATATGCTTGGTTGTATCTTGCCATCTCTGTACTACTGTCTTGCAACGAAACTCTCACAACTTCTTGACGGGTAAAAAATTAAACATTATGGCAGGCATAAAGGGAATTTGCAGCTTATACAAGCTCAGACTTAACTGAAAAGCTAAAGGCATACCTGGAAACACTTTAAAAATATATAAAATTCATGAATAATTTTCAGTTGCAGCTGAGACATAAATATGTGTAATGAGCATATAACAGACATCTTACCTCTCCAGCATGGACATATATCTGCTGCCTCACTCCCCCTTGGAAGCAGAGTGATTTAATGTGCTTTGCTTAGCAAGTCACCCTCCAGCAAAATAAATTTGATTTCTGCTGCAATCAAAAGAATTTAAACAAAATCACCTAACAGCTCTCCCTAGGTTCTTTTATTCAAATGTCCATTTCAGTCTTTATTTCTGATATAGAGAAATTAAACAAGGTTTGATTGAGGCAATCTTTATGATTCTCTAAGGATAAGTGTGAAGACTAGTCTTAGAAGGCCACATCTTTCACACACATCATATGTCCCGAGTCTACGGTTATATGCAGCTCTCTCTGAATGAGTCACTTTCCCAGTTATGCTCATTTGCATCTCTCTGTCTTCTAAAAGCAAAGGTCTGGCAAGGAAAGGAAAGACAGGGGACTCTGTGTTCCCTACCACTCTCCCACCATGACCTGCACGTCATAGTCAGAAATTTTCATGTGCATCAGTCTCCAAGTAAACAAGGAAAAAGAACAGCAATGTACTATGAAACACAATCAGCTCTAAAAAGATATTTTCAATTCTAAGCCTGTAGGTGAAGTTTTAAACAACTGCTTCAGCAGATCTGCAGGCCCAGCCTTGGTGATGATTCAGCAGTAGTGTGAATTGCAGAGGTGATAGACATTCTTCACTTCCCTTTCCTTGTATTATGGCTCATTGCTTTATGCATCACATATAGCGGATGAAAATCATTGCAAAGTACACCTTTTGCTCAACAAAATAAGTTCTTAACCATCCTGCTCACAATATTCAAATCATCAAAAGTAACCTCCTGCTTCTTAGTTTTGTCATATGATTTATTAAACAATGGGATCTGAATATTTTCCTTGAAAGAGAAATTTGAAATCATATTTCTTAATTCTGAGATGCAGGATCTGCACACTTATTAATCCAGTGTAACAGTGTCACCTGACCATAATTTTTTCACTAGTCATTAGTGAAGAAAATTGTCTAGCAACCACTGAATGCTTGTACAGAACAAGGCATAATTATCTTCTATTTATACACTACTGTCATAACGTTAAAAATCAAGGATATCTCAATGGATATTTAAGAACAAGCTATTTTTTCATCTACATTACTAAACAAATTATTTATTCCACTCTATTCACATAATTTTAAACAGCATTTCTAATAAATTTTAGTCAAACGTTGAAAATCTTGTCTCCCATTTGAAACTGTACAACTTTCAAAACTGCCTAAACTTAGTAGCTCCTATCATTATACTTGTTCACAAATTTTCAGAAAATCTCACAACAAGGTGCTTAGAAAATACGGATTCAGCAACTGTTTCACAGCGTCATCTTAATTTCAGCAAATTTACAACTTCAGGATGTATCATCACATATTTTACTAAAGAATGACGGAGACTTCCCTGTCCAGAGGGATCATGTTGTGCAGGTAGCTGGAGTTGGTCAGAGCCCAGCCCTAAAGCCAGGAATTGAATCTGGAATCTTCCACTGCAATTCTCAAGACCTGGTGTCTGACAATGAATTCAAAATAAGATATTACCAAGATCATCAAGGAAATGGGAGCTAAGGCTCTCAGACTTGTAGGATCCTCCATCCACAGAAAAAAATATCCTCTGAAATCTGAGAAACTGTCAAGGATCTGCAGAAACTAGAGGCTAAGAAGTCAGAAAACTAAAGCTGTGGTAGCTAGGGTTTTGTTTGTATGAGTAGTTGGTTGGTTGGTTGAGTTTAATACCTATTATTCTAAATGTTCCTCCCACAAAACTCTTAACTATTCTAGGTAATGCTGTGAATCATAATGAAAACCTTTCCTAAATTTATTTTCCCCAGAATATATCTACCGAAGTTTGGGATCTCTCCTTCAGAGAGAGACACTATATTGGAAAAATTAGGTCACTGACTTGTTTACTAATTGAACATTTGAGAATCAGGCTTCCATTGCCTAGGCATTCAATACCAGTCAAGTAATTTTCCCCACCTCTCAAACATCTCATGTTCCATCTCATTGTAACAATGAAATAAGAACACACCTGACAGTTTCCACAAGTATTCTGCATCTGTTTTCATATAATATTTTACCCCCAATTTGGGTTCAATTTAGCTTAATTGTGCCAAATTATCAGCAGGCCATCTTTTGCTTGAAATCTTTTTCTTCTCTCTACTGTCATTTTTACAGGCAGCTCAGGAGATAATTTTATGCTACTGCAGTCACACAAGGCAGATTCTAATATTGATCTGAATTTTCCCCTTGAATATGATTTGCATTCTTAGCCTGATCTATTTTTTTTTTCTTCCCATAGAACATGATTTACATTCTTATGTCTGGCTGCTTCATTTTAAAGCCATCTTGAAAAAGTCTTTCTAATCATCCTTCTAAATTCATATGGGAATAACTCTTCCTACCAATGCTTAGAAGAGGAAAATCTCAAATAAATTGATGCTATTCTTGCAGACTATAATGACTGGAAACTGTATTTGTTGATGGAAATTAGAGACTTTTTTATAGCTTACTAATAATCTAGCTCTGGGACAGCTAATTACCAGGGATTGTCATATCTGAATACTGAGGAAGTGCATTCAATCTTCCGACTGGTCTAAATAGGAATAAAACAGCAAGATCAGCCAAAGACCATCCTTGTGGCGTGGTAGTCTCCAGTACAAAAACTTGTTTCACATAAAGCAAAAGAGATACATTTTCCTTGGAATAAACGCAGGTAGACTGGGGAAAATTAATTTCCCTGTAACCATGGCCTATTTCTACTTACCTTCCCTACCTGTTGCACGTGTCGGAGGGGGCGTATTCATTCCAGTCTACGAACATGGCCTCACTCCTTTTGGCCTGTTGGACACCCTCCAGACTTGCTTACAAGGCTAGCTCCTCTTTAATGGGACACAGAATTGCACCATTCAGATGACACAATCCATTATATCCAACTATCAGAATGAAGGGGAAACTAATAAAATTGAAATCTGATCAATTTTGCCCAAATTTAAAAGTACATCTGGGACAAGGATCAGTGAAACTTATGTTCTTCCTAAGTTCATTCACTTATTATCTCATTTTCTAAAAGCACCTATGGTTGTAAATTGTTCTTTTAATAGGAAAAGAAATGTGCCTTCTCAAAATTCTTTCTGTTAGGTCTGAATGACAAAAAATAATTTTACCATTATTACATTCATTTTTTCCACATACTCTCTATTCACTAGAGTAGTAAATATTATACTTACCATTCTTGAACACAGCTGACATACAACAGTTGTCCAAAAACACTGGAAGAGGAGAAATATGAAAGCACATGTCCCTAGCATTTTTTGTATTAGAAGTGTTGTATCACACTGGAAAGAAACAACAGAGAGGTTTTGTACTTCACTATTCTATTTGGTTTTAAGTTTATCATTGCAATGCATCATATGGGAAAAGAAAACTGACACATTTTAGGAAACTCTAGATAGGACAGACTGAGGCATACGCAGATGTTGAATGCATCATCCAACATCAAACATTTGACTGGATCTTGATTATTTAAAAACTCCCCTAAGATGCCAGCATAAGAGTTGTAAATATATACTAAAATATCATATTTTGCACCATACACAATATTTTCCTGGGGCTGAAAACAAAAGACTGTACTGACAGAGGTTCCTGTTGTTCAAGGGTATTACTGGGCAATACACATGTAAGTGACAGGTAAAACCAGGAAAAGCTATGGCATATTTCCTGCTTCTATCAACTGAGTACTACTTTTTCCATGTCATTTGAAGTTCATCTTTACATAAAAACGAAAAGATATTAATAAATTCTAATAAGTTCCCTAACTAATTTGAATAATTAATACTCATACAGATGCTCCCAGTGAGCTCAGTTCCCCATGCATACCTACCTTTACCCACAGGCAGAAAAGATGGGTGGGCCAGAGAGGAGTTGCAACTCTATACTTTGTGAAAGGAGAGAAATCTGCCCCTGAATAGTGATTTTGTAGGACTGGGACTGGCAGAATATATTTCATGTCATCAGAAGCTGCATCTCAGTGATGCTCCTTTCAGTTGTAACCTCTGCCAGGCCCCTCATCCATCAACACTTTGAGCGGTACCATTTGGCAGAGGAACCTGCAAACCCAGAGTGTTTACATAAGCCACTTTCACTGCAGAACATGCCCTTAACCAGACCACAAAGCTGCAGCACATACATTTATGTGGGATTTCTTCATAAAAGAAGAATAACTCTTGGCATTTACAGGACAATTACTTTTGCCATGAAGCAAATGAATATACAATGCAAGGTATTCAGAATTTAGTCCATCACTAGAATTAATGAGGTGATCTTACACAGCATTGCAGTCTACAAATTACACATTTTAACTAAATCACATTTACCTGTGCTATGATTTATCAGGCTTTGTAACTTCCTGGGCTTGTATTTGCCCAAACAGAGCTGAAGCCCAAAGTTAATAGCTTAGTGACCTTACACTCCACATATGGTAACTTAAGAGATGTAAAAAACTTTAGAGGTTGATTCAGATCTATGATAAGACAAATCACTCTCTAGAGAAGCCTGAATTACCTTCTGGAGGTGTCTGTCTCTTCATTGATTATATAGTGAGCAGAGGATGATTAGGCTCCTAACCCGTGCAGTTAAAAGGGACGAATTTCTGCCTGAACATTCTTGGTCCTTTGACAAATTGGTCCTTTTAATCTGTAACATTTTTTACATCACCATTTTATTAATGATCTTGTCAATATGCTCAGAGTCTTTACCAAGACAGGAGAAACCAATGTGCAGTATCAGAGTATGTTCTGATAACTCTTTCGTTTAAAATCACAAAAAAAAAAACCATGCAAGTATCTGGCTTCAATTACACTACATAACATTTCTGATTGTTTCATACACTTAACTTCTTATTACTGTTACTCTGATTATTAGTCTATTTCTTTGTTGCTGTTAATGCTTTTTGATCTGTATCCTCACTTAGGGAATTATTTCTGTTCCTTTCTATGCTTCCACCAGTTTCTTAGTGTTCTTTAAGCTGTGGTAGGCCATTAGTCTGTGCTTTTGCATCCTGGTTCTGTGTTACCTTTTAGTGGATGGAGGTCATACAGATTTTTCTATTTTATTTTATAATTTGAGATGCTTACTCTCCTCATTCATAGAACCACAGAATGGTTTGGGTTGGAAGGGTCCTTAAAGACCATCCAGCTCCACCCCCCTGCCCTGGGCAGGGACACCTTCCACCAGCCCAGGTTGCCCAAAGCCCCGTCCAGCCTGGCCTTGAACCCTGCCAGGGATGGGGCAGCCACAGCTGCTCTGGGAAACCTCTGCCAGAGTCTTCTTCCTTAGCTCTGAATCTTCCCTCTTTCAGTTGAAAACCGTTACCCCTCATCCCATCCCTACACCCCCTGACCAAGAGTCCCTCCCCACCTTTCCTGCAGCCCCTTTCAGCCCTGGGAGGCCGCTCTAAGGTCTCCCCGGAGCTTCTCTTCTCCAGGCTGAACACCCCCAACTCTCTCAGCCTGTCCTCACAGGGGAGCTGCTCCAGCCCCTGAGCATCTTCGTGGCCTCCTCTGGACCCGTTCCAGCAGGTCCATGTCCTTCTTCTGTTGGGGGCCCCAGAGCTAGACACAGCACTGCATGTGGGGGTCTCACGAGAGCAGAGTAGAAGGTTAGTCCTTTGAACAATGTATTACAGCCATGGGAGTAAAAATTAAGTGAGTTAGATACCCTGATTTCTCAGTCTAAAGGAACTGCATACTTCTGAAAAGGCCTTCAGCCTGTCAATCACATTAACAGAGGGACCCAATCCTCTGAAATACTGATTGCCCCTCAATACCTCTTTTTTATACTCCATACTGCCCCATTAATATCTTTAACATTCAGCATCCTCCTTTGTTCAATTACACCCTCAAATAATCAATTCTTTCCTGTATCCTGTATTTTATCAATGAAAAAATTACAGAACAGGGCAGAACAAGAACCTAAATATGCACTACTAAACCAAACTAAAGTCTTATCATAAATAGATAACCTCTGGAATTAATTTGCTATTAATATAAATTCAATATCATCCAAAGTTATATTTTATTTGTGCCTGTATCATATAAGTATTTTTTATTTGGCACTGGTATGAAAGATTAATTTATTAACAGCTTTTATCAGCTATTTCAGTTCATATAAGCATCTTGTAAGATGCCTGTGCTTTATAGGGCTAAGCTCTTTTGTTCATGAGTGAGTTCATATGTCATTTCATACAAGATTTTTATTTATTTATCTAAAAAGAGATATAAACATAGTAAAAGTCCAGCAGCTATGCTGGACAGTGTACCTGACAATGTAGTGTTGCTGTTTCTATTGTGTGCACCAGTTTGTTAGGAAATCCAGGGACTCCGGAAGAGTTTCATCCATGCAGTTGTTAGTCTCAAGTGTCAATACATCCGCATTAGTGGCCCACCAATGCTTTGCCAAAAATTAACATGTCAAAAGTTTTATGGTACTTCTGAAATCATCACCAACACTGAAGCAACGTATCTGACACTTGGGATTACAATTGCATGAGGGAAAAAACCATAACCGTTTTCAATACCAGCATAAAGTAGGAATAATTTCAGAAACAGCTCTAAATTTTATCTGATGCATGCATGATATGCTTATGGATGGAAGATAGGGTCTAAGACCCCAATATCTAAATTTTCATTTTCAAGATTTTTAAAAGGCTTTCAAGCGCTCAGAAGCCTGCTGCCATTCACCTTCTAGGCTGTATGTAAGTATCTATAACCATCTATGTATTATACAACATGTCTATATTAGAAGCCCAAGGGCAGACTAGAAACTGTCAGCTGAAGGAGTGAATTCTCTTCTTAAGGCAAATACATAACTGCTGTTAATATCAGCATTCTCACAAATACACCACAAGAAAAAGGGGTTGACTGGAGAAGGGAGGTGTGAGAGACAAGGCATAGGGTGATCTCTAAGATATGCAGTGATAATTTTGTTCTTGAAAAGAGAGAAGACAGAAGAGTTAGGAATTACTAGATTAGAAGATGTTTAATAACCTTCAAAGTAGAAAAGAGTATGTGGAGGATGCCTTCAGTTTAACAACCTTCAAAGTAGAGAAGGAAAGAGTATGTAGAAGATGCCTTCAGTATGAAAAATAAATTGGGTTAGACACATCAAGTGGTTAAGACACTGATAGTTAAGATACCTTAATTTGGAAAAAGCTATGAACACTGGGTATATTCCTTAAAAGTCATTTTGCTCTGCTCCAATGGTAGCAAACATGCTCTGGGAGGTGCAGTTAGATCTGTCACAGCTTCCAATAGTTACCTTCTAGTGCTTGGCCTCCTCCTTTCTTACCTTCTCAACACAGAACTTGCTTGTTTGCACACATCTATCACAGCTTGTTCTGATTCCATTCCTAATTTTCATCCATATGACCACCAGCCTAAGAATGAGAGGATATTAATTAAACAAGAATATCAGTTCAACTGACAGTCTAGTACATGAAGTCAGTCAAGGACTCCATGTGGGCTTCTATGACCAGAGAAAGACAAAGGAAAAGAAACACCTGGCTTCTGATCTGAAGGAGACTTTTTAAAATCTAAAGGGATTGAAAGGAGGTTGGTGGAGCCTATAGCTGAACTGCAACACTGTACTAATGAATGCCTTAAAAAATGCACAACACAAGACAGAGGTAAGCACAGAGAGTGTGCAACGAAATAGCACGGAAATGTTAAAATGTTCTCCAAACAAGCCCCATAATCATGAATACAGAGCAACAGAGAATTTCATATTTAGACTTATTCAAGTTTTCTGAGTCACAAATTAGCACTTTTAAGAGCTTATCTTTTTCCCAATTGACTTTAATCAAGTGTTTCAGAAGCTGGAAAATGTTTTAAGTGAATAGAGCTCTTAAGCAGAGAGTCCAGGGAACAGAATAGCAGCTATTTTGTACTCTCTTTCAATGTTTTTGATTTGCTTTTTTTTTTTTTTCTTGTTGCGTTTTTATGGTTTTCAATACAAGTGAAGCACCACAGCTGTAGGTTTCACAAATAAAAAGAGAGGCACAGGCATAAAGAGACCTTGTGGGGACAAGTTCAAGAAAAAATTTAAAATCATTTTCTTGACAGTGTCAAGCTGATGATCTTCTAAGTGCTCACTTTGCTATGATCTCTAATGCACTTCATGTAGACAAGAGACCGATATTCTCCAAACGACAGAATCCCTTTGTTTTTCAATACACTGTATGAAAATACAGCCACTTTCTAAATAATACCTCAGGGAAAAAAAAAAAAAAAAAAAAAAAATCAACACACTTCATAATGCATGTCTTAAAAGGGTTTTAGCCCAGTGAACTCTGGCAACCCTAGCTAAATTAAGGCACATGGTCTTAGAAAATTTGGTTAAAGCGTGCCATGAGATAAACATACCTTGTCTATATCTGTATGGCGATGGTGGAGGCAAATTTTGGAGAATACTGCATCATAGCAGGCTCATGAAGTATTTGTTCTTGTTATCAAATACACTGAATTGTATCTAAACATGATCTCTTTAACATAATATCATTAGATCTTTCCCACAGTACCTTACACTGCCTATTTAATTATCACCTCACACATCTTGTCTACTCTCCTTGTATCACCTACTGTAAAATACTAATGCCTTCCTCTCCTTTGTTCCGAAGCTGTAAGCTATACGAAGCTGAAGCCACATGGACTTTCTCATTTTTGCCTCTAAATGTCTGTACTTCTACCATAAAGTCTTAACAAATTTAATTAATATCAGCAAATAATGGGAAATTAATACTTGCTACTGATAGATAACGTGAGAGCTATTAGCCTACTGTTTGCTCAGTACGATGCTGTGTTCTGATCCTTCAAACTGAACTAAGCTGATGGAAGACAGCCTAGGTGCTGATCAGTTGGACCCAAGAAACCACTCACGCACGGGCTTCTCCATGCACGTTTCTGTCAGCGTTGTGGTGGCCCATGCTCTCACTCTCTTTGAAATGTGGCTCCTCAGAACAAGTGCAAGCAGCAGCACTGACTGTGCATGTGAGTGCCGCCAGCCCGGCTACTGAATGGAGAGCTGGGTCTTGCGCTGTGCTGCTGCTCGCTCCCCCTCCAGATGCCTTGTTTCAGAAAGAGCAAAATCCTTCAGAGGCACAGCCACAGGGAGCTGCTTTACCCAGAGATGCTGTGCTCACCAATGGCACTCAACATTTTTTTCCAGAAAGTCTCAGAAGAGTAATAGGTGAAGGTGGAGCCTGTCACTTCAGCTAAAATAGACCATTACAATTCTGGATGAGACGTGGCAGGTTTCCACATGTGTCTGCACGCTCCTCTGCGTATGCAATCACCTCCAGCATGAACAAGACAAATCAAGCTCTGCTTGATCAAACTCCCAAAACAAACTCCCTCTTTACTCGGATGCTGTTTTGCCTGACCAAATTATTCAGGATTTTGCCTCAGTCTGTCTCTTGCAAAAGCAAGAAAATTAGCAATCAGGTGACATCACATTTCCACTCACTATTTAGGTTACTTGAGCATTACCAGCAAACGGCTCCTAAAACTAAGGACCTAATAGTGAAAAATCATTATTATTACAAAACAACTGTGTCTTCTAAAACCTTACCTGTAAAACTACTTTTAAAAAGGTTACATTCTCAAAAAGTATAACACCTTTCATTAACGTATGGGAATAGAAGTAGGTACAGAGCTGACGAGACTAATAGCCAAGGCAGTTCAATGCAGTCACTGTGCCCAATGGAGATTAGGTTATCAGAGTCCCAACACTGACTTGAGAGATGTCTTTTGAAATCATTATGATTTAACAATTAATAGAAAGATTTGTTTGATAGCTAGATGCAGACAGATAAAAAAGACATTCAGTTCCAGTTACCCATTATTTTGACTGCAACAGATTAACAGCATACTTTGAAGCATTTTTATATCCAAACCTGTATAACTGAAAGTTAAAAAATTCAATTCACCAGCTTCACTACATTTAAAAAAGAATACAGAGTTCTCTTTTAATAACAAATGTGCAAATAATCATGACTTTGAACTGAAAGGATGAAAGATACAAGTCAAAACCTGGGAATCAGTGATGATTCTTTTCTATTTTATCAATTTTAATACTTACACAATATTTCTATGATGGTTTTCAAATATTTTATATTGCCTGCATGGGTATATATTGAACTAGATAGTAAATGTTCTTCCCACTGAAGTCAATGGCAAAAATCTTTTTTTCTTTTTGAGTTTCTCTTTATTAATTGGGCCTTTTGATCCTGACCCTGTTAATTGTTAACAGCAAAGGGATCGAGAGACCTGAGACTGTGTCTGATCTGAGTTACAGCTATTGAATGTGCTTTGAATATTTCATTATAAGACTTAATTTTGCACCAAGAGACAACTTGAAATAGCTATTAATTTTTCTTACCTGTACTTCCCATTGAATGTTTAATGCTTCTCTCACTCCTTTCTCCAAAAATGCCTCAAATCCACCCCAACTTTTTTTCTGAAACCCGTCCTATTTCAGAAAATTTAGATATTTCTATTTCACATTTCTCTTAATGTGCCATTATTAGACGAGTGTTTAAGTTTTTAAAAACTATGGAGCTCTTAATATTACAATAATTGATGTATCTGACTTTTCTATTATGTGCTCTGTATATCTCATTATACATTTTTCTGTCTTACTGTTTTTATTTTCCAAGTGATTCCCTAATAGGATTTTTTTAATTTAAAAAGTAGTTTTGTTGATATGCAATTTGACTGGCTGATTACAGATTAAGTAACTTTTATCCAAGTTCAACTAGTGAAAGCTAACTTTCCATGGCCCTCAACATAAGCTGGTTTTTGGGTTTTTTTTTTCCATACAAGTCTTGAGAATTACTTTGGTGAATGAATATGTGCTTTTAATGAGAACGGATATGATCTGTATATTTGTAGCGGACTGTTTTTCATAAACATCCTAAATATCTGGTAATACAAAGTTGTACATAAATCCAAGTAGGCTGAAAAGAATGTCCTGTCTGGCAAGTAGTAGAGGACTGGAGTTACAAATTTCTCAAATTTTGGAATTGGTTCCCATTAATTGAAATACACGTTTGATTACCTTGTTATTTGTCACCTTGTTAATTACTTTTTTTTTTTTTTTTTTAGCTATCCACTTCCTTTGAAAAATAAAAGTTGGTCTTTTTTATAAATTTGTTTGCCTCAGGTTTGAAGCCCTATAGAAAACATCAAATATTCCATCACTTGACAATAAAACCAGAAGTGGCAGTGTGGAATATTTATTCTAAAATAATCAAAAGAATTCTTTGATGCATACCTCAATAATTATTTCGTACATTTTACTCATAAATATGTTTCTTTGCCCTACAGATGCAATGAAAAACTCTTAAAAGATATTTCAAATGAATAATTCAAACAATGACTGACAATATAATTGTTTATATTTTTTCATGTTGGCACATTCACTTTATTCTTTCAATTTATAAACCAAGTTATCACTCGCTGTGATATTTATAAAAGTTGAATAAATAAAAGAAACTTCCTAAAGATGTCTTGTCATTTTTGTATTTTTACACTGTCTGCTAATCTGCTCCCATTATTTTAGTTCTTTAGTTGACAGCTTCAGGTACCACTTGTATACCACCTTTGGTGGGATTTTAGCTATACTAAGAAAATGCATTAGCACTGGCAATTAAAGGGCCTTATCAATCTTCTGCAGCTTATTAAGTGTTTTATCGTAAAGAAAGATTAGTGTCTTCAGTAGAAATAGGAAAATACCTAAGCAGGAGTCCATGGATTAAAGCAGCGATATCTTCTACAAACCCACCCTACGAATGACTTCTTAAAGAGACAGAAGTAAATTGAAGTGGAAATGTAAGGAAATGAAATAAAATCACAAGCTGAACAAACAAGAATTAAAATACTAACATAGAATTGGCAAATCTTTCATATGTGCAGAAGATCCTCTCAGGGAATGAACTAGGTATCTTCTGAAGCAAAACAGTCTTAAAAAAAAATCTTAATAAATCCATAAAAAATGACAGCAATAAAGCTACAAAGAGAGTGTACAAACTCACCAAGAATAAAAATCTGCTTGGGGCAAAAGAAAACAAGATATGGGCAGATAGAAGAGCAAAACAAACAACAGTAGGAAAGGAGCAGCTAGGAAGGTAGGCAATGGAGACCAAGAACCAAGACACAGAATTATGGCTTACAAGCACAGAAAGGACTTTGAAGTTACGAGCTTGGCAGCAGCAGCAGAAGCAGCAGCTCATATAAAAAAGGAAATATGGACGGAGGTGCTTCCATGTCACCAAAAGCAGTCTCTCTTTTTATCCTCATTTCCCTGTATTGTATTCATGGCTATGGACCAAATTCCATTCACACTAAAGGGCAATTCCCAAGCTGGGGATGCAACACTGCAACACAATGTGCCTCTCACAAAGCCCACACAACTAGTGCCATTCCTGACATTCTATTTCTATTTGAGCTTCCCGCAGCTATCCCAGAGTGCAACACCAGGTTTTAGGAGCGTATGGGCAAGGTTGGGTAGTCTGCATGTGAAGCAGTACAGGCAATCCAACACAAAGACATGAAGTTATGAAGTCATGTTATTTGGAACATAAAAGCAAGATTAAACTTGACCACTTTAATCGCCAAGTGGAAATTTTAATTAAATTAATATCCAAGTCTATGAGAGAGGCTTTTGACAACAGAGGTTTTAAATTCAACTGTCACAACATTGTCACTTGCCTAAAACAATTTAACAAGTATTTCTAAAGGTACTTTTTCTAAATAAAAGCCTCAGCTTGGAAATGCTAATTCATTAACTCTTGGGAGACAAAGTCATACGTTATGGCTGTGAGGAAGTTGAATGAATAGCTGAATTTCAGCAAATCAATTATGATTAAATCAGGATTAAAATTTTAAGGGGAAAAAAACCCTCTACCTAAATAATTCTCCTGGGATCAATGCCACCTTCCTAGTTTTCTGTCAGACAGTTATGTTTAAAAATATTTTGTTGAGAATTCAGACATCTGCTTTACTATGTGTTTGTTTTGCAGGCTTTGTGGTAGAGGGACTGGCAAGAGATGAGCTCTGCTGTTTAAAATTCTGGGCTGCCTCTGTCTTCTTTGTTCTCAATTTATGAACTTATTTAAGTGATTGAGACAGGTATTTTTTAAATTGCTGAGGTCTCACTGTAATTCTAAATAAAATTAAGTATGTGCTTAAGTACTTAATGAAATGAAAGGAGCATTCACTCTATGATTTGCTTTTTTTGTTTACTGTAGACTTGCACTGAACTCAGTACATTGCTTTTCAAAAACATACATTGAAAACTTTGTTAATTCAATTAAGGAGCTGAAAGCACTCAATAAGGCAAGGCAAAACATCATCCACAATATATTTAACTTTTTTTCTTTTCACTGCAGCAGTATTCTATGGCAACAGGACACATAGGCAAAGGGTGGCTATCATTTATAGTACCACTGCATTCCGGGGAAAAGCCTTTTAGACTGTCTTGTGTTCTAAGAGAAAGTAAGTTCAAAGGGCAGAAGGTTGCTTAAATTGATCTCTAACTACTAACACAGGAAAGGAGGAATGTACTGGAGAAAGGAAGAAGTCAAAACAAATCTAAATCAGAGGGATTTATAAGCTGGTAGCAAACTAAGCTGTCATAAAACCTTGCCTAGTAAGGGCATTAATATAAGTGCATATTGCTCTGTTGGGGAGGAACACGTTCCTCTCTTAAAAACTAACAACTTCACAGCATTTACATGTACTGCTGCTCTCATAAATGATGCTCTGTAGCATTGACTCCGTCGACACTGTTCCTAATCCTGACATTTTCTGACATTTTCCATTTTGTAAAATAAAGAGTTTTAAATTTTTAGCTTTGACCTTGACATAATGAACTGATTGGATCACAGCAAGGAAATTGAGATAGCATGATCATATTTGTCCCAATCTTTCCTTCCCGTGCTATCAAAACTGCAGGCTAAATTACAGTTTTATCAGAGGTGCCTGGAAAATGGATATTCTTTTCTATGGTGAGGGGAGAAATCCCACATACAAATGTTTCATCTTATATTGGTACGGAAGTGTAAATGTAAAATAATTCAGGAAGAGTTTCCAGAAGAAAACACATTTAGGGACAAACAACTGGGGCCATTTTTTTTTTTTCAGCTTGACCACTTTAACAAGCTCTCTACAATCTAAATGAATATCCAATGTAAGATCCAAAGGGTTTCCTCTGGTGTTATGAATAAAGCAAGCTGTTATGCTGTCTCCTGGACAGGCAAGAGCTTGGTATGTTTAATACTTAGAACTTGTCTCCCACTATTGCTAAGCCAAGTCTCATATTAGCTTTGATGTGTTAGAGCAAGTCTTGTGTTGCCAGTAATCAGTGTGATCCAGGGCAAGTCACTAGAGTACTTATGCAGATAACACTTCTAACCAAAAAATAATAATCCAGTTAGGAAGAATTTGAAATAAAATGCTGAGATATTAAAATGCATACAGTACTAAGAATTGTCTACTCCGTGTGATTCAGAGGCCAATCAAGCCTGATGATAGTCAAAAGGCAGAGGCAAAGCAGTTTCTCTTCTCTCCTTTAATCCCTCTCTTACTAGTAAAAGCACATCATAAAAAGAGCAATGACATGTAAAAACTTTAAATGAAATAATAAAGTGCACAGATGTGATACAGACACTCTAGTTTCTGCCTTCTGTTAGTTAAAACAAATGTCATTGCTTGTGTTGTAAGACCTGTGATCAATCAGATCAACTTGGTTGACAGCATCACTTCACATAATAGAATCAATTGTCTATGTTATATAGGTCTCTTCTGTGGACAATTTCAATAATAAAAGGCATATGAATTGAGAATGCAAAACAAGTTTTTATTTGCTGTTTTGTCATGTTGCTACACATCCTCCTCTTGTTCTGTCTTTACTCTCTCCTCAGATCATCTCAGAAGGGGTTTATGTACTGAAATTCAAGCTTCTATTGTTTTATAGCATGTATCATACTGCCTTCACACATTGTACAGATTGGGGAGAAGAGTCAGGCCAACACCTAGACAGAGCAGACAGGCAGCCGGTCTGTCTCAGTCACCCAGGTTTAAAAGAAGGTGAGGAACCTAAACTGTATCTAGGTTAGCCTCCTTTCTAACTGTATGACAAGCAGTTAGTAACTGTCAGCATAATTTATTCTTTCAAGGTAACATCAGGACCCATAGCAATGGCCAGTCATAAGCCATCATCCTGTGGGGTCTGTTCTGCATCTGGTAGCATAGCTTACATATACATTGGTAATGAGCCATGCTTCATGACAGTAACTTGAAAAAGGTTTTGCTGGTATATATATACACACATGTATAAAAAGGTCTTCCCAAATCACTGTGGCCACAAATATCTATTCCCAGTGGGTTTCTGCACAGAAGAAAAAAGGGAATGCTAAAGGCAAAAAGAACTGAATGACAGGGGATAGAGTGAGGAAGAGCAAGAGCTGAGCAACTGATGGGTGGAAAAAAAGGAGGTACTACAGGCTAAAAGGTAGGAAGGATCTAGAAAAAGTGGAGGTTACCAGAGATAGGTGGCTAGTAAGGATGTAAATGAGATTCACTGAAAAGGTTTAAAGAGTCATGCTGTCATTTTAGCCATTTCAAGTTCTTCCCTGGGTTTCTCCCATATCAAAATCTAATTTGAAGTATTAAATCTTAGCTTGATAACATAGACCTTCTTTCCTTGCTTCTGTGTACGACTTGTCTCCTTCAAATCATTTTAGATAGGTTGATGTTTACAGATCCTGCATAAACAAACAGAAATACATGGGATTTACCCAACTTAGGCCAGGCATCCTCTCTCAGTCCCTGTCACCTGCTTCCTCTAGCAAGGTGAAAGGAGTGCCCTTCACTTCAGTATGAACCCCAGCACACAGAGCTGAAGGTTGGCAAAAAGTCTGAACAGATGAAAGAGGTATCAGCATTATAGGTAACCCCCTCCAGAGCTGCGTTCCACAAAAATGACCCTAGCCGCCTGACAAATAATAAAACTGAGGTTATCTGTAAGTTCCTTTCATCAAAAAATCTATAGAATTGAAAAACTGAAACAAGGCAAGGATCTTAGAGCCATTTGTCCACTCTCCCACCTCTTCAGACAAGCCCAAGGACAAGTCTGCAAAAGGCTGACAGTGCTGGTTTCAATGTTGCTTATCTTTAGCATGATCCATATTGGCAGTTTTAACTTAAATCTACTGCTTTGTCTTCCAAAGAGGGACAAGTGCTTTAAATAAATCTTTTCTTCCTGCATTCTGTGTTAGCACTTCATTTTCTCTAAACTGAGTAAAGCATCTATCCTGATTTAACAGACATCTGGGAGAGACGGCAGTAACAACACTGGTGATGAAATCATCAGGACTGCTCCAGAATATCTTGTAGCAAATGTCTTGGGTCAGTAGTTTAAACTACATTCAGAACAAAGACAGATTTTTCCATGTTGTGTACTAGCCTCTCTGTGTCTTAGTCAAATCTTATTGGAGTCAAAGAAAATGACCTGGACTGGACCTTTTGCCTGTCAAAGGCGGCTGCTTTCACACACTTTACAAGCCTCATCTTTCTTTCTGGTTGCTAGATGGCAACCAGTAAGTGAAATTCGAGGAAGAGAATTCAAACCAGATATGTCTACCTGCATTTTCTCAATCGGCTTGGATGGGAAAAACAGTTGTTCAGAGTCATCATATTCCTTCCATTTGTGAAAACATAGTATCCAGCACAGTAAAAATCCCTGTGAACTACTTCTCTTTAAAATACATTTTAAGTAAAATTTAATGTCCCACAATGGAAAAGTGTATGACTACGTCATGAACATGAGGAAGACAACCACATTGTGCTGTAAACAGCCATGTCAGTGGGAAAAGGCTGTTTGCTTATTTTTATTTTCCCTCTAAAATTGCAACTGTCATGTAATCTCTTTAGTAAAAAGATCAGAGCTAGTCATTAAAGTGCTAGTCAGAAATGCCAGGCACTGCAGAAATCAGAATTTTAATTTGAGTTTTGAACAGAATGAAGCCTTAACATAGCTCTCAAGCTATTTAAATATGGAAAAAATTAGCTGAATGAATGAAAGAAAATAACACAGCTGGTGACTATTTAAAAAGGAAGAGTGAGACTGAGTTCTTGTAAGTTCAAACAGGGATGTTCAGAAATAAGTTCTTATAAACTATGCAAAATCAGATGTTGTACAAATATACAACTGTATATCTATTTATCTCTCTAGATCAGGGCTTTGACAGTAATTAATCATAATGAAGGTTTCTCCAAGAAAACTCAAAAATACTTAACTCTGAAAGAGCCTGCAAATGTTTGGTTAAGTTCATATATATATATTTATGCACGCACATTTGAAAGTAATTTACTGCAAAGTTCTTTTAGAAGCATCTCTTCTTTCCGTACATTATTTATCTTCACCAAATTATTCTGTAGCATCTGGGAAGATTAATTTAGGCAAAGAAAATTTCCAGCTAAAACCAACATCCAACTTTTTTATAGTTTTTGGACTCTAGCAACACAATAGCTACTCAGAAAGTATACACAGACTGTTCCATCCTCATGCTGGGGTAACTCGCAGCAGCTGTCCAACATATGTCTCTCAATTCTTGAGTAGTTTATTTTGCCATCAGAACATTACAAAATGTAGTTTTTCCTCTGCAGGCAAAAGACTTAAGTGGGTCAGGATCAGCATATTAACCTGAGCTCCTTAGCATCCTGCACACTTACAATTCTACCTCCCTGAAGAAATGTTTCCCTTTTCGTACAGAATCCCAGCATTGTTCAGCAGAATTCACCTGGCAGAAACGACGCATCTAATTTTTAAAAAGAGGAAAAAAAATTAAAAGGAGGTATAATAAACTTGGGAGCTGTGCAGATGAAAAGCTCCAAGCCATTCAGACACTGATAAAACTGAAAGGCCAACTGATACTTATGCATCTGTTCCTACAGTCCTCTTAGCTGTCCTTTCTCCCACTACTGCCCAAGAGTATGAATAATGCAGCACCTTTTGTTCTAATAATACGTGTAATACATCTCTTTGTTTTATATTTTCATGGCTTGTATAAGTTCACCTATTTTGATGTCAGAGTCTTTTCTTCCAGCCAAATAATTTCTTTTCATGGTACAACTCCAGGGCTTCTCTTGGAATTTTTTGATTCAAAGAACTTTTTAAAGTTTGATAGGTTTGTAAAAGTATTTTAATTTATTTAATTTTCCACTTACTCCTTACAGGTTAGCGTGGCCCCACAAAATTCTGTAGTGGTAAACAGACTAAGTCCACTCCGGATCAGCTAAAAGACAAGGAACGAAGGAGAAAGTAGACTGTGAAAGTTAAGTCTCTGCAGCTGCCCCAAGACAGAAGTGTAACCATTCCCTCTCCTGGCACAGGATCTTGCTGGTCCATTGTCCAAGAAGTCAATCAGGACCACATTTGTTGCCTGCCAGCCATGGACTGCGCCTTCCTCTACTGTGGCTGAAGGCCACATTAACTCATCTTGAAGATGTTAACTTGTCTCTTCTTTAAAAGCAGAGGAGCATTACTTAGGAGCCTGCCAGACTAAACGGGAGGTCTACCCAGTCTTCCCTTCACCTTCAACAATTAGGAGTATTTAATGCACGGTTGTTTTTATTAAAACCTGTGCACATTTTGAATTCCACCCTAAATGTATTTCTCCTTGCCAGTGTTTTTCAAACCTATTCAACAGGTAGAATGTTCCAAGATATCACAGCTTTAAAAGCCCAGGTTCCTGTTTTAGACTCTCATTTCTACAGTATTCAGTCTAATCATTTCCAGTACCACTGAACAACTTAATAGTCTGCAAAAACTTGATAAGACAATGTAATTGCCAGCTTTTATATATATTCTTAAAATAGCTACGTTCCTCACAAAGGTTGTACAGGATATAAGTGTTAGCAGAAACAAATAAAGAACTGAAACAATAGAAGCAGATTAGAGAATTATAGCATGCAAAAATTATAAAAAAACCCACAAACACAATCCTTATTCCTTGTCTTGCATAAACAATAATTTCAGATACTGGAACAAATTACTCAAAACCAGAAAAACTTGTTCACTATGAATAATGAAGATAATATTTACCAGTGTTACAGGAAAAATAGGTATAAAGAAACTTGTATCATCTCAGGTAACTGAAGCTCCTGAAATGAACAAACTTTATCTTAAACATTTCAGGAATTCAAGCCAGTGGAAAAATATAATCATTTACTTATTCCAAATATTGGTGTTCAACACATCACCAGTTAGAAGGTACAATCTTTACTGTAAGTTATTTCCATTCCCAGTGTTAACGTCACGCACAAGACAAGACACCACCTGCCTGAGTTAAAGCCCCAGCCTTTTGTAGATAATCTAGTGCTGTGATTCCGTCTGTAGCAGGTCAAACAGAAACTCATTATTTCGAGTACATCAGATACAGCCTCAAAGAAAATGCATGGTAGCACTCTCATCTATTTTATACTAGTAATACTATTTGAATAACTTTAGGGCTCACTTGTATATACCCTTTGGCAGATGCTCCCCTTTCTTATCCAAAGCCAAAAAAGGTCAGCTCCCTTAAACAATAATACAACTGTGAACACACAAATAGGATTACAGGACTGTGGTTTTCCTTTAACCTTGACTACTGCCAATAAAGTATATTTTCTTCTATATATCTCTTGATCACAATTCAATATATGCTTTGTAACAATATTTTCAGGAATTAATATAGGTTAACTGCTCTATTATGCATTATGTTAAAGACAGCAAGGTTTTTTTTAGGGCAAACAAAAGGCAAAATAAAAGGATTTGCAGAAAAGTGGTTTGGAAGACACTAAATTAATCTTACAGTCCAATCAATCTGGAAGTGAAAAGATACTTGACTCAATCTTCAGCAAAGTCAGACAGATACCTGATTAACTCAATTGGAAACCCTTTTCTAAACTCAAGCTATGATGAATACTATAACCTGACTTGAAAAAATGGCATACCTTACACTCACAGGCATGGTAATAGGGATGAAATTCGAAGTCTGAATACCTGATCAAGGCATTTCTTTGTTTCATGAAAGGAATCACGCCATTAAGTGTTTAAGCAAACAGCACTGTTCTGTCAAAGGATGAGACCTCTAAAATAATGATCTTGAGAACTCTCCATGACAAAAAAAATCTAGATTACATGACTACACAAATTCTGAATATCTGCTCAGGTCAATAAATCTGAATAAGAAGAAAAATTATCAAATTAGAAGGAGATTTCAAACCAGTATTCTTGCAGATTTCCTGCAATACAGGTTTATGCTGTTGGGATAATCAACATAAAAAATTATGCATGTAAGTACAAAGACAAGCAAGTAGAACTGCTTTATATAGTCCTATCTTTGTTCACCTGAAAGTCCAGATCAACATCAAATTTTTCTAGTGCATTTGATAATCAGATGCTTCATTACCTTATGCCTCTAACTGCTACATTACAGAAAGCAATAGGGTAACCTGCTGCATGAAGGATGTTAAGCTCTTATTTCAATCACATCCAGAGGTTGAAAAACATCTGCTTCTTAAAAATCAAGCTGTAGATGGAATGACAATGCTGCAGTCATAGCTAGGGCTCAGCTCTATCCATGTTAGCTTTTACTATCAAGTTCAGATACAGTTGAAATCTATTACAAAGCATCATGAAAAGCAGCAGTCTAGTTGCACGTCTCATTCAAATCCCAAATGGGCTCCCCAGTCCATGCTTTGCTCAGTGGTCCTGCAGTTACTATGGCACTGAATCCCGAGCACTTTCATTTAAAGCTGGCTCCAGTTAGTCCCTCCTGTAGCTATGCTACAAAGTGGGGCAGTGTGACAACAGAGAGCTTCACCATTTTTCCCTTTGAATAATGACATCCCTCCCCTGCAGGAGGGGAAAGCTGACCCTGAGCCACCGCAGAAGGGTGCAGGGACTCCCGAGGACGATGCCCTGCCATGCTCCTCTGAGCACTGTGGTGGGTGCTGCCTCTTGCAGACGTGACAGCCTGACACAAACAGCCACTACCGAACACAAAGCCACAACAATGAGGTTGTTTCCTCCACTTCAGCCACAGGCTAGATGTGCTTCATTCTGGCAAAGCAGACATTCGCCTCAGATTTGACGATTCTGCTTTAGCTGGAAACCGTTCAGAAAACTGTACACAGGCAGAAAGCAGAAGGAGGAAAAGCAGAACAACACAGAAAATGGATGGGGATAGAGCTTAAGATAAAGGTTGAGGACATTCTTTCCCACTAAGAATGAGGATGTACTACTCCATATTAAATACATATGCTAAAACATACAACTCATTTGGGAATGAAATCTCACAGAGAGCTCAGGCACTTTAGTAGAAAATGCTCACTGACTCCAGGGCAAGGTTTTGCTTTAGTTATGTCAAACAATAAGGTTAAAGGCCTGACAGGAATAATGTTTTGTCAGATGATGTCAATCCCTTGGCTTAGTTTATATTGGAAACTGGGTGAAGAGGGTATTCTAGGGAAATATCACCTTCATTCAATATTAGGAGGTCCTGGAAGCTCACTGAGACACACAAGAGCGCAAGCACCTGCTGTGCTTTTCCTGAAAACCTGTCATTTGCCACATGGAAAAAGGAGACAGACAGAGGGAGGGGAGGTGTTGAGTCCTAGCGTGGGTAGTTGTATTGCTGACATTTAGCAACAGTGGGCTGACTTTCATTGCTGAAAGTGAGCCAGAAAGGCTCAGAAGAAAGTTTGCAGTATCTGAGAAATACTGCAAAGAGTGAAACTAAAATATTAAGCAGAGCAACAAAGCAATTGCTATTTAAATGACAGGCAGATACTGAGTTTGGAACAAGGTAACTATGGGAACTTCTTCCATTTCCAAGAGATGACTGCAAATCAATGCCATGGCTCACTGCTCAGTGCTTTTATGAAAATCTGTAGACCAGATTCTTCTTTGCTCGTGTGCTCACTTGGTCCTAATTGAACCCCTCTTGATTTACACCATCCAAGAGTGTAGCTTTAGCGCATTATTAGATGACAGTGATAAAAGATAGGTGTCAGAGTGTTAGAAATAAGTCAGATTATAAAAGTTAAAATTAATAAATAAATCCAAGTTCAGAGCAGCTCCTGAACTCTGAAGGGTGTTATAACTAGAGTGGTTACGATGTCAAGTAATGATAAAGCATGCCAGCAAACACAACAGACACGTTTGAGACTACAAAACAAAAATTCTGTAACTTAAGTTACCCCATTCCATTTTGATACTGTCTATTCATGTCTAAACAGGTGCTCTGGGAAACACGGACACACGAAAGGCCTCTCATGTATGAATATGTGGCACAAAATAAGCCAATATCTTCATGAGGAATTTTTCACTTCCAGTACTGAAATTTCTATTCCCAGTGCTGGAGAGTCATGCTTACTACAACTAAGCACTCTGTTGTCCATCACTTAAAATACAACTTTGCAGGTATTAAAAAAGCATTACCATTGTTTAGTTTCAAGGCATAATTTAAAATGTTTTGCAATTTGGTTACAGCCTAAGTGAGTGGTACTTTTCTTGTTTTGATCCTAATCATGAGAACTTTGTTTCAGTTATGTGTAGGTTGTTTTATTCATTGTTCATTGTGGACCCTGTTCCTAATGTGTGAACAAAGGTTTATAAAAAATATCCATGAGGACCTGAACTGGACAACCTGACAAAATCTGAGATTTTGAAAGCCACATCTTCCTTGGCTGTAAGGATGCTGCTAGATAAAAACTGGAAAGGGAAGAGTGCATTTTTTTCTAATCTAGGTGGTGAGAAAACAGATACACATCTGATGATTGTAGAGATTATAGCAGTAACAGGGGGTTTCACTGAATTGAAAAAAAATTTTAAAAAGGCACAAATAAATCTTTGAATAATTTAAAGAAAGCACACATAGACTTTAATAAGATACAGCTCTATTGCCTACAGCCTACAGCTTTCCTCCTCCCCCAAATAAATTTTGGTTTCTTTCTTGTTGAATAGTGGCCATTGTCACAAGAATTCTGCATTAATATTCTCACCATAAAGGCACAACTGTTCTAACAGAGAGCTTGCAGCAGAATAACTCTTATCTACAAAAGAGAATATCATTATGGGCTCCAATAAGAAAGAAGTAGATGGAAGAATGTTGAAGAAAGAACAGAAAACCGCTGCAAGAAGATAAATTATTTACACAGAATTCCATCTAGGAGTACAAAAATCTTTTTTTTTTTTTAAAGTCACATTCTTTTAAGCCATTGATTTCCGAAAAGAAACAAAGAGGTGCTGAAAGATAAATGATAGTCAAAAAAACTGCACACAGTGCACTTAGCAAAACAAGGGAAGAGCAAGGAATATAAAAAGTATACAAAAGATGCTAAAACCAACAGACTCATCTAAGCCATATTTATTGGCATTATTAATTTAAAAAAAAATGTACAATTGCTCTTTTATCATGAGCACTTCACATTAAAACAATCTGTATCTTGGGAGTTTGTTGTGTATGTGCCAACTTTCACATAAGTGAGACATGGTTATTAGGCTTTTAAATAAAATACACAAAATGCAGAAGATGGTCAAGATCATTTGTGCATTTTAACTGAATGACTATTGAAAAAAAAAATAAAGCATTTTTATCACATGACATCTTAATAGAGCCTCTGGATTAACTACTAATTAATTTGCCACCAAAGTTTGCTGTTAATCAGTTGCATGTCAGCATACATTCTGAGTGACATTTAAATTGTATAGTGGGATTATCTCCAGCCTTGCAAATTACCTCTTTATAAAAGTCAAAGTAAACATTATGCTCTCACTAGAGGTATCATTAGCCTCCTGTTTACTCTCTGTATGGTTCTTTGGATTATAGGTTGTGTCAGTCTATACATATAACACTTAGATCACCTTAGAAAAAAAGGAAGTTGCAAGTTTTAAGGCTGACCTTTGAAGATCCAACCTCCAATGACCAACCTCGTTAACAATTGTCTCATTAGGTTTATGTGTAGCTGACATGTTTCTCCACAGTAGAGAATAAACCGAGCCTCCCACATAGCAGTGAAAATGCTGACGACTCCATCATCAGTACATTGGCCTTGACTCAAGCTCTCAGAAATAGGCTAAAAACTACAGGAAATTACAATCCATTGGGAGATGTACGAGCAGAAGATCACATTCTCTCTTACCTATGTATGAAAAATGTCCATTAACTAAAGACAACAATTGAATAAAGATATATGAAAAGAGATGGACTAATGGTTGAACAATTAAAAGAAATAATTGATGCAGTATCTGTAACAGTATCACAAATAGTTACTGTGATAGTAATTTCTAAGTAATAGAAAATCAATTCAGTAAATAAGCAAACCATTTTGTTGAAAGATGAATAATTGGGACAAGGAAGGAAAGAATTAGATTTTAGCCTTCCTCATGTTTGAATGGTCTATTAGTATTTTATAAAAATAATTGAAGCGTTAGCTCCTTTAATATAAACTAAGGAAGGAGGCTGTATAAGGGGATTGAACCATCAGACTGATTAAAAAGTCATTTACTGAGACTCAGTGTGTATCATATATGTCACTATATATGACAAATACATCCTTTAAAGCAGAGCTTCATCAGTAGAGAGAAAGAAGGACTTCACAGCAAAATTCTAAATTTGTCACAGCACAGAAAAAACCAAAATCGTAATTTCTACTGAGATGGACAGATTCCAGTGGCCTCAAATTTGTCTAAAATCTAAAGCAAGAATATAGAAAAATCTTGAGGGATGACTTTCAAAACCTTTATGAATCCTTATATTTTAGCACAATGAAGAAGAAAACAATAACAGAATATTAGTTCTTGGTTTTTTTTGGGGGGGGGCTCAGTCACACTTTCCAATAATCTTGAATTTGGCTACTAATCTCAAACGAACTGACTCTAGATATAGATTTTGGGATTATTCGAGCACAACCACAGGGGAAATGAAAAAGTCTTGTGAAGACAAAAAAAATCAGACTTCCTGAGCATCCACATATGTAAGACACATTTTTCATTTATCATTGCAACTGTTAATATGTAAAACTGCACCCAGATGGAGCAAAAATATCAAGTATGGAGGAAAGCATGCTGTATATGGTGTCTTTTCCCTGTCCTTACCTAATTCATGTAATCCTTACACAACCCACTTGGAATTTGTGCGGATGGTTCTTGTGCAGTAGATTCACCTTATTCCTTCCTTTTGGCTCCACCATCACTGCTCAGCAGAAAGAAGTAATTGTCCTTATACATAGGTGGGAGAACGAGATAGTTACCAAGGAAACGGTCTTAGTTTGACAGAGATTTGGAAACCCAAACCCAGCTGGAGATGGGAAATCTGAGTATCCTCCCCCAGAAAGCATTTGAAAACTAGATGCAATCTGGCAGCAATTAAAACCCAGTTAACTCTTACCCTTCTTCCCTTCGTGAAGCCATCTTTCATTTTATTTATCTACTTTCTAATAATTCTCTCCTTTGGCTAAGTGGCTTCTAAGAGAATAGTAATGAACACTCCTGAGGGTCAACATTAAAAAAGGACACACAGCTATGTCTTTTTGTTCAGAAGGATGATTACGCTCCTACATTCAGGTGAGGCAAGTCCAAGTTGCGTCCCTACGTAGACATGTGGGACTCTCACTTCAAATGAAATTCAATCAACATAACCCAGACCAGAATTTCTCCTAAGGCTAGAACTCCGTTCACAGTTCGGTACAGTACATGCCATTGATTACTTGGAGAGGTGCTATAAAAATGATTAAAAGCACCAGGATAGATACTGAGCTGGTGTAAATCAGTGGCAGTCCCATTGATTTACTCCTAGCCAGAGGAGAGATAATCTAATTTACACAAGCTAAGAATCTGAGGCCATCACGTTTGAAGAAGTGGGTAGCGGAAAATGATACTGCACAGAGGAGATATATCAGTGGAATGTAAATATAACAACAAAACAAGGAGAGGGAGAAACTATTTGAGGTGGTTCGAGGTGAAAAGTCCAAAAGTAATGGCCGTGAGCTAGACATGAGAAGATCCACTGCAGAGAGTAAAGATGCATTTTAAAGGATGGACTTACAAGAGAATCTTTTCCCTGGAGAAAGGACAAATGAGTAGTATCTCCAGATGCTTTCCCTAGAAAGTTACAATTGAATCTGAATTTTACGTTAACTTCAATTACTCAAGGTTAAAAGGGATCATAGTTGCGTTTCATGTGGGAATCCATGACTACAGTTTCACCTTTACAGATGGAGAGCAGAAAAAAACCCAACAATTGGTACTTACATAGAAATATACTCCAGAAATTAAGTTTGGTTGGTTGGGTTTGTTTTTTTTTCAGGTCAAGAATCTATGATTTTTTTTTTATCATACTGAGATAAAAGAAAGACAATGGAAGTCCCCAGAGAAGTCACTGTTGCAAATGAATATCCAGCACTTTTCATTATTTAATAATTTTCTGCCATATTTCAGGAAAAAGAGGTGGTGCAGTAAGAGAAAAATGAAGCCATAGCTTTGGTGCAGTGAAACCTTCCCAGCCAAATTCCTGAACAGCCTTTCTAAAAACATCTTGAGTGTCACAATTCTACATTTCAGATAATAGTAGATTAAATCTATAAAGGCTTCTAAGCTAAAACCTTCATGAAAACAAACAACAAACTGGTATCATGGTGAGGCAAATTAAATTTAATTATTTTAACAGCTGCAATTGTCTCTAAAGGAACTCTGGGCTAAATGTTCTGGGATTCTGGTAACATATTATCAAGGTTGTTGAAAATGAAGGTTGTTGTTAGTAACCACAGTTAAGTGATAGATGAACTTTGCCTAACGCCTCCCAGGGATTCCCAAGCCTGGCGCAGAGAGCTTGTCCTCTCACCCAGCCTGACCCACCCTCCCGCTGCAGGAGGGATAGGGCACAGCCCGCCTGAGCCCATGCAGGCAAGGCTGCACAGCCTATGGCTGATTGTGCTCAAAGATCCAAAAGAAGACTTTTCCAACAGACGGATCACAGCACCACACACTTTCTCTGCCACGGGGAACTACCACATTAAGCACATATAATTTGTTAATCCCCTTTCCCCTAGTGAGATACTTCAGCAGTTGCCCTGGATGCACGGTCTAGCAAGCACTGCTTTTGTGAACCTGCGAATAACTGCAGTGTGTTCTGAGGAGCTGCCCTGTTGCAGCAGCAAGAAATCTTTCCCCCCGATCAATAAAGGTAACACAGATCTGAATCCTCGATGATGCACAGTTTAACCCATCTAGGTTATGACCTGGAAGATGCTTTTCATATCACTGAGTTCTGCTGGAAGTCCAAACTCTCTAGATTTATCCAGTCTCCAATTATCTACGGTACATATTTTTCCTCTTTAGAAACATGGGATTTAGGAAAAATATGAGTCAGTTTGTTAATAATATTCTTTATAATTATAATTAATAACTATATATACACATAGTTATTTTTTTATTATTTCTCCTCTAGCATTCTCTCAATTCTAAAAACATTATCTAAAAGTCTGAGAAAACCAAGTATCGGGCAGAGTGTAGTTCTTCTTCATTTAGACTGTTCAGCAGTGAATAAAGGGGAGGCAGAGAACAGACCTGCATTCCCAGTGCCTATCTGGGATTTAGCTCATCAGCCAACCATTGCTGGTGGATTCCAGGAATAAGGAGGAACCTACAATACAGAGACCAGAAGCTGTACTGGCATACACAGTAGTAAAGGCTAAACTATGGCTGTCTACATGATCTCCTTGGTTTTACTTATTGAAATCCTACGACAGTTAATGTATTTTATCTTCTGTCCATACTTGCACGTCACTTGCATCTGGTTAGAGGAAACTAAATAAATGGCCTATTTAAGTTGAATAGCATATTAAACTTTTGTACAGTGTCAGATGCTGTTTCTCCTATTTCTGTACTTCCTTTCTTGACAGTTATTAGTCTGAGTCATATAGCTTGCTAAGATTTTTTTCACATTCCTATAAAGCTATCTATTCATACATATTATTATATTATTAATACATTTGTACGGCCTGACTTCATAAAGCCATTTTCTTTGTGTTTTGTGGTGTTTTTTTTTTTCCAAAAGAGTGGCTTGGTTTCTTTCCTTTTTGTTTATGGGGTTTACTAGCAGGAAGAGAATTTTAAGAGAGTTAACTCCCAACAACTGAGAAGGAGGACTGGAAAAATATGGATACTTTTTTTAAAAAGTCTGTAGAAGCCTGAGCCCAGTAAATTGTACTTCAGTGGACTGAAGCCTGCTTCCATGTATAGCCCAGTGAGTGAGTCATATAGAAATAACATACTTGGCCCTGTTCCTAAAGGTCAGAGAAACAGCTGACCTACTCCTCCTTCTAGTTTTGTGTATGACTTTCACAGGGAGGTCATTGTTCCTAGTTAAAAATTTCTTCCCCTTGGAGATATTTTTTGACTGAATTGAAAAGTTGCAAGGAAGTTGGATTCATATTGACCCAAAAGGTTTTTTCCTATTCCTGAAAACCAGTGAAGAAGGTACCACAGAAAGTCTTCTAAGAGATGTCAATAGGAATCTTTAAGGATGCAACACAAACTGAGACTTGCTAAATATCCAGGGCACTGCTTCTGTTTTATCTCAAACTAATGAGCGTTTCACTCTCCTTATTTAGCCATCTTTTCTGACGAGAGTATAATTTGAAGCTGGAATCTGAGCTATAATTTGATACATCAACTGTAAATTTTCTTGTTTTGCCCTAAGCCAGCCAGTTAATACTATTTACAGTAATGTCACTGTCTGGCATTGATACACAGTACTATAACACCATGTCATGTTGTTTGACACATTTTAAATTAAAATTGAGCTGATAGTCCTTTCCCATACCAAGTTCCACGACCATTAATATTGTTCCTGAAATTTAATTGTTTTAAAACCATGATGTTAATTCAGAGATTTACAGGTAGAGATTGCCAGCTGGCAACCACAAGATGAGAAATGACACTGACCTTCAAACGTGTATCTGCCTCAACCCTCTGAAAGATCACCTTTTTCAGATGGAAAAAGAAAAAACACAACTCTTCACTGGGAACAGTCAAGAATACTGGGAGTTGGTCTGGTTCAGACACCTTTACAAAAAGATCAAACATACTCTTCATAGTTCAAGATGATTCTGACTCCAGATTACAAAACAGGACTTTTTTGTTGTTGGCTCCCAAAGGTAGGCTAAGATGCTTTAGGCTACCCTTTGTCTCAACAGGCTGTGGCATTGCTTCTTTCCTTGACAAATCTGACACACTTCCTGGGTACAGGCTCTCTACACATAGATATGAACCACTGCTGACCTAGAAAAAATGATTAACATTGGCCATCTCTTATGTAATGACACAAACTTTTGGAATTAGAGGAGGAATCTCAAATCAAATCCTGGCCATTAGAACTTTCAAAGGCTGGAAGCTCTGGGGTAGAGGCTTACCAAGAAACCATGAAAGCTAACATTTCTTACCTAATTTTGAGGTTTTGAGATGGAGACAATATTTACTACTATCTGATTCTAGTTTTTTGAGACCAACTAGATTTGACTGGCATCCAAGCAAAAGAATGTATCTTCCTCAGATCAGGTGAAAATTACACGGACCATCCTATCAATAAAAATCTAATAAAACCATTACGACCTGAAATTAGGAGCTGCTATACTCAAACAGGGAAGACTCTTACTTAAATAAATTAATTGACTCAATTTAAGTCGGAAATGTGCCTACTATTGCAATATTAAGTAGGGCAGTAGCTTCTAGAATTTACCCACATTTTGGAGTCATCAACTAGGTTTCAGATTTCCATTCAGTACCAGTTACTCTACGGTCTTAAGAAAAATATTAATCTTTGGTTTAAATATTTGTTATTATATCATATATCATGTTGGAAGTTTAACATTCTTGAAACAGAGAGATGAAATTAGAAACATCTTGAGAAGAGCATTCTTGTTATCAATCATGTCATCTTGAACATGTTTAGAAGCTTGCTGCTGGCGCCAGGAATGGATGTTTTATTCAAAAGAATGTATTTAAAGAAAATGACAGCACTTTTCAATTCAACTTTTCTAAAACAAGAAATCTTTCAAGTCTTCCAAGCCATGTGGATTTCAACATTCCAGTGATTAAGACTATTTTCAATTATACATGCTTTTTCCATTATTTTTTCATAGCTTTAGGGTAGATTTTCAACACTCTGCATGAAGAATTAGACACACAAATCACTCACAACTATTAATGGAAATTGCACAGACGGTGGAAGAACTGGTACAGAACAAGAAAAACCAACTCAAACCATCAAAAACTTGAGAAAAACCTGTCATGAACTTTGCAGAATGGATAGATCTGTCTTTCCTGTTTCTCATCTTTACAAACTGCACACTTCCAACTTCTAGCCCAGGAAGTGAAAATGTTAAACAGCCATAAGAAAATAAGAAAAGGTGAGAGTACCTCCTCAGTTTCATATTTCCAGGATTTTCAGAGAGCAATCTCTCAGTGTAGATAAACACAGACATGGATGACCCTGTGTGGTCTACACATGCTGGAGCTTCTAGGTAAGCAATGGTGGGCTCTCCACTTGGAAGAGGAGACAAATACGATGTTCCCATGTTTCTCTGTTTGCCACTTGAAAGAACAACAACTGAACTCAGAACTCAGAAAGTGTGCAACAAACTTGTCTGGTTTTGTTTGAGTGATCATTAGAAAAAGAACTGTGATATTTAAACAATGTTTGTTGTGGGTTTTTTTAATCAAGGGAACAGTTAATGAAATCGCAGGAACTCACTTCATTACACTCCTCTGTTGCCTCAGCAATCCACTTTTCTCCAATAAATGATCTCTCTAATCTAATTTCATCAATATAACTTCAAAAATAACTTAATTAAAACATTCATTAAACCAAACAGATTTCAGTCTAACATTTGTTAGACTTTAATACTGTGAAGAAAGGTGCCATTTTCTTTTAGGTTTTTTTGACAGCTGTAGACAGGGAGATTTCAGGGGTAGAAAGGCTTGAGAAGATGACATGGAGAATGGCTGAAAGTAAACCCAAATTCACCTCTGCACTTACCCCCGCCACCTCATTTATTCTGAGTGCAACAAATGGTGTTCGATTTTGTTGCACCATTCTTTTTCTCATAGCATTGTAAATGGATTTGGGGAATGCTAACCATGTTTGTATGAATTCACAATCATCAATCATGCAACAAGCATCTAGGCCAGCAATTATGCACCAAGATATTTTGAATTACGATACTGCATTGTGAATCTCTTACTCCCCACATAAGCTCTTTACTGTTGTTTGTAATATGCAGTTTCAAAACTAAGCTCAAATAATTTCAGTTTTGCCCTCAAGCATCTGTGTAGTTCAAAAACATACAAGCTGTTTTTTGTGACCAAAATTATTCTCCTTTTGTATATTCTCAGCTAGCAAAATATAAAGAACAATTGTTCGATTTAAGCTGAAAAATGTGTCATTAAGTAACGTACAGTGTTCTTCATTATACTGTCAGAATTTCCTTGAAAGGAATTTCATCACGGTATGATTTGAACTATCTAGCAGAATAATATTAAAGCAATAAACTATATAAAAGTGTGTACAAGTGTAGAAAGGTGTACACTTGATAGATAAGTTGGACAACCTGAAAAGTTATTGCCATGTCCTCCACTTAGTATCACAATACCTAACTGCAACTCATAATGTTAGCTGTTGTGCTATTTAGTCATTTTTATGGCTTACTGGAAAAATAAAGCTGTCTGCTCTCATTTCAGATGTTCCTGGGTGATAGTTTGTTACATAGACAAAGACTAAAATATGTAACTTTTATATCTTCATAATACCATCATTTTTACAATCCAGAGACTTTTAAAGTTAAATTAAGATTCTTGCTCAAGAACTAGTTTCTGAATCAAATCTAGAACAGCAAAAAGGTGAACAAATGGGAAGTTTGCAGCTAGAAGTTATGACTCATACTTTCTTAAAAGTGGGTGCGTATGTATCATCATTTATTTCTCTTAAGTATTCTGTTCTCTGGAACTTTCTTAATTTCTTCAATGTTACTTATTGGCATGTTTTATTCTTCTGCAACCACAAAAATACAGTATTTAAAAATGGTAAGAAAACCATGTACTTCGCAACATACTTTTGTAGACAAAAGGTATTTGGAAAATATTGACCTTTCCCTCTTAAAACACATTGCTTTCCTGGCACATTGGGATTCCCAGGTTCTGCTGGGAGAAAGCGAGTGTGCCCACTTGCTGCTGAGGTATCCAGCTTCTTAGCTCACGGATCCAGAAAGAGCAAGGGAGCAAGTGTCAGGGACACATAGAGCCTAAACAGCAGTCAAAGCTGGAGGAAAGACTTGATTTAAATTATTTCAGGGATGACTCAGATAAGTGAAGAACAGTTTGTGACTTCACAAAATGAAATTTGTTTCACAGCTATAAAAGGTAAATTTTAGATAGGTGTCAAAGACCTAGTATTCCTTGCCAAGGAGGTGAAGATACAGTTCTCATGTCACACAAGGAAAAAATAAAATTCCACAAAAATATCCACAAAAAAACAACTTTAAAGCAGTCTGTTTTCATACAAGGTGTTTCTAAATAGTTGACCAGTGTTCACTTGGCAGCATTTCTTGGCATATAAAGATATTTACATGAATCACAAATAATTTATGTCTGTAAATACAGAAAACTCACTAATGTTAAGTGTTCACCTACCTTGTTAGAACTGTAAATGTTTACAAAAACTGGAAAGAAGACATCTGCTAAGCTTAACACGTTAGTAGTTTGGTGAAACAGTTTAAAAATTTATACTTACTGGAATTTTTAGTTGACGTTTTTACTATGATCTTTGCAGATCATACAAATCAGTATCAAATTTGTGTTCTTATTTGAGAATTAGATATATATATATATTTCATGACAAAAAGTCTACTACATAAGAAGATCTTGATAATCACTAAAAAAGAATCTAGATCATATTCTAGCACACACATTTGCTCTTTCCCTTGACACCTCTTGGAATAATCCTTGAAAAGAAGGCAAGTAACTGCAGCATTCTCGTCTTCGTAACTCTTCTGGAGCATAAGCTATAGTTACACTGCAAATGAACTCTTATTGCATCATATAGTCTCAAAATGAACAGTAATCTCTATTTTTACTTAGGAGAAAACAGACTGTGTATCTCATCTGTTCAGCTATATTTTATTCCCAGCTGCTTTTTATGTCCTTGTTTCCGATAAAAAGATATTGGAATCTTTCAAGTGCCTCAGAGAGCCCATTTCGTCAACTCTTCTGAAAAGAAGACTTTCAAAACCTTTGCACTAAAGGGATAACCTGCATTATGAAGGACACACAACAGCTCTTAGGTCTGTGCACCAGCTCCACACTGGCATCTTCCTTGAAAAAAACATAAAAATTAATAATTATAACCATAGCTCATGCCTACAGACCTTTGAGCTCATGACAAGACATTGATTAGAACTAAACACAAAAGAATAAAAAAGTTGGGCCAATAAGCATTTACTGGTTTGTACATATAAGCTGACCTCCAAGAAGATGAGCTAACAGTATCTGAGAAGTATACCTAAAGCAAGTTGTCAGCTCTAAGACAGCTGGTAATGATCTGTTTTGGCACAGGTTTATAAAAGCAGTCTAACATGACAGAGGTCTTTGAGAAAGTGCAGTTTGTCACCTTCTCAAAATTTTCCGTCAGTATCACAAAAATTTTCCACACAAACAATTTTCAATGTCGTTATGCTATAATATGCTGCACCAAAAGGCTCTCCCTATTACTGCTATTATTCTGTATTTTAAAATCAAATGTACAAGAACAGATTTTTAAAATCCTTTTAGATGCTAAATAAGCAGCCACATTTTTAGAAGTTCAGCTCCCATCCAGCTATGAAATAAACAGGTTTTGAGCTTCCAGCTCCTATTCTCAATTGAAGTTTAGAAATCTTCATTTGTATGCCTAAGCAGGAGCTAAAAATTATCCAGTATCCAGTTATCCAAATATCCAGTTCAAGGACCAGCTGTAGATGCCTACTCATATATGATATGCTAAACTCAAAATTAATCTTCTTCTACTCTTCCCAGTTTCAGCCCTCTCTACCATAAGACATTCCTCTACCAAATTACTAGAAACCTTTTCTTTATAAGCACACATCCATAGTAAACACTGTTTTACCCTGACACTGGGGAGCTGGGATTTGCCAGGTAGAAAAGATAGGTTGACATGCAGTGCTACACAGCATCACAATATACCTACACAAGACTGTGAAACAGTTAACATTTTAAGTAAGTAATGTTGCAGATCAGCATTAAAAATGAGACGTTATTCTGTCAGAGTTTTGTAGCTTTACTGAATGGCTACGGTAAGCACACTACTTCTAATATGCAAATATTTTATCTAGGAACCCTTAAGTGCTTCTGATGAATAGCCCTTCTGAGTGGAAACAGAGTATTAAAGAAAAGGACATGGGGTAACAGTGTAAGTCCCCCAAGTGCAGTCCCTGAAGCCCTGACCCTCCCATTCCCTCACCATTTGGAAATTTTTAATGTATACAGTATGTGCAGACACAATCTCTGCAGGCACTTAGAGTGCTGCTTTACTTAAAAGCTCTCAGACTCAGTAGAATAAACAGGAAACAAGGATTTGACAGTAGGCTTCCTTTTCAATACACACAGAAATTCAAGAGAGATTGGGAAAAACACTCTGAAAGTAGTCTAGGAACAATAGGGTCAGAGGTGTCACCTTTAGCTGCAGAATTAAAAAATAGTCTCCAAATATCCATATCAGTTAAAAGCCACCTCCTTTTTTTTTTCTTTCCTTTTTTTTTTATTCTGAAAGAAGAACATTGGCCAAATTGGAGCATGGACATTAACAGAATATGACTAACAATCAGCCTACCACTCAGGAACAAAACAAAATTTATTAAGAATATCAAATACCAGGAGAATAAAACAGAAGAAAAATTGTATTTTTCATATTACTGGAAAAACTACTTTCCCTCAATTAAAGTCGTCTTATTAAAAAAAAATTAGAAATTAAGTATCTAAAGATTCCTAGCACCTCTCGTGTAAAAGAACTGACTTGGTAACGTACAATATAATCTTTCATTAGGTCTGGAGTATCATAACAGATGGGGTCCCAGGACTCAGAAATAAGCATGTTATGAACATTGGCAGCTATTAAACTAATGCTAATAAATGATATTATGAAGTACTATATTACTCCTAACATTGTAAAAGTTCATGATGATAGTTAACCAGGAAAAAACACATTGAAAAATTATATTTTGAGGAACACCAAGAAGGAATGGGATGATGTAACATTTAAGCAAAAGAAATTTCAATCCCTTTTTAAAATTGGAAATTTGTCATTTGTGCTTACTTCAAAAAAAGACTCAGAATAAGCCAAAAAAGGCACTTTTCTTAATATCTTAACCAGCAGCCATCATTCTATCTTAATGTGTAACAAGTGCATTGAGACAAAATAAGGCAGCTCTCTTAAAAATAAGCCAACTATCAGTCAAACCCAGGCAGGTAACTCGATTTTCTGTTTTCATTTACTTACCAATTTTGTTCTGTCTTTTACTTACTAACTGTAGGTCTGCTGACTCACAAATAAGTTCAAGCTGATCAGGCTAGGCGATAGCACTCTCAGGTCTGCTTATTTGGTCTTGGCCCTTATATACAAGCACACACCTGGTTGAAGGTAAGCAATTTTTTAAACATGATTCAAGCTTCACCAACCATTTGAGATTTGAGTAATTTTCTCAAATCAACATTTATGTTTTCCAGAATAGCTGAGGGTCAGTGCTTATAAATATGTGGTTCAACTATTCATAAAATATTTCTGTGTATTTTTGTTATTATTTTTGTTCTTCATCATTTAATGTCAAAATTGGTGGGGTTTTACTGTGTATTTTGTAAATGCATTGTGCTTTACAGAAGAGTGATGCAGGTACACTAAAATGAACTAAATCAACACAAAACTTAGTTACAAAGGCCACAGAAAGTATGAAAGACACACCAGCTTTTCTGTTGTCAGTCCAGTTCTTGCTGTCCCTCTGCTTCCTCACGCTTAGTGATGCCACGTGGCTGGACACAGGTGTTACACCTTCAGGACCATCCAAGATCTTTTGGTCAGACCGAGCTCTGCTAGAGACTTAGGACATGGACATGATAGCGTATTTCCTATATTATGCAATCAAATCCTGCGGACTACATTAAAAAGAATGCAACTTTATTTTGATTTGAAGAGGAACGAACCACTCCCTCAGATTCTGACGATTCCCAGCTGTGGCACACACACAAATAAAACTTGAAACACAGGTGTGTGATTCGTGCTGTGTGCAGGGCCTCCAAAATGCTTAGGGACAGCTCCACAATCAGCTGAGCATATTCCTTTAGTAAAATGCTACTCACAGGAGTTTAGGAAAGCTGTTGTTACTGCAAGTGCTCATCATCATGGGATTCATCTAATGATTGCTGAAGTCGACAGCAATACAGGCCAAGGGCAAGGGACTCTGACTTCATTAAGACTCCCAGTCAATCTTAAAAAATACTCCAAAGATTCTTCTGCAGTCTCTTATGGCCTTTGTAGAAATAGGTAGTTAGTCAGTAAATTAGGCTGTCAACTTGCAATCCTTTAGAACAATCACTTCTTTTTCAAACAAATGATAATTCATACTTGCTTTTATCTCTTGCTAGAAGACAAGCCATGAATAAAATTAGTTAATTGAAATAATGGGAGGTTGACATAATTTTTAAATATTTCTCTCTCTAAAGAAAACACCTTGTAAAAAATGGTATCCCATATCTTCCTTTTCCTTCCCACTGGAGCAATTTACCAATTATTATAGTAAATAATCTGGAAATATAGTAAACCCAAACAGCATGGTGAATGATCACATACCCATTTCAAAGTCTGGTACAGTATAAAGTGTACTTCATCAAACAGAATAATCTAGAAACTATGGAATAAATCCATGAAGCTCTAGATAATGGTTGAAATTCTGTTTGCAGTAGCAATAGAATATTTTACACTACGTCATGAAATAAACAAGAAGACATAAAAAAAAAAAAAAAAAAAAACATCTATTCAAAGAAAAGCAACACAATAAAGAAATATATTTATCCTTAGATAAAGCATTCTACTTCTGAGCTATGCATAATTTTAGAGAATACCACTGTAAGACACTGAGCACTTCAAGAAACAGAGAATAGTATTGGCTGATGAGGTTTAACGATCAATACATTGAAAATGAAGTAAATCCTTCCCATGAAGACAAATTGAAAGCAAGCTAACAACTGGAAATATCGTGGTGTAAGTCCTGAAATCCAAAAGTGAGCCCAAGTAGTATTTGACAACCTTACAGGAATAAGGAATATTAATCCCCTATCTACAGGCTGAATCAGGACCTGGTTTACATCTATGCCGAATCCATTGTTTTCTATAGAATGTTACAGGATTAACATCAGACTGCATTTTTCCTGGTGAGATATTTCTTGACACTGTATGAACATAGATGATACTTTCTAATATTAAAAAAAAAACCCACCTCTTTTCATTGGTCTGCATGCCCACTTGTAAATTTGATCTCTTTTATGTTTCTCACGAAAGTGTGCTTCTTTTCAGGGCAGTCTAGCTGAGATCCAGCTTACAAATGTATTTATTGAAAGAAGTACAGCAATAACAACTGTTCTTTTGTCTCTGTGAGAAAAGGCTGCCTAGAGCCAATTATTGTTTATCATTCCAGATACACATTTTATGATCACTGTATTAAACCAAAAAAAAAAAAAAAAAAGTTAAAGAATAAGGACCCAATTTAATATCTTCAAGTCCAATCACATCGGAAAGGATCCCTTACTTGTATTCTATGTTGCTCAGTCTAATTGTCAGGTTTTATTAATTTTGCATGCTAAGCTGGAAACAGTAGGCACAGGTTTCTCCTTGGGAGAGCAGCAAAGCTAAAAACAGCAGAAACACCAGAGGAAACTGTGTTTATAATTGCTCTGTTTCTTAGTTGGACTTTGTCAGCTCAACTTGGGTGGCAGAATGACATGGAGAGAAAAAGCTCACTTTGATTTGGAAGAGGTTGTTTGCAGGTGTCAAAACAAAGTCTGCTAGGAAACCAAGGGAAAAATTAAATGCTGTGAGCCATTATTGCAGGTGTGCTCTAGTGAAAATTATCGTACTTTTGCTTTTCTCTCGGTAAATACATTGTGCAGTTGAGGCCAAACATAGCTTGGAAGGAATTTAAAATACTATATGCTTACAGTGAAGCTCAAATTTAAATTTCTCGATCCGAACACACAAGATTAGAAATTATTCATCCTTTTCAAGGATGAAAGAAATTCCTGAAGACAGGAATACAGTGCAGGCTGATAATGAACAAGCACCAAGGACTAAATGTGAAAAGAGGCATTTCTGACGCTGTACGGATCTAACTTACACCCTCCTTAGAGGCTGTCTGCAAGCAGTTAGTGTGCACTGGCAGTACATCTCCCCATGCAGAAGAAAACACTTCTGGCGTGCTCCAAGGGGCACGTCAGGGGCTGCACCTGCTGAAGCCACCTCATGGCAAGGCACCGCCAGGCTCAGGCTGGCTGCCCTGCCCCAGTGCTGCGCAGCCGCCCAGCCAGGCTCTGAAATGGGTGCAGAGGATCACCAGCTCCATGAAGGTGGTCTGTCCCCTGCCCAGTTCAAATCTGGTCTTAGGTTTCAGACAGAATGACTCTCGAGCTGCTTCAGCCTAGGACCCATGTTGACTTGAACATGGAAACCAGCTGTCTGCAGGGTTTTTTTTCGAGGCATTGGCTAGAAGTGTAATTGCTCCTACCATCCCACAGTTAGGCTTTGGATTAGGACAGAGACTGCCTTTTCCTGGTTGTTTATTTTTCTATGTATAAATTTGATGACAACACAGATTTTATCTGGGAGGAAAAAAAGACCTTCTGTAGCACTTCTAGATGTGTAATCTAGCCTGAAGTAGTATCCCCTGCAATATCCTGGACCTAGGATTTGGAGTCTTTCATGCAATCAGATCCACATTGATTCAAAAATTATTAAATGAGGAGTAATAAGATTGCTCCTCTGTTACCACAGAGCCTGACTTTTTGATAAAATATCCTCATCTAATAGATCTGCCTTGGGGTTACTGGATAAGGCAGGTGGATTCTTAATAATCTAGGTGACAGTGTGAGAAGTCCATAATGAAAGTAAGGTAACACTGCTGGTCAACTGGACACTGGGTTATCAGTTGGGGGAAAATAAAATCAATCCAACTATCACTGGAATTATCTTTAGAGAAGAATATCAGCAGAAATGAGAGAGACCCAGTGCAGAGCGCGGCAGGATCAAGACACATGGTGTGAGCATCCTTGGTATGAATAAGTATGGATGTCGATGTTCCTGCAACACTGATATACTGTAAATGGGGCTGAATGCTAAACGGGGCGCTTTCAACAGAAGAGAGATTTATTAGACCCTGGGCTGTTGGAAACTATTAATTCTCAAGAAAAATCTGGGAACATCCATGACTTTAAAGAGGGAAGTGCCCGAGTCCTTTACAATATCTAGGCTCTAAGAAGTGCCTTTGGAACCTGGAGGAAAAGATGAACTCTACAAAACAGGGCTGACCAAGAAAAAATATTTCTCATAAGGCCAATTCAAAGAAATCAGGCCTGTTTACTCTACACTGATATAAAGAGAAGGGAACAGTCTGGTAGGAGCTGAACATGCCAATAAAATATTCTTATGCTGAAAATTTTTCCTGTTTCAAATGTTTATGCCTATAACGCAAAGCCACTAAGGGCATGTGTGTGCTCTCAAAGACAGAAGTTATTGTTTCTTCTGAAGCGTTACACTTTATTTTCACACATTTATAAAAAGTGGTCCAAATGCCATAATATTAAAAATTGTTAATTACCTTTTTTTTCTGTGGTGGAAGGCTGGCTATGTCATACTTATGCCTTGCCTCAGTAAAGCTCAGACATCACAAGAATGATTTTATGCTGAGTTGACTTCCATAACATCCAGCTATGGATTATAATTAAAAAATACATGCAGGCTTCTGTGCGTGAAAAAATAGAAGAAAGATATACTGAATACACTGAGTAATCATTCTCAACAAAGATTAAATACAAATATACTTCAATAAAATGAAGCATGAGACTTGAATCCACAGGTTCAGAGTTGAATTAAGTTTTAAGTTAGGGTTCTCTTTCTATGTTTGCTTAGCTCAAGATATTTAATTCAGTGCAGCACACATTGGCTCTCCAGAGGTACTCATAACAGCAAATTACTTTAGTTGTCTATAATGCTGAAACTGGAAGAGTTGATATATCACAGGTATCCCTAAACTCTCTTCCCTAAAGTACACAAAACCTGGAAATCCACTGTCAGCTTTCTTATCTGTACCACAGCCATTGTACTAGCCCAATTCCATTAAGTCTAAACTGATAGCTTCAATTCAAAGTACCTTTTTATAACCTTATTTTTAATAAGAACAAAATCAAATGGTCAGGGAAAAAAAAAAAAAAAAAAGAAAAAAAAGAAAAAGAAAAAAGAAAACTTCATTTCTGCAATCCAGCCTTTCCTTTAACTAGAAAGAAAAACAGAACAATCAAAGCCTATTAAACAGTTACATGTCTTTTCTGAACTGGAAAATGCACACCGCTGACCAGCAGCCTGTATACTAAACCAATGCAAAACCCCACAACAGAATCTGAAAGGCAGAGCCTAATTCTGCATATCTTTATTAGAAGTTTTACTTACTTTTGATATAACTGGGCAAATACCAAGGTAATCCCCATCATAGCCAGGGCCATTTACTTCAAAAAGCTCCATACATGTGATTATATTATTTTCTTCTGTTAACTGGCAGTTTCACATCATATTTTCTACATGTGCAGTGATCATTAGGACAGCTGTTAAAGGTTTAATGCTTTCCTGACAGTTATCATTTATCTGTTGGTGAGCAACATGTGATTCTTAGTTTAGAAAAACCCTGAAATTGTTAATATTGTAGCTGGAAACTGATATGGAACCACCTCAATGTTGCATCAGGGTAGCCACCATAAGTACCACAGGTTTTTTATTGATGTTACCTCTTCAAACACTTTCACTGACATATCAGAAATCAGTATCAATAATCTCAGAAAACATAATATTTCTCAGATTATACTGATACTCTATCATTTCGCTTTTTTTTTTTTTTTTGTTGATTGCACCTGTATCAGAAACATGAGTTACGCTCCGAGACAGAGAGAGCTTGAGACACCGTTCACTTAGAAAGGGGTTCTCTGCCATGTTAATAGCTTTTTGTCATGCAGCACACCAAAGAAAATGATCTATGACAATCGAACCACGGTTACGACAGGTGGACAACCTGTGGCATATTAAAAAGTGTAGTTGAAATAGCTTTAAAATTTATAGCTTAATTATAAAAACACAATTTAAAGCTCATAAGAGGGAAGCAGAGGGAAGCCCTTGGAAGTTACTTTCAGTTCAGCAAAATTTACTGTAATTAAGATTGCAGGAATAAGCTATAAAGAAAGTTCAGTAGTACTTTGAGGTCTACATTTATGTCCACTACCTTTCTGTATATTTTCAGTCATGGAGACTGCTCCCTAAGCCTTCTAGGCAGCTGGGCAGTCGTTGCTGGTATATATTGGTAGGAAGATGGCATTCACCAGGGTTCACTGGTACCATGGTCACACCGTGGAGTCGTGGTTGTGCCGTGATCAGCTTTGCAGTAGACTCGGAACAAAAGGCTTAACACTTAGGCTTTAAGTTTTTATATCAAATTCTCTACTAAGCGCTACAAAAAATGTCATCGTTTATGCAGTATTCATGCAACTGCACAGTATAAATATGAAAGCAGCCAACATCACATTGCAAGACCTATTTCCCACTAGAGCCTATACTGTTACCAGAAAACAGTTCTGAAAATAGACAAAGCCTTGAATTTTGGGCACCAGCCATGACAGTATATTTCTATCTTCCCATAATGCTGTGGCAAATCAAAGCACTGCATAAAACGGTAGATTTCAAACACCCTTGCAAATAGAAAGTATTAGAAGTGAAATATCAATAACATTTTCTAAAAAGCAATTTAGTGTCTTGGTTTATGGAGTAGAACCTCATCATTAGTTAGAGAATCCTCTCATCACTGAGCAGGGGGCTTTATGGAGATTTAGATGAAATCCAAGATAATCTCCATTGTTTTGTTTCTGAGACATCAGTTACTACCACCAGTAGCATTTGAGGACACCAGCATTTTGATGAAAGTGTTTATAATAACACTGAAAGGGACTCTTTTTGCTCAGTAGTAAATACAATGGGGAGGTGAAGAGTGCAGGTAATAATGCAGGTAAATTTTTAGGCCAGGGCTGTAGAGAGGACAGCACATTGCATGCAGGGAAGAAGAAAGAGGAAAACAGCTACTTATTATGTTATCTGGTTGTTTCTTTTTTGTTAAGTTTTTTTTTTTTTGGTTGCAATTTCAGAAAAATAATTAACAGTCCCCAGGCAAAACTGAAGAGGTGGAATACTAATAGAAATTTTAATCTTCAGCATAAGAAATCAAAAACATTTGAATAGCCTACATACACACATATCCATTATTTAACACTTGAGACCAATTCAAATGTAATATTTTCTTACCACCCAGGTCTCCATTTCTTTCTACAGTAAAATCATTTTAGCAATTCCATTTCTATGCCCACCTGTCCCTCTGAGAGACATTATATTTGTAAGTGTCATGTTTGTAGAGATAAGAATAGTAATCTTAAATCTCTGGGGTTGGTTTGTGATAAATATGGGGCAAGTGGGATATTTCTGTACTAAATTTATTTATTTAGGTTACGGTCCTTACAAACAAAGTTAAATAATCCTGGAATCCTCATACAAACGTTCATGCTGCCTCAGAGAGCCGTTTTACTTGCCCTCTCTAATTCTTTCTTTCCAAGAACTGCTCCAAGATTTCTAGAACACTTCAACGTTTCCCTGCTGTTTTATCTTGTCTAGCACAGATATTCTGCAAAACACTCTTAAATATTCTGTGATTTGATGATTCTATGAATGAATTAGTGAGTCACAGATAAGTCTTAGTTCAATGTGTTGTCCCTCATAGGACTCCACTAATACACTATCTTTTGGAGGGTACTATAATATCATAATAGGTTGTGTATAAGAAGGGAGCTCTTCTCTTTAAATTTCACAGTGTGTGATGTGATTTTGGTCTAAGCTATATATGTGAATATATATATATATATACACAATATATATATACACTATATATATATATATATATATATGTGAATATATACACATACCTACATTTGTATATATACTTCATATATTAGCCAGACACATTTAAACTGATTGCCCAACAGAAAAGTCATCAATTACAGCTAGGGCAATGCTCATTTGATAGCTGAGAAAGTACCACTGACCATTTATCCTTCATTTCAAGTTTAAGAGAAGTGTCAAGGCTGACACTGACACCCATCATAGAAGTGAGGGAAGGAGAGGCAGAGAAGATTAAAAAAAAAAAAAAAAAAAAAAAAAATAGAATAAAGAAAAGAAATGGGAAGTATAACAACTTCACTGCAGGTGTGAATTGCTGTTCCTTGGTGTTACATCTCAGTAAACAGAATAAATGCTTGGTGGTGTGTGACTGCTTTCCAATCAGTGAGAGCAACGTGCTGTGACTAGTAATGGGTCATCTTTCAGCCTTCCTTTCTATGGGAAAAAAAACAATGACAGTGATTATGGTAGACCTGGATTGAAAAAAGGATGACTGGTCCAGTCCATGCATTAAGTCAGGAAATTCTCTAATTTCATAAGTTAAAATCATCATTACAGTTTAAACCGGGTTTCACTATTGGTGTGACTTGTTTGTAAAAGATACTATAGACGTTAATTAACCCTTTGCCACCTCCTTCGGAGGTAGAAGCACTATCCTCAGCATTCCCCTGACAGTTTTACTCAGACTGTCATTTAAGCCATAATAAAATCTTAGCAGACACAGTGTGTTTACTGACAAAGACATGCTAGAGAATCACAGTTAACGACATCTGCAGGTGCTCTATACTCTCACTAACTATGCAATTTTGCAAAAAAAGGCATTTAAATAGATGAAACAGGCACAAGCATTTACATGCTTAAAAATATGCACTAACAGTATAAACCATCAGCTACAATAACAAACATATTGCAGAGGGTCTGATTTCACGGTTCTTGTCCACCACAGATGAGTTTCACTGTCAACCTTTTTTAATTTCTGGTGATGGCAAATTTACATTTTGTAGTGAAGGGCCACTTCTTTTACCATGGAGAGCTGCATCAGTGCCTAGAATGGTTCATGCCAGCTCAGGTTGCCAACAGGTGACAGGAATTTACAAAAAAGAAAATCAGTTTGTGTGTTTGATTCCTGCATGAGCCAGCTCTGAGGATTCAGAAACTTGAACTGGGATCAAAGGAGGTAGATGTAAGTTTTATCTGAATATTAAACAGTTATGAGCTGTGCTATCACTAGCCATTTCTGATATGCTCAGAGAGTCTTCACCCCCATTTTTAAACTACTTGAGGTAGCAGTTTAATTTATTCTCTTACAAAAAGAAATTCCAGTTTCTGCAGAGCTCTGAATGATATTGAATCAATGTCAAGTGCTCAAGTTCCTTTCCATACATCAGTGTGACAATAGAAAGGAATGGAAATTTCCTTCTTATGATCTCACCAAATTCTGATCTTGTTCAAGGGGTACAATATTCAATTTTGTGATTTTATTGTGAGTTTTAAGTCCTTCCTGTAGACAATATAGCATAGCCATTGCCCGAAGCCTACAGAAAACTTGGCAATCACTAGTCTGCTGGGGTATTGGGGTACTTCTTATCCTGATGACCACTACTGTCTTACTATTGTGCTCCATTTATGTTTGGTTGTTTTGTTTCTCTGTATCTGTAAAGGCAGACATAGAATTATGTGAAACCAAATGCTATTTTTTCCATCAAGGCAACTTACTGCCTCAGGTTGCCACCTTAGAGAGAGAAATTGGATGTAAATAATGTCACTTAATGTACCAAATAACATTTATATGCAGTAAAATCCTCCCTTCAGATACTAACTGCCTACTCTCTTTTATAGGCTAACACTTAGCAATTAAGCCACTGAACATCTGGGCTTCCGATCGCTCAGTAATCATTTAAATCAAAAAGAAGATCCACTGAATGCCTCTATGGGTCATAGTGTGGAAGATAAGCCCAAAGCAAAATATCTGTGGTACATACAGAAGGGCACATTCTGAAAACAGCTGATGCCTCTTATTCAAAATTTACTAAAGCAGTGTAGGAAGCTGAGCATCCTGATGATTTATGTGGATAAATAACTTAGTGAGATGTGAAGGTTTGCACATCTTTATTACAATAAAACAACACCTGGTGCCCTTTTGTTACCATCTGCATGTTCAAAATAATTTGGTCACCATTATTGGCTTGGATGGTAGCCAGAGAGTCAAATTATTCACTAAATGGTGTGTATGAACTGAGGAATTACAAGCAGGTTTTGGAAGTATGCTAATAACAAAACTTTACCACATGTTGCTCTAGCTGACAGCTTAACAGCAGCAGGAATGGAAGGCCTCCATTTCTCTATGGAGCTCACTTAACTGCTCCTTGATACAGCTCACCTACCTGGATTTCCCATAGGAGGAAGAGGACACTGCAGTCAACTGTATCATCTCTTCATAAAGCATGTCTATGCCAGTAAGATCTGCAGGTCCACACTTAAGATTCTAAATCATTTCAGTAAGAAAAAGACATTTTCAAACAATTAGAATGGTACTAACTAAGGCAACATTTTTTGATTAAGTTTGCTACAGCCAAAACCTGTTCACAGACCTTTACCACGTGGACAGATCTATTTGGAAAGGAGGTTAAGAAAATGGCAGTACACTAAATGTAAGACAAGTGCTACTCCAAATTCTCATGGAAACATCTCCAATACCTTTACATTATGAGCAAGCTGGCGAGGGAATCAAACAACACACCAAGGAGCTACTCATACTCAAGAGTTTTTCTTCAGAAATTGTGAACGAAATACTTCCTTCTTATAAACGCATTTCAGTCACTTGTTTATACAGGTGTCGGTCTTAATCTAATACAGAGGTTCTTTAGTACCTGGAATTTCACCTATTTGGACTGCACAGATGGGATTTAGGCAATTCTGTTCCTTGGCAACTGTCACTTTCAGAAATTGTGAACATTCAGACATCAAGTTCAGAAACCACCATCCATGGGTGGCAGTACCGTACTGCACTTCTCCCTTATGATTGCTCCTTCATTAAATGCACCTGTCAGCAACGTACTGAAAATCAAAGAAAGGAGTCCATGAAATGTCATTAAAACCAAAATACTTCATTGAACCTATAAATATTCTATCATTTAGACTGAGGAAAAAGTCAGGAAATGTACAGAGGTGGTGTCCAGTCTGGGATCTGGCATCTGCCTCAATATTGTTGCATTCTCCCTTTTTTCCTACAAGTAAATTAAGTAGCTGTCGAGCAGATCTGACCCTTTCACAATCCAGAGAGAGTCAAGCCAGTTTATAGACTTTACAATATCACAGACTCATAGAATGGTTTGGGTTGGAAAGGACCTTAAAGACCATCCAGCTCCAACCCCCCTGCCCTGGGCAGGGACACCTTCCACCAGCCCAGGTTGCCCAAAGCCCCGTCCAGCCTGGCCTTGAACCCTGCCAGGGAGGGGGCAGCCACAGCTGCTTTGGGAAACCTCTGCCAGGGCTTCACCATCCACACAGGGAAGGATTTCTTCCTTAGATCTCATCTGAATCTATCCTCTTTCAGTTGAAAACCGTTACCCCTCATCCTATCCCTACACCCCCTGACCAAGAGTCCCTCCCCACCTTTCTTGCAGCCCCTTTCAGTACTGGGAGGCCGCTCTAAGGTCTCCCCGGAGCTTCTCTTCTCCAGGCTGAACACCCCCAACTCTCTCAGCCTGTCCTCACAGGGGAGCTGCTCCAGCCCCTGAGCATCTTCGTGGCCTCCTCTGGACCCACTCAAGCACGTCCATCTCCTTCTGTTGGGGGCCCCAGAGCTGAACAGAGCACTGCAGGTGTGGTCTGACAAGAGTGGAGTAGAGGGGGAGAATCTGTAACTACAATATCTGTAAAATTGACTTACCTTTTGTTTTCTAAGCACTGTTTTTCATGAATTACTGCCCCATCTGCTTCAAAATGCATTGACCTGAAACATGGAATACAAGTTAGTAGCCTAGAAGCAATGTTTCATGTTCATATAAAAAACAGTGTAGTGAGGCTATTTTTGAGTACAGAAAACCGAAAACTCATCATTTGGTTTTCCTTCAAATGCTCTTCTAGCAATCACTTCATAATAAAAGGTGCATTTTTATATTCAAAATCTAGTCTTGTAGTTCAAAACTTAGTGTTGGCTCATCCCCTGAAGTATTTGAACATAAAAGACATCTAATATGAAAATTGGCCTCTGTGAAGAAAATATAACCAACACTAGATTTTTTTTGGAATTGCTGAAAATCCTATTGGAAAGGGAAGAATGTTGCAATATCTGTCTTTCATGACATAATGTAATTCTAGCAATCTGATGGAATCAGAAATTGGCTCATAGTGAATGTTTCCCAGAACTATGAGACTGCCTTTATTAATGCAAAAAGATTATTTACAGTAAACGTAAATAGTAACAGAAGAAGACATAACAACAGAATTCTTGGATATCCTGGGCATAGTTTGCTTACACAGAATTATATTAATACCCTAACAGGAAGCAAGAAAGGAAGGAAGAAAAAGAGAAATGCTTCTTTATTATTAAAGCATGGCTCCACTGCCCAGATGGAGGATGTAATTCAGCAAATCCACAGTTAGCATCATTGTAAGTGGGCTTATTTATACCAGCTAAGGATTGGTACAATAAATAATACATATAAAAGACTCAGATACTGTTGGACTATTCAAATTTCACTGAACTTTTTTTCTTTAGATTTCTGAAAACTACAGTGGAAACAAAAGAGCCACAGTCTTTGTTGCCATGATGTTCTGCATAGGAAACTTGTCTCTCTTCCAGTAGCTCTACAGGAATTATATGAAAAAAATGCTCAAATCCCTGATCTTCCTTGTTCATTTTCATGAGAACAGACAATGTTGGGGAAATTTGCCAAAGACAGAGTTAGCATTTCCTCTTTTTGTTGTTTTGCTTTGTTTTGCCCTTTGAAACAAGGGGCGATCTCAGGCGGTGTTCCCTGTTCAACGCCGTTAAATCACACTGCTAAATGCGGTTTGTGCAAGTTTCCAGCACTGCACTGATCCTGCCGTGCACAGTGCCCACAGGCACTTAGTCTGCTTGGAAATTAAATTCTCTAAACCAGATTAAGGTAAATTTCCAAACTGGAATTCACACAACATCAAAGCATATGATTTAGACAACACCAGTCTCTAAACAATTACAAATCCTAATGTGAAATATATACACTGAGGAAGAATTCTCAAACTTAAGCAGTTTAAAAATTGCTCAGAAAACACTGCCAGATGTACAAGTAACGTTCAGTAGGTGCAACTTGGTCATCTAGGTACAGAACACAGCCCATATGGGTTCACTTGAGGTTCAGTGGAAAGTCTGGACTCTAGCTTTAGATTAGCCAAAAAAAAGTGAGTTCCACGTTGAAACTTGAAAGGATGTATTTACAATTCTATTTCAAACACCCCCCACCCCCCCC
>NW_020799113.1:7091545-7157494 GCF_003259725.1 Athene cunicularia
CCCCCCTTCATCAATTTGTCACATAGCATTTTTCTGTTTACCTCACAGATACTGTTCAAGACATTTAAAGTTGTGGGGTTTTTTAATTGGCTGTGTACTGTGCTTTTTAAAATTACTTCTGGAAAATCAAAGTGGGTTTATGTTTTCATATGAATAACAGTAAAATTTGCTGCTATCTTTTTCTTCCTATAGTCACTGACATCTGAAGGTTAACTTCACCAAATTTTGTCACTTGGTTTATTGACAGGTCTAGCATGACAGAATTAAAAGCTTGAGTGATTCACTGATGTTTAACATTATCAGAACCAGTCCTGTGTAATAGTAGGGAACACTTTTTATTCCCATAACAATGACCATGACAACAGCCTGTAGGATGACGATGAACTGAGAATATGAATGAAGACTATCAAAAATATTTTTATAGGAAAAAGTGTTTGTGTCTTGAAAGCATACAGCAGGTCAAACGACAAATCAAGCACTTCTCAAAACTGACTGTACCTAATACTGGATTATGATTTACTCTAAAAACCAAATTGACATTTTCATACTAACATTGCACCTGATATTCTAAAAGCTGCTAGCACTTCATTGCTGTCGGTAGTGTTTCTGTTCCAGATGGATCATTTATGGAGATCTTAATAAAATAGGCCCAGGAATCATAAGATACCTATTTACTCATGAAAGTAAAGGTAATACTATACTCACTGCATAGGTTTACCTGTGTGAGTAGAAGATGAAGATGTGTTTACAGGATCAAAATCCATAAGCACCTACCACCTACTTGCAAACAGTAAAACCGCGGTGGTTTTTTTCTATTTTAAAATGATAATACAATTCATAAACATATGACTTACATTATAGAACAATGAATCTCTGGTGTCACACTAATTAAAAAGCTAGTATTACATTACTTCCTCAAGGGCTCATTTTATAATTTTTAGGATTATAGCACATTGATTAATTTATACAAGTTTTTAATCCCCTAGTATTTAATGAAGTCTAGGAACTTGGGAACGTGTGTATAATTTAGATTTGTATAACTTTATTACATAGGAGAAAAGTTAAACTGGTCATGTACTACTTCATGTAGAAAAGTGTCTGAGCACACCAGTTCAACCATCAGCCTATTAACCATTTGCAATGAAAACATTTGAGTCTAAATTAATTCTAGGGTTATTAGATTATTTTTCAGCTTGCTAAGGACTCCAACAAGCATCGCTTGTCTTATGTGCTTGTCAACTGCCTTTTAATTAGCTACTGTGTAACAACTGAGCACAGTGGGAAACTAATATCTGTTCAAGTTATCTTCCATATCATTTAGAGCGCCTTGAAAACGACATTGTCATTATCCTGTACAGCCTCAGATTTACCCATTCTGGCACATCAAGTTAAAATAGCGTGCTGCAAATAGAGGTTCATAAATGCATTGCAACTAAACACAATGGGAACTAGCAAAATAAAGTGCTGAAGACAAAATATTCTACAAAGATAACATGCCCAATTGTGTTTTAGACTGGTGTCTGGTTCATTTTTACAGACTCAAAAATGCAGTTCAGTCACCTAGTTGTCAAACTGTTAGACCCGCCCACAAATCACAGGCTCACAAACAATAGAAATTTATTTTAAGTCCTTAGTATACAGCGTAAAAATTCTCAAAAGCTACAGTTTCAGGAAACATAACCCTGAATCTAAACCCAAGCCTTATATATACCTCAAGGGGGGAAACAAAGAAAACAAAACAAAACAAAAACAAACAAACAAAAAAAAAAAACCCAAACCAAACCAAACCAAAAAAAAACATCAAAAAACCAACCTAGGCACTGAATGTTGAAGTCATGTTTACCCAAAACTTATAGTAGGTCAGGGGCAGACTCCAACTCTGGTCATTAATCATAGAACGGTTTGGGTTGGAAAGGACCTTAAAGACCATCCAGCTCCAACCCCCTGCCCTGGGCAGGGACACCTTCCACCAGCCCAGGTTGCCCAAAGCCCCGTCCAGCCTGGCCTTGAACCCTGCCAGGGAGGGGGCAGCCACAGCTGCTCTGGGAAACCTCTGCCAGGGCCTCACCACCCGCACAGGGAAGGATTTCTTCCTTAGATCTAATCTGAATCTATCCTCTTTCAGTTTAAAACTGCTACCCATCATTTTATCCCTACACTCCCTGACCAAGAGTCCCTCCCCCCTTTCCTGCAGCCCCTTTCAGCCCTGGGAGGCCGCTCTAAGGTCTCCCCGGAGCTTCTCTTCTCCAGGCTGAACACCCCCAACTCTCTCAGCCTGTCCTCACAGGGGAGCTGCTCCAGCCCCTGAGCATCTTCGTGGCCTCCTCTGGACCCGCTCGAGCAGGTCCATCTCCTTCTGTTGGTGCCCCCAGAGCTGGACACAGCACTGCAGGGGGGGGCTGATGAGAGCGGAGCAGAGGGGGAGAATCCCCTCCCTTGCCCTGCTGCCCACACTGCTCTTGCTGCAGCCCAGGACACGGTTGGCTTTCTGGGCTGTGAGCACACATTGCTGGCTCACAGTCAGTTTTCCATCCACTCATACCCCCAGGTCCTTCTCCTTGGGGCTGCTCTCAATCCACTCCTCGCCCAGCCTGGGTTTGCGCTTGGGAAAAAGAAAATTTCTGGATGCTTACAGTATATTTTTTGATCAAGTGATGGCTAGAGAGAAACATTACAGAATCGCCAGCTCTCTACAAAGTGGAGATACAAAGAAAGGAAACTGATTATTTGCAGCACTGAAATAAGATTATTACAGAGGCGGAAGGGGGCACACAGTTCTATTTATAATAGTACTTCCAGACTCTGAAATCTTGTCACTTAGAATTCTCCAAGTTGTGAGAATTAAAGGAGCAAACAAGCACAGACACAAGTAGATGTGAGCCTGGCCACTGAATCTTCTTAAAGACAAGATTTATGAACAATCGCTTAATGACGTTGCACAAAATTTTTCTTGTTTTTGTCATTTGGTGATTTTACAAACCAGCCTTTTCAATTTTCCCCTTCTCTTTAATTTGATTTACTAGATTTAGATGATAATAAGGAATTAAAAAAAGACACATGAATGTTGGTTAAGTAACAATTAGAATTGATAAGCACGTTGGTCTGCACTCCGAGAATTTGGGATCTGCATTCTGCTTCACATCACTTTTCTGTTTGGCAGCACCTCAACACTGTCTTCACACAGATGTAACAACTAAACATGGCATCTGTCTAGATGGGTATTGACAAAGACATTTTCTGTTGTATTTATATTTTCCAAACAAGTGAGTTAGCATGATATAAACCACTACACTTAATGCTTTGAACAGACACAACTTAACAATGTTGTTACTCAGGAGAATACCTACAGTAAGATAGGAACAGCTACTGTGTTGGTAAAGGTGGTAAGTGCTCTCTATTATTTGATAAAAGACGTTCCAAAACCTAATAATTAACTGGAGTTAGCAGACTATTTAAAGAAAATTCATTTTTGTTCCTATTTTAGAAAGATCTAACGTTGACAGCAATGCTAAAAATTAGACTTTGGTGCTAAAAAGTACTCAGCCATAAAACATTTATCACTTCTTGCACAGGAAACACCTTTAGATTATTAAATATCGAGGTTTATTTGGATGCGTAGTGTAGTGCTAGGCAGAGAGGTAATTACACAGCAGGGAGAAGTGTCTGTAAAGGGAGTGGGAACAAAAGACCTTATTTATTTCAACTCCCCACAATTATATTAATTTTCTAAATGTTTTTGAAAATCTTACTGGCCTGTCATACTTCCACCCCAGATAGCAGAAAATGATTCGGGGTATAAGAGTCATGTTTTCCTTTGACACTGTGAGGTGCACAGTGTTTGGCCTCCGTGTCTTGAGGAGCTTATATACAGCACATGTAACAAGGTTTCCCAGTAAGAGCTTTTAATTGCTTTTTAGTACTTTTAGCTTTCAATATTTATATAGATTAAAAATTAAATTCTCCAGATATTTTCTCTCATTTTGCATTTTTCAAATGCAAAATTAAATGCACATAATTCTTTTTCAAAGTAATTATTTGTAAGATGGAATATGCAGAAACAATATCTGAGCAATACTGCAAAGCCTTTCATCACCTACACACATTCACAGGAAGGAATCTGTTTCTGTGGTATAATTTAGCAGCTCAAATAGAAGGAGCGTCTCCTTATAGACTGCACAAGCTCTCTCCGATTCAAAAATTATTCAGTATTATTCTTCAGGTTTCCATTGAAAATTCCATACCTTCTTTTATAGTGCTACTGCCATGACACTTTCAGCATCACCATAACTCACTATTCTCACGAGTTACCTACACTTTTGCTACCACTTATTGTTCAGCCATGTTCAATTAATTCCAAATACACAGCGCAGTATCTGCTGCACATCCTGTCCTGAAAAGCCGTGCAACGGAGTGCTTCATTCCACATGTACCACTGCAGGATCATCTACTGAACTGAGCAGCTCTAAGTCCATACTGCAGGAATAGCAATAATTAATCCAATGTTCATCAGTCTAAACTAGGTAACCACTTCCCTAAGTGTATGGGACATTACAGTAGCTGACAATTTCTTTGCTTTAGTATATGTTACTTAGATTATAACACCTATATAAGGTAAGTGATACTGGCTCTGATGTTCAGCCAAGACTGCCTAGACACTTTCTGTCATAAGACTCTGCTTTAGTTGCTACACTTTAATTGCTCTGACTGACATTTTCCATTCCAGGCTGATGTCTGCCTCAGGCTTTTTTTTAAGTTTCAGCAGAAATGATTCAGCTTTTTTAGAGAATAATTTATGTGGAAAATGCATTGTTCTTACCATGGTAAATTTTGCCATTTTACTGAGCAGTTCTAGTACCCTCTGTTTTACAACAGTGGCCTGATGTTTCACATCAAGTAAATGTATGAAGAAGCTGGAAAATTTATCCAAATTTAGACAACTTAGGAGTTTGGGGAGAATTGCAGATAGCATGCTTCAAAACGAGTGAATTGCTAATGCTGCAAATTGAAGTATTCAGAAGTCAAGAGTGGCAGAACTGAGGAATAAGCAGCAGCTTTCCCCTGCATATAGGCATTGTGATTACATACCATATAGCCACGTATTTCACAATTCACAAGCACAGTTGACTGAATTAAGCTTTCATATCTTGCATTTCCCATGTTCCGAGGGGTTTGTATTGGATTTTTTTTTGCAAACGACCTCATTCTTTTAAACACTAGTTGATTTTGTTTGGTAGATTGCAATAAAATAGAGCTGAATGTAACATACACTTACTTCAAAATACAAATCTAGGATTCTCCACCTAAACTCTGCTGAAAATACATAAAGGTTTCATGCTAAAAAAAAAAATCTAAAGCAGACACTTGATCAAACAAGCTATTGTTGGGGTGGATTGCCTGGGAGGGCTTGTATAGTTGAGTTTAGTAACATCAGGGATCCTGTCTGAAAGATGTGTTCAGCAGGAGGATCTCTAAATGATTTATGAACAGCTGAATCAATAAGCAACCACTGGTGTTGAAAATGTCTTTTGAAGTAAGCTATCCCAGTCTGCTTTCACAGTGTCTGTCTAGAGTCCAAAATAAGGAAGCAGGTTGAAGATTAACATCTCAACAGACTCTTGAGGAGTAGGATTTCCTAAGGAAATCTTTCTTCGTCGTTTAACTGCTATTGCCCCTCAGACAAAGGTTCTGTTAGAAGAAAATTGAAGAAAGTGTCATGATAGAAGCTATGTGATTTCTGTAGCACTGGTGATACAGGAGTTTCCAGTCTGCAGCTGAGAAATGCCAGTTATTGCTTCTACAGATGCAAACATGATTATTTCCAAGAGGAAAATGCCAACATTTTGAAATGCTTAGATTTTGCATCACGCATAATTTTTTGCTTAGACTCTGAATAAAGAATGTTCGAAAAAAAAAAAAAACAAACCCAAGATCTAAAAATATTAGAACACCAAGAAAACTTCCTTTTCTGTTTCCTATTTAGAAATGCCACAGACGTTGGCTGTGAACTTCAGGGGCTTTCTGCCTGTCCTTCAGGTACAGGGGCAAGCTGAGAGCACTATCCCCAGAGCCAAGGACTACGTACAATTGTGCAAATTGGATATCCAAGGCTCTGGGGTTTGTGGCTGAAGTGAAGAAAATCTGACGCTCCTAACTTGAGCTAGGGTCCAAGAGCTGCTGGGTTTACTGTCACAAAACAGTAACTCAGCAGGAAGACAAGGCTCTTCAGCATGCAAGATTCCTTATGCAAAACTAGGATCAGGCTCCCAGGCGTCTGGGGTACCAACCTTCGGACTAAGAGCCTGGGGCAGCCATTGTTACAATCTTATCCTTCAGCTGTAAGTTCTGAGAAAGAGGACAGCAAGATCTATCAATGCACATTTCCATCCAGAACAAGAAACTGAAGTCAGAAATTCTGAGTCTTGATGTTCTTCTGCTGAGAACACCCATAAAATCTGCTACCAGAAGTTGTATCACTCCACTACCAAGAGTGACAGAATAGCAGCCTTACAGTACCAGCAAATGTGTCATATAATCATGGTTTCAACCAATAAACTGTGACAGACATCCTTCTAATTATTTTCTGAGAAAAAACTTGCGGAGTGAAAATTCTTGACCCAACCATAATAATTATGCTCAAAGCCATGAGAAGTGCCAGGTATCAGAACGGACTTTAGAAGTACTGAACTTCGCTGACTATCAACTTCACAGATTAAAGATTTTCTCTGATTTTTTTTTTTTCCTTAAAGGGGGAGATAACACCAGACATCTGGCTGAATTTTAACATTTCTTAGTAGGGACTTGACAAGACAACAGATTCACAGTTAATGAATTCAAAGCTTCATGAATATATAAGAGCTCTAGCTTTGCGAGTATGATTGCTACCTCCAGAGAGCTAAGCTACAGAGTGGTGATGCTTTATTTTGTCAGGAAGGCTACCCAGCTATGTCACCATAAAGAATCAGTGGATTTCCTTTGGGATCGCCACTGGTTCAGAACAGCTCTATCTAGTTAGGATAAAACGCACCAAAAACATAAGCAAATAACATGAGGCTGATTATCCTCCCTTTCAATGAAGTTTCAAATTCGTCATGACATATCAGTGATGGATGCAGAGTTTTTAAAAGACCCTGTGGCAGGAATGAAAGCACTCCGAGTATAAGGAGAAAGGAAAAGCTCATCACAGCTTACACATGGAAGAAAGCTGGCACACAAAGAAGGGGACTCGGACTCGACATCTGAACAAACTATTCCAAATGGCAGATGGATCACTGAAAACAGAGGAGTTTTGTGCTGCCAGCAAGTATTTTTGCTTAAAATGTACTAGAATCTGGGAACAATAGGAAATAAACCAGAAGAGATCAAAATGTCATGAATAATGTAGGCATATGTTATAATTAGGTTGCATGAATACAGCAAATAGTTACCATAAATATTCACTCTGATATTTATACACATTTGCTATGGTCACACTGATTCACCTTGCCATGAGCATTCCATAGACTGGCACAAATATTTGTAGAAAGCAATTTAGAGCCATGGAAACAAAACTCCATCTGCCTGGGTACGTTCCCTGAATTGTTCACAGAGTCAGCCATTGCAAAGAATCAGAGCAACAATACACAGTACGACACAGACATCTCACTCCTGGTCATCTGCCACAGACACCACAAGCAGCAAGTGCATGACCCAACTAGCATTGCCACCAAGCGCCAAAGCATATTGGGACATTGCTATTATGAAATATTCCTGGAAAACCAATTTAAAACAAGTGTGGCAAATGAATAGATGTGGTAAACATGGATTTTAATATCTATCCTTCACAGAAATTACAATAATAATGTTAATAGCGTGGCAGAGTTTAGGACCACCAGATCTAACAGCATTCTTGACATCCCTCGTTCCCCGTTCAGAATAGGGAAGATGAGAAGGAACCTGCAATACTACTTCTAAATGTCTTCCCTTTAACTGCACCCTGTAAGGATGAGACACTTCACTCTGTACTGTTTATTCTGGACAGTGGTGGGTTACACAGGGAGTGAAGGGAGGACCAGATGTAGATGCCCTGTCCCAAAATATTTAAGCTAGCTCTGTGTGTACACATCACAATGAAAAAATAAAACAGGAGCTGTCAACAAGATTATTTTAGAGGAAATCAGATAGCAAAGCATGAGTAATTACCTCACTAAATCAATTAATCTCTTTAATCTTAAAAGGAAATTTCAAACCTGACTTTTAGCAAGCTTTATTTCAGTTTCCATACTCAATTTAGGTGAAAAAAATGTTTGGTTTTATTTTTAGGAAATGCACAGCAGGACTGAACTCTGAAGACCGTGTCTTGTTGGGTGTGAAGAAATTATTTAAGTCAAATTATAGTGCTGTCACACTCGTACCTCATCGTTTAAAATAAATCTTGTCATCTAATTATACAAGAGCTTGAGTTTGTTTAACAAATGTCTCAGAGGTATTTGTGTGGCACTACATTTCCCTTCGCCTTTGATTATAGCCTATCATTTCAGTCTTTTCCCTCCATAGCTTTCTATGTTTCATTGTGGTGTTTAACAGGTTGCATTTATCACATCTCTTCAGCTGGGCTAAGGCAGATAAAACCATGAAGTCTCAGTAGTTCTTGGCAGTTCACAATTAAATAATTATTTAAAAACAAAGGCACCGCAGAAAGGGATTTCTGCCCCCAAACTAAGAACTTCAGCAGTAAGAAACTGGGTCTCTGAAAACAGTTTTGATGTCCCACCCACGGGTCTACTGAGAAAATTATCAGAAAAGGAAAATTCCCCTTGTGTTTTAATTCCCATGCTATATTGTCAAAATGTCGGGGCATACTTGACTAGACACAGGCAAGTCATGAGAATTATTTCAAGACATTATTGTCTGCAAAAGAAAATCTCTTCCCTTCCTGCTTATCACTGAAGTTAGATATGCTGTGAATTGTTCAAGAGCAGTCTTTACTGAGGTAACAAGAAGAGGGGCAAAAAACTTTAATCAGGAAAAAATTAAGCACAGCTCCCTAGGAAGTGCTTAACTAACTTGATATTACTGAAAGAACTTCACTGACCAAAACATTAAAGACAAGTGTAAAAAATACAATAACCAGCCTCCATAGAAATTGTGAAGCGCTTGAGAAAGCTGGCAAGGGTCTAAGTAACTAGGCCTGATTTTGAAAGATGACATCTCATCTCACAGATGTTATTTACTGTAAGCCAAGAATAATATTTATGGCTTAATCACCTGATCATCATAATCTGGTTTCTTAGTGACTCATAACTGCAAGGGCTTGTGAACATATGATTGCACATCCAGAACTGGGAGGCTGCATAAGGCCATCTTAAAACAGGTCAATTAGTGTTTTCCAATCCATATATTGCTAAATCCCCAGACAGGTATTTTCTAGTTCTCTGACCAATCTAACATTACATATCTCTTGAGATCAAACTCTTCCCCACTGATGATTCTGGAGATAGTGTATCATAGCTTGGTTCATGTGCTCACTAATTAGTTACCTTACAAAATGCCTCAGTGTTAAGCTGTGGCTGACATTAACAAGCTGTTAAATTAATTTTTGATGCAGTTTTGAGGCCTCACCTCAAAACTCAAATGCAAATACGCCCATTTCATTAAGCAATTAGGACCACTGCAGCTCATATGGAGAGTAATAGCAATTTTAAAAGGGCACTATTTGCTTTATTTTTTTCCTCGGTATTTTCTGACTGCTTCTTTTCTCTCCGGTGGAAGAACTGCAGCTGCTTCATCACTTCTTTCAGACAACTATGACACATTCCTATCATTGGATATGTTCTGCAGGTATCACAGTCATGATATCTTTGCATTCAACAATATCATTGCTGAATTCTGTAGTTTATTTTATCAAGAATAAACTGGCTGTAGTTGTCCTGCTATGAGCTGAAGGCTTCCAGTATTGAAATTTAAACCAAAGTTGAAAGAGAGGATACCGCAGCCCCACCAGTTTAGTCTACAGATTAATCTATCCATAAAAAATCAGATTTTGATGGATATATTCACTCTTTCTATTATATAGGATCTAATTCAAGATATTTTTAAACACCATCTTTATTCCAACACTGCTTCAGAATCAGAACTAAATGCAAATTTTACTTTCATAGTAATTGTTAGAACCAGATCTTAGCAACAACAAAAAAGAGTAAATAAAGTCATATGCAGGAAAACCTTACCCCACTTTCAGGAATTTTGAACAAAAATAATAAATGGAGGAAAAGAATATGTGCATTGTCAATAATCAATCATTTCTCAGTAAATTATTTTTTAAAGAAGAATTTTCACTGAAGTCCATTTCCATCTTTTGAAGGAGAGCCTAGCTTATGACTTTATTTCAGAACAAGAAAGATTCGCCTTTCCACTTTCTGTTCTATGCCCCTCCAAGAGACTTTCTTGTTGTTGTTGGCGGTGATGAAAGAAGCTATTTGCTTGTGACAAGAACAAGAAAATCTTACTGATGAAAAGTGAGGCAGCTTTTTTGTTTGTTTCTCGATTAAATCAATAAAACCCAAAATGTGCCAGTTTCACTTTCTGTTTTGAAACACACTGGACAGCTGCAGGGCAGAATGTTAGTCCTTCATTATTCTTTCTCTTAGTCTTCAAATAATGCTATTTGGGATCAATGATCACCTCAGACATGCTAATATAAACACAATTTGTTTCCATAATAATTGGCACGATGCTATTTAGTGCATTACAAACAGCTGTATAAATTAATCACAGATTCATACACTGGCTACGTGCACTGCAATTTGTCTTTACAGAGTTACTACTGTCAGATCAAGTTTTTATCTATTCTTAATTTTAAGCATTTAATTACATTAGTATTCACACTATAAAACATACAAAGAGGTCTCAATTACCATGGCCCTTCATGAGATGAATTAATTTAAGTCATAAATCCACCCTCCTGTAGAAAGGAACATCCAAAGAATCACTGTTTAGCTCATGGACTTTCCGGTGTTTTCCTTCTGTCTAAATGAAATATTCTTGCTTTACTTTTATTGGAGTGCACAAAATGTCCATTTGTCATTGTGCTTTTCATTTGCTTTCAAGTCTAAGGAATGACCCTTCATCTATTAGTTTATTTAAATGTCACTGAACCTTTTTGGGGATTCTGCCCCATAAGTAATGGTACATATCCTGTAAATAAAACCTGTAAAAACATCGCTGGCCTTCATGTTTTGCTAGATTACCCTTTAAAAGCAACCTTTTCTCAAATTATTGCCCAGTGTGTTTCAGCACATTTCACTTCAAAAAGCTGTAACCATGATGGAAAAAAGTAGAGGAAACAACAGAAAGAATACAGCATTAGCAAATTTCACAAACGGATCTTTGACCCCAAAGTGTCAGACTGCGACTGCCAGAGTCAGAGCCCGGACCAGACTCTGCATTTTGTCCTTCCCCAGCTGCTGTTCTCTTTTAACTGACTTACTGTACATTCCCCTGCACTGACTACGTACAGATTAACCAACTGCAATCTTCACAAGCCACCAGACCATGTTAACATTTCTCCACATACAATGTTTGTCACTGCTTGTCTGCTTGTGCATTATGCCTTCACCTTGCACTAAGCGCACACTGCCTACTGCCTTCCTCTAGTCCTTTAGGCAGCTGCCAAAATTTAGGTGAACATCCCTTCTGTAAGAGAGCGTATCTGTGTGCACGTTCTCCTTGTATACACACCTTCCCCTGCCTATTCCTGAACAGGAGTACCTTGGGATTCTCCTCCTGTAACAATGACCACTGGCTTCCTGGGCAGGGCTCAGGGCCTACTGTTACTCATTCTTCTACATCAACCCAGGCTTAAGAGATGCTGACTTTTCTAAAGGGACTGATGGAATTATGTCTAAGTTAAGGAAGGGATAAAAATAAGATTCCTTCTCTTGTGAGAGAAAGAAGAAGGAATGAGTTTCTAATGGTAAGAGGGAAAGCTGTGCAAAACCAAACAGAATGGGTAAAATGGATGCAGGAAGGGATTGGGGAGTACAAAGAAAGGAGGGAGTCTGAAGCTAGCAGTATGATAGCGTAACTTCACATTTTGGAAGTCAAGAGACAATATTGACAAATAGAGGATGAGAAAGGAAAGAGGATAGGAAAGGATTAATAAATCAAAGCTAGCTTACAGTGGCTTAGTCTCCATGCTCAAGATGCAGACAGAAATAGTGAACACGGGTGGCTCAAAGGAGAGCCTTCCAGCCAGGCCACAGAAGTGCATTTGTCAGTTACCACAGAAATGTAGAACAAGTATTTCCTCTTGATTTCCTTGTGCAGCTTATAAAAAGGATTATGCAATGAATAGAAAGGTTTGTTCACCAACAGGTCTATTCTGCAGCACAGACACCCAGCTAATACTCCAAAGCGTATCTAAGAAAGAGGAGAACAAAATTATTGCTAAGCAGCCAGAAATCATGCTCTTTGAATGGTGGTTCCATGGCTGCAAGTGAGAGAGCTCTGAGCCAGGGCAGGTCCTTAAATGAGAAATGTGACAGGTTTTCTCCTTGCCTTACCAGGAGTAAGACAATAATGTTCAGCAAGCTCTCTGCTCACTATACATGAGATGTTTTTCAGTACCACATGATTAATCCAGGTGCCTTCATATGAAATATATTTAAGAGATTTTCATTGATGCCCTTTCAAAGAACTTCCCTACTTTGAAGTCACGCCCATCCCGTTTCTTCCAGAATCCCTCAAGGCAGCTATTTTGCCACTACCCTGCTGAGTACTAATAACAGGTTTGCCAATTTCTCCCCCAAATTGGAGACATTAAATTTACACATAACTTACATAGCCATTAAAGAGAGAATGATGTAAACCTGATTCATATTCTGCAAGCCAAATGCATATTCTGCCAGCAAAAGGATTCTCTCTCTCCAGTAGCTATTGAGGGTGCATAAGAAAACAATACTCTTTAGGTGCCTAAAGTCGTAAGAATCTCCAACCTCAGTACCAAAATCACTTTAAAATTTCAGAGGTAGTTCCTGGATTACTCCAGTAGTCATTGTAATCATAGCTTTGCTGTTGGTCTTCGAGAATTTTCAACCTAAGAAAACAAGAAATTCAAGCAATAACAAAACCAGCTCACAAATAAAGCAGCCATAGAAATATGTCTCAAACGATCTAATTTTTTAAACTGTGCTAAGTAATTTCCTCATTTCCCATTGTTCAGATGCCCTAGCCAGCCATAAGAATGATATAAAGAGAAAGTATCCTCTAGCTATAAACTCCATCCATAGTTAAGTTCTGAAAAGAAAATATGTATACTAATTTTCTCATCATTAAGTCACTAATTATATAGAAAAAAACTGCAACACATTGATTTTTTTTTTCTTTTGACCTTGGGGAAAAAGTTTGTATATAATTATCAGTTTCCTAACTCTCTACTTGCCCTTTTGTTTTAATAATGAAAGAAACTCTTTCATCTGTCTACAAAATAGTATCGCAATGAGACAGGCTGGAGGAAATATGAATCCCAGTGATGTTTCAGGGCTCTGGAGAAAACAAGAAATATCTATTCCTAACCTCTTACTGACCTACCACTAGCCTTAGACAAGCAAGTTAAACATTCAATTAGTAGAAAAGAAATGAATGTGCTGTTTATGAATTTGGAAAAGAAAAAGCAACGTTGTGCATATTAATTCACCTAATATGCCACGCAGCATCTGAACTTCTGCTAGATAAATCCCATCCAGTTTCAGATACTCAGTCCTAAGAGGCAACTTGGTAGCAAAATGTCTTACACACAGGTCTCTGCATATTTGCATTACATAGAAGAAATCTGGAATTAATGATTTCTCAATTTCAATATGTCTTGAACCTTGTTTATTTATCACAGATTGAAGCTGCCTAACTCCTTGATATCTATTCATTTTAACTTGTTTTCCATCCTGTATCTATCTTCCTATACTCCCTCATTCCCTGCTCTTTGCTTTGATCTTTAACTTCTATCTCTCTTCTGATTTACATCTGTATTTACAACCACCGTCTTATAACCCCATTACAAAAAAGCCTCTTCAGCTGAACTGCCTATTGAGCTGCCTGTCAAACCGCTCTCCTCCTGCACTCAGTCACCGAGTTCGCTGCCTTGCATCAACTGCTCCACATCTCCACTGGGCCACGTCCTCCCAGGGCAAATTCCACCTGTGTGACTCGTGCCCCTTCCTTCCTACCTCTTACGACAGGCTGGTGCCCTTGCAGGGGCGATATGGGCTGGCTGGCTGGAGCGGACTACAGCAGGGGTAAAGCCTGGCTGGACCACTGGGCTCAAAGCATAGCGGCGAGTGGTCCGAAGCTCAGCTGGCAGGTGGTCAGCAGTGGTATCCCACAATGGTCTGATATGTTTAACATCTTCACCTGGAACATGGGGCAGAGCGCATCCTCCACCAGTCTGTGTGTGGAACCAAACTGGGGCAACAAGGCAATATGCTGGAAGACAGGGCTGCTGGGCAGGGGAACCACCGCAAGGTGGATCAATGGATGACAAGGACCTTGTGAAGTTCAACAAAGGCCAGTGCAAAGTTTGTGCCCTCCTCCTCTTCATTGAAAGACTAGAAATATAACCTCAATGCATTCAATGGATACTGTAAAAAAACCAACCAACCAAACAAACAAACAAAAAAAAAATGAACAAGAAAAACCTACACAAAATTTTGGCTCCAAAGAGTGGAATAGACTGAAACTTTTGTAACTGCCATGCAAGTCCCTCAGCATTCTAGCAGCAGTGTTTCACTATTGCTCAATAAAATATGGATATTGCTGAATTGTTATTCTATTGTCTGACCTCGAGAATATCTGATCACCACCCTTCCACGCAGCCTGTACAGAAATCCTCTTCCAATCTGTTGTGCACTATTGAAGTTAAGAAGTTAAAGCTCAGGCTGGTTAATTAGATGTAAGAAAGAATGGGACATAGAAATCTAAACTCAATATAATTCATTTCTGGAGACAAAGAGGTCAAGTGTGCATTACACTTGAGAGCTTATACAGCTTTTCTGGGTATTTATTCAACACTGTTAGTCTGAAGCTTCAATAGATAGGCAGCAACATCCCATTTTAATGATATGCTAGGAACTGCAGGTACTTCTGGAATTATGCCACAATTTACATTGGACAAAAGGCAGTTTTAACACAAATAGCTCAGTCCCACAGTTGGAATTCCAAGTATCTGCCAGTATGAAAGGGAAGCTGAATGAACAATATATGTTTCTTCCCTTAGCCTCCAAACAGAATTTAAAAAATAATTTAGTTAAAATCTATTTAACTGTCTTGTCTAGTTGGTAGCCAGCATTTTAAATATCCCACTTGTTTTCACACAAACAAGATGTACTAAGGTAGACTAGGCTTGGGGCCCCATTTCACAACACCTTTTCAGTATAAAATGTTCCAAAAGAGTTCAAGAGCCATACTTACAGATGATAAACAACAGTCGGACCAATTCTGTTAGTCTTTGGATGAAATCCAGCACCCCATTCCATTAGGAAAGTGAGGAAGTATAGAAATCTGACTCCAAGAAGCAAAATACATTCATGTATTGACATGGACATTTTTCACAGCAAATGTGTAATGTTTTTACAATGACAGATGAATAATAAAATTTTGTTTGTTCTTTCCTATTGTATATAGATGTTCTCTATACTTGTGACTGTGCATATTTCACTGCATCACCCTGTTATGAATACTGGGCTGTTTTGAAAAAGATGCATCTGCTCTTCTTCGATATAAATTATTGTAACACCCAAGCTTTTTGTTCAGATTTTTTAACTGCAGAACTGCATTTTCCCGGACTCCCAGTTGCATGCCTCCTTGTAACATTTTGATATGCAGCCATTTATTTCATTGCTATGTTACTAATTCACATTTCCCTTAGGAGGAAGGTCTGAGGACATTTTTGTGAGAATAGATTGTATTAGTTAAATCTGTATGTTACTGCAGAAGACAAAAAAAATGTACTGCAGGTGGGTTTGTGTATATGTTTTAATGTTAAGACGATTTTTCTTATGAAGGTCTATTGTTGCAGAGAAGTCGAGCAGTCTTGCCTTAAATTTAGAGACAATGCAGAGACCTGATGGTTTACTCCAAACTGTAACAGTATACACTAGCTGGCGAGGAGGTTTACAGAGTGTCTGTAACAAAGGGCAGCAACATGGAGCTTCAGGAGACCGAAATGTGGATCATTTCAACTTGACATTTCATTTGTTTGTGTAAATCACTGTAAAGGGTGGTTGAGCGCTCAAGTTAAAGCAACGCTTCGATTATCACATTCTGAAGTCATGAGTAAGAGTAGTCAAATTATCCAAGTAATGTGAAGCAGTCTTATTTGGTGATCTCCTAAAGTAATTACTGAGCCTAGTTGTTAATTTTCTCACTGTAACCTCACAAGCAACAGAAATGGTTTTTTCATAATGAAAGCATAATGGAAGAATAACAATAGGTATTTTAAAACAAAATCTATTTGCAGCAATATTTATATGCTGTCTGTATTAATACCTTTTATTTTTTAGAAGGTTGCCTATACAGAACAATTTGAAACAAACAGTTACATTTCAAAAATCTAACAGTCACGTTTGCTTTCTGATTTGCTTTTCATTAGGTTTGGGGGTTTCATTTCCACGTTGTTTAAGTCAGTAAGGTTACTTACTTCTGGGTGTAAGAACAAGAGAGTTTGAGCGAGGAGGACTCTCTATGTGGAAATATCTGCTTGATAGTAATGTCCATAGTACAGGAATTATTAAAGAGTTTTCAGAATATTTCATTTACCCTTGGGCACATTCTCTGGGAATGTAACCCTGGGAGCCACTGAAAGCCTTGGAAGGAGGTAAGGAAGGAAATCTGACCTGTGCAACTGCTTCACAGCCACTAAGCACTGGGCTAGCTGGGCTAGAAAGGATGTCAAAGACAACAGCCCAGATCAAAGCACTAAAACACAAGGACATGATTATTGTCAGAGTATTTTATCGCTACCTCTTATCTTGCACAGACAAAATTACAGTTTGGGAAAATAAGATGGGAAGAAGAGGGAAAGATGAAACTACTTTTGCCTTATGGCAAAATAGACTTTAGTGAAAATGCATTTTTGTCTATGTGATACAAAAAAAAATAAGGAATAAATAGAAAGTTCAGGCTTTCACAGCTTGGCTGTAGATGAAACACATCTTGTACAGCCATGAAACTATAGTGGAATAAGTGCCACTGGGAAAATTAATAACAAGAACAAGTGATCACATGAGCACTGGAACTAGTGAACCCTGGTTTTTATAGATTTAAATTGTGTGCTTGGATTCTCTGGTGTTTAATAAAGCAGCAGCTTTGCTTGCTTGTCTGAAGCCTGCCTACTTTAGCCTTTCCCTCTATGGTGGTATTAAACAGGCTTCTCGACTATTCCCTGCCAACATTCATGACATGTTTGGAACTTGCTATTTTTTAGAATCTTATTATTTTAATAAATTTCATTCCAGTTAGCTGACTGGATAGACAGCCTTCCCTACCCCTGCCCCATACTCAGGGTGAGATGCTGTAAGATTTGATTCCTTAAGAAACAAGACTAAAAAAATACCCACAAGCATCTTCCCATTCTACCACAATTGGGAAGAGCTTCCATAAACATCTGCCCAAGCAATGCATTATTCCCCTTCAAAACCTGCTTTAACATTTTTCTTTTCTGCGATGCTGACAAAAAATCTGACAATGATTAGTTTGCTAGTGTCCCGAGACCATTGCTTATCTCACAGACAAAAAAATGTCTCATTTTTTCTTGTACTTTTCAGTTTGTCTGTCTGTCCACTGCCTTGTCTTGGTTGGACTTAGACTGCAAACGCTTTGATACAGAGATCACCCTTTTACTCCATTTGTTTCTGCAGCAAGAACAAAATCCTCCATGTCTATGACCAAGACACCAGAATACTGTATTAATTCAATTAATAGATAACAATTATATTAATAAAATTACAATTGAGCAGGGTACTTTTAAGAATCATATAGTACTCATCAGATTGACCTGATATCATTGATAAGGGACCGCATTGTTTTAACGCACTGAGATATTATTCATATGACAAACGAACCTGTCAAGTGGCTTTACCAGCCTGCCCAGATTCTAACAGAGTGTTTATCCAAAGCAAACCACTGCTTAAAGTTGGCAGACTCATTATTTTTCATATTAATATGTGTACCAACTTGAGGGCTACTACTAAACTATTCTAGGCCTCCCTCTAGAGATGGATTGATGATTGCACTTTGATTTATGGCTCATCACCAGGACATTATTCACAAGGCCTTGATAACTCATTTATATCGGTCAGCATGCGCATTTGACTTGACAGAATCATTATCCACATTATCACCAGAACTCACACATGGACCTCTGTCTTTGCTCTGGAATTGACATTGGCTTTGAAATCACTGAACACCATTCACTCCACTCCCCCCAGAGCCATGCCATGCTGCTCACACCACACTGCAGTCACATAGTATGTAGTGCCCATTACATTCCTGTTTACACATCCAGTCTATGAACAAAACTGTTTACATCTTTCCTACAATACCTGGTATTTGAGATGTTACATCTGTGTTTAAACTGTCCAGTGATAAAAGACAAAACTATACTATATTTGTAGCAAATTTAAAATTCTATTGCACCTTCAGGGCAAATTGTATTTTTGCATTATTTTATGCAGACCATCACATTCTATGAACTCATACTTGGTCAAACCTTTCCAAATAAGAATAAAATCATTTCTGAAAACCCAGTTTCTTACAAACCAGAAAAACCCCAGTTCCACTCTAGCCTGTGTGGCTTTGGCTCCCACACTCATGAACACTTCAAACAGTTAAATATGGAAACAGAGAGGGAGCAGAAGAGGAGTGAAGGTTGTCCCTCTTCTGCTATTTAACGGATTGCCTTACTGCTTTAAACCACAGGAGAGAATCAGGCATTATAAAAAGGGGCTCATAAGCATATATATTTCAGGTTAATGCATGTCATCAGACAGCCTAGTAAAGGTAATGTTATCTTTAAGCAGTTAGCAGCAAGAAATAACTAGACAGACTTTTTTTCCCTTTCAGGCATTATTCACATTCTGTTATCAAGTTATTCTGTGCAGAAATACAAACAGTCAGTAAAGATTAAAAAGATCATGTGAGAAATTACCTTCAGCTAAACAACTAACTTTAAGTGCTCAGTTGCACAACCAGGATGGTCACTTTTTTATTGCTTTAGTCCTTCCTCCTGCTGCCTGTTTCAGTGATACAAAAATGAGAGGTGAGAGAGTGCCAAGTTCATTACCTGTAATTCTGAATGTCACAAGATCATTCCCAAAATTCAGACTAGCACATCATCACTTCAACTTCTAGAAATTAATTTATTTCTGACCTGTTTTGCATTTCCAACCTGTTTTGCTATTTATGTAAAAAGATGAACAGTGTTACATTAGCTGCCACTGCTTATGTGTATCTATGAATAATATATGTTTCAATTTCAATGTATTATCATAAGCCCTATGATTATAAAGATTTTGTTTCATATGATAAGTTTTGCACCCATATATTTTTATTTATTATGCAAGTTAAACTATACAGGGAGTTAACTGACTATACATATATTTTCATGAAATAACCATGGCAACTGAACATACCCCACACTGAACATATCCATCTCTTGAACATCATCTCCCACTAGATCTTCTTTAGCTAACTGAAACGTCACCACGGCATTTGCAGTGGGCAAATAAACTGTGCATCGCGTTAGTATATATTCTTAAAGTTCTAAGCAAAATGTAAAAGCTAGTTCATTTCAAATTGCAATCACACAGGTATCTAAACATCCATTCCAATATGTTTAAGAATCAGGACTTCACGGTGGTAACAGTTCAGTCTAAAATAGAGAGACGTGAAAATTACAGCAGTGGGATCAGTAGAATGTCTGTGGTGTTATTCAGCAGTACAAACCAAAAGTGCCAGACATGCCCCATACTTACTATAAGACGGTCTTGCCAGATATTGTAAAACATAAAAATGTAATACATGTCAAACATTATTTACTTCTCTTATTGAGAGAAATTACTAGTTTAAATTTAATATGTCTAACTCTTCTAATTATTTTACTACTGACAGCTATGAGAGTCCATATAAAGCTATTAAGATTTAAAAGATGTATTCATCACAGGGAGGGCACCTCAGCAGCAACCTGAATTAGCCACACAAGACAAAACCTCTGCTCATTTCTGGAAAATTTTAATAATGGGAAGTGATTGGTTTTTCTAATAATGTTGATGGAAACAATATATAAACAATATATGACTATAACGGACTAAAGTAACTCTTTCTGGTTTTATTTTTTTTGTGACATTCAAGCCAGGCTCAGAAGCAAAACCCCTCATGATAATGATAAAAATTCCAATGTTACCTTCATGTGAACCTGGTTTTTACAAGACTGAAAGGGCTTTTCACTTGCGCAAGGTTATGCCCTTATATCTGGCAAACCAAAAGAGAATTGTTTTCCAGCAGATTGAGCCATTAGAATGAAAATCCCATCTTTTGAACAAGCCTGATACCTAATCTTTATCACTGTATTGATTGAACATGGTTGTGAGATTTACCCATATTCAGTTTAGCTGACTGGCAGACAAAACAGAAGAGAGAGAAACCTATGTCAATCAAACAACATTTCTTACGGAAAAAAAACCCATCTGACATTAAAAACTAAAATACAATATTTTGGTTGTCTAGAGAGAGGTAGAAGTCTTGAAAAGTTCATTTTAGGAACTAACAGGAAATGAGATGCCAAAATTGTCAAGCTAGGAGTCTTTCTTAGTCCTCAGCTCAGCAGTTCACACCCTCAGGATATAGACTCCGGATCAATTTCTATGACAGGGTGATCTGCTAAAGAACTAGTATATGTGATAAAAATGGGGGAGTGGGAAAAACTGTCTTTTTGCATTTCTGTTTCAGCCTGAAGACTCCCTATTATTTTAACACTATGTCAGTCCTTGAGAAACAGCCAGCTAGACTGGTTTGGTAATTAGCTGAAATGGTAAAGACTAAAGGTCAATTAACCTAGGAGAAAAAGGCTAATTGCACACTGGTCTTTGGGAGACCAGGTGGGACAAGTTAGAAGCCAGTCAGAAGTGCTCCTCCAAAGTGTAAGAGGGGATTTAGCGTGTGGAGGAAGAAAGGAGTAGGAGTTATTGCTGGGTTTCTTTTTTCCTACTTGTAGACTTACGTTACACTGAGTTGAAAAAAGCATGACTCATCTTGAAGGATTATTTTAAAATGAGACAGATTCACATCTCAAAATCCAGAAAGCCTGAGGAGATATTCCACCTTCACAAAAGTGTTCTAATCATCATATTTGCTAGTTTAAGGGATTTTAATCTTTCCATTTTTTTTCTTAGGCAGTCAAACATTTACCGGAGCAGAAACTATAAATTGAGTACTCCACTTCTTAGCTGAGAACTCTTACTATATATCCACAAGATTCATTCTCTGGATCCAGACAAACCGAAGTGGTCCATACAAAGTAAACCAGGCTGTACTTGAGGAACAATTAGCTAAAAACCCATGGGGATGGGAACAAGGCCCCAGAACTCTGCTTGTTACCTATAGTGAAATTGCTACAGTGAAACTGTTCCAACAGAAGAGTTTAAGAGTACTGAAAGCCAATATCCTGTACAGTCTAGTGGGTTAAGCAATAAATGTTGGAGTGCCCTAAATGCTGACTTGTTAGATTCTTACCTTATTCTTGACCTCAACATCTTTTCCCAGCTGAATTCATTTGGCAGGCTCAAGTAGTCTCAAGCTGAACAATACTTCATTTTTCTAGGAATTTGCTATTCAATGCACTTAAACTTATTTTGCCCTGCTGTATTCCATAGACTACTTTTCTGTGTTTTCTAAATGTTTAATTTTCCTGTCAGGCCTCAGACCTCAGCAGAACGGTGGAGTCATTTCCACAAGAATATGTTCTTCTATTGAGGATACCGCTGTCTGCACACCCAGGGAAGAGGGCATTATCAGATGTTCTCTGTTCAGTTTTCCAGGGTGTTTTTTTTTTTGAAGCCTTCACTTGCATGATTTTGCATCAAAACTGAGTCTCTCTGTTGGCATCATCACCATTCCTTTTGCTGTTAAAAAGTGGAAAATATTTTAGTAGGGATTCCTGTTGACCAAGATTTTCCCTGTACTGTGTGAAGAACAGATTATATATGTAGCTACTGTAGTTTAAAATCAATGAGCTTCCATGTCTTCAGTTTTGTCTACTGAAAGTTTTGATCAGTTCAACATTAAGCACAGTCATAGAATCACAGAATGGTTGAGGTTGGAAGGGACCTCTAGAGTTAACAGTAAGGAAGAAATGTACTGTAAGACTTGCCAGGTTTCCCCTTCCCTTCTTTTACTGTATGATTAGCAAAGTTCAGTGCCTCCAAACTGGCATGAAGGTGTTTAATGTCAGAGCTTAATAATACAGCATACATTAAAAGTATAAATACAACATTTTTGCAGCTTAGAGAAAATATTTGCCCAAGACAAGTTAAAACTATGTAGCCGTATCATCCAGTGTCTTGCTGGATATAAAATGACCCTTTAAAGCCTTCTGACATTCTCCTCGAAGCTGAGGATTGAGGCTATGACCTTTTCAAAGCCTTCCAAAGAGCTTCACAATCAACCAACTCTTATAGAGAAAGTTTCACTAGAAGCCAAAGACTTTTTTGATAAACGTGGTTACACAGATGCCCTCTCTCATGAAAAACGGTCAAAATCAGTTCTTGCTATTTGAAGAAAAGCAGCTGTTGGTGCTGAATGAGTTCAGAAGATTTGTTTTGTAATTTGAATCAAACCTCCAACCCAGCAAATTTTGAATAAGGGGGGGTGTGGGTGTGGGTGTGTAGGTGGAATACCATAAGGAGCCCACAGAGGCTGTAGAGTATCCATCCCTGGTGTTACTACGTGACTGGAGAAGCCCTCAGCAACCTTTTCTGCTTGGACTAGGTAATCTCTAGATGTCCCCACCAACCTAAATTCAACCACCAGCTGAAGTTATCATCCTTCTTCCCCTATATGTCCAGTGCTAGCAAGGGAAAAGACTACTCACAGCTGTTCAGTTGCTAAGGATGACTGAACTGCAGTAAAGGAATCTGTCAAAACTAGGCTAGGATAGGACAGGACAGGATTGGATAGATCTGAAATCTGAAACTTGACACTACAGATATCATCTGTCAAAAAGGGAGAGGTTTCCACCTAAGTGGAACTAGAACAGGGTGAAATGGCTACTACTGTGTTCTAGTACAGATGTAGTAGAAAGGCTGTCAGCCTCCAGAGTAACAGGCAGCTTTGACTATGTGGTGTCACTCCCACCGTACCATCCTGTTTTACCAGTACTTCCAGACTTCTTTTAATTGCTATTCACATCAGACAAGGAATAAAGTGCTGAAAGCAAAAGGGAACACAGGAAGGAAACTGAGTCCAGATCTCTCTACAATGGATTTGTTGTAGTGAAATTTACAGTCATCTGCTGCTCAGGTCCATCCTAAAGGCATGAACTTAACTATTCTAAATACACATTAAATAGTTACGTTTATGGTGGTACTGCATCCTGTGGTTACTGAATAAGAAAAAGAAGTTACCACATGTTGTCAGTGAAACAAATGAACGTAGTCATTCTCCTACACATAGGGATTTAAACATCTTCCCTATGTTTATCGTTAGCATTGGCTAAAGCATTGCCTGAAACCAGAGCCCTACAATGGGCAAAAAGGGAATCAGATCATTCTAAATAAGAGTCGTGGAAGGCCTCAAGCAACAAAGTAGTTTCAATGTTTTAGAAGGCATTCCTGCGGGTTGCTTGCTTAAATATCAAAATAAACCACTGCTCAAGAAGAAATGAAACAATCTATTTGGTAAAAGAAAGCATTCAGTAAATAAACTTATGCAATAACACAGCAAATAATCTGGAAGATCATGACGTAAATATCAGTTCCCTTTCTGTTTATTTTCTCGCACTTTCAGAGCGCTCTTTTCCTCTCCTGAAGACTTTCTTCTATTCTTTAGTATGCATCAGACAAAGCCTTGGATCCCTAGGCTTTAACAGAAAAGCCATAGTCTCATTTTTCTATTAACGGTATCATTTTTGTTTTTGTCAGCCCTTCGGTCCTGAAGATGCCAGAGCAGAGCCATTCATTTCTGCAAAGTCATTTCTGGTGGCACAGACCAGCCCACTAGGCACACCGGGCAGTGTTTGCATGCTAATGGCATTTCACAGGTATGCGGCTGTGGCTGCCATTGGTGGCAACGCCGTTTCAGATTCCCCTTCTTTTACCCTCTACAGTTCTGCCGATCAAAGCAGTCCATTCTGTGCCATGATCCTGGACGCCAATCTGCCTCGTTTGTTAGAAACCCGGCCAGCAGTCACCTCAGTGACATTTCTTGCACTAACATCCTAGAGAGGCTTCTCCTCCTTGCCTCACTGATGGGTTGCCAACTCTAATTCCTTTTCCTCATGCGGGATATATATCTAAAGTTTTTCCCTCATCATTTTTAGAAGATGTGATTTTAACAACAGGACACTGTCATTAATGGCACTATCTATCTCTATCCAACTGGAATTTCCCCAGGTAGAAAATATTTTCCAGCTGGGGAATGCTGGAATATGGCACATTACAGCTGCTTCTTGCACATCCAGAGGTCCCTGTGTTGATGGTGGAATAGATTACTACAGTGCTGCTCCCACTGACAGTAACAGCATAGACTCAGGATAATAAACATTCGCTTCTTTTTATTAGTATTGCTAATTGTGAAAAGGAGTTGATTAAGCAGACAGTTTTGCTCTCTCTGTTAGTTGAATCCTTAATAAATCTAGCGAGAGTGGCAAAGCAAGCACCAATTCACACACATTATAATAGTTTCACAACTGCTATCTTCTAGAAAAGAGAATCACAGCTACTCGGGGGAAGAAACAGTCATGGTAACTTTTGTTCAATGAAAATTCAGCTGATCATTTTCACCCTGTGACTAGCTACATCAGCCTTCACGATAGTGCCCTGCCCATCACTGGGGCAGGCAGGGCAGTGAGCTCTCAACTCTGCTCAGGCTTACTGCTCACAAAGAGCTTTGAAGACTGACTGCTTCCACAACAGAGAAACATCTGTCATATGAACATCTTAGGGGTCTAACCAAAGAAAATAATTGAAAAAGAAACCGAATATGAAAACAAGGAAATAATTTAAAAACAAAGAGGGCTTCTGTGTTTATTAATAGGCCTTGTTTTATCTCTGTTTAAATAATCTCCTTTACATGTTTCAGAAATACTCTTTCAAGAAAGACTGTAAGATGAGACTGCTCCTGTAGAACAAATTACCAGTCCTAGTAGGGTAAAACTTTGGACATAAACAGAAAGGGTCCCACAAGAGATAAAACACGGTGCTCGGTCGCACTGCATAAGGTCTGAGCGCAAACAAAAGCGTATGACTGCCCTCAAGCACATCCAGTGGTTTCCTGTGACTCACAAAGACTAAAAAAAAAAAAAAAAAAAAAAAAAAAAAAAAAAAAAAGAGTAGATTCAACTTCTGAAGAAGACTGTCTGAATCACTTAACCCCTGTTCCCAGGTTCACAATCAATGGGGACTAACAAGAATGACTCAGGTAGTGTCAGGGAAGTTACAAAGCCTGGGGTATTTCATGGCAGTTGATTCCTTGCTGGTAAATCAACTGTGAGATGACAGAAATAGTTTATGGCTTCTTTTCTCACTTAAGCCCAGAACCAACCAAACATGTTGGCTCTCTTCATGTTGCTTTGTCATCTGTCAAGAACAGGGAAGGTTCCCAGGAGTTTTTCCTTCTTGCACAGCAATGGATGAAATGGTCTCACACCAGTGCAAAGGCAGGGCTAGGAAGTGTGAAACATTTGGTGAGGTCTTCAGGACTGGTCTGATCCTGGAGGGCCCACCCTTAAGACCTGATCAACTCTTTCATTTTGTTCATATGATGACTGGAACCAGATTTAACTGGAATAGGGAAAAAAGAAGAGGAACCTTTCAAAAGTTCTGGAACAGTCCAGGGCTTGATGTTTTGGTTTACACACACACACACACACACACACACACCCCCCCCAAAGTTTAATAGTATGAGAAGAAATTTTTGTAAACCAGACAGAGATTTGTCAGATTCAGTCCAACATTTTTTTTTTCTTTTTAAACTTATGAAAGTTGTATAAAAAACGAGAGTGGTGAATATCTCATTGAGCTACTGGCTGGCACTAAAACCTGGGACATTGATCCCTAAATCCAATACTCTCAGACTGCCACCGAGAGCAGCAATGCCCTCCTGCAGACACTGACACAGAGGGGACTGAGAACTTCCTTTCACCTAAGTTTCCAGTATCCCAAACCAGCTCCTTTACAGATGTATGCATATCTCTGCATTGCAGCCTGCACTTTAAATATACCCTAAAGACAAATTTAATCTCTTTGATTTAGCTTTCCCTCAATAATTTAGTCACACACATCCTTACACAGCACATCCACTCACTGACACACATAAACAAACAAATGAGGGAATGAAAACCTATGAATTAATCAAGCTATTTCCCTTAAGACTCTGAAAGAAGAAAGCAAGAGAAATTGTAAATGATATTTCTATTTGGGAGGCAGCTGGATCTTATCACAATGGGGCCATCCAAACATATAAATACCTGAGATGAGAAGGAAGAAGATGAAATGAAATGGATGGAAACATTTGTGCTGTCAGTAAGATGAAAGAATAAAGTTGTGGGTGCAACAGAAAATGATTCTTTAAATTAGACCCATATCCTCAGCATCATATTTAATATCCTTTCCACTAACTTGCCCAGAAACTATTCCTGCTACTCTCAAACTTGAAGCTAAGCTTCTTTTCTACAGCAACAGTGCTTCAATGCATAATAAATGTGTTACACCCAACAGTTAACTAATGTGGTTGACAGCAGCCTAAGGTGAAGCTAGTACTTGCATTTCAACTGCCCACTCGAATACTGACCATTAAAATGGTTATATATTTTTTTAATTATAAGCCCATGGTTTCAAATTGTTATTTATGAAAAAGACATTCATTTCTATTCTATATATGACCAATTTAGTCCCAGAATGAAACTTCAGGCAGTTACTGCATTTAAGCACAATACAACTCTGATTCTTTAACTCAGAGCTATCTCATTTTATCAATATTCTCTAAATGGTTATTTTCTGCCCCCTACACTTCTAAATTACAGGTGCACAATGAATGTTTAAAATGAGCAAACAGGAGACTGAACTTATTTTTCAGTAAAGCATTTCCTGAAGAAAGAACAGTAATCATTTCAAATTTTTCCCAGGATGTTAAATTTAAAAAAAAAAAAAAAAAAAAAAAAAAAAAAAAAAAAAATATCTCAGAAAAACTGTTTTGGGGAAAAAAAAAAAAAACAAACAAACAAAACAAAACACCAAAACCCCCAAAACAACAACCAAAAACCAAACCCCAAAAAAACAACACCAAACCAAAGAATTATAGCAGTTTTGTAAGTGACGGTGAGTGTGAAATAGACAATTTATGGCATATGCTTTGGAGCTGGAAAAAAAAACTTTTTTGACCCAGGCAATTACAGACTTCTAGCAACAGACACGGACACTTCATCAGAAAGGCAGATTTCTCTTTGTAGGTAGGTAGAAGACATCATTTCAAACCTGGCATCCAGATGGGGTATAAATTTGAGTGACCCTTCTAAAGAAGCCAATATTGTGATGTCCACCGACCACCCACTGCCTGATGTAGAAATACATTTGCAAATGTTGAATTCAGTTTCTGCCTGCAGAAAACAAGCATTTGGAATTTACCATGATTTACAAATAAATCCCCAAATATTTAGTCTAAGATTGTATTAGTTACTTGTTTATTGCCAAACAAACAAGAGCTGAATTACCCTAACGGTTCCATTAATTTTATTCTGCTTCTACTGGACTGCAGAAGTGAGCAAAGGTTAGAGTGCTCTGCATCTGGATGTTTAGAAGTTTGATTATGGAAATAAGACAAAATGCTAACAATCATGAGGTAAGTTCAAAGCTTTAAAAAAGATAACGCTCACTTATCTCTTTATTGTGCATGCCTCCTTTTATCTCTTCACAGTCCTCTCCCTCTATGATCTGCAGAGGTGATCTTTTCACCCTGTTAAATCATCCTTATCAAGTCTCCTGAATGCAATAACCTCTTTGGCACATTACCTATCTTTTAGGATTTGTATTTAATATATTGTGTTCTTTCTTTTTTTTTTTTTTTTCCCTTCCTAGGAGGTTACTCCAGAGCTCAGAATTGTTGGATTACTGGCTGATTTCACAATTACTTTGTACTATGGGTTGTTTTCATTTGTGTGACTGACTGCAGCAAAACAAACACAAAACATTCAAAAAGTAAAGGGAGGGAAAAGAAAAGCCTTTCTTTCTCTCTCTCTCTCTCTCACACACACACACGTATGTAGACATAGTTTATTTAATCACACACACATTATTGAAGATTGGAAAAACCTCAGCTTCCTAGATATTTTTATAAAACAGAATACTGCACATACCAGATTCATCATCAGACAAATGACCTTAAATCCTCTCCCTGTTGATCACCCATTTTGATACAGTGTTATAGAGTGAGTTTTGCCGCTATCTGTGGAACTATGACTGTCTACCAAGCCCTGACAATAAGCTGTACTTTTATGAAATATAAAAACAATGCAGGGGTGGTAGAGTATACCCTTGAAAAGTGAACCCTCCTGTACTGTAGCATTGTGGTTTTGTATGTGTGGTTATCAGGAAAATATGTCCCAGTTTTCATTAATGCTCAATCCACTTTACAAGTCTTCTCTCCTCTTGATTTGATGCAGGTTTATAAAAAGGAAAAATCTAACATCAGTTTGGGATTGGTATGGCAAGACTCCAGGAGAGTCAGGGGGGTGTCCAGTGTCTCATTACTCTCTGCCTCTGCACTGTTCATTATAAACAGAGCTAAGGAGGGATGCTGTGGCGTTAGAGAGTGAAGGTCAGTGTGACTTCCCTGATGAATACAGGAATCAATACCTACCTGGGTGAGATGAAAGTTGGTTCTCTGCAAAAACAAGATTTCAGACTGCAACTAGTTACTCAAAATTGCTATTGAATGTTTCCTGCAGGAATATTTTCTTGTTATTTTTAAACACTTAATTGGCAGTTATAACATCAAAAACTTCTAAGTGGTTTTTATTTGGATTCTTACACATGTTGAAAATAGGTACTGGCTTTTAATAAAAAAAATTCCTTTTTTTGCCAGAAACTTGATTGTATTTTCAAACTATTAGCCTGAAACAGCTAAAATAAGCAATATAGAAACAGCTGAGCAATATATCTAGCTACACTTTCTTATGCATATTTCTGTATTGGTACCCATATAGGCAGTTCTGTGTCTAAAGGCACCCTTATCCTTCAAACTCTTACACTCATGCTCAGTTTTAAGAAGGTAATGAAACCTAGTGACTCTGTGTCTTTCCAAGATCACTGCATAAAATGTTTAAATAGACATGACTGACAAAGAAAGGGAAAGTGAGCTGGCTGATATTCAGCATGCCATCCTCTGAAACTTTGCTTTCTTTCCACTTCCACCCATATATTCTTAGAACCCTCATTAGTCAATCTACGTTCAGCTTGCCCACTTACCAACCCCTAATTCCTACAGAACTGTCACTCCTAAACCATCAGTTGTTTAACAGGACCCGCCTGCTGCTCGCTAACTCTGTATAACTTTTACCTATTTTCTGATGAAACACAATCTCTACCCCTTCCCTTCTTTATAGGACTGGTTTTGGACTATAGTATTACTTCAAAGACTTGATTGTCAGTTGAGCATCTGTTTTTACAAGAGCACTACCCCAGCAGACTAATTTGTTTCCAGTTAAAAAAAGACACTTAATAATAATACACTGCACAAAATCTCTCAATACAGTATGATTGGCACACGGTTTTAGTGAGTGAATCAAAGCTATTCTTTATAGAGCAGTGACTCACCACGGCTTGCATCTATGAAACCCTCCACTGGAGGGAACCAGTTCTGTGCTTGTGACAGTAAATTTATGCTGGCCAGGAGAGCCATACCTTTAGACCACTATGATTCCTAATGTTATTGACATCTACAAAAAATACAGTAAATTTAGCTGTAGAGTATTAAGGATCAATTTAATACAAAGCCTGCTTCACTGTAGATGGGTCAAGTAAAGAGTTAACTGAAAACTCAGCTATACAAAATAACTGCTATAAAAATATTTTTGTTACTATCTCTAGTTCCCAAATTTAAGAAAGCTTGCCAAAAAAACCCAAACCCAAGGAAAGTCCATTAAGAAACAGAATTTCTGAAAAAAATCACTTATTTGGGTGGAAAAAGAAGAGGGATACTGGGAATTTAAAAAAAAAATAAATATTGTTAACATCTGAATTATGTTTCTCTATTAAATGTGTTCATTTCTACAGGCAAAATGGGACCTCTATACCTGAAGGTAAAGATGCTCACAACCCTTGAGCCTGCAAACGAGCACTCCAGGACACCAGAACACTCCAACCAACGAGGCCCATTTCCAGGAAAGAACTTGACTTCATAAAACACACCTTAAGGCACTTGCTAGATCTGATGCTGCAGCTTTCATTCACTGGAGCACTAGTCCTGGCTGATCCACAAGCCGCCTTCCATCACCCACTCACCAGGGAGAATACCAAATGGTTAAGAACTCTCTAAAATTCTAAATTACTTTGTATTATTTCTTCTATGCATTGGAGAGATTTTGTTCCTCATCACAGCCTCATAATGGCACCAGAATGAATGTGATACCTCAGATCTGAGGACTTCATCCAACCCCATGTATGAAACAAAGCCAGGAGAGAGGCCAAAACTCACACACTTGAACTATATGAATAGTCTCATTGACTTCAATAAATATACTGGTTTGAAAAGAAATACTAAGAATTTGGCTCAACATGTGGAATATCCATCCAATATATTAGGCTTTCCTGTTCTTTTAAAATAAAAAAGCACTTTGGATTTCCTTAATATTTATGATAATATAAGCAAAGGCTCAAGAGCTCACCAGAAGAAATGAATTCTTTATCATTACATCCACAGTGCTATTACTAGCACTTTTTAAATTCATAGACAGCCTTCCTATGTGATTAATTAATAGCATTAAGAAATAGAATTTTGGTATTTTTACCATTTTTGTGTCATGTTCTACAGTGAACTGTAGGGTGGAAATACAAGAATAATTTAGAGATAAATTAGCATAATAATTAGAAGCCTAGAAGTCTTTATAGTGCTTTTAATATTTATGCTTGATAAATATTGCTTTATTTGTCAGTTTATGCAGTATAAAGTGAAACTTAATGTAAGAAGGTTATTAGCATAAAATTAGCATAATGAGTAAAAAGCAAAACACAAAGGTAATCAAAAATAACAGAGGTTGTTTCCTCTTGCCTCTCTCAAAGGACATACTTTACACCCGAAAATCTGTGTTATGGAAAACAAATTTCATTTAAATTAATTATGAGATTCTATTATAGTTGTGAAAAATGGACATCTTTTAACAGTTCTTCCCAAAACCGCTTTTTTGTCTCTTTCAAACTTCTACACAGTCTAGCCACTCAAAGAATGAGATCATTTGGGTCACATTGCTTAGGATAAATTAATTTTAAAAAAGGACATTTATCCAGTGTAGCAAGAGCATTTAGCTCTGAGTCAGGGAGACATGAAAATGTCATATGAAACCAAAGAGACAGACCACAGATTCCTACCTTTAGACCCTAACGAAAAATGGCAAATAGCAATTAGCAAATGATAATGTTATCTGTTCCAAGAAATCCAGCAGCCAAATAATTACTTTTGGACTCCTAAAGTTTTGGGTGAACACAACATCTGAAGCCTTGCGTGCTTCAATTTGAAGCTGCACGCTTCAAACTTCATGGAGCCCAACTCTGACACCAGATACCTGACACTTATTTTTGCTGACTTGTACAGCTTCCTATTGATATTCAAATCTCTCTTTTCAATCTCCTTCAACTACAGTTTCCAAAAGTCTGTCCTGTACTAGTGAAACCCATGGCTTTATAACCACCTCTTTGAGACAAGGGCAATGACCTAGCAGGTGAGAGAATGGAAAGACTCCAAAACATTCCTTAAGCTCCTCTGATATGACCCGCATCAGGTTTATGAGAGAAAAAAAAAAAAACAAACCACATTACGAGACTGGTTAAACCTGGCTAAAAGGGGCTGCAAAGCTATTAAGCCATTATTTCTTGGGAATAAATGTAAGAAGCGGTTAAGCTTCTTTCTGATATCAGAAGCTGAAACAAGAGCAAACATCTATCCAGAATACACATCAACACTCCGAATTAAGGCCTGAGAATCAACGAGCATCACGTGGATGTGTTTTGAGAAGATGTGTTTATCTGTGGAAGACAAAAGAGGGGAGAAGCTGTGCACAGAAACATCTTTAGGCCCACACATTTAATTCTCCAAGGGGTACAGGTTGCTTGAACTCACTCCAGTGTCACCCCTACACCCCCTTTTCCTCAGCCGTGCCTACCATGCTAGAAACCAGGGAGTAGTTCATGGGAATCACTATAGCAGGGCTGTGGTGTCTGGAGATTTCTCAAAGCATTCTGGCAATTTCTCCGCTTTTCTGATGCCTTGTGAAAAAACTGATACAAACACATGCTCGTGTAAAGCGCTGTTCTGGGGATGTGTGTCCACTTGGCACCCACTGTACACATGCAAAGGACAACAAAATCAAAGCAAGAAAGCCATGTCTGAACACTCAATGACTTCACCCCCTACATCATCTTCCACAATTAGATCTTCCCTATCACTTAAAAAGAGCAACTAGCACAAGCTCTCACCTACAGCTGAAAAGTCAGCAGCCTTCTTTGACCCTCTCCTCAATCTCCAGTGACATGAATACAGGTATAACGAGGTGAATTTGCACACAACATTTTTTTTCTGACTGAAAAAACTTACCACATTCTTGCCATTTCTGCTGTAGTTGGTAAAAGGAGTCCAGGTCCTAAAGTCATTCACAAAGCCAGATCTCCTTGGTAACATACACAGTAAAACATATCTTGGAATTATTGCTTTTTTCTAGCACTATTTTTTATGGCACCCACTGTAGTATTAGTCATCAGAAGGCAATTCTTGGTTTACACTGAAAATTTATGATCCTTTTCACTCCAGCAGTATTTGTAAGATATACTAATTACCAATGTAAGGATTTGTGGAAGAGATCTGGAAATAATAGAAATAAGCCTTTTAACAGGCACAGTAATTATGCAGACACAACAGATGCTAATAACAATTTTCATTTCTGTGGAAAAATGATTAAGGTTTAAAAGTACTATAATAAAGAGGCATAAGAAGAGTACAAGGGGGCGTAGATGACATGAGACAATGTATGTGTGATCACAATTGCTAATTTAAAAATAATTTTCACACTGGTATAATCTCAAAACCATCTATCTCCTCAACAGCAGTCTGTGCCTTTCATGCTATTTTCCTACTTTCTGTTACCCCAGTTCAGCTATTTACCACTTCTGTTTTCTGTACCAGGCAAAATGTCAGACAAGGTGAAAAACCAGAGCCTTGGATATCTGCTTACTAATAATTCTCCCAGAAACTTTCTCAATACTTTAAATATTTGCTCTAGCGATCTGGTAAACTTGAGTAATTGCATATCAATTTTTTTTACAGCTTCATAGGGGTAGGGTGTCGTTTTTTACCTTGCGTCCCAAACCACTCTGTGCCTTGCTTTAAGTCCCAGTGCAGAGGTAGTTTTATGTCAGTAACGCCTAAGCAGACTCCTATGAAAACACACACACAGAGAACAAGAGACAAGTCTTCAAGTGACCACCAAGCTCAGTGTTTAATGAGTGGTGGAATTAAAGTTCATAGCTCCACTTGTGTTAGTGGTAGACTTCCTTTAAGTCAAAAAAATTGGTCATTAAGATAATTAAAGTTGTGGGCCATCTCACCCATCAATCAGTCTTCCTTCTGAGCACTTAACAGTTATTGCTGAATAGACTCTGAAATAACCCATTAACTCAGCACAGGTTTGCCAGAAATTATAGGTGCTTTGAGATCGCTAGGAATGAAAGGTGGCATATAAATCAAAGGCTTTGTCATCATTTGATGCTCCTAAAGTCTGCACTGAAGTTACCTTAATCATTAAGGGCTGATATTGCAGCCATTTGCATTGGAAGTTGGGACTACAATTTATTTCCAAGATCAAAAAGGGAGGTGAACGGGCTGGTGAGATGATGAATCTGACATTATAGCAGAGATCCTGGCAAGGGATCCCAGAGACAGAAGTATTTATGGAGCTGTCCTTCAGAACAAAGCAGAGAGTAATAAACCTGTTAAAGATATTTTCAAACCAAACCATTTCTTACCCAAACTTCCACACAAAAAAAAAATAGCTTAGCAAATTCTATTGCACTGTGGACGAGAGATTTGCCCCCTATGCATACAATATTTTCTGAGAATGATGCACAACTCCTATTCACACTATAAGCCACAGAAGCTGCTGAAAGAAAAATGAATCAGTCCACACTGTATTTAAGCGTGCTAGGTGTTTTGTCAACTATTTAACAAAACAGTGGGTATGCAGGCATGACAGCATACAAGAGTTAGCTTTAAAATAGGCACTGCCAGCAACGTGCCTATGGTAGTTTTGAATTTAGTATGAACTAGCCTCTTGATAATTTTTTTTCAGTTTCTTAGTTGAAATTTGCAACTAAAGGGAATTCTTTTCATCACAGCAGCCCTGGTAATGTGGACAAGGTTCTCCAGCACAAAGTTGATTTGAATAGAGATGTACAAGCACTGCCACAATCCAGATGCCATCTCATGGTAAATTCACAACAATTTAAGGAGTGCTGTGTTCAGTCATACCTGCTTCTGGACTAACCCTGGGAGGGCAGATGAAGTCCCTGAGTGCTCTCATCTTGCGACTTTCCCACCATCTAGTGGCTGAAGAGTTACAGATAATAAAAACTCAACATTTCCGTACTTCATGGAGATTATTTTACAATTATTTTTGTGTACTAGTGAGGCTCCTTGTTTTTTAAGGAAAGGATCAAAAAAGGCTACTTCACAGCTGCCATTTTCTGCTTCAGCATCTAAGTTTTCATGTTAAAAAAAATATTACTCACTCCTAACAAAACATTTACAGTAGACAGGACCCCAGAATAAACCCTTGCAGTGGTATTTGGCAGCAAAGGAAAATGAGAGCTTACCCCCAGTGGGGTATCAGCCTCAACAATCTATGATACTTGTAAATTAAGAAATTGGTACCTAAATCACTGCTGTTACATTCAAGAAAGAACATTAACATCACAGCAGACAGATTGTATTAGAAATATCCTAGTTTGACAAGACTTTGGGAGATACTAAGTCAGGTTTGAGAGTGTGTCACCATCTGCTGGGCCCTCCCCTGTTCCATTACAGACTCTGGGACAACGCTTGGACATGCAGGGGTAAGCTGAAACCTGTGGTTTTCTGCACTATTTCCTGTTAACATGTCCAGAGGTATTTATGGAATTAAAAGTTCAATCATTGCTCAGTACTTTGAGAAATGTGTTCTAGAGATGTCAAAAAGGACGCTTTTAACTTATGGCAAATGCTCGCTTTATATATATACTTCAAATAAGTGCCCTAAATCTGTTCTGTGAGCATATACAAAGACTGGATATTAGCATTTCTAGTATTTACTGAGATTAATTTGGAGAGTGTTTACAGAAAGGGATGAAAAACAAGGCATGGATCTAGCTTTCTGTTGTTCTCTGGCAAACTTAGCAAGAACAACACACAAAATGTTCGGTCATAATCTTTTCTGTGGCAGATTTTTGCAGGAGTTAAAAAGTACAAAAAATAATGGTGTTTTTCAAAAATGTTTCAGTAGTTTGTAATACAAGCTACAAGCAGTGTGAGTATATAACCCCTTTCTTTTCCAAGTAAAGAGTATCATATTATTAGCTCTCAGTTGCGTCCTTGTGGTGGTAGAAGCAATGAGAGAACACATTTGTCACAGGTCATGTCATCTAGAAAGGCTAATGCTACCTAAGTGCTCACCTCAAGGAGAGTTACTGAACAGCTGAGACTGCTTAAGAAGCCAGAGCAGATTTAAGTATCAAGAAGCTACACCCCACCTGTAGTACTCTGTCCAGCTCTGGGGCACCAACAGAAGAAGGACACGGACCTGCTGGAGCGGGTCCAGAGGAGGCCACGAAGATGCTCAGGGGCTGGAGCAGCTCCCCTGTGAGGACAGGCTGAGAGAGTTGGGGGTGTTCAGCCTGGAGAAGAGAAGCTCCGGGGAGACCTTAGAGCGGCCTCCCAGTGCTGAAAGGGGCTGCAGGAAAGGTGGGGAGGGACTCTTGGTCAGGGGGTTTAGGGATAAAATGATGGGTAGCAGTTTTAAACTGAAAGAGGGAAGATTCAGATTAGATCCAAAGAAGAAATCCTTCCCTGTGCAGGTGGTGAGGCCCTGGCAGAGGTTTCCCAGAGCAGCTGTGGCTGCCCCCTCCCTGGCAGGGTTCAAGGCCAGGCTGGACGGGGCTTTGGGCAACCTGGGCTGGTGGAAGGTGTCCCTGCCCAGGGCAAGGGGGTGGAGCTAGATAACCGTTAAGGTCCCTTCTAACCCCACCTGTTCTATGATTGTATAAACACATGTCCTCTGCTATATATAGGCCACCCACATTAGAAAAAAAAAACAACTTTAAATTGCTTTTTAAAGTTCTCTAATTCAAATCTTCTTATAGCATAAAAACATTTACACACCTTAACAGTAAAAAAGCAAAAGTTTTGCCAATCTACAGGATACACCTGCATCTCCTATCTAAAGTGAAACAGGTAAAATTGTAGAGTACTGTTCAAACACATATCCCACCTGTATGGGGAAAAGTTTGGATAACTCCATTGCAAGTATATTCCTCCACCTGCCACCAGTACATATGTACTCTGGACATCATTTTCAGGATCAAAAGTAACAGAAGATTCTCCTTTTCCACTTGAATACAGAGGAATATTTAAGAGTACATGTCAAAAGCAGACCTTAGGGCTTTGAGCTGCTGTAGACTCCCTAAGTCAAAGTCACAAGACTTACTGTGGTCAAACCTAATATGAAAAATGAAAAATTACAATTAAATATCCATTTGTCCCTTTCTCTTGCAGATTTTTCCAAGCCTATAGTGTAACTCATCTGATTTGCCAATGGAATCACTTTTAATTTTCTACTTTAGTATTCTCAGAACATCAGTATCTACCCTTATATTCAACTGAACATATGTAGATTCCCAGCTTCTCCTGATCTTCTTCCCATCTATGATCCTTCCATTTACTATTATCTATATTTTCTTTCACTGCAATGCTCTATGCTAACTTTTTTTCTTTTTTTTTTGGCAGTGGTTTTGATGTAAACCCCAGTCTAAAAGTGAGAATTGGGCAAGGAAACACGTTCACTTTCTTATAAAGACAAGGGAAAAACAAAGACAAGGAAAGAAAAGAACAGCCAAAGAAGATCTTTGATTTTGGGTGATGATGAGGGCCACATTTAGTACTATTTTGATTATTTGCAATAAAAGATTTTAAGCATTCTCCTCTGTAAGGTATGGAGATGTGAAGAAAAGGAATACCAGAAATTATTGCAAATTAAATATTAGAGATAACAGAAATAAGGCAATCTCCTACAGACAGATCTTGGTATATTACACACGGTGTATCATACTGTGAACAACTCCTACGGTAAAAATAACTTGGGATATCAAACCTTTCTGTAGCTATAAACCAACACGGAGATAGAACTGAAAAACTTCCACAAAGCTATTAAAAAATCATTGAAAGAACAGATCAGCTGTGAGTTACCTCTTGAGAACTAGGCTATATAAATATTTTTTTTACCACTTTGTGCTATGTATTTTTTCCTTCCTTTTCAGAGTTTTGGCATTAACTGGCAATACACGGCAGGGAACTGTGTGCCTCAGAGTTTTACTGCAACCTCAGCATAATGATACTGGGTGAAGAATGCAGCTTGTGGTGTGTACAGACACACACCTTGGTACTGCAGGACAATGGCAACTGCTAAACATGTGTCGGGACTGTGGCTACACTTTGGAACAGACCAGTTGTATTTTTACTCTGACTGTCCCAAGGTTAGCGTGAGATCATTTCCTTCCAAAAGCCAAAAACCCACAGTGGTACTAAGGAAGGGACCATCTTTAAGTTTACAGGATGTTTGCTTTGCCTGGACAATCCCAAGCAGAAGATACCATTGACAGTATGTTCAGAGACAGCCCCGTTTTGTTCTCCCTCTCAGTACTGATCGTTTTGTCACTGGGGCTGAGAAAAAACAGAATCTGATCCAAAACTATCAAATACCAAAAATTCACAGACACCACTGAGGTGAGTATTCACAACACAGAACCTTCTGTTCTGGGAAGCTGCCATGCGACTCACCACCCCGTCTCCATTCCCTCTCCAGGTTTTCAAAATAGCAAATGCTAGTTACGGACGGCTTTTGTAACTCATGTTCTTGTCAGCAGATGAGGAATTATTCAGCAGTATTCCCTGATTTTAAATAATGAATAAAGAACCCAGCAAGTTGTTACAGATAGTTCATAAACAAAAAAGTGGCAGAGCTCATTTAATAAATTATTCATTCTGAATTATTTTGCTAAATCTAATATACAGTACCTATACATATGGGAGGGAAAGAGAGAACATTAACAGCTTTTAGACATATTTTAGAAATGTTCATGTCAATTGTATATAATTTTCAAGGTTAATGGCTTTTTGATACATAATAATGGAACTCCCATTTATTGTACATATCCTAGTTGTAAAACCTGTTTCATTTGCATAATCATAAATTGCAGTTGAGCAATCCTCAGCATGTGGTTATTCATTTGATGAAAATGTAAATTTCAATTTTATTTTTGTTCAATTGCATACACACTACATTTACTGAATATGAGAAAAAGCATTTTAATTTAACCAATGAATTCAGCTCATTACAATCTACTAAGAACATTGAGTAACCCAGAATTTTGTAACAAAATGCATTTTTAAGCAATGATTTTAAATTAACGTATCTTAATTTTATGTTTTCACACCTAGAAAAAGTTAAGTTTATTTTTATGCAAATTAAATTCCCTTTATAATGTAAGATTGCACCACCATTCCAGATGCAAAATTAGTTCAAAAGAAAATTCAATTTAAAACATAATTAAAAGAAGACATTTAAAGCTAACATTGAGTGAAATCTCTGGAAAAAAATGGTTTCTCATACTTGGGACCTAAAAGAGACTCAGATGTAAAAATGAATACGCAGATCAACAGAACTGCTTACACAAGGGGAGAATCTAGGCCTGGCTGTGTTGGAAGGGTAGCTAAATATATGGTTTTTTCACTTGTAAACTGGATATATTACATAGAGGCATTCCTGAGAGACAACAGCCATAAACTATCTTGTAAAAGTCTTGCATACAAACCTGGTTCAAGAACCTTACTTTACCTGTTTTGAAGACAAGAAACTTCAGAGATACAGAGAAACTTAGAAGAAATGAAACTTGTGTCCTGCCTCCTCCGGTGATGTTGCAAGTCTCTATTACTGATATTAATGTGCACTGTGATTGAGCCAGTGAAGCAACTCTCATCATGTAGTTAATGAGACCTCACTCATCATCAGAGTGTGGGTATTTCCAAGCTACAGATGAGAGCAACAGGTGGGGACTGTGATCCTCAAAGGGACCATTTAGTTGACTGAAATTAATTTGCTCTGACATTATAACTACTATTTCTAATTAAGCCAAGTTCACGATCTTTATAGAAGAGAAGTAAAGCTTAGAAAGATGAACAAGTCCAAACATTTTGAGATAATATAAGTAAAATTTCTACTGAAGCAACTTTGGACTTAATTAAAAATGTATCTGATAATCACAGTAATGGGCCTTATTTTAATAAATTATTTTTATTGCATATCTTGCAAATATTAACCTGGATTCCATTTCTCTTCAGAGGTAGCACAAGTAGAAGTAATTAAACTTCACAAATTGATAAAATCTAGCATTGGAATTCCGTGCTTGCTTTGGTTTTTCCAAACATTTTCTCACCTCCTCCAAAAACCCAAGCGTATTCCTCTGAATTGTTTACCTGAAGCCACTGCTTTCCTCTGACTTTACAATAGATTATCTCTAGAAACAACTCTACAACAGCTATAGACATGCAGACATACTCCTCCTCTTCACCCATAAATCCTGACTGGATAGAAAAAGATGATTTGGGACAGCTATCCATAATATCTTGATGTCCCACAGCTCAGTCAGGCAAGTAAGTGGAACATCAAGACACACCAAAAACATTTAGTGCATATAGATCCACTTGATGGTGATAAAGGTCAGTCGGTGCACGTGCAGTAAAACATCTACTCATCACACAGGACCTGATGTAACACAACATGAGTTCAAAGCTTTCTGGGCACACAAGATCTGCTATGCATGTGCTCCATCTGTGACCCACATGTATACCCAACACAGCAGGAAAATTTTGGACTTCCTATGCATGCTCTGTAAACCAAAGGTCATCACAAAATTACACCATTATGAGCCTTTGTTATATCTGGTCTGATAATGTCTGATATGAATGAGCTGAGACGTTTGGATTACAGCACTTGCTACAAGCCAATACTCATAACAGGACCAAGTGTCCCTGCCAATTGCTAGAATAGCTGGCTTGGACGAACGAAAAACATTCAAAAAAGAAGAGTGAAATATGTTTTGCCTTCGCTCCAAAACTGAGGAGATTCACAGTCATAAAACCATGTGGGTTTCCTTAGGCAACTCATTGCTGAATTTCTCTTTCCTGACCTGTCTCATGAAATTCCAAGGTATATTTCTGGCAAAACCAATGGATTTTGATGACTGCTGTACAATACAAATAGTGTTTAGATATATTTTTCCGGTAGAATAAGTATTTTCCTTTTTCTTAGAAATGATAGTTCTAAGCAGAATGCAATGAATTTAAAAAGTAAAAATCATTGCTCAACTTGTCTACAGTATCTTTAAATCTATACATATAAGTATACATATGTTTACCCACAGCATTCAAAATCCTAATCTACTATGTAGTATAGAGAGTTCCCTTATTTTGTGATCACCTAAAGTAAACTGAGAAGAGATACTAAAGAAGCAATGGGCACATTTCTAGAAAGAGGGATCCCTCCTAGAAAAGAGAGAGATGAACAGCTTGGCCAGCTGGCATTTCTCTCAGATGATCTGGCATGCTACTTACACAAGCTAATTTTCATGGCCGTGGTTGAGGTCTTTGCTGGGCATTCTCCAGGCTGCTGTGCTAAGCCTCGTACCAGACTGCAGGGCTCCCTTCATCAACACAGTCCCTGGCTCTCAAAGCCATGGCACGCTTTTGGGCACAGTCTCCCTTCAAAAGCAGAGCCATGCTTTGTCAAGAATGTAATGCTTTGAGATCAAGCTGGCAGTAGAACCATGGTAAGCAGGTAAACTGAGTGGCACCTAAAACCAGAGTGATTTCCTATGCACTTCACACTGTGTTACCCTGTAAAGAGTGGAATTGCTGAATTTCACAGAAAAACAGTAAGGTATAACAAAAAGAATAGTTCATAAAACCTACTAACCTATCACTTTGGCGGGTGGCATGATTTGGCAAACCAAATTAAGAGCTCTGAGCTCAGTTCCTTATATTCTAAGCATCTCCTTGTTTGATTAAGACAACTCAATTAATTTGTATTTGTCCCAGTTTCTCCTATGTATGAAATTAAAGTATTATTATTATTATTATGGACAAAAAGGCACAACATAAAAATATGGATTAAAGAGAAAATGAGAACTGTATAAAAATAATGTAACATTGCTGATGTCAATGCCAAGAACGAAACAAACAAAAATATTCTCTTGGTGTTTGCATTAGCAGCTTCAGCTATCACCAGGGGATTAAACAACATACTGTAGGAGTAATTCAACCAGTGGTTCAATAACTTAATTGAGCAAACATGTTTAATGCTTAAGTTTTTCCATCCCATGAAATAAATACACATTTCCAAGCCAACAAAGCCTCCCACATGCCCAACTGAGAAGTCATGCTGTTATTTCCATCCCCTCCTGCTGGACCACACCCTCACACAGTGCCCCAAAGGCAGTGGGTTTGCTCCATATGTCACTGGGTCTAAGCCATCCTATTTGCTTGCATGGCACTATTTGTATCAAATCTGTTTTTCAATGTACTGCATGATAAAGACATTAAAAAAACCAACCAAACAAACAAAAAAAAACACCACCAAAAACCAAAACCCCATGACCATTAATTGCTGCATTTCTGACAAACCTGACTAGGAAATTCAGTGTGTGCAACTATAGCTGCAAACTGAGAGCTACCTAATGAAACAAAATGTAATTGCTTGAGTGAAAACGGAGGCAGCATTCTCATATAAGACCACCATGAAATGCTTCAGCATTTATATACATAACACAACCACAACGAAATTTTGTCTTTGTACTTTCAAATGACATTGGATTCTATTTAATTATGTACATAAATAATGGAGAATATTCATTTTCTTGTATTCCATTACTGTTATTTCTTTGTTTATACATTATTTGCCAGGTTCACTCTGAAAAGAAAAAGGATGGCCCCTCCTCCAGGTAGTTTAGAAACTGAGAATGACAGAAATAGAAAATGGAGGGCAACTATTCCAGTTTCACTATTTTGAGTCCAAATCTAATAGAAAAAGAAGACCAGGGTATAAAATTTGTTCTAAATTGAAAGGCAGATCCTCAGCTGGTACAAAATGCAGCTATGCCAACTGACCAGATCCAACCGATGACAGAGCCCTGAATTTTCATACATCCTATCAAATGCTGTCAGCAAATTCACTGCACTGGAAAAAAAAAAAAAAACACCAAAAAAACCACACCAAACCAAAAAACATAAGCAGTAACTTACCAACGAAATTAAATAGAATACTAAATCCCATATACTATATCACGTACACATTTTTTTCACTTGAGGGCAAAGTCAGGCATCATTTTTGCCATTACTGGCAATTCTAACTTCCTCTCTGCAAAGCTCTGAAAATGTTCTAGGCTGATACACTCCTTGTTAACTATGTCTTGAAAGATCACAGATATAAATTTCACTTTCTTTCTGCTACACTCAGAAATAAATTGAAGAACTGTTTAAAATAAGAAATTAAATTACCAAAACAAGCCTACTTTTAAAATTTAATAGAGTATTCCATTGGTTATTACCTCAAAGAATTTTTATGCCACAGGACTACAATGGTAGTACAATCACAATTCAGTATTAGTTACAAGGCAAGCAGCACAATTATTCAAATGTGACCTATTTTTATCTTAGAGACAGTTTTTCAATTTTGAATTCTGCCTTTATTGAAATGAGGATGAACTTTTTATAAGATTTAAAGATAATGTGCTGGGTAGGATCATGGAGACAAACATATTCCCTCCAGCAGCTCATGTTTCTTGCTATAACAACACATAAAACACAGCTAACCTTTAACAGCAAACCTAAGATGTTTGGAGAACCTGGACTTCCTTTAACACAGCAGTATCTTTCATCTCTGAAGGAAGATAATACAGCGAATATGGTTATGTAACCCAGAAGCTTCAACCAGAAAAAAAGAAAAAGGTAATAGAAGACGCAACTGGCAAAATAATTCTAATGAATATGTTTCACCTTTACCCTAATGTAAAAATGTGAGGCTCTTGAATAACCATCTAGATTTACATACCATGAGTCAGAATATAATTGTAACCTATTCACAGCTTCAGCATCTAATCAAACTGCAACATTCTCATGAATCACACGCTTCAAGCCATACTCAACTGCAAAAGCAGCTTCACTAGGCAGCACAGACAAATGAGGGTTGTGGAGGGTTGACCCTGCCTGGATGCCAGGTGCCCACCAAAGCTGCTCTATCACTCCCCCTCCTCAGCCAGACAGGGGAGAGAAAACATAGCTAAAGCTTGGGTCGAGGTAAGGACAGGGAGAGATGACTCAGCAATTACCATCATGGGCAAAAAGATACAACTTGGAGAAATTAGCTTAATTTACCAATCAAATCAGAGCTGGATAATGAGAATAAAACCAAATCTTACAAATAACTTCCCCCTACCACTCTCTTCTTCCCAGGCTGAACCTTAGTCCCCGTTTCTCTGCCTCCTCCCCACCAGTGGTGCAGGGGCACAGGGGTTGGGGGTCGCAGTCAGTTCACCACAAGTTGTTTGTGCTGCTCCTTCCTCCTCAGCGGGAGGACTCCTCACACTCTTCCCCAGCTCCAGCGTGGGCTTCCCACGGGGTCACAGCCTCCGTCAGGCACATCCCCCTGCTCTGGTGTGGGGTCCTCCCCGGGCTGCAGGTGGGTCTCTGCTCCCCGATGGATCTCCCCAGGTGCTGCACCAGGGCCTGCAGGGGAATCTCTGCTCTGGCACCTGGAGCCTCTCCTCCCCCTCCTTCTTCACTACCTTGGTGTCTGCAGAGTTGTTGCTCTCACATATTCTCACTCCTCTCTCCTGATGAAGCTTCCATCACACAGGGTTCTTTCCCTTCTTAAATATCCCAGAGGCTCTACCCCCATCGCTGATGGGCTCAGCCTTGGCCCCCAGCGGGTCCGTCTTGCAGCCGGCTGGCATCGGCTTTGCCAATTGACCATGGGGGGAGCTTCTAGCAGCTTCTCACAGAAGCCACCCCTTCAGGGGCTTTCAGAGTTCAGGCTGCCTTACTCAGCTCCAGCAACCCTCCTGATGTCACAGGTCTTTTCTCTTCAGTCTGCAGAGCGGTGAAGCGGTTCTGCAAGGGCACCTCAGGCTTCGGGGGAAGTCTCTTCCTCTGCAGGTTCGTACAAGCTTCCATTCTTCTGCATTACTGGCCTCCCCCCCTTCTGTGTGTGTCAGGGGGGGAGTTTTCGGATGTTTGACCACGGGCTGTGGGTCCACTGCAGACTGCACTTGGAACCAGCTATCTCACTCCTTCCCAGCCTCCCCGATGCTACGCAGCCTTCTGACCACCACCTCCTGTAGCCCAGCCACCTGCTGCAGGAGCCCCGGTCTGCTGCCCGTCCCTGCGCCAGGAGGAAGGTCTGGGCACGTCCTGCAGTCTAAGGTCTGCACTGCAGCCCCTCCCTCAGCACCTCTGGGTGGAGGCATTGGCTACCGCTGGGGTGGATGGTGCAGACCCCCAGCTGGAGCTGCACCCTTTGCTCTCAGCCTTGAGGGTGAGGCAGGGTGAGTGCCCTTGACCTATGCAGATGGTCACAGAACAGTGTGCCATCGCAGGGTTACGCCAACTACAAGCCTCTCCACTTGGCCAGTGGAACATCCCTCCTTCCAAGAGGTGCCTGTCCTGCGCGCCCTCCCGTGCCAGGCGCCAGCTGCCCGCTCTGTTGGCAGCACTCCCTGGGGCTGCCTGTCGTGGGACTGGGGGTGGCCGCAGGTACTTCTCACCCTGCCCATGCCTCATCAGCCACTCTCTCGCAAGAGCTGCAGGCCCCTGGCAGGTCTCCGCGCTCTCTTGGGGTTTCCCCAGCTCAGCAAACTTCCCCTTGTGTGCTCCAATCCCCCCCCCACGCCGCTACAGAATTTATAACAATTCTTGTGTCAGCTCATCTCAGAGACCTGATTTCAGAACTATTGTGCTCCAAAACCAGAGGATAAGTAAAGCTTCCAGCCAAAGAAATATGACTGAACAGAAATTTATGCAAGGATCATTTGGCAGACATTAAAATAAGCTTACAGACAGATTCATAATACTTACCATAGGCAGTGAAGTTATATATTCCAAGAGCTAAAAAGCAGGCTTCTGGCCCCAGCTAAAGTCACATGTTTTTATTCCCTCAACAGAAAAGAGACAAGTACAGAGACTTCCAGAAAACTCAGGTATTTTCACATCTAAATTCAGAACCTGTGAGATGGATCTGGCTCATGATGGAGACTAGTTCTCTAGCTGCTCATGCTTGGCTTTGAGATGCATATTTTTCTCACATTTCATGAAATTTGCAAGCAAAAATAAAATTACCTATTAAGTTACAAAATCTCATTTAAAACCTCTAAAATGTTCCCTTGGCTTCTGACAAATTCAACAGACAGGTCCTAAGACCAGCACTTGACAGTCTCCATCTTAAATCCTTTTTATTGAACTCCACAGACTGTTGTATGATCTCAGCATGGTTGTGTATGGACTGTAATTCTCTATAGGAAGCTCTGAAAAAGTTTTCCCAATTTCATCTGAACCAGTCCACACTCAAAAGTTGTGTCTGAAGTCAATGGCAGTCAGAAGTGCCCGAGTAATGATGAGGATTTGGATGTTAACTTTGTACTGTTAGAAAGAAACAGAGCAAACTAACAAAGCCTCAAGTTTCTAATTAGTGAGGCTATAAGGTTGCTGCAAGAGAACAACCAAATGCAGGGTCTGTAAAATAACACCATGTTCTTTCCAGCACTTTATATTCTCAATGGGCCTGATCCAATCCTTATTCAGAAAACATTTCACAGATTTCAGGCACGTTGCTATGCAGTGATCTGCGATCTGTTTCATTAATCCAGAAAAATTCTAACTAGAAACACAACACCCTTTGATAATCCCAAAGCACAGCAATGAAGAAGAATGTTTACTACTATCTAGTGAGCCATACATAATATAGCTCATCATCAAACTTCCTTCCTGCAGCAGCAGTAAAAGAAATCTGCAATATCTCTTGAATCTTCCACAAATATTGGTCTAAGTATAGAGATAACAGAGGCAAATTAGACGCTGTGGCACTAAAATAACAAATGTACCCAATAAGGATTACAAAGCAAGGCAACCAAAAAGCTCGTGTGTATTTTTACAGTCAGAGCATAACAATTTCAAGTCCATTCTTTGTATGCTGCAGGAAGGTGGCCCAGTCTGATTTCGCAGGAGAACAACTGTAGGTGCAAAAGAAACATCACAGATGTGCCCACAGAGAGACCTGAGCTTCAGTGCTCTGCTCCTCTGGTACAAGGCCAAACTGTATTATAGACCCATCTGAAACAGGGGATCGTTCCTAGGGCGGAAAGATTAGTATTGTGTACGGGCATGTTCTATTTTCCTATCTAACTTTTATTAATATTTTAGTATCAAGACTGTTTCTGCTGTATAGCACTAAGACATTTAAAGTACAGACTAATTATGACTGGCAGGCTGATTTAAATAAGACTGGTTACAAATCAGTTTATTGTAACAAAAATATAATGTCGCATTTTGGATATTTAGCACTGTACAATTTATCTTTACAATTGTACCTTTATAGTATTTTTGCTGAACTATCTCTGCAAAGCCTTTAATGCTAAATTCTATCATACCATCTTCCCTCAGACTTAAATGTATTTCAGGCACTGAAAAAAAAACCTGTCTTACAGAATATGGCAAACTCTTCCCTATTATACAACTATTTCCCTTCTAATTTTATTCATCTGCATAAAGGTAACATCTACATCTGTCTCAATTTTTATACACCACAGTGAATATGAGTTTAAACAAACAGTGCTCTACCCTTGCCGTGTGGAGAAATGCATGCATGGAGGCAGAGCAGAAGAAGAGGTGAGTTTTCCAAATAGCCCACTCTGCTGGTGTACAGCATGTGTCACAAATCCTCAGTTGATTAAGAAAACCAAACACAGGAATGGTTCTCTGCAAGTAAGTCAACAAACAGAATTTGAGTTTTGTAACCTGTGAACTATAAAAACATTGTAAGCAAGTACAGACACAGCTGAGCCAATATATAATTATCTCAGCTCAGGACAGTAACACAGAGATGATGACTTCAGATATGTAATATGTGAGGAGAAGACAGCAATATACTTTAGCTTAGGTTCCTGCCTTTTAGTGCTCTTAGCCCAAACCAGCATATTATGGACACAAAGTGGGGAAGAGACTCTGGTAATATTTCTTTGAAGCTACAACTGCATTCAGGTAGTCTGGGTTCACCTCTCTTGCACTGACATCTCATGAATGAGCTAAGAAACAAATCTGCAAATTTTGAGTAAATACTGGAGCGCTTGCAAAAAATGAGTTCATAATTCAGAAAGACCAGATATTAAGGATGGAAATCAAATCAGAAGTTTTACAGTCACCAAGCTATGGGAACACCAACCACACGGCTCTTAAATTCAATCAAAAGAGCCAGTGCAATTCGAGTTAGGTAAACCAAGCACTTGTAATTGATTTATTCTGCATTTAATTTGCAGATACGGATTAAGATTTGTTAGTTGACATGATTCAGAGAAAAATAAAAAGTATATATTGGTTGCTGACAATTTATAAGGGGAAAAAGTGCTGAAAGAGTAATATAAAACAGTCACTTTGAATTACAGATTTCCTCTAGAGCATCTGCTGGGAGTCATTTCTGGGTACACAGAAAGTACAGTTTTGGTTAATAAAATGGAATGTGCTAGAGTACAAACCCCGTATTCATAAACCCTGCCCCTTCCCACAACGTCTAGGTGGTTGGACACATCTTCTGAACTCACATGTTATAGACAGCACAAAGTATAGCTTTATTAAAGTTAATTCTGTCTCTGATATTATTCAAACATGCACAATGCAAATATTTTCTGCAGGAGCTAGTTCCGAATGATTAAATCAGGCATCTCCAATGCTGACAGATACTGAGAAGATTCAATAAAATAGAATCACTCTGGGCTCCGCCACCCTCTGTAATCATTGGGCAAAAAATGTGCTTTTCCTATTACTGCTAAAAGATGTCTTTTTGAATGGAAATTAAAGTATGTGTTATTTAAAAGGCCACAAGAGATCAATGTATATTTACGTGTGTATATGGGAAACATATATATTGATATTCATTAACTATTCACTAGAAGTGTTTGTTTTCTGATACCTTAGAGTACCTCGGGTAATGATAAAGAACAGACAACGCTGACACAGAAACTCAAATTTATAAACACCACTGAAGGCAGTGGTTTCTAGTGAGCAAGAGATATGTGGATTTAATTCAAACCTGTACCACTAACCTGCTGCATGGCCAAAGGGGAATTGCTTCCCTCTTCTGCGCCCTGCACTTGCCCAGTCCATGAGGATGGCAAACTGCAGGAAAGGAGAGACTGCTGAACTTGCCACAGACGCCTCCCACTCTGGTGGATCCTCTACATTACAGAAATCAGATGAGAAACACAGGGAATACAAGTCCATTTCCATCACTAAAATATATCTCCATCAGGAAAACACGGTGACGCAATGCACTTCATTGTAAGAATTTCTGTGATAACCAGAGACAGAGTCTAACCACGTATGTCAATGTGTCAATACACAGTGTGCTTTGGAACAACTGACTCAATCCATAATCACCAGGCATCAAACCAAGGATGGGATCAGTAATTCCTTGCACCAGAGGAAGGACACAGAGTGGAGTTTTCAAACTCCAAGAGAAACATTTCTGACCTAATGCACTAGAGAGTTAGCTATTGGGCTCATGAAGCTACCAGCAGGATTTCCTGAATGGCAGTTAAACACCTCTAAGCTGCTTTTAACATGTATCCTGTTAAAGTGACCAGACAGATTTTCATCAGAACTCTAAAACACTCCAAGTTCCTCCATATAAGCAAACTTCAGACCTCTGCAGTGTTATGTTAATCCAGTTACTGTAACCAAATTCATTGCCACCTGTGCTTTTTTCTTTCTAAAAGTATAGATTTTTATCTGAAATAGAAAGCGTGCTCCATGCAATGTCATACTGACCAGAGAGCTTTCTATAAAACCCAAAAGAAAGCTACTTCTACAAGTTCCTCCTAAGCAGAAACTAAGTTTTGGAAAACATTACAGTTAAAAGGTTGCACATATGCTTATGAATTTGGCATTTCTCCCCCTTTCTCATTAATGATACTTATATTAATGAAGGCTGTAGGAGAAAGAGGTCTCCCTTTTGTTCACTGTTCCTCATCTGAAGTTTTAATTATAACTTTGCAACTTCACAATTACTATGAGGTTGTGATGACTGCAAACCCAGAAGAGGAGTAGCAGAAGGGATCACTGCATACAAATATTCTGTTACTCTGCAGTATCTTAAATATTTCTGATTTAACAAGCAAGGACAGAGGAAAAGTATCTATGTCAAATAACCTGAATTTATCAAGTTTTCCATGAAATGCAAATGCCTTTAGAGGTGAAAGAGTTTTGATTAGGAGATTTGAAGATGCTGGATATGCATTACGAGGATGCTGGATGTGCAACATTTCTCAAACTATATGCAACGAAGTAGTCTGCAAACTATTTTCTTGTTAGAAATTCTCAGAATCTCTGACAAACTGCACTGCAGGCATGGCACACTAAGTCACTAACACTGTAATTAGCTGCTTTATAACACAGTGTGACTATAGTCCTCAGCTGTGAGATAATGAAATAAAACATTTCTAATATTACTCTCACAAATATTAATATGGAAAGTGGATATATTAGCTTTCAAGAGAACAGAGATTTAGCCTAGCATGGAAGCACTATGAAAAAAAGGGTAAAATAATTTCTTTTCGGCAGCAAAGAATAGAGGCTGCAGTATGAGAAGATAAAACATACCTGAGGAATACAAATTTTTTTTATACAATTTGATGATTATTTCTTTCAACAGTAGTCTGTCTTTCTTTGCTTTTCTCTTCATACCACAACATCTCTTGAGCTGCATGCCCAGCCAGGCTGAGGAACTGAGCAAGGTTAAAGCTCTGCCCCTACTTTTCAGGTCAGGTAGTTTGAAATTCACTGCAGCCCCTGATCCAGTCCTTGCCACTGCTCACATAACACAGGGGGCCAGCAGCCTGGGCTGAGGGACTGGAGCAGCACAACCAGACTGCTGCCCTGCGCACAGGTGGTGCTGCACCCACCACCGAGCTGTGGCCCCACACCGGTGCGAGCCCCCTCCCCAGATCCCCGCTATTCCAACTGCTGTCCCAAGCAGCTGTTCTGGACAAGTGGGGACAGAGCTCCAAACTGTACGAGGGAATAAGATACCACTGTGGCTGAGGCACTGGGCTAAGGATCAAGACATCTAAAGTGAAGTTCTCTGGTCTGCTGTAGCCTTACTTAGTCCACCTTAGGTCTGCCAAGCAGTCTCTCCATCTCCCACTTCCCTGCAGGACAAGTGACTCAGACCTTCAAGTATTTCAACCTCAGAGGCAGGCACACTCTTTTACTCCCTGTTTGTGATGTCTCACGTGAGCAGCAGGGCCTCCGTACACTACTGTAACAGAATAACAATAAGGATCCTTTTCAAATGGCACTTGCACGTACATGTAGCTCAGGGTGAACATGATGGACAGCTATACACAAGTGAGGATTAGAAATTAAAAGAGTAGGAGAGACAAACTATCTGCTAGCAGCTGATAATACTGCAGGGGAACAGTAGGAATAAAACACTGCAGAAGAGTTGTCAACTTTCCTCTCTTCCTCTGTGGTGGGATTAGTAGAAAAGGTTAGACTATACATTATCCAAGAGTCATTCTAATGATGTATCACTTGGAGGTTTTCATAAAATTAATCTCTCAATAATAAGACATAATACAGGTTTCATGCATACTAGGTAATTAAAGAGCTTGATGAATAGATGAAAGAGTGAGTGTTCTGGATCCTTAAACAAATCACAGCTTTAAATTTCATTAATTTTAAATTTACTCCAAGACCTAATTTAAAATTGGCAAAGCTTCCCTACCACTGAAACCAGAAATCATTAAATAAAACTCAATTGTATTATTTATTGTTGTCTCAGGCCAATAAAATACATCAACTTACAATATCGGGATGACAAAAATATGAAAAAAAAATCTACAATATTAAAAATAGTTTGAAAAATTCACTGCAGCTCTTGGTTGAAAATTTAAACACGATAATCAGTTCACAGATACTTTCTCAGCCTTTTCATTTTCTAGCCTGTGCCTAGGGCTACCACACTGAAAGGTTTGTAATAATTTAGCCATCATCTCCTAGAGTTTCGAGGGAGGGGAAGGCAAAGAAAGAGATTACTGATTCTATCTAGTTTTTAGGCAAAGGAAACCATGCAAAACATTTACTAAAGTCTGCAGAGGATATCTGAATGTGTGCAGCACTCTGAAAAAACATGACCTGAGTAAAACAGACACTGTTTAAAGCAGTTCTTCAAGGTTTCAAATTGTAATCAGAGTAAAAACTGTAAAATGCAAATAGGGAAAACCACAAGAGAACAGTAGTGGCTCATAACTGGGAAAATAGTAACTTAAAATGGAATCAGGAAAAAAACACAAGTGATTACGAAGTAATCTGAGAAGACAGTGTGGAATTAACTGTCTGGGGCAGATCTTGTGGTTTGGTACCTCAGGCAATTGTGTTGGTTTAACAGCCTGAGAGCCCCCAAACTGTGCCATCTCAGCTCTGCCAGCACCCCATCCCATCCCTTTCTCTAGCCTTGCTGCCATCAGTAGCTCACCAAGACAACAGGGAACATTTTTCTTTTGCCGAGTTCATTTTCTGGTGGTTTAGTGAGCCGACCAGGCAAGGAGCACCTTGTTCAGCAGCAGCAGCAGGCTTGGCAACGTTTGCTACCCCACTCTATTAACCTTCCCCTCATCCTGCCACACATGTACACAACCCCATGGACATCAGGGCAGTTTTTGTTCTTATTGAAGACATATTGTTGAATTAAGATCTAGCTCTGAAGTAATTAAGTGCACTCCTGTTTTTCAGAAATACAGGAGTGATTAAAGTCTGCCCTGGTGCTTTTTGGAATTCAGGTCTAATAATCTTTGTTATGTCTATTCCTTTTGAGATTAGTTGGTGATGCTTCTCCCACAGATGCCCGATGCATGCATTTAACACAGGAGCGCAATAACCTAAACTGCCCTTATGCTACAGTCCTATGTAATGCCTTTGCAGATTCCGTGCACTTCTTTCTAGGTCTATTTTCTTTATTTGTTTTATTATCCTCAGATATTAGCTTGACAAATCTTTGCTTTCCTTCAGTAGGTCACCAATGAAAGTGAACAGTTTTCTTAGACTTTTCCTTGTTCTCTTATGTAAACCCATAGAATAAGATTATCTTTAACTGTTGGCATAACTCTCACTCATGCAAATGCAGCAGATGAAGGGAGAAGAGGGAAGAGCCTTTTCACAAGTGGTGCCTGCTGGCAAATATCCAGCTTATAGACTTCCTATTGTTTTGCTAATAAATAGAAGCTTGAATTATCAGTTTGCTGGAGCTGCACTGAAAAAAAACCCTTCTGGATTTCATCACCGATAGTATCTTTTATTTGATGACAATTCTCATACCTATTTGTTTCTCTAAACTGTAAGACTAAAAGAGCTTAGCAAAGAAACTATAGTACATCACTGTGCTTTGGTGAACACCACTGTCTGAATGCAGCTCCCAGGCTTGAAGTGTCCTTGACCAAAGCAATTTTATAGCCTAGAATTGGAATAAAGCAGATTGACTTCCTAATATTTAGAATAACTCCAAACAAACATTCTGACTGCCAAAGGGATCAAGACACACTGAAAAAAAGCATTGATAAACAAATAGACTGAGAATCTGTGATGCTCATGAGACGCATAAGCGACTTCTTGCTGAAACAGCAGAAGCTGCAGGTCATCTAAGAGTACTCAGAAAAGATATGTGGGAGTTATGACACTAACAAGAAAAAAAATGAGCAAAGATGGATTGAAATACACAGTCTGCAGATCTTCAATTAAAATGTTGATATCAGAATTCTTTTAGTATTTTCATAGCTGAAACACTTTAATAGGGGCTTTAAACAAGTGCTCCCTAGAGACCTATGCTATTAGCACGCTAAAAATCCCAAAATAAAACACAGTTCTGCTAAGAGGCAGTGTTCAAATCTGGATAAAGAAGAATCAGTGTGTACCCCAATCTTTCTCCATTGCCAGAAGTATTACTTAGACCGCTACTGCAGTGTCTCTCATGTGTTCACATCTGACACCAAATTACAGGGTCAGGGATATCTGAAAAGACAAGGTGAGTCAAGGATAGCCAAGAGTCACAGAAGGGAACACCCCATTACTTCAAGATGCTATGAAGTGTTACTGTTGCATCTATTAGTGGTCCTGTGCTGAAACAGATGGAGTTAACTGTGTATTTTCATAAGGGCCATTCTTCTTCAAAGAACATACTATTTCATCAAAGGAATAGAATTCTGAAATAACCCACCTCTTCAACTGGCTGATGAAATCCAATTCTACATTTTATCCTCATGAAACTGCACATACAATGAAGCATCAGATCAAGACTGTACCTAGATTATTACTGGCTGGCTTGGACTGAACCCAGACAACAACATGGTATTAATGGTAGATTCAAATAAGCAACTGAGAAGATTTTTATCTACCTTTTGATGGAAGAGTGCATCTTCTTTCCCTACCTCAGTTCAGAGGCTATATTAGATCCTCACAGCTGTCCCTAGGTGCTCCAGTAGCAGTTCTACTGAAGACTGATTTTTATCCCTCTGACTTTGATGAGAAAGGAAAGACCTTTGCTTTCCAGTAATGAGACCTGTATCACGCCTTTTATTTTCACAGACAGGACTTCTTTTAAAAGTTTTAGCTCTGGATTATCACTTAAATAGAATGCACCAATACTGCTGTTTGAGTTTGTAGTCTAAAAGTTTCTAAGTTTCATTTAAGGAGTTATATTGATTTTTAAAGGTCTCAGCCTGGCTGAGATGGCACCTATTTTGTTATGTAATGAGTTAGCAGTTACAGTCAAGAGAAGCACATAATATAATCTCCTTTCTCAAGCAGTTGTTAAATTGTTAGCCAGCATGCAATAGTCACATGTGGATGCTTATTATTCTACCAACAAATACTGTATTTCATTCTGGTTTGCTTGGTATGAACAGTTCACAGCATATTCTTTGTCACTTAATTTCCTGTGTACATGGTGAACACTTAACGAAAGCTCAGCAGGGTGCAGTACAGAAACCTAAAAAAAGAACGTAGAACATAAATCAAATTACTATATTAGATGCTATTACATGTCTTCAAGTTGAAACTAGTATGTACTGATTTTTACAGCTTTCTTTTTATCACAGCAGAAGAGATCAAATTAACTTATTAGGTCAATTCATCCTTTTTGCTGCCCTTGCTGATCATGCAGGAAAACACAGACTGTGAAAGGGAATATGAAAAGGGGCTGTGCCCAGGCGCTGTGGGGAAAGGGCGGGCAGGGAAGCACTACCAGAGCTCTCACTCTGCATTCTCCCTCCTCTGGGCCCTGTGGGGAGGCTGGGTTCATGCTCCCCTGGTAGCTCGATGTGGTAGCACCAGTGTGCCACATACCCTTCACACACACCATTTTCTACTGAGGTGGTATCTGTTCCAGGGCTACCAAATCTGTCCCTTCTTTTCTTCTGTTGATTCTTCCATCTTCCATTTTGTGTTTCTGTGAGAAGGAGATCAGCAATCGTACAGCTTGGGCATTCTTTTTCAGGCAGACAAGGATGAGCAAAGCACTTCCAGTTACCACAGTATGAAACAGACTTTCCTTGAGAGCCTAACCAGACAGCTAGCAAAACAGGGACTGTGCTGGAGGAAACACATCAACAGTGCCTCTATTCCATCAAAAGAAAAACTGAAAAACTCTGAAAACTCCTCTGTTGGGAAAAATGATTTAGTAGATTTTATATTTTTTGATGAATAAATTAGGCAGTTTCAAAATTTACAATTAAATTAGGATGCAACCAATTATCCTCTATTCACAGCCTGCTTTAATTTCTTCACTTCAGGATGTCTTGAAAAGTTTTATGCTTACGGAAAACTACTGAATGCTTTTATGCAACTAAATCCCAGGTTTCCCCTTTGCATTTTTGTACCAATACCTCTGCAAATATTTCAGGACTTTTCAAAAATTAAGATGAAGTAGAACACCATCAGTGCAAAGAGGTGCAAGAAAAGCACACAGAAAGAGGAAAGATTTTACATAATTCTTCTTAGTATATTGCAAATATAAATTCTATGTAAATGGCCTTTTGCTTGCACTGCAGTTTCCTAGAGTTCAACACCGCACTCGTCTACTGGTTGCAATGACTTACAGTCAGGATATGAACAAAATTTACTGGTACCTACAAAATGTTTTGGAAAATAATTGTACCACAGTTTGTCTCCATATTTACCTGACTGCATAACCAAACAGAATTCATCAGACAATCTGTAATGCTTGTGGGAAGCATGGGACAAAGAAAATAGTAGAAAAGAGTTGAAGAAGATGCTTTAAAATGGAGAATATTAGTCAAGGAAGAGATAGCAGCAGCAGATCAGAAAGACACATGTTGGATTTCAAAGGTACCAAAGGCCAATGTAAGGCTAAAGTGCTAGAGCCTGAGCACATGCCTTGAAAACGCCCTGATTTCCACAGGTAATAAATACCTATTGACATCTTGACATCACCTCCACGCTCCTAGCTGAAAGTCACAACTCTTAGCAAGGAGCATAAAACAAGGGCTTTTAGAGGATGCTACATTTTAAAATCTTGGCCTAAAACCCAATGAAAGAAACGTATAAGCACAGTCTCTAACCTGTGACTCTGTGAGGTCAGAGTCCACATGCATGACTCTTCATATTTCATGAGAGTGCATATATCTATGGAAGTATCTGGCAGCCACTCCTGTCTTTCTGTTTGAGGGAAGAGGGTTTTGCGATGGGCTGGCTTTTATGTCCAGCTTTCACTTCTGTCATCCTTCTCAGCTAGACTTACCAGGATTGTAGGGTAAGTTAGAGGGAATTGTTCTCCTGCGTGGGCCAAAAGCAATTGTGCTTTCATTGCACTGGTTGGATGCATCTAGCAAAAGGTGCAAAGAGCAATATTAGCAAGTAATTGATTATATCAATTATTTAAATTAAAGGCAGGAGTGTCTGTAAACCAGATGGAGTAGGAGAGTTTATCCAAAAAACATCACTGAGGAATCTGTAACTTTGAATTAAGTCACTGAAAGAACTGGCAATGAATAATTTTTCAACTGACAAGTATAGTGCTTTCTGTCAACAAGTTATTTGCAAAGAGGCTATAAATTTCATTAATTTGTTCATTATTTGTGATGCTTTAACAATCACCTTGTATAAATAAATTTAAACTTACAATTAGTTGTTAAGAATGCTTGTTTATTACATGTTACTGAAGTGACATGTCTAGCTTTCTAATCAGCTTAAAATTTTGAAGAAATCCAATCTCCCAAAATTCAGCTTTCCAAAATGCTTCTTCTGCATTGCCTGCAGTACTATTTATAGAGACAAATGCTTACAAATCTGATCCAGAAAAAAAAAATACTCTCATATAACAAATAATTAAATTATAACTGTTTTCTGAATTTACTCATATGTAAAATGTCCTAGGTTAGGATTTTATGTGATATAAAACTGAGTATTACTGTCCAATGCAGAAAGAACTTACAGCTTTGAAGAAACAGGCTTATTCTTCTCTAAGTGTGACTCTTGTTTGTGTTTTTTCCAACTACTTCCTAAAATAGGAAACAGTATCTTTTGTTCTAATAATAAAACAGCATAAAATCAAAATTCTAGAAAATTAATTTCATTATTTTTATGTTTCTCCATCTATAATCTCAATATAGAGAAACAAAAAAAAAATGCTGGACAGAAGTATTTTGTTGCTCATAATGTTGAGTTAAATTAGCTATGGTCATCTGTACCCACAGAATACTAAACAGTCAGAGTCTATATGCAATCTTCAAGGACTGTGCTATTACCAGACAGATGTTTTTTTACAACATATACTCTAAAATTAGAGAGCAATGAGCAATGTCCATCATACTTTAGTTCATTTGAGTTCATCCCACCAATTCCACAATAGCTCCTTCTTCCCATGCTGAGAGGTTTCAGAGATTGCACTATAAGAAAATTGTTACTTAGCTTTCTCTTGGAGTGCTTAAAACAAGAAAATGTGTATATACAGTCATTTTCCCCATTCCAAAAGTTCTAACTACTTAAGAAAAATCTTGGGTAGAATTATTGCCAAAACCACTGAATTGTCATAGTATCAGCAAACAGCAATCAGCTCCAAATGGACTGGAAACGGCTACCAGGATTCAAGGAAAGTTTAACACAACAAGCTGAAAATAAAGGAGACCCTACACCCTATGAATGGGGCGTCATGATAGAAAGTACTGAAAAGGCAACATGAGGTCTGACATCTATAGCCCAGCAAAAGTCTAGTACAATTTATACTCTTATCGATTCAAGGAATCTTTTGACTTTATCAAACCCACATATACCAGCCTTCCAAGTGTAACCAACTTCAAACAAAATGAAAAGGCTTTGGTACACTGAGCTTACTACGTTTCCAGATGAGTGAAAATACAGGATGAACAAATTGCAAAGACCATTAACGCCCGGGGTTGTATTCTGTTGACTTGTTTCTGTCTAATACAGGGTGGTTTCTCTATACATCATTAGACCGGTTCAAAGATCCTTTTACCTGCACAATGAGTAACAGGAAGAACAAACAGCAAAACAGGTTACCGTAAAAATACCCCCCACGTTCATGTATTACCTCTGTATTTGTGCTAGGACCCTGCACAATGGAAATCACTGAAGCTGGTATATCAGCTACCTGACAGATGTCTGCAAAGACGAAGAGCGGATAAAGTACGCGTCTTTCAGAGCACATAGTTAAGAAATCTTCCGTATCTGCATTTGAAACAAACTTCAAGGCACAACCCACTGCCATTTCGTGTGACCTGTGCTAACCCACCTAATGTTGGAGTTTACATTTTACCTGGCAATATCATTTTCACAACTGCAATCAACAGCAGAGGTTGTACTGCCATTTTGCACATACCCAATTTGCAAATTTTCAGTTTGCAACGCTTTGCATTTCGAAAGTGGAGTCTACGTAAGTCATATGAGTTGCTTATGCACCACTTAAGGTTACAGTCTCTGCCAACCTGTAATCATGAAAAAGATCAAAACGCTACCCATCGCTACATCATTTTGATTACACACTCTTTATTTTTTGTCAGTTCCTTGCCACATAATGGGCAAAAAGTTTAGTTTCTCATCTTGAAAGCCTGCAGAGGATGAACTTTCTTTGTTGCTGTACAACATAAAGTCAGTCCCACATGACAGCTCACTTCAATGATCATTACAACAAAGGTAAGGTGATCATTCCTTCATGGCTGTAACCGCTTTCACGCAGTTATTTATGACAGCAATCCTTTCCTTGTCGACATTCTACCCAAAAAAAATCCCAAACCCTATGTTGGATTTTGCAATGGAGCTGAAGTGAATTACACACCCAGATTTTCCTGAAGTTGGCAGAAGCCCTTCCCCACGCTCATTTGTAAATCCCAGCACTATCAGTCATGTCTACCAAAGCTATCTGGAGAAGAAAAATGAGCTAAGCAGTAAAAAGAGAACCTCAGGAAAAGAAACATAACTAAATCTGCTAAGGCTCAGATCCTGAGCAGCTACTACAAAGGGAAAGGTAGAAGGCAGGTTGTAGAAGCACTAGGTAAGGGACCAAAAAAAGGAAAGGTATGGTCTGTGCATTTGTTTAATTTTAGTTGTTATATTATAATAGTTTCTATTTCACTGCAATCTTTTGAAAAGAAATTATACGGGTTACACATCCTGATTATCTACCAAAACACATTGTCTCAGTTAGAAAGAGAACTACCTTCTGGACTTTGGCCAGCTGTAATGATCAAACCCTAGAAAAACACGAATTTTAAGAATGGTGAAGGGCAGAGTTAGGAAACTCAACTCGAATAAAACACACAAACAAACACAAAAGCACCCGAGCCCTTATCTTTAAGCACAAATTATGAACTTTGACAGGTTATAATGATTCCTTTTGGTCTACTGTACTATAAAAACCTGAGGGACCTTTGCTCACAGTTTATGATGCACGCTCAGCTGACGTAGTCAAGTCATTGGGTACTTATGTTTATGCAGTGCATAAAACACCTTCCTTAAATGTATCCCAAAACAAATCTCTTAAGACATTCCTTCTAAAATAAACATTCTGTTGTTCTGAAAGCAAAGAACTTACTTTTGTAGCCTCACTGGCACATAATGGACACAGAGTTTATTATCCGAGACTCTGGTGCCCCCAGGGAAATGCACCTTCCACACTGTTCTTAACCTCTCCCAAAAGAAATACAATTGCACTTCTTGTAAAGTACAGCATTATGTGACAGCAGTGAATGAAACCATAATTCTGTTTACTACCTATTACTTACGCTGTGGAAACAAGAGAATTGTTATTTCTAGAGGGACTATGAGGATCACAAACCAGGCATTTACCTGGACACTTTTATGACATTTTCTTTTATCAGTCTTTATCAAATCAAAGCTGCAGATAGGAAAATATGATAATGTTTTTACGTCTTCTCTCCATACTCAATTTTATGATTAGATACTACACTATGAGACATGTTGATGCACACTTGTCTATTGGGATATAATATATATGGTATATAGTTAGAGCTACAGATAAGCAGCTGTTAACCTTATGAGAAGTTTTACTAAAATAGCTCCTTTTTTCTTTTTTTTTTAGTATATAGTGAACACAAACAATCAACTTTTGCTATTAAACTAATGTTTACAGCTTTTTCTTTTGAGAACTCTGCTGGTCTGATGCTTTGGGGCAGAAAAATTATTTCTGGCTTAAATTTGTGTGACAAATATGATTTTTACCTGTCTGTATTTAAAAAATATATATATACGAATTATAATATTTTAATAATTCTTGCTTAAATCTTGAATGAGTCAATATTGACAGGAGCACACAGTGCTGGATACCAAATCCTCTATCAGACCAAATGGTGGAGTATAGAAAGAAAGAAGGCTGAGTTAAGAGGGTGAAGATGAAGTTATAGCACCAGCTGGAGGAATGGAGAAGAGTACAGCTGCTATTTATTGTAATACATTAAAAAGGATGGGTAAGCAAACCACCTCCCATATAGTGCAAACGACAGTCTGGCATCTAAATGCATCTCAGGGCTCAATCTAAACCCTCAGCTCTGCTACTTACCGTTGTTAAAGATGGAGATCATCCAACTAATAATGAGGTGTCCTGAGATTAACTATGAATTGAATGACAAGACATTCATTCCTTCAAGAGACAGAGAGAAGCGGAGTTGGACATATGTCACCTCTGAATCATCAGCTACATTACTGTGACTTATGTTTTCACTGCAGTTCCAACCTTTTGCTACACTAGCACCTGGCAGCCTTTGCCAAAGAATTTATTTGTTGTATAATGAAGATGCATTTACTTTAACAGCAGATAATGTTTTGTTTTGCTTTTTTATTATTAACTTGTCAAAAGGAGAGATACGATAATAATGAAATGACAAAATAACATGTTAATTGTTGAAATAAATGGGATGTATAATACATCAGGTAATGGTAATTAATTATGTGGCTGATATACATAATGTCAGTTCTTCACTCTCAAACACAGTTATCCATACTTTAAAATATCGGTAATCATATAGATAGGCTTAATGAATTATAACAACAATAGATTCTAACAGTAAAAAAGGTAAATGGGCAAACTCCAAACATAGTTAAGGGAATAGTCTTCTGGCAAGCAAATTATTTCAGAGTCAGACAGACATACATTAAAGGCAAAGTCACATATTTTTCTGCCAGTTTACATAGTCCGTTCGTAACTGGTGAAGTTTTTAATTGACTATTAAAACCAGTTAATAGTTTTTTATTAAAACTAGTCAATAGTTTTAACAGTTCATTTTATTATTTCCAAGGTTCATCACACAGCTTCATCCTTTACTCGATCTACTTCTGAACTTTCCCTGAAGCTTATGTTTTAAATATGAAATACTCAGATATGCTATATAACACAAAATGCAAAGTACTCTGATTATAATATTTTACCATAAGATCCAGTTCACTCCTCCATATTAGCTTTAAGACTTTACTCTTCTCATGAGATATATCATGCCACATACAGCTTATTTTCTAGATTAACTATGGCAGCACACTATACTTAATTTTTAATTATATTTCTGCTGCTGATATATGGATTGGTGTTTAAAATATGTACTTTGTCTTTTTTAAATATGCTTTTATTTTATCGTTTGGACACGTAATAAAGTTCTTAGAAACTGAATGACTATTTGCAATACAAACAGATCCTATTCCTAAACCTCTGACTCAGGTGAAATTCCTGTAGGAAGACAAGATTGGAATGAAAAGCTCTATTTTTAAATGCCCCAAATATTACATGCCAGAGCAGACTCGAAACAAAGTTGAAGCAGAAGTTTACATAATGCAGTAGAATAGCCCCTTGCTAGGCAGATGAAGTAATTAGTGCCAAAGTATTTAACACATCATAATTACATACCTATAACATATGCCACTTCAGTAATGATCTCATCTGATAATTACGAAGTAAAAGCAACTTTATATTTTTCATTGCAATTGGCTTGATGGGAAGGGGGGTTATAAGCAAACTGCTTAAGTCAGGCATTGTGCCTTTCCAAATACGTATGCAAATTTATGCACTGGGGAGCAAGACTGTGCGTCCAGTGCCAGACTTTCAATTTTGGCATCTATGTCTTCACTGCTTCTGTTTGAAAAAATCATGTATAAAATATTAAATTCTCTGAAAACATAATTTTAATTACTCTTGAAAGACTTATCCAGCTATTAAATGATCCAGGGTTAACTGAAGGGCTACTGCTATAAAACCGTTTAAACAGACCATGGTGATTTTATCAAATTTCACAGCTGTTCCTGCAGCAAATGCAGTTTCTCAGAACACAAGATTTCTAGTTAATCTGTTAACAGTAATTTTGGAGAAAATCTGCATCAAAGGAGAGATTGCTACAACTGCCTGACTGGATTGGACCCACAGTCAGTCCCATCCAGAAACTTGTCTCCAGGATGAGCCAGCACCAGATGTTCCCATGAAAATAAATATATAAATACGTAATACACAAATGTAATTTGGCCTACAAAAGGTCATTCTGCTTAATCTCTAAGACGTGGAGGTGTTCTTTTTCTCCAATGTACTTTTTTTAGCATTGCATCATGCACAATTCTCATTTATCATATAGCCATACCTTGAACCTAAGTTTCTTGGCTCAAACTATGATGGAATCCGTAGTTTGAAAGCATGGTTTGAAGATATATCCTCCTTTATTAGTTCAAGATTTTTCATATTTTTAGTCTATTGTTCGTTTATTAGGTGATAATTTCTCTGAATCTTTGACTATTTTATAGGCATTTATCTTGCTACCCTTCTTCCTCATCCTTATACAGTGAGCAGTCTGAGTCACATCAATTTCTGTCCACATGAAAGACTGTTTCTATGTCTGATCTTATTCTCAACACTCATAACTTCCAGCTGAGGGAAGCCATACAGCACTTCCTCAGGTAATCCATGCCAAGAGAATAAAGATAGGGTCATTTATTTTATCATTAGAACCACAGTTCAGCTAAACCACTGTTTAGCTGCATCTCAGATGCTGCATTTATACTGTCTTATGGACTAAACCCAGAGGAGAGCATGGACCTTTCAGCCAAACCATGCAGAATTGGCTTGTGTTCACACTCCTCTGGGGTGCTCTGGCCAGATTCATATTGCACAGTACTTGGCTAAGGTATCCTTCAAGTCTAAGACAACAAGCTCAGTCCTGTATCCATGAGATATAGCAACAACAATAATAATAATAGTAATATGAATAATAATTTTAGCTTTTTCACCTCTGTACAAGATAAAGAAGGCAGACAGGCTAAAGCTCCCAAGAGCTTTATTTTCCTAGCATGCTGTCAGGACATGTGCCAGGAATGAAGGACTTTGTATGGAAGGCCCGCTGAAATCCTGGTGATAATTTATCTTGGTCAGAAGGAGGAAAAGCTTTTTCAGCTAATGCCCACCTGCCTGGAGTAGGAATCTGGATCCAAAAATGTTGTCATCAGTGTGCGGGTTTTGTCCTGAAGTTTTGTCTCATTCCAGAAGGAGGCCTATGCACAATGTGGAAATGATCACTCACAGAAAATAAGGAGCAACAAAATCAAGGTAGAGCTAAACCTTAGGATTCTCAATCCTTAAACTTAACTCCAGTGACAAACGCAATTAAACTTAAGACAATTGATCTGTTGATAACAATGAACAGCACAATGTCAGCTTCCTAAGCCTGCAGACCTAGCAGAAATTAGCAGTGAACTTGGTCATGAACCACATTTATATTCCCAAGTCCCATATCTCACCCAACTATAATAAATACCACAGGTCTAATCGCTACACTAAAAGAGCAAACAAAGCATCAGACCATACTGACCCTATTCCTAACTCCTCAGGCCTACAGGATAAAGCAATAAATTGAGCTTGCAAAGCTTTTATAGTTTCAAACACTAATTGTAACTCCCCATCTAACTTCAGCGCTCTTGAACACTCATCCTCCCTCTATCTGCAAAAGCCTTAGGATCCAGTAATAAATGGGGTTCCTGAAACTACCTCAGAAATAGGTAACATAAAGCAAAGTCTTTACTGGATTCTTCTGGGTCCTTAAAACTAGCAAGAGAGCAGGTGTCTTTATGCTTTATGTTCTGCTTTATGTTCTCTCTTACAGTGAGAATGACTATAAATTTCAAGATAATTCAAATAATTTCAAATAATTCTGCTTACAACTATATATGAAAGCTCTTGCTGAGTTAGAAAGGTCTCTGGAATGCTACCCAGAGCATAAATTTTTCCTTAATATATGTGCTTCAGAAAGTCAGGCTGCATTTGGAGAGAGTGAGAAAAATTGCAAAAGTCCATAGTTTTTTTCTTTTAATTTACAGGGCATATAGGATTATCCGTCATGCTATGGCTATGAAACTGAAAACAGCTTGTATTCCAGTGGCTGGATGAGTCCCTTCACAAAAGCCACCCAACATACAAAGAGTCCTCTAGCTTGAACCTATGTTAGGTTAAACATAACATCTCTTCCTCCTCTTATCCAACTAGATCATGACTGTCCATTAGAGAGCTCCCTTTGTTCTTACCCAAGCCGAATATTTTTGACCACAAACAAATATGAAGTGTAGACCTACAGCTCAGGCTAGCAAGCATACACATTTCTGTTAATAATCACATCTCTGCTGCTGGGAAACTTTGCAGATAAGTTACATATATGTAAGATAAGAAAGTAGTGTAAGACATGCTTCTGACTTCTGAAATATGAATTCAGGCATTGATCTTCCACTCTTTCCGCTGCTTGTGTTTTGTTGCTTCCTATCACACAACCATATGCCCAGCAAACTTATAAATAAATGCTCAACGGGTCAGCAATTAGACCAGCTGTGCAACAGTGTTTACAGATGAAGAAGCACAACTGAAGATCTTCTGGTTTGCCTCAACTGCAGCAGGAAAGGTATTTCCTGACTGATTATGGACAAACCAGCTAACCAAGGGGACTCTCATGAGCAGAGTAATTGCTTGGGTAATTATGATTCTGGTTTCCTGGACTTTACCCATGTTCGGCTAAATAAGCCTCTGCCTTTTCAGACAGGCTGCTGTCTGGTCTCCTGTGAACCTGAGAGGTTACATCTAAACTCCTAAGTGGCGATTACAGTAGGCATGATGTCAAAACCTTCTGTCAAATTACTGTATAAACTGGATGTTTCAGATTCCTGAGCTGTCAGTGTTTTATCCTGCTTGCTCCAAACTGTTGAATATTTCTTCTAGTCGTGCACGATAATGCCAAAAGCCACTGCGACAAAAAAATACGTTTTGAACAAAGGCTAAACAACATAAATGCTTTTACTTTACAGATGGCAGTCAGAATTCAGCAGATGGTGAAAGAAATCCCACAGGATGTTCTTCTCTCCCTTAGCTCTCCCCCCGCCCCCCCCCCCCCC
>NW_020799113.1:7157544-7215736 GCF_003259725.1 Athene cunicularia
ATATATGTATGAGTGCATGTGTGTGCGCACAAAACAGCAAAGTAAGTGTCCTGACGAAATACTCCGAAGGCTTTTACAGAAGTATCTATCCTTTGAACAATCTCTCACTGTCCGTTTTTAGAACAGAAAAGATCCAGCCAGGGTTGGGTACCAGAGAGGGAATTGGGAAGCATGTGTCTGTCATGGGTTTGCCAGTAACCTGTGATATGTCTTTGGAAAGGCATTTCTTTGTTCCTTTTTCTTTCCCTCCCATGTTCTATCCTCTTTATTTTTATTCTAAGATCCTCAGGGAGGAGACTCTTTCTGTCTCTGGCTGTTAAGCCTTAAAACAGCTTGTACCATGCTGGTGCACTTCAATCCAGCTTCTGTTTCACAGAAAGCGTTACAGAGACAGCACACTCCATAGTATTTTCTGCATTTCACAGAACTGAATATAAAGCTCTCCATGAAATGGAGATATGCCTGATGGAAGCAAAAATATGGGCAAGGACAAACCATAGAGAATCTGTGATCCTCTTTTTGCACCAGGTCCTTTAAAAGGGCAGGGGATGAATCGAACTGGCAGAGCGCCATGCTAACAGGCACCATTGTTTCCAGTTCCCTTGGTCACAGGGTAACTCCTGCATGGCACTGCATTGCTCCACATGGTTAGGCATCAGTTTGCCTTCGCATCTTGAGTTTCTCACTGTATTACACTTACGTCTACTCCAAATGCAAATGCATCCCAAAACACTACATATGAACTCTTTACAGTTACCCCCCAAAAATCCCTCCATTGTAGAAATGTCACTCATGTAGGAATCACCAGCACCTCAGTGGTACACAGCAGCTCCAGGCACCAGTTCAGAGGACAAAATTCCATGCTCACCTGAAAACACAGGCAGGATTTCCAGAAGGCAGCACTGAAAAATCCAGGCCAGACTTCAGTTTTGGTAAATACTGGATTTTTCAACTAACCTTTTATTTCTGAAGGAAAACCCCAAACACGTTTAATGCACTCAAATAATCAGAAATTCTCTTTTTCTTTTAGTACACAAGAACACCGCTATAATGCAGGATATCATTGCATGCCACAGTATTGTTTAGTATTTACACAACCATACCATGCACTGACCCACCAGCCACGCTCTCCATAAGACTAAATTCCCTGGCAGCTTACTCTCCTGGAACAAACCGACTCATTTGAACTTGTCATTACAATCACATTGCAACTCCGTGTTGCTTCCGCACAAGACCAAAGACAGCACTCATCTGTAAAGCACTACACTTGCTCCAAAAATATAAAGCACTCGCATAAAATGCTTCTCCCTCACTTACCTTCAAGGGGGTGTACTGTAGCTTCAGTTTTTCAGTCTTTGATATAGACAGTTTGTCTGATTTATACCTGTGCTATCTCTGTAGGAGTGAGTTTTACATGCATGTACAAAGGGCTGTGCAAACTTTACCTTCTGCAAATGGGAACTCACGTTTTTGGGCAGGTAGATCCAGTGTGGTACTAGGCCATCATGGACAGAACTGTTCAAAAACTCAAGAGACAGTTAAGTAGCATGTGCCAATATTTTTTAAGATTCCAGCAAATTCTGAAGTTGGTCACATAGTCTGAATGGACTACAGCAAGGGCAGCAGAGTGACAAGTTTAGCTATTCTCAAATGACTGAATCACTGAACAGATGGACTGGTTTGATATAAACCTACTATAGCCTTTCCAAAGTGAGGAGTATCAGACATATGCACAGAAAATTGTACGCATAAAAGTGTGCTCAGCTATCTTGATGCTTACAATTTTGGCAACTCATAGACAAATCTGTTGTTTAACCAGAGAGAAAAGTGCTATTTCTTTTCCCTTACTTTCATGGCAACCTGGTTGTCCACAGCAGAGGTGGTTTCAGGTAGAAGAAAAGTGTTATGTATTTACATGACACTGAGCACAATATGTTTTAGGCTGAGAACACTCTTCACGCCATCTACCTCCCCAACTCAGGAAAATGTTTAAAATGACTATACACATAGTCCTCCACTCAGAGGTTATCTAGGGAAGAAGGCCTGCTTGCAACACCATTCATTAGGCCTAGAAACCATTATGTAGCAGCACTAGATGCACAAAGCAAAGCACCAAAAACTAGGTGCACAAAACAAAGCCAGGACTACCTTGCTGAGTACAAGAGGATCTGCCCTGAAATTGTAGATTACTTCCTGGGAAAGAATACTTAGGAACGGCCTGGGTTTGGCTCTGAGCTTTTCCTTCCACACCATTTCAGCCCAGTGGCACTCACATTTACACTGGAATTTATGTGCCTTCTTCCAGCAACCACACTAGACAGGTTGGCTGTGACTTCCCACTCAAAGATCTGTATCAGTCATAACAATTTAGCCAAGGAGGTGAATAAAGTGAGAGATATCTAACATCCAAGATGCTTCATCAGTTAGTCAGTAAGTTCCATGACAAATGGTACATTTAAAACATTGTAATAGAGACAACTAAACTTCCCAATTACTCTGTGATCTGTGAACTTAGTGGTCCAGAGCTGGGTATACAATTCTGATCTGATCCGGACCTTCCTTTAAACAGAAATGCAGGTTGTACTAGTTCCGGGCCCAAGAGCCCAGAGCACACAAGCAGGCTGTTTGCTGGTGGCTTCTCCCCTCTCCTCTCTGTCAGCCTCAGGCATCGGAGAAGCAGTTGGGATGAGGAAAAATGCTGCAGTGCCAAAAGTGTGGTGTAGGATGCAGACAAGAGGGAGCAAAGAGAACCAGAACACAGCTAGAAGCTGGACACACCAGAGACTCTCACTGTTGATCAGACCAGGAATCAAAAGATAGAAGCAAAGATTAGAGGCATCAGTGGAAATGAAGAAATAAACACTATTACCTAATTACACATTGTATTGTTTAGATACAGGAGGTTCTCTCTCTTTGTACAAGAAACTGTACAAGAAACTACATTTAAGGTATTTCCTGTATTTTGAGGATGGGACCAAGCCCTTTCTAAAGCTTTTATGATATGATTATTATGGATGTGGGTGTGAACTACAGATAGAAAAGCTGTCTGAGGTATCTGAATTCTGACAGTGTTTGGAATTTGAAATTACTCAGAGCTCAGATCCAGGGGGTATATTTGGGCTCATTTCTAGTTAAAATACTCTCAGCTGAGGTCATGTGATTCCATGAAATAAGAGCAATTTCTAAATCAAACCACTGCAGTATTAGTAATAGATAGTTCCATCTTTCTGTCAGGAGCCTTTTTATTTTTCCTGCCTCAAAGGAAACAACCAAAGTTGATACTGGATGCCTCTGAGCCTGGTGAGAAAGTTACATTAAACCTCTGTTTAAAATAGCTATGCTGGCTTGAACACTTTGTTTCAGGAAGAATCTTACCCAAATAAGAGACTCCTATCTCAGATAAGATCTTGCAGTACTCTACATTAATTAAAGATAAGGTGATATCATTACAGAGATAGACATTTTCTTCCCCCCTAATGTTATCAAGGTTGCTTTTATGCCTACAGATGAACACTTCCAGACAAAGATATTTTTGAAAACCTCCCATTGTGTTTGAAAGCAGCTGCTAAATGGAATTACAAAGTTTCACAGGGAAGCATATTTTTGGGTCTGATCCACAGCTCATTGAAGTCAAAAAGAAAGCATGTAAAATCATACTTAACTGTCTCTACTCCGAAAAGCTAACTTTTTTAGCAAGTACATGTATAATATTAAATGTATAGTGAGTTTCTTTCATTTTGTTGGCTGTTATATAAATGTTCAAAGGAGATACTTTCAAGAACCTACCTGGTTTAAACTTCACAATAAATCATTACTGGGGCAAGGGAGGAAAAAAAGCTTGGAAAGCTTTCAGTTACTGCCAAAATTTCAAACTATACAGTGCTGAAAGCACTGAGAGCACAGGATGCCTTTTTTAATTCGGAACCAAACTCAAACAATGAATTTTTAACTTCAGATAGTACCAGTATCTGAAGATGCAATCTAACTATACTTCACATAAGAAGTTTATACATAATAGCAATGATTTACCTAACTTTATGGGGAAACTCAAGCAAAGGAGTATATAAAGTGGGTGAAAAGGGGTTGATAGTGTTGGCTTAGCTGGACTGTAAAAATTATTTTTTATTATTTGAAACCTATACATAGTCAATCTCAGTATATGCAGCAGGATCCTGAGTCATACACATGCATGCACTGTAGCACACATTCTGCATACATGGGGAAGATGCCATTATGAAACATCAGAACAGAGCAATGAATCCTCCCTAAAATGTGGAGCTCAACCCTGTCAGAAGATGGAATTGTTGAAAAGAAATCAGTGGTGAAAACCAGATGGTGTTTATGTTGAACTTTGTATATTTACAGATTAATTCAGTTTTGCTTTATTGTTTTTCCGTTCTTTTATAACAAAGAACAACTCTAAATCCGTAGCTGTATACTCAGTAAGCATGAAAGAATCTCAACATATGTCTTCATTCAGTTAAGGAAGATTCAGAGCTATTGTTTGTATTGTTACGTAAGTGTACTAGAGCAGTAACAACTGATTAAGCCACTTTCTTTCTCAAAACTCAAAATCTTAATTTTCCGTTACAGTTCAGACAGACTATTAGGTGATGCCTATTGGACTACCAAAGAGCTACCATATAACTCTGCTTCTGGGTTTAAGGGGAATCCAAAGGAAAAAACACTACCTAATCTCCAGATTTAACTCCTGAGAATCCTTTTGTTTGGAAAATTCCAATCCTAAACTTGAGTTAGTTCATGCCAATCCAAGTTCACAAATACACTGGAAAAAAAAACTCACAGCAAGAAGAGTCATACCTTGGGAGATATGTTACCATGGTTGCTACAGCACATCCCCAGATCAAAGTGATCCTTTGCTCTCTGAATGCCCTGAGAGTGAAAGCACTTATACAAGGTAATAACAAACAAGCTTCATTTAGGTCTATGGAAACAAAGTGGCACAGAGGTATTCCTACTAGGAACTGTATACTGAACTCTGATATAAACCAGGCTTTGGGCTGAAAGAGCAACCATAATTCCAAAATACAAAATTTCTTCCTGCTTTATTTTCAGAAATCATGGCCTGTGTCAGTTAACATGTTTCCAAACTGATTCTGCTTAAGATCTAGTGAAGGTTTCCAGTGAGCACAAGTTGGGTAAAATACTGAACAACTTCAAACAATGCATTTTATGAGAATTGCTGCTAGCCTCAGCCAAAACTCTGATGCATGCCTGGCTAAGAAAGAATTCAAGGCTAAAATTTAAAATGAAAGGTGAAAACCAGCTGAAATGATTATCTTTCATTTTGGAATTGCAGGCACATTTTTGATACTTATGTGCTTTGCAATGCAGTTAGACGTTGAGTGTTTTTTCCAACAGTATCTGAACACCTACTTGTCAAGAAGAAACACCCAGGAACTTCTAAAATTCCCCAGAGACACCTATTTCTACCTTTCACCTAAAAATCTGACTTAAAAAAAAAAAAAAAAAAAAAAAAAAAAGGAGCCCATAGGAAGGTAACAACCTGCATCTTCAGTATCTTCAGTGCATGTAGGTGGATCCTTGCACCTTGAAATGCAATCCTGAAACCTTTTTAGTGAGATAAAATTTTAAAAAGAGACTAGAAAGCTGCTGTAAAGTAGCAGAAAGACACAGATTATGTTTCAATTACCTTCTTGAGATGTATTCCTTACTTGTAGTCATTTAAACATGTTTGCATCCACAAAGAATCTAGAACATAAATTATTCTGTCGGCAGAGGCCAGGAGCTGACACTGTTCATCTGTGGAGTTGGTGAGCTCTTGTTTGTGCTCTCAGTCTCTTTTCTAAAATTTTTAAAAACTGAACAGTCAGGTTAAAACAGGTTAAAACTGCTTTGTAAAGCAGTACATTCTTCACCATCTCTTTAGAAATCAACAGAAAATTGTTAGAAGTGTTGTATTGTTTCTTATATTGAGCTATAAAACAAAGTGTAGCAGTGATTTTGGTAAATTTAGGTCTGGTTTATGAGATTTTTCTATCACCATATCAGCTGTACCAGTTTCAGAGCCACACACAGGGTCAGCACAGCATTAATGGCCAGGAGTGCCTCCTGTCAGCATTCCTTGTTTACCTTTCCCTATCAAAACAGCTACAGCAGTGCGCTGCATCTCTGCATCAGTATAATTAAAGTCACACTAATGGCACAAGGCAGGAGAGAGAGGTGCTGAAGGGAAAGAGAGGACTACTGTCTCCACTACTGCATTACTAGTAATGCTTAAGAGAAAAATATTTTCCTATAGCCGACCGCTCCATGGCATCCTCCCCGATATCCTTTTAACAGTATTTGCCTAGGGAAGACCGGACATCAAAATCCAAACCGGGGCAGAGCGAGCCAGCAGAATTAAAGACAATGGGTGATACTGGCACCGATCATATCTTCCCTTTAATCTCTGAAAGCTTTGGGGAGAAAGCCTCTAGTTCCCCTACAATCAGGCCCTGCCCCCTGAGCTGCATCCCTACCTCAAAACTAAAATATTCCCCCTGTATCCAGGTCAGGGATGTCTGCAAGCGATGGCAAGAGCCTGGCCCAAATCCCATGTGCAGACAGAGGCAGATGTGTGCTCCATCACCTGCTCAGAGCTTTTCCTCCTCCACTTGCGACTCTTCGGACCTTAATATCCCAGAGCACCAACAGATTTCAAACTGCAGGGGAGACCTTACCAACGGGCCCTGCTCTCCTCCACCAGCCAGTGGGAGTCTTTCGCTAATCAAGGACTTCCAGGGCAGGGACACGGGAAGGGGAAGCAATGGGGATTATCTGGGCTGCTGCTCTTTGATGATTAAAGGTTTTCAAGTGTCAAGAGCAATTTCCAAATATCAGTTGTTTTCCTCTGCATGGCTTCACTGATGCTTTCTGTGTTTAAAAAGTTTAGTTACATATTTTGAGAAGCTCATCTGTAGGAAAGGCAAATGCCTCAGATACAGTGATTCTGATTTTGTGACAAGTGATTCTGAAAATAGTACATTTATTCAATGAGCTTAAGCACAGCAGTCCCAGTTGTTGACTCTCCTCATGAAAATATTGATTCTAAGCTCCCTAGTTTATAATGTTTTGATCCACATTCTGGGCCTATTGATTTACCTTTGATACTTCAATCAAACTGTTGTTTATATCAACAAAAAAATGCATCAGATCTCTCCAAAATAATTAGATTAATCACAGGAGGATCTACAAAAGCCTTGTTTTGATTGATTATGTCTTTATGCTCTCCTGGGGAAAAAAGGTAAATTTGAAAATGTAAAAAGAGACAGTTGTTAGCCTTTTCCTTCTGGTATCTTTGAAGTGGTTTTAGTCCCAGTTTTCCTTTTATGATATCAGGCTTTTACAAGATTGCAGGCTTGCAGTGTGCTCAGTTATGATTTCCTCAGTGGCTAACATTTTGCAACACATAATGATTTAGGCAATCTGCGCAGAACTATCATTATACAATTTATTGTTCCCCAAAGCATTATTTGTTATAGAGACTATTAGGCCTATGAGTTACATTTTACGGAATTTTTATTAGAATTATTTTAAACTCCAAGGAAATTGGAAATTGCTCCAAGATTTCCATTTTGTAAAGCAAAGAAAAGGTATTCAATCACAAAAGAGGTTGGGGTGGTAGGTACTTCTCCTGAAATCATTAGTACTTCTCCTCATATAAAAAAAAAATAAGTGAAGGCTCCAGGATTTTACTTTTAAGGGTAAAAATCTCCTTTAATTTGCACCACAGAAACACCAGTGCTGCCAATAGGTGCTCTGTGCGAGTGCTAAGCCCAGCTGCAAAATGAACAGTGGATGCAATGCCACTGTTCAAAAATGTATTTTTATTTGATGAATGAATTGCTAAAGAAAAAAAAAAACACTAAAAAAAATTTCCACTCCAGAAACAATGACTTTGTACAATAATCCTATTGTTCAGTCATCACTACAGTCTCTATTGGAACCATGCCCAGAAGGACTAAACATTTCATGCTAAAACTATTGCGTACCTTTTCTAGGGGCATTATACATTAATCAATAGTTTTGATTACTCAATCCTATCATTATTCCATTTTTTTGAACAAACCGTTAGGGTTATTAATTACACTGAGAAAGTTATTTATCTTCTACCAGAACAAAAAAAAAAAAAAGAGCTCATACTGTCACTGTCAGAGAGCTGTTTAATGCACTGTGACATGTTGAACTTCACTCAGCTTCATGCTCTTTCCCTCCCCTCTGATGGTGTCATTGAATGATAGGATCAAACCTTGGGTTACGGAGCCACAGGAGGCTTCCCTGAAGATCAAACTGATGCTGCTGCTGCTAAAGGTCACTTCTGGGAATGTATTTCTCAATTTGAGAGGGAGCTCATCTACCGGAGGCAGCACAGGGAAAACAAGGGTTGTCTGATGTTGAAAGTAAGCTAGGCCAAGGGCACGCACATTAAAAATCAAGGAATGGCCGCCAAAGAAAGGATGCATATAGTTGAAGAGAAGGAGGGAGAGAGGAGAGATGAGGGGAGAAAAAGCATGTAGGAGAAACATTGCTAATTTGGGGGGTCTGTTTGGCTTTCATGCATGCATAATGGGTAATTAGCTCCCCCCTTGAAGTGAATTTCTGTATCTGAGTCGGAAAACAAAAAAGTCTCAGAACTGCTCTTATGCAGAAAGAGTAGAGCAACATTACAGAGCAGACCAGGACTGGAGTGGACCAATGGAAATCATTTGCTGGGCAGTACAGTACTGAAGATCTGAAAGAAAAGCAGAAGTGCTGCAATGACATACTTAACATTTCTTGAGGGCAGAAAGAGAACAAAGGAGTGGGTGGTTTCTAGACATTTCCTCTCCATGCAAAAAGCAGACCTGTATTTATGAAGACAGTCAGTCCCCTGAAAGGGCCTTGCTAACTATGTAAGGTTCTTATGATTTTTATTAGTTAAGAAAACAGTCTTTTTCTTTCACTCATAGCAAGAATTATCATATGGTTGTGTAATACAGAACTTAAAAGTGTAAGAGAGCGTGGGAGCCACCATCTAACAGCTTGTCAGGTCTCATGCATATTCTATGCTGGCTGCTGCAGTGTGCTCAGGATGACATCATACCCCGAGTTGCCGAGCATCTGACATCACACCTTCTGGAAGAACGTCTTCTGCCTGAAAATAGCATGCGAAAGCTCAAGCCAGAATGTATAGTACCCATTCAAAGTGTACAAGTAGCACAGATTTGACACATGTGGGATCCAGCACTGCTGAAGGAGAAGGAGGACATAGTACCATGCAGCTACCTCACACAGAGCTTACAAATCCATTAAAAGCTGTGAGTCATCTTGTAGTACCTGAATGCCAGATAATGCAAAATTCTACTGCTATTATGACAGTAAGCATAAATATTCTACCTTCATCCCTTTGAGAAGATTTCCTTTTTTCTCTTTTCCAGGGATTAATTTCTCTTTCTCTATACAATTCAGTGGATAGTGTTCTGCCGTTCTTCTCCAAGTGGTTTGGTAACAATACTTCAACCACTTGTTTCAGGAATCCAGGCTATCTCTTTATTTTGTGTCTCTACAGTACACAGCATAACAGAAGCCCTTTACATACTTCTAAATATTAATAAAAAGAGAACAGCATGGAACTTAACTTGGATTTGAGAAAGGTTTCATTGTACAAGATGTTAAAACAGAAGTCGTTTGTTCATTTCTGTTTGAAATAGTTTGGGGTTTGTATGGCTCAAGAAGTGAAGATAAATTTAGAGTTTTCTGAAATAAACAGAGAAAAAGGAAAATTGGTTGAGAGAATTTTTGCAGCTGTCTTGGATTCACATCTCTAGTGTTTTAAACTAGTTTTTCCCTGCAATGTCTAAATTGACAAATTCACAAATTCACATTACAAGTCAGAAGAAATCTCAAGAAAAATATATTGATTTTTATAGAGCATTGGGGGTAAACCACTTTTTCTTATGCTACAACTACAATGAATCTTAAATATTGTATGGGATTAAAAAAAAAAAATCTAAAAAAAGTTGAAAGTAACACTAATAAGAAAGGTCCTGCCATGCAGGAGCTGGGGAGAGATGACTCTTGATTTATTTAAAATTTTCAAATAATGGGAAATGTATTAAAACTAAAAAGGCAAACTCAACTGCTCACAGGTTTGCAGATTACCGTGCCTTCTACCTGTGAGCCACTGGCTGCTACTGCTGGGCCCTAAACACCCAAATCACTTCAAACCACAGCATTCTAAAGGCCCATTAGACAAATTACTTTTCCCTGAATAGTTAATGAAACATAACTCTGCACATTCCTCTAATTTCACATATGGCAAAGAGAATTGAAACCACAAGCATATTTTAAAGATTCTGTTTTAAAATGTCATCTTTTGATATGCAAATACTGGGCCAGAAATAATACCACTTCTTCCACTAATGCTCTATCCTTAAACCTAAGGAAAAGAAGAATCAAATCAATAAACAGCTTCAATTTCTACTCCTTCTGTCAAGTTGCTTTTAAAACAATACACAGCTAAAAATCTCATAGTTAAATATGCCAGGGCAACATATTGCTTCAATTACTGTCATATAACCTTTTTTAACTTGGTATCTGTTACCTTATCTCTAATAGATGCTCACCCTTGGGAAAGGGCCTGTGCACAATAAACAAGAAAAGTGAGTCGTTCTCTAAAGACAGCTGTTACCTGGCACAAGAAGTGGTGATCAAATGATCCAAAATAGCACTCAAGAAGATCAATTTAAGGAAAAAGCTTTTTTTTTGGTTGTTCGTTTGTTTATCCACAGATGTCACTTAACAGGATCAGTTCCTCCTACCTGCTGTTCCTAAAAGAATTAGTTCCTAAAACGCAAGTTTTAACAATCCTTCTCCAGCAATGCTGGACTCCACCTCAACAGGCACTAAATACGATGTGCGGGACAAAAGGGAACTAGGCAATGTAAATCATTTGTTAAAGCCAGTGCAATCTGGATAAACAGTAAATTCGTATTTAAACTTGGCAAGCAAATCAGGGGGAGAGGCCTCTCCATTTTGCAGGAATCTGGAAAAAAGTGAAAAGCCTATGGAAGACTAATAAAACTTTTTTGGCATACCATCTGGAAGTATCAGCAGTTTCTGATTTTGGAAAGAATGCATTCTGCTTTTAACTTCACACAATGCCTCATTTCTGCTTTCATGTACTCGAGACCAAGAAGCCTTTTTACAAACGGTCCAAAAATCAATATGTGTTATTCTGTCTCACCTAGGTATGTGCTCTTTGAAAACAAACTGAGACATCTTGCAACTTAACTAAACATCACACAATAGCTCGGCCAATTCTGCCACCAGGAAGTATGACTGCAATACAGTCAAGACCTGCAGACTTTGGAAAGGTTGTGGAGCACTAAAAATGAATGAAAGAGAAAAAAACAAAGGTAAGAAAGCCCTTCTTATTCTTCTCTCAAGGGACATAACCTACAATATGACAGCTTTCACCTATGACATCAGCCAGTCTGTGCTTCAATCCAACAGAGTACTTAACTCATACCTTACTTTAGGCCTGTGAATAGACTTGATTCCTCCCGATTTTGAATAGAAATTCATACCTATTTAGTTATGAATGCCTGACTACATCAAGGCCCAAGTTACTCAGATGATGAGGTTTATTGCCAGACTGTATAAAGAACAGGAGCAAAGGTTATACAGTTTTCTACTCCTTAGATGGGAAAAGGATGTCAAAGATAGATGAAAGCAGGAAATCTTCCTTAAACATAAAGCCCACAAATGGCACTACCTCCTTGACACTGTAGTAACAACTATGCAGACCAACTTGTGGTTGTAATATATTGAGAGCATGCTTTAGGAACTCACTCCATTCTTGTGAGAATGAAATAAAGAACCAACCTGGATGAGAATGTGCCAGAGCCACATAATAACCATCTTATTCAGGACAAATGCAGAGTCCTCCATGAACCCAGATGCTCCTGTGCTCTGGCTTAAACCCAAAACCAGGTTTTTCACCAGTTCAATTTACATGAAGAGTTCAAAATGCTTATTTTTTATTCCAACAGAGAATTAACACAAATGTCAGAAGTTGCCAGGGAACAGACTGTCACCCTCCAACTGCTTCCCTCCCTTCAAATACTTGGAGGATATTGTACTTCACGTATTGCCTTTTAATCCTGTGTTCTGGTGGAGGCTTTTTAATGTGTACTTGCTGTATCTGTACAAAATCTGAAAATGCAGAGTAGCCTACCAGACAGAGTTTTGGCTTGGGATTTAGAAGACATGCGAGCTGTTAAAAGCTGTTAAGAAGGCTGCAGTAAGTCACTTCCTTACTCTGTGCTTCAAACTCTGTATTTTGGCAGCATAATATCGACATCCTTAGAAATTGGTGGATGAAAAAGTCTCTCAGACTTTAAAACACAGGAGAAAGCATAAACACACAAAACACACTTTTTCTAGAAAGATGCAAGTAATCTGTACAGAACCATCAAGAAGTCAGTCTAACAACTACAACACACAACTTCCACAGATCATTTCTTAAGGTACACCAACCTTGCAGTCAAGGGCACTGCTTTGACTGGCAGGCCAACTCATGCACTTGCTTTAGCCTAACGCTTTCATGAGCTGCAGGGAGTCTCTCACCAGTAGTGGTGAAGTTCAGCATGGGCTGCAAAACTCACCTGAAAAGCTCTGGGTTTTCATTGCCAAGGCCACTGTGCTGGCTCTTGGTGCCCAGTCACGGTAGTCTAAAGTCAGCCCAGTTATACATCAGATTTCCATTTGCAATACAGACAAACACTTAAAGAAAAGATGGTTCAGTTTTACTGAGTGCTTTACCTGAGACCCTCCGAAGACTAAGTCAGTCACAGCTAACACTTACAGACGCTGCTCCAGAAGACTCTCCAGTCTGGTCCACTGCACCACAGAAGATTACAAACAAAGCTAAAATTTATCACAAGCATTGTACTAAATGCTCTCCAGCTCTGAGGTACTCTTGCAGGGATAAAGGAACAGCATAAGTAGATTATATGTCTCCAGGCCTCTGCCAGCTGCTTCTGATGCAGGACTTGGAGGACCACTGCATGAAACCTAGGTAGGCTTAAAGTATGTTGATAGGTGACATGCTTTCACAAAAGACTTTACTATAAATTATTTACTAAGGCTCATGTTTCATAGGTGCTTTCAAGGTAGAAGACATTGCAAAGTGTACAGTGTAAAGTCTGATATCGAGCATTGAGATACAGGCAAGTCTAACTTTGCTAACCTAATTCTTTCTAGCTCTCACTCACTGCTTCTTCTGTCTTAAACACCGAGACTAAAATGGTAACTCTCTTCCCCATAATAATAGTTAGCAAAGATAAGCTGTATGCTATGGCTTGTGCTGCCATAACTACACATTATGATTTCAAATATGAAAATAACGTTACTAGAAAATACATCTTTGAAACTGCTCAGTGTATTTGACATGTGAGCTTGCAGCCTCTAGATTGGTAATTTAAATTCAAAGTAAGCTCATAGTAAAAGAAAATTCTGCCATCTGTCAGAAGTTAAAGCAATCCACAGTGTGAGTGGGCAGGTGCTGACATCCCCAAAAGGCTGTCCCAAGGAGTAACAACTCTGGGCTTTCTCAGCTGAGGTACAAAGTTTGAGCAGGCCAGACACTGGGCTGTTTATCCAACTTCTGTAAGTGCCCAGGAGAGTAAAAGACAGTGCACACAAGCAGAGCAGGTAAACAGAGCCTTTTGGTCTTCTCAGTCTACTTCACCGGAAATCAAATGAATGCTGAAAAGGGGGGGAAACTCTTTGTTGATGAGACACAGGCTGCCTGATGTCAGTTCCAATGACAATCACATCGGGCTGACTGCCCAGGTGTGTGGAGAGTTCATCTCCTTCCAGACAAACTCTGCACTCACTTATTTTCCAAAACAATCATGCTGAAAGAAAAACATGCTGAATGACTTGCACAGAAGGCAGTTCCAAAATATTATCTATGTTTCTGAGTCCCAAGGAAAATAGACAGACAAGCACTAATTAAAGATTAGATTTTGAAAGCACTAGGTAAGTGCAATGCCTGTGAAACTTAGGCTCTTGTCCTGCTAGAAAACAAGGTCTGATGGTGTTGCCCTCATGAATTACTTATCATCTGATCCTCACCACAGCCTTGGCTAAAGAAGAAAGCATTTCCACTCACATATCTCTCTTATCCAGATATTGCACTGGAAAAGCTGTACATGCCAAAAGCACCCCTCCAAGACCGTGTAGAACTTTTCAATAAAAACAACAAGATCAAGGAGCTTAGGGAGTCAGGCATCCAGTTCCTCTTACAAAAAATGGGTGCATAGTTCCCACTGACATAGATGCTTGGGTTTACACAGTTTGGTAAAGTTCTGGTTTATCATTTTGGGACTTTTAAAGTCCATTAACAAAGCAGGAAAATTATCCCCTTTGGACTTCTTTGGATCTGGGCACCTAAGTCTTTTGGGTTCTTTCACAGAATCATTCAGGCTGGAAAAGACCCTTGGGATCATCAAGTCCAACCATCCGCCCTACTCTACAAGTTCTCCCCTAAACCGTATCCCCCAACAGCTCATCTAAACAACCCTTAAACACATCCAGGGATGGTGACTCCATCACCTCTCTGGGCAGCCCATTCCACTCTCTGACCACTCTTTCTATGAAAATTTTTTTCCTAATGTCCAGTCTAAACCTCCCCTGTTGGTGTTTAAAGCCATTCCCTCTTGTTCTGTCACTAATTACCTGTGAGAAGAGCCCAGCACCAACCTCCCTACAATGTCCTTTCACGTAGTTGTAGACAGTGATGAGGTCTCCCCTCAGCCTTCTCTTACTCAGATTAAACAGTCCCAGCTTCTTCAATCGCTCCTCACAGGATTTATTCTCCAGGTCCTTCACCAGCTTCGCTGCCCCCCTCGACACAGGGGAAGCTGATATGGAGCAGCTTACTGACTCACTAGTAGGCATACGCATGTACACCACATGCTTTACATGTTACGTAATTCATATACATAAAACACTCCTTGCCTTCAACTTTACAGTATAATAGGCACACTTCATAACTGCGATACGTTGCAGGCTGTCATGGGACAACACAAATGGTACAGGCTGCACAACTCACCTGCCAACACAACTCACCGGAAAAATTCATTGTTCTGTCTTTAGAGATGACTGATTTAAAAAAAAACCAAACACAAAACAACAATCTAAAATCCTGCTCCATAAGGGCTTCCACGCTAAAACCTGGATTGTACTAACATATGTTTTGTGTGTAAAGTGTGACAGAGCTGTAGTCAGCAGAAACTGAAATCAGAAGTAAATACTTTGGGGAACTTTTCCTGATGTAGTTGGAAAAGAATGCTATCTGGAGAAAGAGCACTGGGCACATATTTATTCCAAGGTCAAGAGCACGGCTCAGCTCAATGTTCTGCCTTCTAATGCACAAAAAGAACAAGACTTTGCTGGTCAGAGAAATAGTTTCTTACTGTACATCTGGTTATAATATCAGTGCTGCAGACTTTTTGTTATTCATTACAGGTTTCAGAGGATTATAATACTGTTTTCTTTTTATCTCAATTATTCTGGTAGATGCTAAGTCTGCTCAGAAAGTGATGGTTGCTCTGAAAGAATTAGTAAAGCTATGCCCTTACAAATATATCAAACCACTCCATAAATGTCCTTTTGAAAGATGAGGCAATTCTAGAGACTTTTAAAAACAATCCAAACAACATATTTAATAGTAACTGAAATGGATCTGAGCAGTTTGATGACTTTCCAGTGTTTAATTCTAATAGTGTTTATAGATGCATTATAAGGGAAACTAATTCACTTTCTTCAAAAGACCAGCCTGGTTAGTTTGGACTATGATTAAAAACTGGTCACTGAAACTGCAGCCAATTCAGGGATATCTGTAACTTGCTTTCACACACACGGACTGCTTTATTTGCCAGCTCTGAGACAAGGAAAGGATGTTTGCTCTGACGGAGCGTAAATCTAGCAGCTCAAAAGATGTAATAGATGGGGGCACAATTTCGGCAGTTGTTTGTACAACCCAGAGACACGGCAGCTAGTGCTGTACTGAAGGATGAGTGCTTTCCCAGGAAGCCAAGTATTTCACTGCCTTTCTCCACGTATTAAAGAGCCCCATGTCTCCTCCCAGGAGAACCCTGAGGGATATGTGATCATCTGACAAATATGTTACACCTTCAAGGAGTTACCAGCTGTAGGAAAGCTTTTGCTTAAGGAAAAGTTCTCCCTGGGGCTCTTCAGGCCTGACAGTTTCAATGATGCACTTTTAAATGTTTCATTTAAAAATTCTGCAAATGCCTTCACAACAGGAAATTACATACTTAAAATAAAAAATTAAACACAAATCACCCAGACCTGCCTTACAATGGATCCAAGCAAGTTCCTCGGCAGTCCCAGTTCTTGCTGCCCCAGCTATGCCAGCAGACTGTCTCCTTCAGTGTGACACCTTGGTATGTCAGCAGCCATTCCCATTTGTCTCTGACTGGGAGACAAACAGCTTGCCACATTTTCTGAAACAGGTAGAATGTGAACTCTTAATGTTATATCCTCTAAGGCTCCACAGTTGAATTTTAAGAAAAGAAATTAAGGAAGTTTCTTGAGTAGGCTAAAGCTGCATTGATACAAAAGGAAATGCTCATTCACTCTATTAAAATCCCAAAGCCTTCATCAGATATGTCCTTATAAAAGCAACTGTGAATCCACTCTCTAGCTATATATTCAGTCTGGACTTCATTTTCACCACAGCCACTTGCTCCCTCCCACACACCATGATGGATTAGTCGGAAGCACAGACAGTTAGTGGAGACTTGGATACTTTTCCCACTCAACTAAAGGTGTAGAAAACCACAGGAATAATAATTTGATAATGAGAGAAAGGAAGAATATGACCTTGATTCTTTTTTTACTGTACTTGTGTCTAATTACTAAAACTAATTCCATAACTTGAAACATCCTTTGATAAGGAAGGAAAGGGGGGGGGGAATGAGGAATTAAAAAAACCCCAGGGTTCAGTGGCATGAAGATGAGTTCTGGTTCCTTCCAACCAGAAATGGGGTTATAACACTTGGGCAGAGCAATTGGATTTTGCATTACTGCTCCATCTTAAAATTTGCTATTAAAAAAAAAGGTAATTTTCTTAGATTTTTAGCAATAGACACTTCTGAGATTTTCCTGCTTTTTGTCCCCCTGAAATGTCTTTCTTTACATTTTGTCACGCACTCTCTTCCACAGCAAGTTTCTCTCCTCCTTTCTCGCTCTTTGCATTCAGAATTCTTTGGCCCTTTACCTATTTAAAGGAGGAGGCCTCTTGCTGCTCTCACAGGTACTGCTTGCTCCCTGAATATTTAAATAGCCCTGCTCCTTTCATGAGCTGTCATGAGCTTTCATGAGACACCTACATCAAGGACTAAAGGATCTAAGCAATGACCCTGATATTTAGATCTAAAAAGTTGTTGATAGCCAAGTTCACCCTCAGTGTAGTTTCACTGAATTTGAAAGACTCACATGTGGGATACATTTGGTCCTCTGTGTTAAAATTGTAGGGCTGATCTAGTAATACATAATAAGCAAAGACATTTGAGGGAGTTCAGCATCTTTCAGGGTAAGGATTTTTAGATCTGTACCTTTGTTCCCAAAAGAGTTAAATGAATAATGAAATCTCCCTGCAGTGAGAACAGCTGAACTTAATTCAGAGGAAATTTCTCAAAGAAACTGTCTTGGTGTCTAGCAAATGTACCTGTCAAAAAGGGTTGCTCCTTCCCAGGTATTTGTTTTAGAAATTCCCTGCCTATAGGGTTACACAGAGTGGCTCAGGATAGATTCATGCTTTAAGCAGGTTTTCATTTCATAGCTTTGAAAATTTATTAGCATAAACATGACAACATTTTAAGGACTGAAATTCTATTTAACAAATTAATTTCAAGTTAATAACTCATCAGATAATCAAAATACAAATTTCTGAAGAGCAGCACGATTTCATTGAGCAGTTAATCCTTTCTTCTCTACAATAGCAACTGTCAATTTATGCTGTTAAATTGTCTGTATATCAGATTAGATCCTTCCATTCTTAGGCTTCAAGTGTTTTGGACAAATGACAAAAGTACCTGGATATCTGACTACTCAACCTGTACCTCAGGAGAAAATTACATACTTTGCAATATGGAAGGAACCAACGTAAACCTGGTGTCATTCCATGCAATCACTAAATTGATCTAATAAAATAGTAGAATTCTAACATATCTGTCTTAGGCAGAAATACCAATTCTTATCTTTAATAATCATCACAGTATAGATGAATCCTCAAAAACTGCAGGCTGCAAGAATTACTGAAACCAGCATCAAAAGTTGTAAGTTATTTTGATTTTGAATTCTTCAGGAATTACAGTGTACATGTAGACACTGTTTTAAAACACCACCAGGAAAAAGACATCTACAGTAGTGTAGCATTTTAATTAGATCTTTCAGACCCTAAAGAGGTTACCTAAATATAGACGTTTAATCTTGATGCTTTCAGCAGGATAGCTCATCCTCTAAACAAGAGGGTAGGTGTAGAATTTCCAAAGCTGAATCCTCCTAGTGAACCCATTTCTCTGTCAATCCCCAGTTTCTTTAAAGTTCCAGAGATGATTTCCAGGCTACTGTTTTGTATTTTTGTCAGCCAATCCGCAGAAGGAAAACAAATTGGGTAGACTAGTTCTAAACAGACTGTCAATAAAAAATTTAAGCACCACTATCTAGAAGTAGAGTTTAAACAGAATTTTAAACTAAATCAAAATGTCAGAGTAAAGTACCATCAATGTAACAAGTTCTGATGCACTGCACTTTACCTAAGTATTGCAACAGAACTTCCTCTTTCCCGGATTTAAGAAACCATAATTCAAGTGTTGCATCTTTTGTGCAATGGCTTGATGCTCAGTGGCCTATGGAGCATATGAAAAGTAGCATGTCATTGCCTGTGCGCTGAATAGATGCCTCTTCAACAGAAAACTTAAGCAGAGGAAACGGATTTATTTAAGAAAAAAAGTCATGTTGAGGCAGGAGAAGCCTCAAATTTCACTGTATTTAGAACTTGGCAGAGTGTCTGTGAAGAGTGCTTTCTTCTTATCGTGAGTAGTTTCTTTAAACCTGGCATTTCAGGCCATGTGTCTGAGGTTTGTCTACATGGGAAATCTCCCATCAGTCATAACTATATTCTGCCAATTTTGCTATGCTATTCTGGTCTAACTCCCAGTATAAACATAGCACAAAGGAATTTTATTTCTTTTTTCCCCATGATAATTAACTCCAGTCACTTTTATGCTAGAATACAGTTTCTAGATGGAAAGGTATACAGGGTAACAACTTTGCTGCATGGACAGACCTTCAAGAGTTTAAAAAAATTTGTTCCTAAGGAATTTCCACATTTGTACAAAGTGTCAGTGCCAGGTATATGAAAGCCAACAGCAGCTAAAACAGCTTGGATAAAGCAGGCTGGGGGGAAAGGTTGCTTCAGGTATGGCTGTAAGACCAAAAGGCGGGGATGTGAGTGTTATGAATCTCTCCTCACTATAAATCACTCACTGGTGTTCCAGCTGAGTTGAAAAATAAAAAGAAAAGCACTGGACTTTACAGCACACTCGGCATTGTTTGTTTTGTCTGCCAAGTCTATTCCACTCCCTTCAATGGAGTGCTTGTGGTTTGGGAATGACTTTTTAGCTGGTTTCTGTCTGTCTCTATCTGAGGCCCCAAACTCACATTTCCGAAGCGTCCTATAAGCTGAAAGTTTGTACTTCTGTTCTCCAACACTTTGCAAACACTGGAGTGTTTGTGTCTCAGTATTTATGCCATTTCAGCAAGTACTTAGAGAATGAAAACATCAACTCTTCCATATAAGCACAGAGATTCATAAAACAAAGTTTAATTTTGAAAACACAAACATACAAAGGAAAGCAAGCCACTCAGCAATACTGAAGCCTCCCACTAATTGGAACCATTCCTTTCCGTGCTATTTATCAACTGTGGATCCTATTTCCTACTGCACCGCCTGCAGTCAGCACCACTAAACTCAGTTTCAAGTTTCTCAAATCTCATAATGCCAGGAACGACCACATTACCCCGACATTTGGAGTTCATTAACGGCCTTTCCCAGTGTGCTAAACATTGCTTTTACTTTGGCTTAAAGAAGAAATAGGGGAGAACAGGAAACAAAGACGTTGCAATAGTTGTCATACTGCAATCCCCAAGTGGGTTTGGTGGGAGGCACTGCAGAGAGCTATCAGCCCCTTCTGCCAAACACAGCCATCACCCAGGCACTCTATTTTTCCCCATCAGGATGGACACAGCAATGAGCCTCACAAGTATAAGAGCTGGCAGAAGGTAGCGCTAGCAAGTAAGGGGAAGATTACTTTTATATCTTTTTAATACATTTTTTCTCTTAATAACAATAACTAAAAAAATCTTTAAACCACTATGATTCAAAGTGTTCAGCTTTCATGGTCTGTATGGAGACAGAAGGCTGAATACAAATCCCATGACATGCCAGTTTCCATACTGGCTATTCCCGCTGCTTACACAGAAAGGATTAATCAATAAGACTCACCAGAGAACCAGACCTCAGAATTCCAAAGATTTGTCAAAATGTTCTCCCTCTTCATCCCAATGGAGTAGGAAAGCAGGGAAAACCTCTAACCACCTAAAATATAATGACTGATCCTTCTTTATGTGGCTTTTGACAGAGCAAGTAGAAGTACTTGTTAAAATATGGAGTAGGAAACATCAGGATTCAGAAAACTTCTTTGCAAAATTAAAGAAAATTTGCAATTAAATTTTATTATCTGAGTATTAAAAGTTTATCTTGAACCCCATTTTTCCTTGGAGAGAAGATTTAATCCAACAGGAGGCACATAACCGATGGCTAAGGGAAATCTCTAAGAAAGCAGTAAGACAGAGTTGCTTGGATCTCAGACCCTCTTGGTCTCTAATAATCCTCTAAAGGACAAATTAAATTATGCTTCCATGATCCCCTCTGTCCAGGACCAACTGAGATTGGAAAAGGAGAGTGAAAAAGAAAAAGAAGTCATTGCTGCTACTGCCTGTTTTCATCACGGTTTTTAAGAAGATAACCTAACAGTTCAATTTTTTTCCATACTTCTGTTAAGTAGAAGTAGTTACTGAGAAACACTACTCACTTCTCTATCAACTTTAAGGACCTGCACACAAAGTATTTGTGATGTTCTTGTGTAAGGAATACCCAGGTATACACTGTCTCTTTTCAGGTGATCAGCCTGACACAACAGACAGATTTTAGTATTAATGTCACTGTTAAGACATGGACAATTTACCTATTTGCATTTTTTGCTCATATGGATTTGGTTTACTGAAGTGCTTCATAAGTAATAACAAGAAAAGGCTTTGAAACTCCTTGTTCAATAGCTCTTAGAAATACTATTGTCTGGCAGAGATGACACTGAAAGCTGCCTGAGTTTAGGCTGTGCTTCAAGAAAATCAGCAGATCTGTGAATTTCTAATTCCCATCTTCTACGTTTTCTGAATTTAATTCATTAAAGCACGCTACGTTATTCAGAGAATTCACAGCACTGTGAGAGCACAAGTAACTCTAATAGATGAAATTCAGCCCCAGCGAACACAGCATGGGGACAGTCTGATGGAAAATCTGCCACTCAACTCAGGGGAACCCCTGACCCTTCTATCAATCCAAAACAGGCTTTCCCTTCAAGTGCCATCCTTTCGGGCCTTCTTCTATCAGGGCAGTTCATATGTCAGCTGTAGCAATTTGCTAGCAATTTGTTTCTCAATTATTTCATACTTTGAGCAAATCACGTATATGAAATTAAAATTAATATTTCCTCACATTTCACACTTCACTTTCTGCTGGTTTTACATAGTGATTCTATTTTCTAGCTCCAATGGCACAGCTCGGTGTCTGGGCTCTATTCCTGCCTTGTGCAGAAGGTTGCACAGGGGAGCAAACCAGGCTTCCATGGTGCAGCCACCCTAGAGCGGTCTCACCTTCACAAGGACACGTTCATGTAAATGCTGGCACACAAAGAAACTGCTTTCATTTTGTAGATCAGCCTGCATGTAGAAATATGCTTATTTGAGTTTACGAGCGAGATTAAGCAAGCAAATTATACAGAAAATGCTGCTTTTATGTGAACTGTATGGGAACTTAACCCTAGAGTGCTCTAAAGCCTTCTGTTAACTTCCCTCTGTGGTGTGCATTTAATACTTGAAATATTCACCGACATCTCACTGCTTTGGAGAAACATTATGTATTTTAAAACGCTTTTTCAACAACTGTGTTAGAAGTGTATACCTTGAGACAGATTTGAACTATAATTAAAACAATCTTTCTAAGATTGGCAAGACCTTAGACATTGCAGACACTGGATAACACCACCATTTGCTTGTTACTAATTTACTTAAGATTTCTATAAGTGTTACTATGAATATTCTTTAAGTGCAGAGTTCTGTGTAACATTCTCGTTATTATAATGAATAACTATATCAGTAAGAAGGCAGCTTCTGATATTCACTTACAACCGAAAGCGTCGGTCCTTACAGGCACCTCTAATGTTACAAGAGCCGTATGACTGACGTTAACAAGCCCAGCCACATGAGCACAATTAAATATCCAGGTATGTGTTAGCTGCAGGCGGGATACAGTGAGGTTTGGTCTACATTTAACTTCCAGTAAGCCAACGGTTTGATACTTTTCAACTCACTGATGTAAATTAGCTTGTGAAGCACTTAATTTTTAGCTCACTTCAAATCAATAGACTTCTTTCCAGTAATTTCACTGGGCCCTATATCAATAACATAACATTTCACCAGTACTAAAGTAATTTCATCTAGAAATTGTTTCCCCAAAACTTGATAATGATTTAAGGTACAATCAGCTAGAATTTTTTTGAAACCTAATAAATAATAGCTCATAGGCAGACATCTCTAAAATTAGTTGTTATGCTCTACTGAAGCTGTCACAAAATCCAGAAAGCTTGTCCTCTTTCCTGTATTGCATCATAGAGGTTGTTTCAAAACAACCTATATTTATTTGCTTGGTCTTCTTCTAAGAAAACTAAAAAATTATTCTAATGTACATTTAATATGTTATTAAATTAGATGTCACCTGGTCTTTGAGTGAGAAGTAAAGATCGAGTTCTGTCTAGTCAGAGGCGTAAACTCAATCAAGTATTAATAGCTGAATTACTTCCAGCAATAAGATACTAAGGCCAAGCAAAACATCCAAGGTCACAACACTCCAGATGGTACACTAATATATTTACAGGACTGATGCCTCCTGGCATTTTCATTTTCTTATGTTGGGTTGTTTTTGGAACCAATCGAATTGAGGAGCTGGCAGCTGCAATTTGCCCACAAAATTAAATTTAAAGGATTATAACTCCAGTTTTAGGCAGTGATTTGACTGTATTGATGTGAAGCCACTATGCCCAGCTCTTGATTTTCACTGAATGATGACCACAGCATACCATAAATTCAATTGGGACGAAACAGACTGGTTGTGCATAAAGATTTTTTTTTCATGTTCACAGTCATTGATTTAAGTCTTAGCTAACAATCTCAACAATCAGGAAGATAACAAAAGGATACTACAGGAAATAACTGCTTCCGATATGGCTATCTGAAATATTCTGCATTCCTCTACAGTAGGGGAATTTTAAATGACAGGATTTTTTCACATAGGCAATTATGCTCAAGCAATGCCCATACCCACACAATTATACACATTGAAGTTCCTACCCACAGGTGTAGAATATGTAAACACAAACTTACAACTCTATACCAAAACTTTTGCACTTGTGCACAAGTGAATGCAATCTCTTCTAGCTGCTGTACCAGAATCCTTAGGGTCTTTTGCCAATGCAGCCAAAAATTTCCTAGAAGCCTGTCAGTCAGAGATCACAGTGTCCAGCTTTGCATCCATACAACCACAGCCTACCTACAACACAGTGTGTTCTGGGAAGGGATAGGCACTTATCCCAACAGTAGCCCAAGCAGCCTGCGCAAGTTAAAGATGATTTGTGCAGCACAAATTGCTCAGAGGGGCTCTAGGGTATCCTATCCTAATGATACTGTCACAAGCTAGCAGGAAAGAAACAAAAAAAACCCCACAAGCCCAGCTGATTACTCAACTCAAAAAACAAACACATCCACCTGTCTAAAAATAAACAATGACCAGAACTGGGTGTTGGAAGATGCATCCCTGAGCTTTGTTGCTCGAGCTGAGCAGTGCATCCTGATTTTATATATTTTATATATATATATATATAGGTAAAATTGTGTGTGTGTGTGTGTGTGTACATATATATGTATTTAAGTAGATGTTACTGTAAAATTTTAAGTTGGAAAAACACCACTTATTCCTAGGCTTTCTTAGGCAGTAAATCCTGCAGGTTGCTTATCTTTAAGAACCTAGCTCTTTGGGTCTTAAGTTTGCAGTCACAGTTGTGTATATAGGCAGCAAAGGAACTGTCAGGCAACATGACTTCAGAGGTAAAAGATGCAGAGCAAGAACTTTGCTCTGTGCTGTCACAACCTTTTCCAACAGGCACCTCAAGTCTCCCCAAGAAGTCCTGTGCTTTGGGAAATTCTCAGCCCTTCAACTAGTTTCTGAACTATATTCAGGAACCAAAGCAGCATAACCCTTCAAGGCAAATTTCCTTTACCCACTGGCATCTTTGAGAGCAACCACTAGAACTCCTTTGTTGATGTGCCATCAAGTTATTGCCAAAAAATTTACCAGCAAACCATGTAAAATGCAATTTAAAACTTCCAGTTCCTCCAGATTACTATATAGGGGGTTTGTATTAAAATATGGACATTTAATATAGTCTTCTTCCTATCCATCCTTCCAGTGACCTTACCATTAGTACCTATATTTTGCCATATGTGGCTTTTGTCCATGTCATTGTGGGTCTTACCTCTCTGGCTTATGCTTCTGACCTCCATCAATTCCAGTTTAAAGTTTCTATTAGTGCATTAGCAAATCTGTGACCAAAGTTGGTTTTCCCTTTAAATTTATCTTGATGAAACCCTTAACTATTGCAGTATGATATTGATGATCTAAATATTCCAACCTTCATAAATAAGTTAGTGTGTTCTATTTATACTTCCACGTATGTATATACAAATACATAGAGTTAAAAACAGAAATTACTTTTAAGGTTTTTATCACATTAAATGTACAGTAGCTCCTGAGCATCTTCAGAAGAACTGAAGAAAAAAAAAAAAAAGAGGCTTTAAAAAATGTGCTCAAGGTACTGGTTAAATCAAGTTCCACATCGTGCCGGGGTGGAGCTGCTGCAAAGAAAATGGCAGCACCAAGGTTTTTTCTTTTGGAAAAGGTTCCCAAGATTTGGGAGAGGGGGGCTGTACTGAGAACCAGCAATTAGTAAGTTTACACTAGATACCTTCAGCGCTCACACTCTGAGGAGAAAAATACCCGTGACTTTTCAGTGGACTCTTCAGTACTGGGCAGAAAATAAAGTACACAATCATTCTTAAATTATTTAACTGAAAAATAATTCCCATACTTACAGGAATTAAGCCTTCAGTATTGATGTCTCTCCAACCTCTTGCTTCCCAAGTAGGAAAAAGAAAGCAAAGATTAGAGCGATCTGCTGAAAACAGACTTAAAATGTTATTTAATAATATATAACTTCCCATGTCAGAAATATCTCGAACGCCACCTCAGGAGAAATAGACGTTGTACACAATCGAAGATGCACCATTTGTTTTTCCCTCAGCACATGACCCAAATAGTGACTCGTGCTCCCTCACAGCGCAAGGGCCCCACGTGGTTTTGGTGGGAAGGCGGGTAACCCGCGGCCGAGGCGGCAGCACGGCGGCCCTGTGCTCACAGCCAGGTCACAGCGCAGCACCACCACCACCACCACCACCACCTCCTCACTCAGGGCCCTCAGGCACTTTAAATGCTTTAGTTACTCGCATGTTGTTTTTTCCCCTGTGGCAAGAGCAACAGGAACATCAAAGCAGGTAACATCTCTCTTTCAGAATGGAGTTACAAAACAAACAATTCGGAAATGGTTATGCTCTCGGAGATTAAAAAATCCTGGATGACAAATTAATTCCTCAAAGTGATGAAGTGACATGTTTTCACAATTTCTTTGTAGTGAAGATCAGGAGGCACAAGCCTGACAAGGCTCGAGCATCGGCAGCACTTATATAAGACTGTGATATGTCTTGGCCCATTTGTATAAATGGCTCTCATGGAAATATTCTGTTTTGAAATGCAGAAAGCCAAAATTCAGCTATCTTCTACTTGCAACTGCGGCACCTCTATTTCCCAAATTTAGTTTGAAAGTCAAATATAATCCACAACTATTCTGAAGAGATGTCATTGCTTGTATTTGTAATGCCTCTAATACAGCACAAGTTTAAGAATTCAAGTGCTTTCTTCAGAGAGGTGCAATATTGAGCTTCAGCATTTCCTGTATTAAAAATTAAAAGCTATAGTGCCCAATGGTGAGTGGATATAGGGCTTTTACTATGATTTGAGGTCTCCATCTAACACGCACTGTTGTAGCTGGATTAACATAAGGATGCATGAGAGATTCATCACTGCATGGAACAGACTTCATGATCTACAGATAGGAAACGCTGAGGAATAACAAATGGAAAAGAGGTTGGGAATGTTTCTTTTCAAACAAGGGGTGAGGCACCAGACATTCAAACATGGAAATATTCTTGACCAACTTCATTAATGGTGGCACATCTCTCTTCAGACCCGTGTTTAATCCATGAATTTCCAGTGACAAGTTGAGATGTCCAAACCAACTTTGCTAGATTTATCAAAAGTCTTTGAAACATGAAATGTCCATCAGCCTACCCCTCTCACCACAGTATCTGAGCATTCACATCCAGAAAATTTCAAAGCCACATTTTATATTTACAGGTGAAGTGTCTGTGTCCATCTGCACAAAATTAAGCAGCATAGTTCAGAGCAAGTGTGAAGGTCAGGAAAAACACTAAATAATACATATTAAAACAATGAATGAATGCAAAGAAATTACAAAATCTTTGACTAGAACAGAGAAAATGGCATCAAAGAAGTGTTCCTTTGCATTTTCCTGTAAATAATTCGCTCACTGCTGTATACTCAAGCCAAGGGTCCTTCGTCATGCAGATACTACAGGAGTCTTTTGTCCATCCTAGTCAAAATGTAAGAAAGCAACTGAAAGGAAACCTGGAAAATTTGGGGTTGCAAGGCCAATAAGCAAGACTCATCTCCTTTTCAGCCTATTTCCCATGCTTCCCAGCACCTGGCAATGACAGACTGCCCCACAAGAATCACCTGTGATACACTACTTCCCCTGGGCAAATTAAGGAGAATTTAAATGTATGTGCTTAATCATAAGCAACTTGATCTGCTAATTCTCCATCTCTCACTGCTTTCAAAAGGGCCTGAGGTCCATCCTACCACAGCTCATACAATTCGCATTTTGTTCAGTGTAGGTGAAATTCAATAAATATTGTAGCTTAGAGCACAACCAGAGCTACAGATTCCAGAGTAAGATCTCTAAAAATCCCATCAAGTAATGCCATATACAGAGATACAAAATCTCACAGTACATTCATCTTGTGGGAGTAGAAATTAACACTGACATTTGCAGGTACCATCGCTACAATAGTTACAGTACCTCTGGATCTTACCCTATGTATTATAAGAATCAGCAAGGAAGCATTTAGGCTTTGACAGTTGTTCTTGTTTTTCAGTCCTCGCTTTGTTTCTGGATCGATGGACAGATAGCTGTAAACAGATTTTTGCAATGCTGTCTTAACACAATTACAGTACACAGAATTGATTGACTGTCTATGGGATAGGCTATTTTGTAAAGGCAAGACCCTGACAACAAAATCTGAATCATAGTTTGTGATGTTTGGATAGTAATGCAGAAAACCAATCACTGCAAACTATCCCTTGAGAATTCAAAATGAACTACTGCATCACTTTTTTAAGATACTGTGCATTGGTGATAGCTACTATCTATAGGAAAAAAAAAAGATTTTATACTATATCATGTACTTAACGTTCAGGTTATATTGCATTTTGTCCTATTACCTTAAAGCCAGCAATCCAGAAAAAAAAAAGTTAATATGATGTGATATTTCACAATACACTAACAACACTATAAAACAAAATAAAGCTTGTTCCAATGTGTTCCACACTGTTGTTTTAATTTTTTTAAAAAAGAAAATCTAAAGGAGCAAATTCACACACTGATAATGAAATCTTCAGCATTCTGATACGCAAGACAAATGCTTTGCCATGAGTAATGAAGAGCTATTTTGAATTTTTAGGCTTTCATGAGGTTTTTATTAGATGGTAACATAACACTAAAAGTGATTTATACATATATAGGTATATGTAATCATATATATAAGGAAAGAATGGAAGCATATAAATACGGGAATTTTGGAGATGATGCTACCAAACTGATTTGCGAATTAATAAAACAGAAGTCAGTCGGTATTGTGACTCAGTGAGCTTCTTTGAATAAAATAACCTTTCAGTTTTAAAAATACACTTTATCTCCACCCACACAACTATGTGACACAAACATGGAATGGAGGAGAAACTTTTTTTAAGAGGACAGAGTTTGTATTAATCCTACCTCAGAGGATTTGCCCAAAGCTGAAACACTGTGTCACCACAGTAAACATTTGTTTCTTGCTTATCTGAAAGCTGGTTTCATTAACAGTCAGTAAAATTTGGTTCCTTAGACTGAAATTAATAACAACTATACATTCTTAAGCTTTTCAGTGACTCAAAAAATAATGTTTTTCTGTATATGAATAGCTGATTCTTCATGTCCATTCTTTAGCAAGTGACAACCAGTTATTAAAGCACTTACAAGTGTTCTGTCTCTCATTTTTATTTTGCGGGTATACAAAGGTATATGACAATTATAGCACTTAGGATTCTTAATAACTGGGTTTTGCATAAATGCGTATTTTTCCTTAAGATAAGAAGGAGAAAAACATAAGCAATTATCTTAATTGTTAAAAAACAATAGAACAGTCTTTATTTAGGTTTGGGGTTTACAGGTTTGGGCTGTTTTCTTTCTTACAGAGCACTGTAGGGCTCAGAGTAATCTACTTATTCAGACTTACAGAAATTATTTTAAAAGTACATATATATATACCTATCTCTAACATTAGCTGCCCTTCACCTCACTTAGATATATTTCCTTCTAAGTGCAGCAGTATAGTAGAAAGCTAAAACTCTATAGCCCTTCCCCAGTGAAATCTTAAGGGGGAGCGAGGGTAGCACTTGTCAAGCAAACCTGTTGTGCCCTGTATCACAAGAGGATAGGTGCTCATGGGTAGTTAACAGAGCTGAGAAGCAGATATAATTACTCTTAGATAAACACAAGAGCTCTTCTGATCACAGTCAGAGTAAAAGGACACCTGCAGACTTCAGCCATACCCAGGTTCTCTACAGCCTATGCGCATGCTGGACGTTAGCTGTGCTTCTGATCTTGCACAACTATAGCTCTAAAGATTTCAGTAGCACAAGAGAAAATATCAGCCCTTCACCAATCACCTGAAGAATTGCACTGGATGCAGCTTGCATGCTGTGTCCTGGGTGAGACAAATCAAGGGCAAAACAGCCTGAAAAAATTACGAAGGATTTACAGGCATCATTTAGGCTTTGATATAGAATTCTATTACACAATCCTTGCACTATGGCTAGTTCAACTCAACTTTTGCTCCAATTTATGTAAGAAAAATAAAAGCTCAATAAGCAGGACAATTCTTGGCTGTGAAAAAAAATTGTAGTTCCCTTCTGCTTTTAACTTTCCCTTCAATAATTCTCACTCTGTATTGAGCCCCTCATTTTGGGAGGCAGAACATCTCAATGTGGATTTTCAGAAAGAGGAGTTGTGATGGTTTCAGGAACTCTTCTTGCACAGATGGGTAAGCCTGAATAAATGATGCATTTTTACTAGGTTACTGAAACTGCTTTTACCGTGTATTTTAATTATTGGTTCTATGTACCAATGACCTGATAGTCTAGTTTTCCCAAAATGCTCCTGGGGAAGCATTTCATCTATCACTTTATTTTTATAGCAGCCATCAGGTTAAAGCACCTTGGGGCACCCTACAATATTAAATAAAATAAAATGTCAAAGCACATAAAACAAGTTAAAAGTGCAGTCTAAGATATAACATAAGACTGCTGCCTAATTCCAAAACGCTAATAGTTATTTGAGATCTTAACTATAAGGGTAATGAATTTCTTTGATAAAAGCTTGAAATTTAATATGGCTTAGAGTCAGAAGAGGTCATCTAACTTGTATTTTCAAGGGTCTTTCTGAGTGCAAAGAAATGGTTGTCAGTGAAAAGAAAAGAAGCCTATAATAATGGGTACAACTGGTTGGCCTTGAGAAAGTTAATGAGAAATTACAGTAACAGTTCTCAGGAATGCTTTTGATCTCCACAATAAAAACTATCCCTATTTGAAAACTACATGTCCCTTTGTCGAGCCAAAAATAGGAAACTATTATACAGCTCTTACTAAAGGGCAATTATGTTGATGTGTTTTCACAAACTTATCTTTTACTATGTTAAGCTCACTTGCCAAGTGTGTGTGCTATAAGTGGTGCGCTTCTGTAATTGCATTTCCTTACTCAACTCTGGATTTGCTTTTTGCATGTCACATGTTCAGTTGGAAAGAACCAACCAACCAACCAAAACACACATGCTTTTATTCTTGTTCCCGTCTGACTCAGCAGATAGATAACATAACTCTTCCCAGAGTTACTTGTCATTTCTCCAGAACTGACAAAGTGGGCATTCATATAACAGTTCCAGACTATATATATTACTGCTAGAAATAATCTTCAGTGTAATCCACACTACTAAACCCAGCAGGTCTAGCTTCTAAGACAGTTTGATTTGAATCCAAAGAATTAACAGAGCCCATAATCAGCTTTCTGCCTCATATTAGTTTAAGCTGTCTATATGTACTTCTCTAATCTTATTGTGTTTTGTGGTGCCAGAGTCCCAGGTGTGAGTTCTCCTCCACCAAACTGACAATACTGGAAACACATGTTAGGAGGGGTCTTGTATCCCAAAGGGAAGGAGGGCTGCTCGCAGTCCTTCCTCTTCCTCAGGTATGCGATCCCCAGGGACTCGTTCTTACGTTTGAAAAATATGGGTTCTGTTCTATCAAGATGCTGGAAGAGATGGCTTCTTACCTCTGAGACTAACATAAATAAAAGCTGACACTTTCCTTTGTGGACAACTCATCACTTCTGTTCAGCTGAAGACACACAGGAAAAGATGAATAGCAAAACTGTCCAGCTGCTTTATTTTTGATGTCTGCTATGCTTCCGGAGTGTAAACTCTAGGGGACCTGCAAATACACTTGACCATAAATGATGAGTAACTTATTAATGAATTGAAACCATCCATATAGAATTTCAAGTGCACAGAATACAGGCTGCAAAAATACTGCACATATGCGACCTGCATATGCAAGTACTGTGTTGCTTCACACCATACACTGCTCCAAACGCTGGAGCTCTTCAACACAGAAACTTCAGCTAGCACAGCAAGATCATGATGGGAGGCTGCGAGTCAACTGTCACAGAAAGAGTGAATGATAATTAAATGCCTCCTAATGTCAAACTTTCTAGACTTTTCCATAAAGGAAAGATCTTTTAAAGTGAATTCTGCTCTTTCAGATTTGTTAGTATTCCCACTGTGTACTCTGCATTCCTACACAAATCAGCTGCATTCATTTCACGTATCTGACACCATGACTTTATTTATGCTGGATCATAAAGTTTACCAGATTTTGTATTTTATGTAGTCAATAAACTGTAGTAGGCACAGAAAACTAATAATATAGAGAGAAATAAATAAATGAAATTATGTAAAGAGCCCTTTCTCCGTTTGATCTAAACCATGAACTTGCCCACATTTAAAGCAAAGGAACAGGAAAGTGTTGATATGCCCAGGAACTCTTACCAGATTCTCCTAAAACAAGTGAAAGTTAAAAACTCTTTAAAAGGCAACACCACACAAAACACATGGGCCTAAAAGATGTTCTTAGGCCCTTGAAAAAGCCAAGTCTAACTATGGGGGAAGTTTCCCACCAAGATTCAAACCTCTGATAGATTCTTCCTACTTTTTACAACACCTGCAAGATGAAAGATGCCATTTTAACGAAAGATGTGCACATCAAAACCAGAACATTAAAGATATTAACTACTGATTCTGGACATCAGCTGCATAAAAAATCTTTCAGAACCACAGTGCCCATAAAAAGCCCTTTCTGCAATTAAAAATTAATGTTAAAAAATTGATTTAAAGTAACAGCAAGCATGGAAATTGTGTGCTTTTGTGGGGATCTCATTTTAAACAAGAGCATCTATACCCAGACTCTTGTTATTTCAATTTTAAGGATAGCAAATCCTCTGCTGTTCCCAATGCATATCTGTAACTGGTTTTGAATATATCGTGCTGCCCACTGTTCCCAGCTCAGCTCGCTCCGACTGGGTCAGCTGCAGTACTGCTCACTTCATTCCAAACGTTGCAGACCAGATCACCACAGTTTATTCTAAATGCTATTTAATTACATTAGAATTTATTCTGAACTAGAAACGAATACAAATCATGACGTTACCATGCAGCAGAACTTCTGAAAATAAATGTACTTAGTATAAGCCCCACTTAATATATCATATTCTATCACAAAACATAATGGTATTAGGTGCTAAAGAAAAGCTGTGTTTTCAGCACTCTTAGACACAGCCACAACACAGATCTAAAGTTACTAATCAGCACAAATGATCAAAGGACTCACATTCTTTTTGCATAGATATAACAGGAGCCAAAGCAGCACTTTGGTGCATTTTTGACTCATTTTAATCCCAAACTCTAATCGCTAGACAATAACCATGCAGTTGAAAGCTGTGGTATGAAAGTACAGTTTTATATCCATCCTTTGAAGCAAAATATGGAAAATTAACAGAGATAATGCTGTAGTGTCAAAGAAAAAGGGAAGATATTTTTTACTTTGCTTTTGCAGGTGCTGTCAACAAAACAGACAATAATATAGTATTTAGGCTTCACTGGGACTAGAAGTGACAAGCTCTACAGCAATTGCCCACTACGCCCGCTTTCCTCCATACGCTAATTTAGAACTGCTCTAAAGCCTGTCATATTTGATGGGAAATGCCGTGAAGCTGCAATATCAGCAGCTTACATCATGAAATGGGATGGCGTTTCACTGAGGGCCACTTTCCCTATCAGCTTGGGTACCTCTCCTCTTCCATTTCAGAGCTGCTTTCTCTTTTCTCTTTGCCTTCACTTCCCAAGTAAAAGCAGGAGATAACTTGGGCATGATGCTTTCCTCATGTGTTTTCCTTTTTCTGAAAATGAAAGGAACTATTTGCAATATGTGGGAGATTTTCAGACATAACTTTTTCCTGTTCTGTTTATGAAAGAATACCACATATGCAATCATACATGCATTATGTTGTTGTAAGATCCTGTAGGGCAAAGAGACACTAAAAGAGAAAATGCTTCCAGGTATTAACAAATGCAGAAGTAATTATCCGGATTGCAAAGAAGTTTTTGGACCAGTAGATATGCATATGCCATTACTGTATATACAAATTATACATGCAGATGAGTTGTGATTATTTACATGCACAATTATCCCATCTGCACCTGCAAGCACAATATTTGCATATACAAATTAAGTTGGTGTACAGTTTTTATTTGTTTGGTGTTTGTTTAGGTTTTTTTAAAAACACATTGTCCATGTTTATTTAAATTCCAGTACAAACTCAACATTTTGATTAATTAGTAGCATGCTCTCACAATAATGGCAATAAAACACCACCATGTGTAACTAGCCTGTCTACACTTCCTTCAAGAAATGTTAACGAGAGCATCAGTGAAAAACTGAAAGAACAAGTGAGACACTGAGCCACAGAACCTATAACAAACACTTAAAAAGTAGAAACAAAATTTTAAACAGAGGTGAAATGGAGCATTCACACCTGTTAGAAGCTAAGAAATACCGGGGAACATATCAAATGTCTCTCTGATCACATCATAAGGCAGCTCCTCTGGTAGGTGGTTTTGACTAGTGACCAGAAAGTACAACCCACACACACCTACTTAGCCGTGCACTACAGGCAGGAAGCCCCTTCAGCTCGTTTCAGGCATCTTCATGCAAGTGTTTCACAATAAAGGGTCTTTATTTTTCAGAGAGACTATCTTTTCTCATCTCTTCATTATTACAGTTAATATACTAGAGAATGGATTTACTATGATTATTTGAGAATTAATTCGATAAGCCTACATATAGCACTAAAGTAACTAATTTCAGTGTTCTTTCTCTTTACAAATAACCATTACTTGTAACAAAAATCATGATTTGCAGAAATCAGGCTCATATAGTCCCTAGTTTATTGTGAAACAGATTATTTCATACTTCCAATGTCACTCATGAAATTGAAGAAAAACCCTGTAGTACAATAAACATTATAAAATGTTGCATCAGAGTCTGGATCTTCAGTTCATTAGAAATAAAAATTCAGTCCCATTAGCTCTCTCCTTGAAGATGCTTTCTCTTTTACACTAACCATGTTTAGCAGCAGTTTGCTCCAGCTGACCTTAATTTAATCTATTTTTCACAGAAGGATTGCTTCAGGGTTAAAACATTTTTTTGCTAACCACTGCACATGTTCTAGTACTTGGCCCTAAAGATCTTTTATCTTTCTGAGAACATTTGCTTTGCAAAAACACTGTGGGAGTTATCATTTTTTAAAACATATAAGATAATTGATTTGTAATTATCAACAGGGAGAAATACCATTACTTGTGTTTGCTAACCTAATTGTAAAATATATTGTTCCTTTCAAGTCTTAATGTATTGCCTCAAGTGATCACCACTTAGGCACCAACAGGCTAGAGTAAATAGAGTGACAGCAGGAAGTCTGAGAGATAGTATTACCCTGTGCTTGCCGTAATAAATGGTGTTCTCTTTTTGAGTATTGTTCAGTCCATTAATGTAATTTCCAAGGGGGTTTCCCCCTGTGGGATACAGACCAGGTGTCAGTGCTTTGAAGCAGGATCATACTTCCTAACAATCTACCTTGATGGAAATTTTGTGCCATATGCTTGGTTAAATGCGGAGACTGTCTAATTAATGCACAAACGGCACTCTGCATGCACCCATGGGTGCACTTCCATATGCATATGTGGGCACCCACACACACTATGGCCCTTGCTGTAGAAGCTTCTGTACTTGAAATCATCTCAAACAATACTGAGCTATCTATCAGTTCGCATCTTACTTTTCTGATATTCTCTGCTGAGTGCTTTGTGATTCTTAAGGCAACACTAATCCGAGAGCAGCAATTTCCTCACAGCTAAAACTCTGTCAGCATCAGCACCACAGTTAAACTTCAATACATGTCTTTGTCACTAACAAAGAACATAAAGACATTTAAAAAACCCAGCTATTAGTTGGCCTGAGGAGGAGGGGGGTGGTACATGGGGCATACCCTAAGCTATATAAAGTCAAAACAGTACCCATGTTTCAGCAGTATTTGGAGCAGTTCCCTAGGGCATGGTTCATATTTATACTGTGTCCCCATGTGATCAAGCATTAAGAAGTAGGAAAATGTCCACTTTATTTGTAGGTTTTGGTTTGTTTTGTTTTTTTTTTCTCAGCATCTCCATTCCTTCCTCTTCCAGACTTCATTTTTTATATCAGCCAACATGTTTAATAGACATGTCTTCCTATTTCAGCTTCCCATGAGGGCTATGTGAAGAAAGGTCTCCCAAAGCATCGATTACAAGGTTTTGTTTAACTTTTCTACGCTTTTAACGATTAAAAAGACTTGAGCTAGAAGTCTTAGGCAACATAAATTGTTTGAGCTGGATTCTGATTCAAATTTGGTGAAAATGCAGGCTCTACAGTTTAGTGCCCAGAATTGGGTTTTTTATGTTCAGTATGAATAATTTTGGTACAGACTTGAAAAACATACAGTTTTTTTCACTTGCAAACTAAGTTTCCAGTTCACCAGTAGATAAATCTTTCTTCAGCAGATTTTAGGCCACTTTCATACAGCATTTTTTCAATCCTAAAATCCACCTGTCTGGATTCTTCCCCAAAGACAACTTCTTCATATTTGCATGGATTATCAATATGCTATTTTATGAAGAGAGTTTTGCTTTAAAATCAACTTCTCGTGACATCCTAAAATAAATACAACTACATGATTTATAGGAATTAGACCTTTATTAAATGTGTATAGACCAGTTTCTATTTAGGAAATTAAAAATTAAGAAAGGCTAAATTAAATTCATAAATTATTCTTACAAGGTGATCTTATATTAATAGTTATTTTGTTGATATGAATGGTCTCATTGCTCTGAGGTTGCCATCACTTACTCACTGTATTCTCTCTATATCACCAGCAGCTTGCCAAACTGTGAATGCAGCATTAAACTCAAAGGGTGGAGTGAATGCAAAAATTGTCACTATGTTGAATTACTAAGCCAAGAGGAGATCCAAACTGCTCCAAGTGTAGTACTCAATATATATATATATATATATATATATATATATATATAAGGTCACCATAGTCATATCACCATAGACTATGATCATTTTTGTTGTTATTACTCTGTAGAAAGTATGCTTAATGCTGAACTTACAGACATCATCTTGGAAAAGAGTGTGTAAACCAAGCCAAAAAGCAGTAAAATCAGCACCTGATAGAAGTTTGTTTTTCCATAAACATTAGAAGGGCTAGAGAGATGGAAAGCAGATTCCTCTAATTCAGCTCTTGGTGTTTATAGAGCGGCTGCCTGAAAATCCATCCCCAGCTCCACGGGGCCCTCCCATATCAAACTGGGAAGTGCCAATCGGGGCGTGCAGTGGTACATCCTCTGAAGTTCAGGTACTCTGAAGTATGAGAAGGGCCTCAACAACTGCTGCTCAAGGTCAAGCAGAGCTGAACAGCGGCACTGTTTTATGAGCATCACCAGTTGGCAAGAACATTAAAACCCCACTGCTTTCATCAATTGCTGTGACTTTATGGGGAGGGAAGGAAAGTTAGTTACTAGTAGTTTATGCTCACATTGTGCTTTCAAAGCCACAAGATGCTTTAAACACAAATGTAGAAACAAGCTGAAATGCCCTCCAACAGGTTTCATCACTACACAGCTCTGCTCAAGGATAACCTTTTAAACGGGCAAAATGCCCCCATCTGAGGGTTTGATGCCAGCATGCTGAGCAGCATCCCCATGCTGCTGGTGAGCTCTCACAAGGCTTTCAGAAAAAACACTAGCCAGTACACAGCACACCTTGCTCTCCTCTGCCGGCCTCCTGCCCACCCCACAGCTCAGAAAGTCACCCACTGAAGACCAGAACACCCTGGCCTTGATGAAGAACAACTAATAGCAAGGTTTAAGTTGAAAGGGGAATCCCACAGCATTTTATGCTTACAGACATGCTCTTTTTCTTTCCCTCATTTTGAAGAGTGGTGGCACAGAGAGCTATGGTGCCCTGGGATTTCAGGGTGCTTCCCCCAGCCTGCCACCATGCAAAGAGAGGGTTCCCCCAGTCATGTGAAAAATACAGAATCAAATGACGGGAGCTGCAATAGAAAAATATCACACCACTTCTTCATTTCAAAAATCTTGGTATCTGGCAGAAACAAAGAGACCTCACATAGAGATTTACGTGTTCTTAAAATACCAGTACACCTACACATCTACTGGGATGTGACACCTCTTCTGCTTGCTGACCTTAGCACTTGGGCTTTTTCCTGCAATTGTGCTTTAAAGGCAAGTTCTTGGCTGAACAAACCAAGCAGATGTTGGACTTCATACTCCCCTTTTTTTTTTTTTTAATTTTATCTTAAGAGCAACCAAAAACTGCTTGCAGTAAGGCATTTAATTTATTCATCTGTAAAGGGCAAAATATACATAGAGGCTATTTTTTTCCGCATTATACCCTACTTAAGTCAATGCTTATATATAACACCACAATTTAAGCAAGTTTTGTTTAGTTCTGGGTTTTGTTCTCCCCCCTCTGTTTAAGGAGCAACAGAGCCCGATCTCTACAGGCTGCTTTGAAAATTGCATAAAAAGCATAGAAGCATTCGTTTTATATACACATATATTTTTAAATATGATCCTACTAAGCCATTAATGTCCGCATGATAAACTAGCAACTTTAGCTTCAGCTATTAATTCAACATCTAACAGCAATTTTAGCCAACATTCAGTAGCACTTGGTGCTATAAGTAATGATACAGTTCAAAAGCAGACTCTGATGGCTTGACCTGCACTGACCCAAACATACATAAAAACTCTGTCTTTCATGTTAGACTGTTTGGCTGATGCATCAGATACACAGTAAAATACTTCAAAATTTCTCTGTCAGTCCTTAGGGAATTCAAAAAACACCTGAGAATTATTCCTACTGGTTTGTTACAACTATACAAATGAATATTATAACAACTTGAACAGTCTTTTCAACAATAATTTGAAAATATTCTCTTGGTGTGTGTTAATAGTGTATTTTACACAGGCCCCTTTACTCAGTCTCCTCTGCCCACTGGAAACAAACTTTATGCAAATTTTACAAAAATACATTTGCACTGTCCTGCAGAACTTCCGTTTTTTTCTTACAAAAGAAAAAAAAGAGTTTTCCAAGTAGAAAAGCTAGGCCACTTAAAATGTAGAAGTTCCCACGTTACACTGGACTATGCCAAGCATTGTCATAATTCACAGATTGCTTCAGTGTCTGGAAAACTGTCTAACTCCTTTTAAGTTTAATGACCATAAAGAAAGCAGACATACATCCAGTAAGAAGGCTAAATGTAAAGAGACCAGCAGAGGGAAGGTATGATTTTAAAAGTAGAACAAGTAAAGCTAATGCATGCTATGTAGCAAAGGTTTAAAAATAAAGAGAAGCAAATATGACAAAGATAAAAGCTGTAGTCTCTCAAATCTATTATAAAAAGAGTTCTCATGTATTCCTTTGATGGTGCATTCAGCAAGGAAGAGAAGAAATATGAAACTGAAGTACAGTATGTGGCTGGGCATGAGCCGATCGATACAACTTCAAGTAAATAAGGAAGGAAGAACTATAACTGCTCCCCCCTAAATGTTTTGCTAACATTCACACACAAACACATTCTGGTTTGAAGTTTATGAAATATCAGATGGTTTTTCTTATTACGGAATATCACACCAGTATTTGAGAAAAGGCCTGTATACAGAACCACGTACCCTGTTCTGCAAATAATGTATTTGGATAGTGCTACCATGTATAAGAAACCATATTGCAAAGACACCACTGCAAGGGACTTCTGAACAGAATCACAGAATCGTGTAGGTTGGAAAAGACCTTGAAGATCATCCAGTCCAACCATTGACCTAACAGTGACCGTTCTCAACTCCACCTGATCCCTCAGCGCTGGGTCAACCCGACTCTTAAACCCCTCCAGGGATGGGGACTCCACCACCTCCCTGGGCAGCACATTCCAGCACCTGACAACCCTTCTGGAAAGAAATGCTTCCTAACATCCAGTCTAAACCTTCCCTGGCACAACTTGAGGCCATTCCCTCTTGTCCTATCGCTTGTCACTTGGTTCAAGAGGCTCCTCCCCAGGTCTCTGCACCCTCCTTTCAGGGAGCTGTAGAGGGCGATGAGCTCTCCCCTCAGCCTCCTCTTCTCCAGACTAAACCCCCCCAGTTCCCCCAGCCGCTCCCCGTACGACCTGTGCACCAGACCCTGTCCCAGCTCCGTTGCCCTTCTCTGGACACGCTCGAGTCACTCAATGTTCTTTTTGTAGTGAGGGGCCCAAAACTGAACCCAGGAATCGAGGGGCGGCCTCACCAGTGCCGAGTACAGGGGTCAGATCCCTTCCCTGTCCCTGCTGGCCACGCTATTGCTGACACAAGCCAGGATGCCATTGGCCTTCTTGGCCCCCTGGGCACACTGCTGGCTCCTGTTCAGCCGGCTGTCAATCACCCCCCAGGTCCCTCTGTGACTGGCAGCTCTCCAGCCACTCCTCCCCAAGCCTGTAGCCCTGCTGGGGGTTGTTGTGGCCCAAGGGCAGCCCCTGGCATTTGCCCTCAGTGAAACTCCCCCAGTTGGGCTCAGCCCATGGCTCCAGCCTGTCCAGGTCTCTCTGCAGAGCCTCCCTACCCTCGAGCAGATCAACACTCCCACCCAGCTGGGTGTCATCTGCAAACTGACTGAGGGTGCCCTCGATCCCCTCGTCTGGATCATCAATAAAGATGTGAAACAGGAGTGGCCCCAACACCCAGCCCTGGGGGACACCACTCGTGACCGGCTGCCCACAGGATTTAACTCCCATCACCACAACTCTTTGGGCCCGGTCGTCCAGCCAGTTTTTTACCCAGCGAAGCCTGTGCCCATCCAAGCCATGAGCAGCCAGTTTCACCAGGAGAATGCTGTGGGAAACGGTGTCAAGGGCCTAACTAAAGTCAAGGTAAACAACATCCACAGCCTTTCCCTCATCCAATAAGCAGGTCTCCCAGGTTTCTCAGGCAGGACCTGCCTTTCATAAACCCATCTGACTGGGCCTGAGCATCTGGTTGTGCCATGTGCGTTGTATGATGGTACTCAAGACGAACTGCTCCATCAGCTTCCTGGGCACCGAAGTCAAGCTGACAGGCCTGTAGTTTCCTGGATCATCCTTCCAACCCATCATACATATGGGCGTCACATTGGCCAATTTCCAATCTGTTGGGACCTCCCTGGTCAGCCAGAGCTGCTGGCAAATGATGGAAAGCAGCTTGGTGAGCACCCAGCCAGCTCCATCAGCATCCTCAGGTGTATCCCATCTGGTCCTATAGACTGGTGTGTGTCTGTGTGATGCAGCAGGTCACTGACTGTGTCTTCCTGGATTGTGGGGAGGTCGTTCTCCCAGTCTCTGTCTTCTGGCTGAGGAGGCTGGATTCCCTCAGTACAACTAGTCTTGTTATTAAAGACTGAGGCAAAGGCAGCATTAAGCACCTCAGTCTTTTCCTCATTCCTCACTGCCATGTTTCCTCTTGCATCTAGCAGGGGATGGAGCCTCTCCCTGGTCTTTCTTTTGCTGTTGAAGTACTTTAAGAAACATTTCTTGTTATCTTTGACTGCTGAAGCCAGATTAATTTCTAGCTGGACTTTAGACCTCCTGATTTCTGCCCTACATAGCCTCATAGCATCTTTGTAATCACTGTGTGTGGCTAGCCCCTTCTTTCAAAAGCTGTAAACTCTCCTTTTCTGCCTGAGTTGCAGCAAAAGTTCCCTGTTGAGCCAGGGTGGTCTTCTTTGGTGCTGGCTTCTCTGACAGCACCTGGGGACCACCTGCTCCTGAGCCATTACAACTTCCTCCCTAAAGAGTGCCCAGCCTTCCTGGGCCCCTGGACCCTTCAGGACCGTCTCCCAGGGGATCCTCTCAAGCAGGTGCCTAAACAAGACAAAGTCAGCCCTTTGGAAGTCCAGGATGTCAGTCCCACTTAGCCCTCTCCTGGCCTCTCTAAGAATAGAGAACTCTTATAATTTCATGATCGCTGTGCCCTAGTCAGCCTCCAACCACCACATCGACCACCAATCCTTCTCTGTTCACAAAGAGGAGATCCAGCAGGGCACCTTCTCTGGTTGGTACACTGACCAGCTGCATAAGGAAGTTATCTGACACACATTTCAGGCATCTCCAGGACTGGTTCTGCTCTGCTGTGTTGTATTTCCAACAGATGCCTGGGAAGTTAAAGTCTCCAACAAGAACAATGGCAAACAATCGTGAGATTTCTCCTAAGTACCTATAGAATATTTCATCCACCTTTCTGTCAGCCTTTAATAGACTCCCACTACAACATCTGCCCTGTTGGCCTTCCCCCTGATTCTAATGCAAAGACACTCCACCCTGTCTTCACTACACCTGTGCTCGAAGCAATCATAACCATCCTTAACATACAGTGTCACCCCACCACCTCTCCTTCCTTGTCTATCCCTTCTAAAGAGCTTGTAGCCATCAACTGGCACACTCAAGTCATGGGAGACATCCTACCACGTTTGTGATAGCCACTACCTCATAACTTCCCTGTTCCATCATGGCTTCAAGCTACTCCTGTTTGTTACCCATGCTGTGTGCACTGGTATACATGCACTTCAGATGGGCTGATGTCCCCAGCACCTTTTTGCCTTTAGAGGTCCTCATTCCAGCCTGACCTCTCACAGGTGTTACCACAGTTACTGATTCATCCATATCCCTTGCATCTTTGTTGTGCTGCATGTCTCCATCCCTTGCCTCCACCGAGATGGCAGGGTGAGGGTTATCGCTGGTAATCTACCCTGGGGCTTATATCTGGGAGTTCCAGTTTTGTTCCCTTTCCCCTTCAAACCTAGTTTAAAGCTCTCTCGATGAGTCCAGCTAACCCCTGCCCCAAGATGCTTTTCCTCCTCTGGGACAGGCACAACCATCTGTTGCCAAAAGGTCTGGCGCCCTGTATACTCACCTGTGATTGAAAAACAAATCCCTGCCGGTAACACCAGTCTCGGAGCCACAAGTTCATCTGTTGACTTCTCCTGTAATCTTCCTCATCCATCCCTGCAACTGAAGGATGGAGAAGAACATTATTTGTGCCCCCGACCCCTTAACCAGTTTCCCCAAGATCTCTTCATTGACTTTGGACTTTTCCTGGTAATATCATTGCTATCCACCTGAAAAACCACAAGAGGGCAAGAGGGTAGTAGTCCTTAGGTCTCACTAGAGTAGGGAGTTTTACCATGAGGTCCTTCACCTGGGCCCCAGGGAGGCAGCAGACTTCCCTATGAAGTGGGTCCAGTCTGCATATTGGACCTTCATCTTCCTCCTTATTTGGGTCATCTTCTTCATACTTCTCTGCTTCATTCACAGGTTTCAGGGCCCCTTATCTGTTGTGAAGGGGCATCATGGAAGGTGAGGGAGGTCGGGAGGGGATTTTCCTACCTCCCTGAGCAGGAACCGGTTTCCATCCTCCCCCATCTCTTAGGTCCCCTCCTTCTGCCTGGTAGCAAAGAGGGTGAGGGAACCTAAACTCTTCATTTGACACGCATTCATTATTTACTTTGTATGTTGATCTCATAAGGAATTTTATATTTGCACCCTCCCACAAGAATTCAGAATGCTTCATTTCAGCAGTGTGCAATTCGTTTCAGATTTCTATTTTTATCCGCTTTGTTAAAACTATTTACTTACCTGAATTAGCAAAGAGTTTTTCACTGTTACATTTTTCTGCAGATAAAAATATTAGCCCTCCAAAAAAGAAAATGCCTAGTCAAAACAACTAAAAAATTAGCAGTTAGAAAACACAGATTTGAAATGCAGCTCTTCTGTTTGCTTTCTCAGGTTCCAGGACTTTTTACTAGAAAGATACCTGGCCCTAACACATGATGCAGAGAGGAACACTACAGAAGAAAATTATGCTATAGCATCCTCCTCATGGTACCAGACTGGGACAGCCAAGTTCCCTAACATGGAAAACCACGTGTCTTCATATGGCCAAGAGCCACAAAACACCCACACATCCTTAGAGAGGTGACAGCAGAGACAGCTCTGGAAATGATAAAAATACTTCACATAATGAAAAAAAAAAATTACATTCACAGCTCTCTAGTCTCCCTCTCCGCTCCTGGAGGGACCTATGTTAAGGCTGCAACTGGTCAGCACAACCCCCATATAATTTCAGAGTAATTTTTTGGCTTGTGTGTTCCCCAGACTAGAGTGCTGAATTACTCAGCAGTGCCTCCACTACCACTGGTCCTTTTGGGGGAACTGCATTTGAGCTACTCAAATTTACAGGAGATCCAACAGCTAGAGGGTCTGCTCCTGTTGTGAACTGTTGGTCTTCCCTGACTTCATTCTCTTAAGAGCTGAAGGGAAGGAGTACAGATGACATCAACCCTGTGCAAGAGGAGATGCCTCTTGGAAAAGCATGGCTGTACACACAAAACATATGTAGATTGTTTTGCCATACGTAATCCCCTATTCCTGACACTTCAAGTGGTAAATGAAATCTGGATGATCAGAATCCGAGAACACACCCCAGTAAAAAAGAAACTCTCTGCATTAACAGCCCCACCACTGACTTCATCTCTGAATGGGACAGTGCAAGAAACGGCCCCAAAAGCCAAGAGCTTCTCTTTCACACAGACAGGAGCAGTTACTGCTGTGGTAACCCTGTTCTTCACCTGCATTGCACCTTCACACATGAATGCTCAGCTGAACAGATGTAAAAATATTTTAGGAAGGCTTTCAAAAGAAAGCTCTTATTAAAAATCCTAAACTGCACAGTGTGTGGAACAATAACACTGTCTGCCTGAAAATGTCATATCCTTGTCTGAACAGCCCAATACCTTATGTGCTCTGAATAAAGATAGAGATGTAATTGCTTTTCTTGTTACGACTCACTTGTGCATCATAGATTTTTTAATATCCTGCAGAACACATGTATTGTGGGAAGGAAGCAGGTGACAGCAGTAAACATATGTAATGTTATTTTTCTTTATGATAGATATGAGCAGGGAAGTCTAAATGATGGCTTAGGTTTTTAATAATCAGCTATGGAATCTTAGGGGGAAAGGGTGCATTTTGCCAAGAGCAAAATCATTAGAACTTTAACTCCAGCCATTGTGGGAAATTTCATTCAGCTAATTGTAGCCATTAAGTGACAGGTTACGCAATGAAATCACTTCAGCCTTGTCTACCTTCGAAAACAGGATGCTATCAGCAAAGTAGCTTTTTCTGAGAACCAATGGGGTTTAAAAATGCTCAGTGTTTTTAAAAGTCTAATGGACCACCATGTAAGAGGAGATGAGCTGATGTTATGCAGCTTTTGAACCATGTGAGGAGATGCAGAAGAGTTTTGAAAAAACTGCAGCTGGCAACATCTTTAAGTTTTCATATATATGAATGCCTGCAAGTACTGTAAGCTAAATAATTCCTCAAATATTGGTGAAGATGTAAAGCCAGACTACCCTAACCTTGGCGCTTCGGACTGACATAGTAACAAACTGCATGAATAAATAAAAATGTACATTCTTGTAGGACAAAGCATGTTACTGCACAGCCTTACTGAAGATAATTTCTAACAGTCCGATCAAGCTTCCCCCTCTCTCCTGCACACACTGCCTAAACCAAATAAGCCTTTACTGCAGGTATCTCCCCTCCTTCATAGCTTTGGTCCAAGCCCCTTAAACTTAGGTCTGTCAGAGGGAAGGGTTTACAGATGAAGCCCTCCAAAAGGAAATCAGAAGCCTGTTGGTTGAAACCATAGGCATACCCAGTATAGAAATGCCTGGGATTTCCTCAGGTCTGTTCAGATAGCGCTGCCCAATAAGCTCTAGATGGGCTGCCAGGCATCCTGGAGAAATGTGAAAATTCTGATTCACCTGGAATGTTTCCCAAAGCGGAAGCGTCTCTGTCAACAAAATGTAGATCCATGGTAGACTAACAGGGTGAAGGTGTATCCCTCATCCATGCAGTTCAATAGAGTCACAGTGCCAAAGAACAGAGGGAAAGGAGAAGCTGATGGAGGTCAAACCTGAAGCAGTCACCAGACCTCTCGTAGAGCCTGACAAATCTGCCCAGCCTCTCCCCAAGGATTCACATTCCTAGCACATGCACACAGCACTGTCTTAAGGAAAAGAAGAAATCCCTCATGTTTCTTGAAGCAATGAAATAATCTAGGTCTTTCTCAAAAAGCATACAAAGCACATTAAGGTGTTATTAATTTAATTAAAACAGCTAATCAGTGGTTTGCATTTGTAAATTATGACCTCAAAGTTTCTCATTATTAAAATGGAAAATCAGAAGCAAGAGGCACACCTGTATTGCCAGGATTTAACAAGTTTGCCTCAAAGCTGTGCTAGGTCAGGGAGTGGGATCAACCCATTCATTTATATGATGATGCTTCAGGCTGTTGGAATTTCCCTCAGCTGCGAATAAATTCTAATGAAAAAGAAAGCTAAAGCAAATTCTTCTGAAATCCCCAAAGCTCTAGGCTGTTACAAATGAAAAACAGTGCTGATGAATTGAGAGACTATGTTTCAATTCTAACCACATCCAAAGTACATTAAACAAACTGGTATTAAAATATTGTCCTGGGACAGTATGAATTCTGCTATGTACATGGAAACTATGGAGCATCCTTCTGGGATTAAAGTCTGAACGTAGGACCTCCAAAGCATTTTCTACAGAAGGACTTAAGTGAGGGCAAAACAACTTATTTTGTTAATCCACTGTTGATTTTCAAGTATTTTAAGTCATTTATATAGCTCTTATTTGGTGGTCCTAAATTCTTGTAGCTTAATCCTTATCAAAGTACTCAGTTACAAAGATCTAAGGCAACTACAGCCCCAGTGGGAGATGCATACTGGTGGTTTAACTTGCTTATACACATTGCCTTCACACCTCTACTGAATTCCCCAGCTTTCCAAGTCAAACCAGAGGGGTCCAAGGCTATATACTGTAGGCACATATTCAACTTTTTTTCAGCTGTACAGTAATACAGATAAATCCTGTTAAGTCCCTAATAAATGGTTTCTTTTTTTCTCTAGCCCGATCTTGCAGCCTCTGTTCAGTTTCCTAAACATGTTCTCAACCATTCAAACCCTTCACTTCCAATGAATGCACAAAGTCTGCCTCTTCAGGATCACCAAAATCAGTCCATTACAACCTAGAAGTGAATAATTATGGCCAGTTTTCAGGCAGTGCCAAGTACAGCATAACATATCCCCAGAATACTTCCCCATCTCTACTAATTTTCAGCTCACCGACTTCCGTAGTCACTGGTCTTCCCTGTGCTTTGTAGTCTGGAAAGCAGTTTTCTTTCACAAATGTCTATTAATCTCATGTAATCGTTGTACATTTACAATATTCTAATGCTATACAATGAAAATGGATTTTTTAAGAATTAGACATGCCAATCCAATAATAAAGGAATGAAGATTTAACTTCTTTGGGGTTCTTGGAAAATTACAATTTTTAAATTTTTTTCTTTTCAAAATGAATATTCTTTCAACAAAAGGCTTCATATACAGAGGACAGTATTTCTTCATCAGACAAAAGGTGTGCAGATATGTGAGATGGTTACATTACTCCTGAAACAAAGCCTGTCTTTGCAGATAAACAGGACTCTACATCTCACATTGTGTTGTTCCACTAACTGAACTTCACTTAAAAATCTGGTCTTTAGTCTCCAATATTCTACCTTACCAAACATAAAATTTAAAAACATGAAAAAGAAGCAGGGGTGGCGAGGGTGAAGTAATTTTAAAGATTTACCCTGGTTCAAAAAAGAAGTAAAAAAATACTCCTTGTAATCAGACTGGTACAAAGCAATAGCAGTTTACTAAGATTCTCAAAAATAAAGACAAAATGTTGAAAATCAGTAACTTTTCATTTTGAGGCTTCAAAACACCTTAAGAAAATAAAGTTTAAAAATTGGGTTTAAGTGCTAAGAACTTCCTTGGCAATGCTAGTGGGAACTATAATCATCCTGATTTAATTCCCTTGAATTTCAGAAAACTAATAATGGTTCTAAATAATTAGAAACTTATTACATTAAAATGCATGATACATACTGATTAGATCATATTAAAATGAAAAGAATAATTTGAATTATTTACACAAAAAAACTCAAAGCGAGACAAATCTATGGACCATAAAGACAAAGAAAAGAATTCCTCTAATAGTAACAGCTCATTGCACAAGTAACTTTCATAAATATTAGTTATGTCTGAATTGCACCAAATAAAGAATTTGCACCAAAAAAATACCCATATGCACTTAGTGCAATAAAGTCATTTAATGCCTTGGCTATCTTGGTTCAAAACTCATTTGTAAGTTTTTAATGATTTTTCATTAAAGGCAAAATATTCACCATATTACAAATTATCCAAGACTATGATGGGAAATGCTTTTGTGACAGCAGTTTTATTTGATATTCATTGTCAGCTTCTCTGAGGATAGACTGAGAACTAATAAATTCAGAATGTATTAGTACTATAATACACTACACAATTTACATTTAGTATTTTATACTAGCCATAACACTTAGTACAAGGCAGGTACACCAAATACAGAAGATTAGATATAAAAAAACTATATTAAGATATTAAAATATAATATTCCTGATGTACCCCTAGTTTAAACCTCTCTGCTCAACATGCAGAAATGTTGCCCCTGGCTTACTTTTTTGGTGACTCCTTCCCTTCTCTGTAACAGCTGAGGCAAACTCCTGACTCTCGCTTGCTGCGCTATGGTAACACTGAAGCAAGGGCCATTAAAACCTTCAGACAATTTGGTTCACAGCCGAAGTAATGCACAAATATGGACTGAAATTGCTAACTTTCCTCTGTAGTATCTGTGAGTAAGCTTCTGCGTGTTTTTATATCAAGTTGAATGTATAATTGCTTAACTTGTGCTTTTCATGATGGATGTTGTTCACAGTCAATAATTTGCATAACTGAAGAAACCATTTGATAAAATGTGACTAAAGAACATAAACGCTTTTTAAGAAACGGTTTCTACATTCCTCCCTGAATATGTGTAAGCTACCAGCTAGATCAGACACAGCCCAATGCATTTATAGCCTGGTTTCCTAAAGTGACGTATGCAGTCCCATCGCCTGCTTGCCGTCTGCCAGTCTTCTACAACCGTAACATCCGCGCCTGCTGGCCTGTTTCAGATAGGGATCTTGAGTTTCTGACAACATTTGTGACTCTAAATGCTGCCTCAGAGAATAGTGAGTCTATTAATGCCTACTCTGAAGAAAGGCTGCTGTACAAATTCAAGCCTCCAAACATGAGCCAGTGAACGTGCTCGGCGCTGGCACAAATGCCATGCTCGTTGGAGAGCTTCTGTCACTCCTTCGGCCTCTGTCTCAGCAGGCTGGAGGCGGCAGATGCTCCAGGACACTGTGCTGCGGCTGCTTGGGAAGGGGGACAGCGGAAGGGCACTCACCAAATACCTGTCTCCAGGACTGGCACATGGGTAGGGTGGTTGGCGTTGGCCTGGGCGTACTTGGGCACAGAAAAGGAGGAGGCACAGCTTCTAGGGTCGCAGAGCACGGCGCAGGGTCCATGGCCTCCTCTTTGACGAGAGTATTTTGGCCAGAAGCGTCAGGCACACAGAGTTGGCTGATTTCTCAGAAGAGCCAAAGATAGGAGAGGGATAGTGAAAACACAAAAGTATTCATCTGATAGAGAGGAGAAGGAGGTCTTGCTTAAACGCCTTCCTTGTTGAACCCCACTACCCTCCAGGCCTCAGGCAGATAGCTCTGCCCTTACCTCTACAGTCCTTATGGGGTTGCCCGCTCTCCAGCTTTAACTGCTTCCTTGGCTTTACTCCAATCACTCTGTTTCTTGCCAGTTCCTTACAGAGAATCATACAAGTACATTACACCCAAGTCCTTCTCTCCCCATCATTTTTTCCACTGAGCAAAGTAGCAAACTAACTCCCTCGCTTCCTGCGACCGAGTCATTCTGGCCAAAGCCTGTGAGGGAAGCAGGCATACAGGCGAAGGGCTGCAGAGGTCACTATCATATCCACAATTCGACAAGAAAGGTCAAAAAAAGACCGGGGAATACAACAGGATAACCACATATGACCAAAAGAGATGGTGGTCTGAATGTACTTGGGGAGTCAGAGTGGAACAGGCAGGAAAAATAAGACACAGATATTTGGGGAATCAATCCATTCTTCTTCAGATTTTGCATTTTCTGCCCAAGAAATGGCATCAACATTTAGTCACATTCTCCTCGTTTGACTCAGCTCAATTCTGGACAATCAGCACATTCATAGCCCCCAGCAATTTAAACCCGAGTGCCCCAAACACCTGCAAGAGGAGACACGCAGCTGTGCATACTGCGCTCAAGTCCTCACAGAAGAGGACTTAATGCAGGGCATTAAAGCCACCTGTAATTCAGAAGATATTAGGAATACTGACATCAAGTCTGTTGTGCTGTTGTTGATCCTCCACTGTGTCAAAGTTGAGGTTCAACCACCTTAGTATAATTGAATTTAAAAGGTTAGTTAGCTCAGACCCTAATCTAATGGAAACCTGGCTCCAGCAGCCCTAGTGCTTAAGAAACACTTGTTAAACAGCAGTGGTAAACTACTTATGCCTCTTTAAAGTGAATAAAATTACTATTTATCTAAAAAGCAAGCAGTCAGCTTGAATGCATTTACACTTGTGAAATACTCAGATCTCTGAATCAAGTCAATGTACACATGAATAATCAGTAGGAAGTAATAGAAAAGTTTCTATTACACTTGTAGGAACATAATATATACTGCTACTTAACATGTTTGGCATTTACACTCCTGGAAGGTGTTCAGGTAAAAAAACAAAAAAACAAAAAACACAACAAAACAAACCGAAAGACAACAAAAAAGCTGAAACCCAACGCACACAAAACCACACACACCAAACAAAACAAAAAATTTCTTTGTAACTGCGACAACAGACTTAGAGATCTTGTAGAACTGATGGCATGCATCTTACTCTCTTTCCACAATTTTCCACATAACTGACATCGAGCTGACTTTCTTCCCTTGGGGTGCAGATGGCAGGACTGCTGACAATAAAATGCGTAGCAAAAGACTAAGAAGACAACCATCAAGATGGGACTTCCATCAAATATGGTAGGAAAAGGAAATACTGCCTGCCACCAAAGCACCAAGTTAAAAAAATAAGGCTGACCATCTCTCAAAGCACAAGCAGAGCCAACTTGGCATTTGGGCAGGCTATGGCTCAGCAAGATGACATTCCTTAATACCGACACATTAGCACTTTTAACAAGCACTGGAGCAGAAGAAAGAAGAGGACATCTGCTTCTCAAAAAAAGTCTGGCTCCTGCAGAACAAAGGTGGCTCAAAGTCAACTTCAGAAGCACTTGCTGACCACTTGAGTAACTTGGCAAGGTCTCCCTGCCACTTGTCCTCTTCTGCTGAATTGCTCACTAAACTAGTACCTTTTTTTTCTTTCTCTCTTCTCCTTAGTGCAGTACCATTCAGCAAGAGAAACAACATCAGCCCCCAACAATAGGGAGCTTAAATCAGAATTTACTTGTAAGTATTGCATTTCAAGAAGTCAGGTCATTCTCCAGTGAAGACAGACTGCTGTTACATGAAAGCTTGAACAGTTTTTCAAATTCAGGTTGAGTTTTTGTATGACAAACCTGAGGCTGATAGCCTCTTTCACTGCACAAAATATATAGAATTGGCCATAAGTCTTTAAAGTCCTGATGTATTCCAGTCCATTAGTTTTTACAGTTCAATTTATGTTGTATTACGAGGAGATGTGCTGAACTGCCCAAAAGTACAGATTTGCCAAACTATCCAAAAATAATCTGGAAAGCAAGAAAGTCAGGATACCAGCCAAATCATAAGCAGTATGGCCATTTTGCTACCAGTTCAGCTGGTAATAAATTTTTTAAAGCACTGTTAAATGTATCTAGATGAATTTGACTTTAAATCACACTTTCTGCTGAACGTCTAAAGAACTATCGATTTAAAATGAAACATACACACAGACAACTGATACAGGTTCATGTACCGTGTGAATAATGACAACACAGACATCTTCCTCTCTTTTAGCTTCGTATCATACAATTAACAAAGCTATTACATTGCCACACAGTAATCAAAAGTGATTACCTCTACCCGAAACACAGCTTCTAGGTGAATTCTGCAATATGGAAGAATTAGCTGGCAAAGACAGAGTTCTCAAGGAAGTAGAGCTAGTGAGAGAAGACACAGCATCATTACCATCACAATACATCTTCCTACCGTAAAGGAGTGAAATACTGTTAAATTGAGCTTATCTTCCGCAAGTTGAACACATGTTGGGACTTTATATTTGCTTACTCTAAAATTTGCATGACAATTGAAGTATTACCCAAATGCAGAGTCATCACATAAGCAGCAGAGAGTCTGATCACTTCCATATGAAACCATGGCAGGTAGTGAAGGTCTGAATTATTTCTGTTTCTCTTCTATGCAGCATCTGATAGAGAATTCTAGGCTCCAGGGCCATCACTGTGCTGCTTTTCAATTCATACATATTCATGGCGAGACTCAGAGTCACTTCCCTAACTGACATCTGACAGTTCTCTGACTTCCAAAGTGCACAGCTATCCATAATCCTTCTTGAAAATAGGGCAGATTAAAAATAATATCATGAACATTTACCAAACGTTGGGCTGGCTAACTAAGCACACAGTTAGGAGCATTCTGCAGGTTTTTACACAGCTAGATGTTTTTGCACTGCCATGAAAAACAACCTGAGAGCGAGTTTTTTCCTAACCAGCCACAGCAAATGAAAAGTGAAGTGAACCTGCATATAGAGATATGTTTGGAAACGTGCCCTGAAAGAATACTGAACACAAAAAAAAACCTATACCAAATTGTTATTTGAAGACAGTTGCATATTAAATATCTTCTCTTGACCAGTGCCATTTTATAAGCAGTTTTAGCAATCCTGCTGCAGTGAGATGTTCAAAATCATTCAAATTTAGACTCTTCGGGTCAAAAAAATGGACTTTTAACAAGTGGCAAATTAAAATTTCAAGAGCAACCACACAGACACTTGTTTACAAGACTGTTATTATTTTCTTTTACAGGTCTAAACAGTTTGTCTTTCTCAGAAATTGCTGTGCTAACATTTTCACCATAAAGGAAAGGTATCAGATAATATCAGCACAGTTTTGACACCTCAACTTAAATTGCAAAATTCATAGGCGAGGATTCTCAAATCTTTCATACTCAATTATAATAAAGCAAAATGTTGTAAGCAAAGTGATAGGCATAATCATTCTTTAAAAGTGTATCTAATTGTCTCTCACAGAGGAAAGATGAGGAGATGACCTTCAAATCACGCTGCCATTTTCAGCAGCTGTATTCTTTAACTGTATTCAAAGACTTTACTTAGCATATTCATTTTCCATGCAAAAATAGGAAGTACCGTAAAGTACAAATCCCAATTCACAGGCACAAGATGAACACAGATTTCAGAAAATCCTGAAGAAAATTAGGCCAATAACATGTCCTATGTAATGTTTTACAGTAATTCACAGACTGTCAAAAGACCATATGCTGGCCCCCACTTACGTAGAGAACAATTTGCCCATCACTGGAATCCTTTGAAGTGGCATCCTTCTTCCCTTCAGATGTCATCAGTGGATGAGAGCAAGAAATTTCTCAATGGACTTAATCTGAAGTCTATTCCGATCAAAGGAAAGAATACCATTTGGGCTACACTGAGCACTGTATCAAGATCTTGATGCCCTTTCTTCCTGAGGCAGTAAAACTATTGGAATAGGATGAGAAATTATAAATATATATTTGTGAGCACAAGTATGTTAACGTGTGATGATTATATAAGACAAGCTTTATGCTACAGGAAAAAAAGAACCACTCTGATCTGTATTAGCTCATATTACAATGTTAATTAAAGTGATATGTATAATCACTTCCATGTGATAGCTTCCAGTCGTTAAATGGTTAACAGCTTTTATTGACAAATTTGGTTTTCCATCTTTTCTACGTAGAGATAAAAGCAATGGAATGTCTTGTTTTGATAGGGACTTTGGCTTGTGTTGCTCATGTATATAAAGAAATTATTATACCCTTATTTTAGAGGAGGTAAATCGAAGAAATGCACTTTGCAATTGGCTATGTTAGATGTAATGTTTATGGTGCTATCTTAAAAACATACAAGTCAGAAACTTTCATTAAAGTCTCACTACATGGTAATCCATCCCTAGCAAGCAACCTATTTTTCTTTGAATTGACAGGTAAAAGGACCCTATGATATCACTATTGCTATTTGCCTTGGTAAGGAGCTATGCTGAAGGTGGAAAACTTTCAGTGCAGTTTCTCTCCCTCCCTGCTGTCTGAATCATGCTAAACATTCACAAGGAGAGGGCTGGTTTGTCCTGTTCTGTTTTATTTCAAACCTATATATCCAAATCCTATGAGTGATGAGGTAGCCACTGAGATAACATGATGGATTAGATAAAATATTTTCATATGACTGAAGCCCATATTCTTGCCTGTATTCTACTGTTGCTTCAGGAAATAAAATACAGAAAAATGCTGCTGTGATTTTTGATGAATATATTCTATTTTTTATTATATGAAATTTTAGAAGTTTATTGTAAACTGATGCTTGCTTTGTATTCTACAGCACCCATCCTAACCAATCCACGATTGAGATTTCTAGGTACTACAGTAACACCTGTAACAGTGACTGAGTACACTTAGATAAGAATTTTAACCTCTCAAATGGGAGCTTCACAGATCTCTATTTTGTCACTCAGTGGTTTTAAAACATTTAAAATATTAATGAAGCTTTACAACATGTTTATTTAACTAATTCTGGAGATAGAAAAAATTGAGACAGGGAGGTCAAACAAGTCCATAGCAAAGTAAAATTCAAGTCTCAAAGCCCTTGCATTAATCATGCAATCCCAAATACACTGTGTAACATTTAAAGGTATTACATTTAGTTCTGTCAAAGACAATTCAGGGACTCACACAGAATAAGCCACAAAACATCCTCTATGTCAATTCTTTCTTCAGGCCTCTTTAATTAGCAGGTCAGCAACATAATAAACCACAATGGCTCCCTCAGTATCCATCAAGACAGTGTGTAGAGCAGGTTTTTTTCTTTCAAACAAAACCGTGATTATGTTCTAATTCCAGGTACTAACATTTCTTTCAGATTTGTTTGCTGAAAAGTAGGTCTAGATCTGGCATATAATTTTCAAAGAGAAATCACAAGGTTGTATTATCGGGTTTGTAAATTGCCACTGACTTCACTTCAACAAAAGTGATGCTAGAGTCCGTAATGAGAAGGGGAAATTACAGGCAGCTGTCACATTTTACCCACATACCTTTTCATCCCAGGCTCCATGAGGAAAACACACACCTTCCTGTGTGAGATGAACTGCTGGAACAAAAAGCCTGATTGTGCAAGGGGGCTGAGTGCCTCACCTACCTCTGAAGTCGGTGGGGGCTGAGACACTCAGCACCTTGCAAGATTGAGCCCAAAGGCATTATCAAGTCAAGATTTCAGGAAAAAATAGTTCCAGCTCTCAGACTTATTGAGGAATTTCATTGTCTTATTTAAACAGCGAAGAACCTTGGGGAGACTGAATTTCTGCTGTTACAATGCCTGCTGAGGAGGTCTGAATGACATCAATTAAGAAGAAACTTGGCAGGACGTAATCTGTTAATTTTATGCCATTTACATCCATTCTCTTAGCAATGCCAACTGGCAGCATTTGAACTGTTTAAGTTCTCTTTTTCTCCTTCTGTCTCTGCTGCACAGGATTGCAAAAGCTTAAGTTGTAAAAGGAAGCCTCGGCAGCCATTGTCACTCCAGGCTTCAGTGGGTTTTTTCCTATGCCAAAAAATGTCACTGGCATCACTGTTATTAACTCTCCGGAGCACACTATTATCCCCAGTACATCTGTTATTGCCAGGATTACCTCATGCATGTATGCTAGCTTTTTTCCCTTCTCTGTACCTCATAAACTTCCATACCTCATGGGTGTATCTGCCTCTCTGTGCTTGCCTCTGCCCTCAGAGATCTTCTTGCAGCACATAGTCAGTAGAAGTGCTAAAAAACATGCTAGAAAGCAAGCTAAAACACACAACACCACAGCCCAGTAAAAAAGAGGGGGGTAGATATCATTTCAATGAATCAAATTCATTAAGGAGACTGGTACAACATCATTTGACTTCATTTGCATTTTCTATCTATTTCTGGCTGCTGTGAGAAAAGCTGCTTCAGGTATACTTGCAGATAGAACTAAGTAACAATCATAAATACAATAAAAACCTGGAAGAATGCTTCAACGACAATCATGGTCTCCTAATGTTGGAGCAAAACACCATATCAGACCTGCAAATAATTCCTAGTATTCACCAGTCTGAAAAACTGTTTCATGGGATCATTCTCCAACCTCCCTGGTACTCACAGGGAAAGTGGCTGCTACTACCCTGCGCGCAGTCAGGCTGATAAACTCTGACCCAACAGGCCAGAGTTTCCACTGGTATAAATCCAGATTTAAGTTTAAAAACAGCCTTTCACTAATCTGATAGCTCCTTTTTCCTGTGTGTAACAGCTAAAAGATAAACTAAGATACAAATACATGTGGGTTTTAAAACTCCACAAAAATAAGCTTGTATTTCCTCCTTTACCATTGTTATTCTCCGGACCGTTCATTATTTCCTAGAAATAGCTAATTCTTGGCTATTTCTTGTTCTTCATCTTAGTTCTTTCCTTTTTCCTACCTTTTCCTTCCCATCTCTCCATAATTTCTCTGTTTTCCTCTTTTCTCATTCCATAAGGTTCTATTTCCCTTTTTTGCCCTGTTCTCCACTCCTCATTTTTCTCCACACGCTCCTTAACTGATTGTCTCTCATCCTTCCTGCAACCACATACACTTGGTTGTCACGCCTTCCACTTCATGGCCACTATTCAAAGGCACCAGACACTTAAATTGCGCCAGACATTCTCAAACCATTTATGTAAACATTACATTTCCTACTTTGACTCCAAACCTCTGTTTTCCTTTCTCAACTAAAAAGAAACTCCCTTCCCTGTTATTGTCACTACCTCCTTTATCCATTCACATTTCTCCATTCAGATAAGTTAATTTGTACAAGTCCTGGAATTTTGGGATAGGTAAGATGGATTCTGAAGGGAAAGATTTACTACTGTGCCAATCAGTGTCTTGAACCTATTAAGGCTTCAGCCAGTCTCACACACACAAAGACACAAAGTTTAGATAATGGGGTTTTCCTTCCGAATTTGCAGTCTGTTAGGGCTCTCTGAGCCACTTCACTGAAAAGAGTTTAAACCCACTTTCTGGTGAATGAAAAACAAACATACCCCTGACTCCTGATGCCAACGAGGACACCAGGTGTTTGTCCATTTACTGTTGAGTGTTCAAGTCACATACTTCTCTGAAATATTGGCTAGAAATAGTCCAGTTGCTTAAATATAGGCATTGCTTCAATTCTTGGACTTCTAATGTGGGGAAATAAAACAGGTGCTCCTTACTACACAGGGAAGGTAGAATAAAATAGCTTCCCTTTAGGCTTAGAGTGTCTGGAAGACTCCAGTGGACATCCCTGCAAGCAGTTTTCATAAAGGTTGTTACAGTGAAAGAAGAGATACTGGGGTTAATATAAGAGAAGCTTTTATGTTGACCTTTGATCAAAAAACTTTGTCCTGTATGATAGAGGATTTAATAGCTTGCACTGAAAAAAAGTATAAAAATATCCCAGGCTCAGTTTTAAAATATTCAATATAAACAGTATTTTTGATTACACACAGGATTCTTGTTACAGTTAATTCTGAGCCAAATATAAGCACTAGGAAATTAGAAACAGGAATATCCGGACAATGTAGCATTTGGCTTTACTGCAGATTGCAATGGTTTCTGTTGACATAATTACTGCTGAAATGTACTCCTTAGCAGCAAGCACATTCGGTATAATGCAAGAGCCAAGGGAAAAGAAAGAACAAGGAAGCCAGATATCTTGGGTCAGTTGGGTGGCCAAATAAGAAATGTTACTGAGAGCAGATCAGAGGAGCCTGTCATCATTCTCATCTCCCATGAGTTTCCTTTGGAGAAGAACACAGGAGACGTACAGCGACGATTCGCCTGCTCCCACCACCCCCCTGCACACACATGCCCACACGCTCTCAGATCTGGAAGCTCAGAGCTCTCACTACGACTTCCAGTGGCTGAACTTTCCTCCTTTGTGCCAGAAGCAAGAAGTGTCTCACAGAGATAAAAAGGTGTGTTTTACTGCTCAGAAAATTGAGAAACATTCCAGTCTTGTTTTACTGTTCCTATATTGACAAATTACATATTAACTTCTAGAAGGCTAAATTTTATATAGTTCTGTTTCACACAGACAACGTGTTTGAAAAGCTGTCAAAATGCATCAATAACTTACCATTATCTACCCTGCAGGAAGTATCAAGGTACTCAGAGAAGCTAGCACTGTAACATAAGAGAACTTTCAAGTGAGTTGGGGGCCGGGGGGGGGGG
>NW_020799113.1:7215786-7223721 GCF_003259725.1 Athene cunicularia
TAAATAAATGACATCACACGAGACAGTTTGTTCAGGTAATTTCTTAAGATTATCACAGAAATTTCCTGTCACTGCAGGTAGGTAATAGTGGAACAGTAAGCGAAATGAACCATCAGGGAACTTCTCTTGTATAAAGCAGATTGTAGGTTTTGTTAACCAAGTCTCCTAAATAGGATAACTGAAGATATATCTACTCTAACGTGCACCAAGGAATTCTCTCTCGCCTTTTATTTCCCCCTTAAATCAATGTTTTACACAGTGATTATTTTTTTTTCCAGTTTATCCCTATAATCTAGAACCAGAGATCTCAATTACAGTCTGAAGAAAAAGGAAAGGCTGCTGTGTTTATTGCTAGCGTACAGAAGAATAAGAGTCAAAAGCTAGTGAAATTATTCTGTTCTATATTACAGACAAAATTTCCTGCAAGGAATAAGTAATCCAGTGTCTCTGTTCAGATTAACTGGTTAATATTCTGTTGGGAATATATCACACAGATATCCAGACAGAAAGAACTGCAATTTGGCAAGCTTAAATACAAAACAGCCATTTCTCTGCTTCAATACCCACGTGCACATTGTGATACAAGGTTTCTACCAGTGTTTTTAGTCATTAAGTGTGTTCTTATGCAGCTTTTACAGAGCTTTCTACTGACATGAAAAATATGTTATGTAAAGTACTTTTTCAGGGTGGGAGGGAGATGGCACACTAGCAACTTTAAGAGGCAGCCTGCAACATTTCTGTGAAAAGGCAGAGCATCTCATAGCTACAGCAATGGTTCATTTTGATTCTTTTCGAAAAGTTATCAGTCAACAGCCAGTAGAGTTTGTTAAATGTATGACTCTGTACGATTTCATTACTACCAAAAATACCAGTCTCCTCAGCTGATGAATTATCCCTGACAATTTATAGATAAGTTTAGAGGAAGTTTGCTACTACCATTTTTTATGCCAAATGTGTTTTGTCTCTTGCCAAATAGAAACTGAACACCCCATCCAATATTTCTTGCCAGTCAAGCCTTTCATTATGCATAGCACTCCTTTGGGACTCAATGCTTCTTGTAACCCTGAGAGAAATAAATGTTGAATAGATGCTATTATAATATAATCTGAGTTTTTGATGCTACTTCAGATGAGCTGATAATTCTGAAAGAAGATATTTGCTAGATTAATTCCCTGTAAAGCTTGTGGGCTACTCTTTACTCCAACAATATTCCTAGTTGTAACACATATGGACATGACACTATCAACACTAACTGCTTGTGCGATCAGAGACTTCACTGATACTCTGCGTGTCCTATGCGAATGCAAACGCTGGCTACTTTAACGCATCTTCCAGCAAACGTTTAAAATGTAGAAGCTCAACGTTTATCTAGAGATACCATGCTGTCCTTTTCTATTTAACTGAGCAAAAGGGACCTAAGGCTTCCATCACAAAGATTTAAGCCAGAAAAACATCATTCTTCCTTAAAAGTTGAAGTCCTGAGTTTTATAGTTGGTGCCTGACCTTGTAAACATACGTTTTGTACTTGCCAATAACAGCCCAAAGTTTTGTCCCTGTGATTAACTGCACAGTTGATTCATAACACTAAGCCAGCTCATTAAACTGGCCCAAAGCTAAACATTCGAAATAGCCTAATCAAACATCTATAAATTACACCTGCAGTTAATTGTGGGTGTAAGTCTGGATCACCAGAATTGGAAGCCAGATCTTATACGCAGCCTTACAAACTGGAGCCACCCTCACATCTGCGTGAAAGCCAAGCGCCCTCCCAGCAGAAAGGGAGGCAGCTCTGGTGTAAACAAACATCCCAGAGTCAAGCAAGCAATTACTGTTTTCACACAAAATCTGATTCCAGAAAGAAACAGAAAATTTTTTCTCTGAATATTTACTTCACTTACTTTGTTTAGAGTGCATTTTAAGTGCTTATATTTTTAGCATCAACATGTTTTTATAAAATATCTGTTTTCTGGTTTAAGCTTCTATTTGCTTTATTTGTTTTCACCTTTTATTTTTCATGGTAAAAAAGGACACTGGTGCATTGTTTTAGACAACTGAGCTGGCTGGTCACAATAATTATCTCCACCACTCTTGCCTTTTTATTTTTTCTCCCACCGAAATTCAAAACCATTTTTTTTTAAACATAAATTTGAAAGCAAGCTACTATACAGTAAGTAAAAACTATTTTTTAAAATAAAGATTTACAAAATTCCTCCAGAATATATTAACTATATCTGACAAGCGACATTTTTAATTGTTGGTATGTGTAGTTACATATACATTTTAAAAAATCAATAAATATTAGGATTCATTGAAGAAAAAAGAATGGAGTGGATATACTGGCTTGTAGAAGGTTACAGCACTATGACACAGCAATATACACTGAAAATGAATATGGGTAAAGAAACTAAGAAGCATCCTTCGATTCACACTCAATTCACATCAGCTTTGTGAAACCTCTTCGGGATTGATTTCCAACACTGGATTAATGACTCTGACAAATCTCCCTGTAGGCACTAGCGCATTAGGCGAGGAGCAGGAACTGCTTAAAGAGCATCTTTGCTTTGGAACTTTAGAACGTCACAGTGGAGGTGAGAAATGCACGTTCCCAGTGCAATAGACTGTGTTTAACTGCCCTGCTTCACAAACACGATATGGCACGACACCCTGATTCCAGATTACTCGACCAAGTAGCCTTTCTTTAGCTATCTTGATGAGTTACCAGAGGACAGCCGAGGCACTGCTGTTCCTAATGCCTATTTTGCCAAAAATAATAGGACAAAAACATTGACCCAGCAGTCAAAAACAAGTCACCATCTTACCTGTAACATAGTTTAAAGAAAATTTTGAGAATTGAAAGAGTATTGGAAAAAAAAAAAAAAAATCAAGTATCGAGAAGAAAGCAAATTAAGACAGAAATAAATACCAATAAATCACTAACCACAAGAAAAACTCCAGTGTTATTAATAGGATGGAGTAATGTTCTCAAAAGATGAGAGAATCTCAGGTCTGTAAACTAATAGCAGCACTTCCTAGGTATTTAGCAATGCTAAATTAAACCTCAACTTCCCAGTGCTATGGAAAAACACAGCAACAGCAGTGTTTGCTTTAAATCCTGAAATAAAGCCTTTAAAGAGATCATATTTCCTGATACATATCTTCTGGTGGAGAAAAAAACTCCAAAAACCAACAAAATAAAAAGGGCTAAAAGGTACACATAGTTGATAGCAAGAAGAAACTAAAGCTGAACAAACTCTTATTCACAGCACTCTGATGTTTTTGTGGTAAAAGGATGAGTTCTATTAAAATGGAACATCAGCATCAAAGAGAACAAGTAGAGGTTATAAGAGGAACACAGAAAAAAGCAATGCATCTCAAAAGAACTCCTGCCAAGGAGATGCCAGCTGTCTCCACTGCATTTACTGTCCCACAGTTTAATAAAATACACAGAAATTATTATTTTGCAAAGAATGATGTCGTCATTAAGCGATTCTATCATATGATGCTCTTTCTTACAACACCGCAAATTAGAAACATCACATTCCTACAGCTTAGGAAACAGGGAGAAAGAGAGAATTGCAGATTCATGGAAAGATGGAGTACAGCTATTTTCATTCAGAGCTCATAAAACCTTATTTCTTCCCTCTTCAGTAACTGTTTTCACTCTTAGATAAACAAGGTAAACTGTGTGGAGTATCTGCCTCATCCTGTATTCCTTATAGAACCAAGACTCCCATCAGCTTTTGTAAATCCTTGACCCTTGTGGGGCAAATACACAACCAGAGTGTCAAGTGCAGAACTGTAGCTACCTGACAGTCATAGCAGGATCATCAAATAGACATTAACCAAGGAGTGGAAAGAAAAACAAACCAAAACAAAAATCACAACAGCTTGGGCTCATGGTCAAAATGGGAAAAAAAAATTGATACGTTAAAAAAAAAAGAAAAAATTAAATTAGTTCCCCCTCCAGTTGCTTCTTTAACATGTTGTTTTCCATACAGTACGCACACAACCATGAACAACTCCCTTTCTAATTAAGACACTGTATTTCCTCTGTCTGACTAATGAGTATCTGATCTGCACATATTACAGAGGTCTGCATCGAAGTGAAACACCAGATTGCTCCTGCGCCTGCAAAGCAGACTGTGCTGGTTAGGGAGTGTTGCAGTGGTGTTTGGCAAAATTTCTGTGTTCAGCCAGAGTCAGGACACTATGCAGAGGCAGGCAGCAGTCTTTGTCACCTTCTACTTTTACAAAGTAATGCAATTTTGAGAAGCAAGAATATTCTCTAAAACAGAGTTGAATACTAAGAAGAATGAGACGCTGCCTTAAAATGGCAATCCCAAAACAACTGCAGTAGCTAAAACATTGCATACATTCAAACTACAACAGAAAAACCCTACCACATTTTCCCTTGTCCAGCTATTGTGAAGAATCAGTAAATGAAGAAATGAGAAAATGGCTGGTTTAACGCTGAGAGTGTCACCAGGTCAAACAGCTCAGTCATCGCCCTGTGCTCAGCTGTGCAGTGTCACGCCGTCCTTGGAGCAGAAGGCTGAGCGGGAAGTTTGCCTTCCGAGGGACAGAAATACCCTAACTCATCGTTACATTTTCCCTCTACACAGTCCAGAAGGTCCTCTTTGCCCTGACACTTGGCTCCCTGACTACCTCCTTGCCTATAGAAGCAAATTTACAGTAGCAAGCCCACAGTGATTAATATCTTTCTTTTCGCTCTGATTTTAGGGCCCTTAAGCATGCCTTTAGCTAGTCAGCTGACCACATCACTACTCGGTAGAAGTTGTATATCCAGCTAAAAGGACCATAAAATATACTGCTGCTTATAAATTGCAGTTGTACACAGATTGCTAATAATTTTATTTTTTTTTTGTCTGCAACGTGGTAAGGTTTTCAGGATTACATCGTTTGTAGTATGGACCAAACTAAGGGCAAGTATTCACAAACCCACAGTTTTCACAGCTGCAGCAGCTAGCCAGATAATCAAAAATAAATAGCAAACTGGTGATGCAAAATGAACAGGCCTCTCTATATTGTGAACGTAAGCCATATTCTTTCCAGGGAATTTTCTTTTGCCTTATTCCCAAGTAGAGGTCCCAGCATCGCTGCCCAGGGGCTGGATACCAGTCCCCATTTTTGCATAGGATGTTTTCAGCCGTATCAGCAGCAGCCTTATCTTAAAAAGGCTGAAGCTATGCTTGCTTGTTGGCTGTGAGGAATTTCAAAGGGCATACGTGTTTCTCTCTGGCTGCACAGGATGCTGTACTGGACTCTCCTGCACATGTGCATACTGCTCAACCCTCCACTAATTGCCACAAATAACAAGCACTCAAGCGTGACCATCTAGTGCATTCAGCTGTTCATCAGAAAAAGCCTAAGAAAAGGGAGCGGATCCAGAGAACAAAGAACAGGCTCCAGGCCACAAGCAGCGTTACGGGCTCCAGATATTGCCAGGCAGAAGTTGGCCTTCCTTCTTCTGGAAATACCGTTTTCCCCTCACACACGCTGCCTTTGAGATTTCAAAAGCAATAGGGAGCACAGAATAGGGACAGCCCTTGGGGCAAAGGGGGGGGTGGATGGGGGACATCTAGGAAGAAGAGCAAAGCAAGAGCAATTACTTTCTTCTGAGCATAAACTCTGCTTTTTTACAACCCATTCACTGGGCAGAGTGAAGTGATAAATTTCATTTAAAACACAAAGCCATTTTCCTTCCTGATGCATAGCCTTTTGCCTCTGAATCTACCATCACCTCTTTTTTTTTGGAAATGCAACCATGTCCAGGCATTTTGGAGGTCTCAATACAAGTATGCGATTGTCTGTACTCAACCCATTGCACTGACAATTCCACACCAGACTACAGTTCCAGTCATCACAGACAGTCTTAAACGACACAATGAACAGAGAACAGCCTCTTAACACAGATTTTAAAGCCAATTTTCACTTTCTTTTTTTTTTTTTTAACTCCAGTGTAACAATTTTGGAAATTTGCCTACACAGAATTTGACAGCCTTACTGTGCTGTCTCTGAAAACCATGGAAGGGTTGAACAGGTCACATACATCCAGACCAGGGACAACAGACATTCACTATATATTGATAACTCCTATCCAAATAGATGCTCACATAAGGCAGCACTTAAGTCAGAGAGCAATGTGTTTCTGTGGAAGCCTAGGTCTCTTAGCCACGATAAAATATATTCCATAACAAGTGAACAGTAAATCTCAGAGATCCAGAGACGGGTAGGATGAATGACTGCTCGTAAGCTGTTTGGGGTGCCTGAACAGGTACTTCAGCATTGAGTTTCGATATGAATTATGCCTGGACACTTCAGCTCTCATGTACATGGACTGCTGCCGTGGCCAGAAGGTGTCATATTTATTGAGCACATGCAGTCAGTCCAAAATGCCCTAGATACGTCAAAGTTAATTCATCTACACATATGCTGTATATAAGCCTGGGCTCTGAGATGTCTAGACTTGCTCCAGTCACATACAACTTGGTGTCTCAGAGTCCCAGTCAAATGTGATGGATCTCAAATCTCTCCAGACCAGAACTCCATGAAGAGAAAGAGCAGAGAAAAAGCAGCAGGTCAAGAAAATCAGGCAGAAGGCAGCCCTGGCTTCTGCAGCTGGGGTAAAGTCCAGCAGAACCTCCACAAAGCAAGCCTTCACTGCAGCCAACTCGGGCCGAGGGATGATTAAAAGCACATGAGATCAGGGTTTGGGGATGTGGATACAGCACAGGAAGCACAATTCAACTACAGAAGCTCCGCCGGGGTTGTGTAACAAGCCTGCCAACTGCAAGACTGAGTACCTGCACATGAAGACACACTCCAGAGAGCAACAACAAGACCTCACCTCTGCTAACGTGCTTGACTGTGTTATATTGCTGTCTGGTTCAGCTCTTCCTCCTTTCTGAAGCCACAAAAATTCTTCTTCTCTCTCCTTTTATTCTCCTTTGTTTCTCCCCAGAAATGTCTGTCACGGGTTCTTTCCAGATGTTACAGATTTCTTTCTGGAAAGATCAGGAGGTCCATCCACACACTTGTCTTCAGAAAAGAGAAACTGGTTTTTGTATTTTCTTGTATTAAACATATTTTTCCACTTTGTCTGGGGACTTCCAGGCAGGCATTAGTCACACAAGTACAAAGTATTCCCAAATGCAACCGAAATCAATGGGGTAGCAACAAGGTCTCCCGCAGCAGATTTCTATGCCAGCAAATATATACCATACCTGCCTGGCCTATTAATAACCTTTTAACTCCATACCCTCTTCAGTTTATTCTGAAGTTTACTGTTGTTTTCCCCACTGTTCAGCTGGCTCTCCCGGATGTATTTGGAGGAGATCACTGAACTGCAGCCGCACCTGCCTTCCCGGCTCAGGAACCCCCCCGGGGTCGCCCGCACAGCTGCTTCTAGCTCCTCCGCATTAACACAGAAGCTGCACTATGGGTTTGAGAATCTTACACACAAACCCCAGTGGCATCTGGAGCTCCAGATCAATGGGTAAGAGCAGCATCGTGTTAAAAGGAATATGGATTCTTGCTTGCAATGGATTTTCTCATCACGTTTGCGTTAGGCTGCTAAGTAAAACAGAGCAAGCTAGTTTCTTCTCTCAGCCACAGTCTCCAGATTGATCTGTCCTAGAAAACTGTAGTAGAGGCAGTCATTTTTAATCTGGTGAATAAGAAGGAGAAGTAGCAATCACGTCCATGAAAAGTTAACATGGTGGTGTGTTTTAACCCCAGCCAGCAACTAAGCACCACGCAGCCACTCACTCACTCCCCCCCACTCCCAGTGGGATGGGGAGTCGGATTGAAAAATAGGTAAAACTCGTGGGTTAAGATAAGAACGTTTTAATAAGTAAAATAAAACAATAACTGTAATGAAAGGGAGTATAATAATTAAAAAAAAAAAAAAAAAGA
>NW_020799113.1:7223771-7246022 GCF_003259725.1 Athene cunicularia
AATTTAAAAAAAAAAAAAAAAGAGAGAGAGAAATAAAACACAAGAAAAGAGAAGTGATGCACAAGGGAACTGCTGACCACCTGCTGACTGATGCCCAAGCGGCGATCCAACCCCAGCCAACTCCCCTCAGTTTATATAGTGAGCGTGACGTTCGATGGTATAGAATAGCCCTTGGCTGCTGTCCTGGCCATGCTCCTTCCCAGCCTCTTGTGCACCTCCTCACTGACAGAGCATGGGAAACTGAAAAATCCTTAATTTAGGGTAAGCGCTACTTAGCAACAACTAAAACACTGGTGTGTTATCAACATTATTCTCACACTAAACCCAGAACACAGCACTTTACCAGCTGCTAGGAAGAAAGTTAACTCTAAATTGCAGCCAAAACCAGGAAACATGGTACAGACAAACCAAGTCTGCAAGCAAAAAGGTATAAGGTGATGCCATGGCTACCTACAAATTTATCTCTCACGTCAAGTTTTTAAGTGTTGGGGATTTTTTAGATCTGTCTTAGAAGATATCAAGATATTTGGCTACACCCTTAGTGGATATGAAGAAAAGAATAGGTAAAAGAGCAAAATAACTTCAGAAGGGACATGCAAGAAGAGTGTGTACATTACCACAGACCTAACAAAGCCCATGAAAGAGTCATCTCAGCCCTACCATTTTTCCAGTTGCTTAAAATAGCAAATACACTCTTTAAAATCACTCAGTTTAATTTCTTGTTTTCTTCCCATGGGAAGAAGAAAGGTGTCAGCAAAGAAAGCCTAAGGTGTAGAATCCAGTTGTACACACAGCTACTCTACTTTTAAACTTTTTAATAGAGACTTTCCCCTGTAACACTCCTACAGTTAGATGAAGAGACTGGTCAAAAAGGGCACAACATGGTTTAATTGCCTGACCCAGGGCCAGCTGACCTTTCATCAGCCCATTGCTTGGCCAGCCCATGGTTTTTTTGGCATCAAAAAAGAGTGATAGTACTGAACTATATTTAGTCACATTACACTCTCTGGCCTATACATTGTGTTTGGCCATTGAAGGACAGAATAACATGTAGTCCTGATGCCACAAAATCCTCCAGCATATTTCCTACCCTGGAATGGAGAATTGCAGTGAATAGCAATGAGGTTCTTAAGAATAATAGCTCTAAGAAAAGATTTACAAGAACAAACCCAAGTTTGCTCTGGAATGGAATATTTCAACCCATGTTCAAGGTACTATTCACTATGACTTAATAATTTAAGTGTGCATTCAACACTCTGCTTGAAATCAAAATAAAGAAAAACATGTGAAATATGCTTAGAACTACTTGTATTTCCCTTATTAACAGCATATTTTCCATGCCTTATTTATCCCTTCTGCTGGCATATCTGCTGCAGACTTTGAATCAAAGTAAAGCTATGTTCTTTTTATTGCCAATTTTGACTGGATCCCTGATAATAAACCATTAAAATGACAAGAAAATACATAAAACAAATGGAATCATTGATGCTTATGTATCACAATTCTTGAATATAATCACATCTCTCCCCTTTCTCTCTTGCTTTGTGTCTGAAGAGGATCTTTTGTTTTTTAACATGTCGTAATTCAAAATTATCCTTCTCAGGCATCAAATCACATCTACAGCTAATTCTTTTTAAGAGTTTCATACTACATTTTGTACAAAATTAAGTGAAGGCAAATCCAGTCCTTATTTGTGTAAATGTTCATACTATTTCTCTGTTTATAGACTACTTTAAATCACCCTAAGCTTAATGAAATTTAACACAGAGAATATTTCCTGTAAGAAATTAAACATCCAGCAAAATTCTCAATTATCAATTTGATTTATTGGTCAATTCTAGAGGATGCTTCTACATGCACCTGTGTTCCTTTGAGTCTCTGGCATGCTTTATCTTAGCCTTATAACCTCTATGGCTTCCACACCCAAGGCTCCACACTCAGGATAGATTCTTCCAAATTTTGACCACATTATTGAGGTTGCCACCTCAAATCTCTTGCATCAAGCCAAGAGAAACATTGAGTACATTTTATTGTAGTTACCTGACTGCAGATAAAGGAGTGAGACAGCTCAAACTGATCTCAGCCAAGCTGACAGCACTAGCCTGGCTGGAGCAATATATTATGTCTACATCCACCTAAGTGTCTGTAAGTTTTCTAACCTCTACAACTTTCCTGCAGCTGTCTTTGAAAGACTGTAACTCAAAACCACCAAAATGCAAACCTCTCGATAATTCAGGATTCAGCAATTACTGCTGTTTGAGAGCAGTCCTTGGGAATCCTCCCTAATATGGCAGGTCACTTCAACCGCAAGGAAAATGAGGGTTTTCCACAGAAATATGCCCATTAATGCTGGTATCAAGCTATTACATTGGTCTGTAGTCCAGAGCAGTGCACTAGAGACGTGTTACCAAGCCGAGCCTTTGTCTGTTCTTAGAAACACACCCTACAAGTGGACTTCCAGCTATGTAAGAAACAGATTTATTTAAAAAAAAGCAAATAAAAATCCCACACCTTAAACAAGAGTTCATGAAATAAACAAGAATCTAAATTGATTTGCATTGAAAATTCACAAAGTGTCTACCCTCCTACTGCTCAAGAAATTTGGGCCAAATTCTCAGCACCATAAAGAAATTCAAACCAAGCAACTTTCATTAGCTGGAAAGACCGTGAAGTAGCAAATATGGGACATGCACACACATTTTTAAATTTGCACATCTGAGATATATGTAATACATTTGTTTCTCTCAAAGAAAAAAATCACAGAAGTTAAACGACATTCCTGATTTCTGAAATTTCTTTGCAGAGAGATCATATTTCTAGAATCTTCTAGTAATAATCTACAGCTTGTAATTTTGTTTTAAATTTGTTATAGCTTCCAATCGCCACTTAAAGTTCTGGAAGCATTTGTTCTTTGTTTCTGTTTGGTCATTTGGCAACCATTATAGTTATTTTTCTTGACAAAACAAACAAAATCACTCAACTCAAGCTGTCTTCAGTCCAATGCACTACAGCAGCATAACCTTGGGGATGCTTTCCGCTCGGCAGTAACAGCTCCTATTACAGCTCTAGCAAAAAGGCACACAGAACTTTGTGACTATTGTATCACAGCTGCTTCAACAGACCCATCCCATACTCCTGAACTCCTCAGCGGGACTTGGTGGTCAGCAGTAGCCCTAAGCCTGGCACCAGCTGGGGGCTTCCAAACGATCATTCTGCTTTTCGAACACATGCTTTTGCTTTTAACTGTATGAATCCCCAAACCCTGACAGATGTATAATTATACAAAGGCAGAATTAGTAAATACTCTTAACAGTTCAAAAGATACCTGAAAATGGCTCTGTCTTTATCCCATCCCATTGCAGTGTGCACTGGCCAAGTCAAAAGGCCCTGCTGAGTGAAAGCCCAACAACTTCAACCATGGACCTCTGGAACAGACTGACCAGTATGGAAACAAGACAAAGAAATGACACCTATCTACTGCTTGAAATAAAGGTTATAAAAATAAGTGGGCATGTTTGAAGAAAAAAAAAATTTCCATGTATAAAAAGTGAATTATAATGTTCAGAGTTCTAGAAGACACATACATTTATTACTCCTATTAATTCAAATCTGTTTGGGCCTATTCCTACTCTCCCTAAAACCAATGGAAAGACACCCTCCAACCTGACTTCTTGCCTGTACATTACAGAGAAATTAGGTTTAACATGTGCTTGTCCCTTGAAAATATATATTATCTTTCACTTAACAAGCTTTGGGTTTAAGTCTACCTCCCTGTTACATAAATCATTCATCTGTGGGAAAGTCTTGTCAGCATTACCAAAACTCATTTCTGAGAACAATCACATTTTATAATCCAAAATAGCTCATGACCTTGAAAATACAGAGAGCTTAGAGAGTCACACATCCACCTTCCAGCAGCCAGCAAGCCAGGGACACCATGAAGGCACGCTTAGGGTCAAATGAAGATCTTGGAAGATGGTGGAGAAAACAGCCTGATAACTATATGCTAAGTTCTCAGGATTTTTTAAACCAGCTATGTTTTTAACAACAAATTCTGAACTCTCTTAAATTGGGATGCCCTTTGCCTCATTTGCTCTTTTGCTTCTGAACTTTCAGAGCTTGCATCCCCCAGCTCTTCTCCACAGCCGCAGAAACAAACAAACAAACAAAAAAAAATCTTAAATGTTAGACAAGCTCAGAGTGCACAGCACTGTAGCAGATGGTTACAAAGAGACAGTAAAGCTTACATGAAAAGGAATTTAGGAACAGAGAAAAAAGGTTCACTGCTGCTTGCATTCAGGGCAAAATCACCGTTTCCCCCACTCTCTTGAACATGCTGAGATCAATGTTCAGCTTGGTCGGGACTTACAGAAGCGCTCCAAGGTGGCCTCGCTTCCTCCTTCATGAAACCAATGTACCGTGAACACGAACAGCATTCAGAGCTGTTTCCAAGTTTTGTCATTTCATAACTCAAGATACAATTTAAAGGGAGTCCCAAATTAGTGTAAGCAAGATCTTTAAGTCAGTCTTAGGGTTTCCACAGAACTGCGTTATGGTTTATGAAATGGGAGGGGCGGGTAAGCAGTGCCACTAATCTAGCTCATTGTGTCATAATGAATAATGCAGAATATAGCTGTCATTAAATTACTGCAGTCTACATGTGTGTAGTATCACCTGTCATGTGCAAAATATCACCATCAGCCTGAGAATTCCTTCCCCAAAGACCATTTTGTTTTCTTGTATATTTTATCACTTCCTAAGACTTCAGACTATTTCTATACGTCGCTTTTCCCCATCAGTAAGAAAGCCTCTCTCCTTAAAGCGTAGGGGTGCCTTTGAAACTCACACATTGGAATTTATTCCCATTGCAAACCCGCTGATCCAAACAAGCTTACAAACAGCAAGACCCGTGTCCTGTATTTGCTAACCTTCTCTCTATATACGTGCAGCTTCTTCCCACATCCTCCATTTGCCCAGCTGATAACACATGCTCTCTGGTTTGGTCTGGCTGCTGCCTCTCAAAGCAAACATGGATTGAGTTCTGCCTGACTTTCCCCCTGAAGGAGCTTTAATGTAAGTCTTTTTCCTCTAGCTGAGGATTTTCACCAAACTTGGGGAAACTTAGTATTTCTGAAGCCTCTACATTACTGTCAGCTTCAGTGGAAACTGGCCACTGGATTCAAAAATTATTAGCTAGGGACTGATGAAGATGCACAGGGAGTCAGACAGGTCTACAGTATTAAAAAAACAAACAAACAAAAAAAAACAAACCTACAATCTTTTGGCTCAGTCTGAATGTGAAGGATGGTAGGGTGTCTCCAATTCTGTAACACATGGGATTTTAAAACCACACAAGTGATTTAGGAGCCTTTTGTAAAAGGCATTGAGTGTGGCAGAGGGCTGTACTCACGCAAGAGCAAATCCAGACTTCTCAGCTGAGGAAGCTCAGGAGATATTTGAATATAGAGGGCAAGGCATCATCGGTAATAATAGGAGGAGGGCAAGAGAAACTGAAAGTTACACACACATTGTTAGATAAAACAGATTTGTCCTACCAAAATTTAAGTCTGAAACAGTATTTGAGCTTTTACTTTTCACTTATTTCAGCATTCTACTTCATGAATGCTATAATATAAAAAGCAATTCAGCCTTAATTATAGTGGTTTAGCTGGGTTGCTATAATTTTCCTGTCCCTTAATTCTCCCCATGTTTATAACTATCTAAGAGCTTAGGCTCTGGTAAATTTTTTATTCTTCATAATTGCTAAGCCTGAGCGTAGTAATAAGAGCTCCATGCTTAGCATTTCCTTCTGTAATCTAAAGACATACTGTGCCAAATATAAGCCACTTGAAATAAGTCACTGTGGGTAGCAACGTCTATGCTTTAACTCACAGCACACAAAGTATCTGATGTCGTTTTTCAAGTCACCCACATACGTATTCATCTTAAAGCCTACCCCATAGCCAGGCACAATTGTAATACTACTTCTACAGCAGAAACATTCTTCTATTTTTATCCTGTTGTTATTCCTTTGTTAAGTAGTTACAACTTACTTTTTCTATGTTTTGATTTTACTGGAGCAATTCACACCTGGAACCCAAATAAAAAGAATTCCTGTATGCCACCATGTCCCTGAGATGTGGCTCATCAGTCCTGTGAAAGCAAAGGATGGCAGTGCCAGGGAGTGTGAAAGAACTAGACCCTTCACCCAGCAGCTTTCTCCTTGCAGAAAGGGGGTGATCTTCCACTATGCTCTCCCCAAAGCCTACCTAGGAACACAAGCAACCCTTTTAGCAACAACAAATAAAATATCTTATTTTCGGTCACAACAATGTGCAGATTTTACCTCAAACAGGCAAACAACTGAAGATACCATCTTTTAAAGTGGGGAAAACCTTAGGCAACATAAAGAATATGGGAGAGATTTAGGAAAATCTTTCAGATGTTGTAAGTTCCCAAATTAAAGAAAAAGTCTCCAACTCCACTCAGAAGACTGACTTTTCCTCAGAATTCCCATTTGACCACATATGACATGGCCACTAGTGATGCAATATAATATTCCTGCTAAACCAACTCAGATGTTTTGCGAACAGACCAGCTTCTGCAGAACGAGAGAGAAGTTAGGTCCTATGTGCATGTCTGTGCGATCATCTACGCTCCTCAACAGAATCTGCCATCCAAACAGCTCTAAGCCACAGGAACAGCCCTTTTCGACCTTGTTAACCATTTTTATTTCCCCCCTTTCATATATATATATATATATATATATATATATATATAACCTTCCTTTTCAAAAGTTTTGCCCAGGGCCCTTTCCTGAGCTCCATTGCTTTACACAGCCAGAGCTACCCTCCCTCAGAGTCCTCACTGTCTGTTCTGACCCTGCCTCTTCCTGAAAGATCCCCATCTCAGGACAGGTGTGTCAATGTCTCACAAAGCAAATGCACGCTGAATACACAGGCTGGCTAGGAAGCACAGATTTCAAGGCCAGTTTAGAAAGGCTTCCTCACCAGGACCCAAATCTCCAACAAACAGCTTGCCGAAGCTTCAGTTTACAGAGTTTATAATTGTTCTGGGAGGTGCATTACAGAGTAATCAAAATGATAACAATTCTCAAAAATTGCAGCGGGTTGTGCGGAAAGATTAAACAGCTTGGTCTTATTCTCACTGGGAAACAGGAGACTTAGTAAACACTGAATTAACATTTTTAATATTATGAAGGGGAATTAATAACATGATAAATACAGGGGGTGGAAATCAAGTAATAACCTATAGACAGCAGGTATTCTGCTGCTATCTGGAGGCTAGCAAAGGAAGAAAGAATTTTTCTTGTGAAATCTCAGTAGGGAGCAGAGCATACATGCAAGATTCATGCAAGCAAGACAGTGAACGTGTGGGGTAGGAGTGGTAGAATATGTGCAGCCATGCAAAGTCTTCACAACTGGCTACACACCAGAAACTCTGTGACCCATTTTAGGGGATTTTGTGCAAGTGACATTATACAGCAGGGGCAGACAGCTGTGATTCCCACTTGCATACATCTAGTCACTCACAAACACAGACAAGAGGCAAGTGAATGCTTTCCGCGATCTCAAATCCATCCATCCACCCAAAATGGTAATTCCCCTCTGGAGTACAACATATACGGAACCATCTTTGTTTCTTTTCACTTGTAAGAAAAATAATTTCCAGGCAGTGTTGCCATCGTGCCTAATTTAGATTTTAAAACATTCTGGAAACCTTGATGTGACATGAATGATGACTCTTAAAATGTACTCCAAAGCTGCCTCCTAGTCTTTACTAAACTAAATATAAGAAATTGAGAGGAAGAAAAGGAAAACGGGGAGGGCATCATTCACTTTCTTGTCAACTATTTAATCATAAATTTACTTTTTTTTTTCTTTTTTTTTTCTTTTTTTTAAAGTGTCTAAAATAGCCTTGCATCACAACTAAATATTTAAAATTAACACATACAGACCTGGGTAGAATTTTCATGCCACCCCTAAACGATCAGCATAACTTTCTGAAAAATTATGCCTCTTCTCAGCACCAGGCTACTTAGGATTAATGCAACCGACAGCCAAGGCTGAATATATCAGCTAGTTTTAAGTGACAAAGCTCAGGTATTGCTAGTGTAATAGCTGTAGCCACTAGTATACCCTGCCTGCTGGAATATCCATGCAGCTTCTGAAGTAGCTTTTGCAGCTCTCCAAGTTCCTGCAGGTCCTGTGCACCCAAGACGTGCATTAGTAAGCTGGAGCTAGCTCAGGACAGAGCAGCTGAGAAGGAAAACAGAATCTACAGGAATGTATATACAGCCCTTTGCTTGAAGTCCAAGTCTGAAAATACTGACTTTACTAAAGCAAAACAACAGAAATTTTTATTTCAGAGCACACTAAGCTATAGCTGAATACAGACCATCTGTACACAAGGGCCAAATCCTGTTATAAAATACAGTTATTGTATTGCTCTGAAGCAAAGTTGGCATGCAAGGAAGCCAGGAAGAGTGCTATGATTCTTCAAGCCACCTATAAACATACCAGTCACACAACATCACCATAAACTGACAAATCCAGCTCCCTGTGCACTGTATTGACTTTTTTACTTATTTAAATGTTTGCAAAAAATTGTTATCATTTTACCGCTTACTTCCTTTTTTAAGGTAATTCACATGAGCTCTGTAATGCAGAAGTGACAAGACATGGGAAGAAAGGTTAAAAGAGACAACCGATCCTGTGATGGAGTACGATTAACACACTACTTTACTTTCACAGAGCAGTTCTGGCTTAGTAAACATAATGATAGCTTTACTCTGAGGTTAAAATGAGAGGGCATTCATTTTTATTACTAACATACCTTGACAAAGGTCCCAAGATCAAAGACAGACTGTCAGCATAATTGTAAAATAATACTTTCTTCCCCATTTTTAATTACATGAAATAGCTCTTATATATTATTAATAACATTCCCCACCATTAAGAGTAAGACTTGATTAAAGGCATCACTTTATGCACAAACACAGAGGAGGTTTGTATAACACAAGAATGAGTTAGATTTTTGGATTGCAAATGGGCAACAGAAAAGAAGAAAGTATGCCCACTTCACATCCAGCCAAGCCTGGGCAGTCTGAAGCAAGACAGTTCCCTCTTTGAAAGGGTTACATCCCCAAGAGGGAGTTGCCATGAATTCAGCTTGAAAAGCCTGTCATGCAAATGGAGAAGTTTTATGCTCATCCAGCTTCTCTTCTGAGAACAGATCACACTTCTTATAGAAGAAACCCCGTGACCCTAAATCTGATCCAGAGCCACTGAGCCTCTCTCCTTTAATTTCTGTGGATTCTGGGCAAGTCCTTACATACAGCTGTGCTTTAGTCATAGCTGATGCTTGGCGTCTCCCAGATATCCCATGGCTAGTTTTCCCGTCACACAAATTTATGCTTGTCACTCAGAAGAAAGACACCGCATTAGTACAAATCACTGATTATTTCAGTTATACAACCCTAGCTGCATAAAGCAGGTGACACACTGCTGCTACTCTCCACCAATACTGTTAATATATCAGTAAAACAAAATAAACACCAAAAACATACTCATTGCTGTAATATTTCCTCTCAGTTTGACGTGTCCTTCTCTCCAAGAAAATGTCTTGCATTTGGAGGTTTGAAGGATTAAATGATCTAATAGATTTTTGCATCCCTACCTTCTATGACACATTTGATAGCTTTGGTCCAGACTTAATATTCACTGAGCCACTTCTGCAGATTAGCCTTCTGCTGAAAAATATTTTGCATTGTTTTGATTGCTTTTAAGAGAAGAATACTGTATTACAAGACTAAAAAGATATTAATTTACAATAGATAAACTTTCATGGTTGCATTAAAAACATTAAACAAAAAGTCAATTTGCTTTCCACATGAATGATTTAGATGTTTTTCCAAGAGCTGAACAAACTGATAATTTCATAATCCTCAAAGCAGTGAATACAACAGCTCACCAATGTTAGAATTGCCATTTGTTCCAGAGCACATCCAAGCAAGTTACAAACTTTCATCATATTTAACGTGATGATTACACTATTTTTTCCAAGTTGCCTTGCCCTGCAGTTGAAAGGGCTGGCCCGGCGCTTCTTCTCCGTAGAGTAACATTATTACTCTGTTAGCAGCAGATCAGAGAGGAAGCTCTCAGAGCACTTGTGTACAGTTTCCTTCCAAGAAAGGGATATAAGTATGTCGGTAATCCTATTATTTCAGTTGGAACTACTCAGACATTTATTATTAGTCATTGAACCTGCATGGTTAAACGACACATAAAACAGTAAGTGTCCCACAGAAAAGTTCTTGGTACTACCTAAACCACCATTTTTACTGGGGTGGAAATGGGAGCAGATGGATGTTTCTGAAGGAAAGGTCATCTAGAAGTCATGACACAACTTGCTTTTAAAGATGACTTGCCTCCATGTGTAACAGCCATCCATTGAGATGTCTGCAGACCTGTAAGCTTCAGAAATGAACAGTGGATCTTGAATCTTTTTCAGAAAGTCAGTGGCCTTAATTCTCAGTTCTGTGCCTGCCTTCCACCACTCTGGCACCAGCATGGAAAACCTGAACCCGCAGCCCAGAAGGAAAAGCTGTGCAGTGGCCCATGCGTGGCCAGCAGAGAGTCAGGGCTGCAGCTCCACCTCCTCAATTAGCGGAATCACCCTTCAATCAGACCAGGGCCAGACAAGCTTTGGCCTTTCCAGACCTGTGAGAGGGCCAAGACCTGACGTGTGTGCAATTTCCAGTATTTGATTTATATTTAATGGAGAAACACATATCATTTCAGCATACGCTCAGCCTTTTAAAATACAGCCCCTAAAGTACAGACAGGGCAGTTACACTGCTGGACACCCTCCCTACACCCCAGTTTGCTGTGGAAGTCCACTCTACGATGTAACAGACACAACTGCAATGTCACACATACGCTTTTCACAATAGCTCCTAATATCAATACAAAAGAAAGTAAGAGAATCCCCAAAAGTAATATATCCCTTCTCTGGGAGGTTAAGATGCTTCTTATGGGAGGAAAATTGGGTATCTAGCAATTTTAGAATGATTTAGGAACCTGGGATTGCATTTATTTGCCATCTACGTGCGGGAGAGAAAAGGTCTCTTCAAAAAATAGTTTGTTGCTCAACACAGTCTTTTGCAGGACTTTAACTTCCTTTGTTATTCATTGAAATTTATAAGTGAACGCTGAGAGTTGCACATGGAAAAAAGATTTGACTGACATCTACAACTACAATTTGTATGAGAAATCTCTCTGGAAAATCCTTATTTTGTCTCAACCTCACCTCCTAGTAACAAAACCATGACAGTTACACTTGTTGTCCTCTTGTGTACCCATCTTCACACTGGAAAGTACCACTAAATTACAAAACAGCTTGTCCAATACTTGTGAAAATAAAATTCATAGCCCACTCCACTACAACTAATTAATTTTCTTAAAACTGCATCCCAGAGTGATCAAATGAGACATGAGCTCTTTCATGAGACGAAAAAATCCCACTAGAGTTTCTTAACATCAAATGTAACAAACACCAGCGTTCCAACATTTGCATCACCATGTTTGAACCCCCATGTTTGCATATGTAAGCACACATTTGCATGTAATCATTATGTATTATTAATACTGATTAATATTATTATTCAAAGGTAGTAGTCTGCCTATGCTCTGTGAGAGGTTTGTATATATGCATGCAAAACCAGCTCAGGAAATGAAACAAAGAGAGTCTCCTTATGGTTAAGTTCATTAAGAGAAGAGAATATATGACCATATTAAAAACAAAGCAAAAACCCGCATTCTACCTCTCAGCACTTACTGTTCACAACGGCTCCGCTGTGAAGTTTTACAACATAGCACTTCTTTTGTCTACCCGGTCCTGGGAACCCTTTTGCACATTTTCATATAGTTCATATTAAATAAGGGAACTTTAGCTTCTCTCATGAGACAGAGTTCTACAGCTATTTTCCCTAAATAATAGCCATCTGTTCGGAATGACCTCCCCAAACAATTCACTTTGGTAATGGCAACTTTGCTACAGTTAATACACCAGTTGGGATTACTCCAGCCAACTTTCCATGGGCCTCTATTGTTATGAAAACCTATTATCAAGCAATTAAATGACAGCAAGAATGTAATAAAGTACAACAGTTTTACTTGTATCATTATCCTGGGTGCTGATGTTAATGAAAGGCTATCACACCCCAGACTGTAATTCCTAGATACTGTCATACAGGAGAATAACTCCCGTCAGCAGCTATTTTCAACCTTAATGGTTTGAGCAATTACAATCCTTGCTTAAGCCTTTCCCCAGTATTTTGCCCCAAATTAAATTAAGAACAGCTCTGAGATTATCTTCAGGGCTTGCTGCTGAAGGCCAGGTGTAGAGGATATGAAGACTAGTTTTACCTAAAGCTCAGCCAGTTTTTGAAGGTATTTTTTTGTTTGTTTTCTTGTCAGACAGGCAAACCTCACGGAGGTGCATTCACAGTCACTTGTCCTCTGTGTAAATGAAACAATAAACTACCTTTTTTTAAATTCTCTATTCTGTACTTGTCTCGGTAGAAAATAATGAAGTTGAATTACCCTTACAGTCCTTTTAGTATCCCTCTGGCAGGTTGAATTTCTGGCATGACACCTTTCCTTTTCTTTTCTCACTTCTAGAACTAAACATAAACTTAAATAAACCTCTCTGAGAAACAAGATGCACATAATTGCCACAGATACCACAAGATGTCTAGAACATTTCATCCTTCTAAATTGTCCTGGGTTTGAAATTTATACAATCGTCATTTTATATTTCTGATATATAACATAGCAGTAGGTCTAAAACAAGTTCTTTTTTTCCCACCGTGAAAATAATCTAGAAATTTATGTTGACATGAAGTAGTACTTTCTCTATCACTGAGACGATCCAAGTGCAGTCATACTGTTTGGCACAGATTCAGCTAATATGCATTTATAGTTCTCCTTCCTTGACAGAAGGCAGTATATTTACCAGCCTGTATGTGCAGTTAGGCTAAAGAGTTGTTTTTCACTGGGACTCATAACCTCTACTCTTTGGAATATTTATTTTCTTCCTAAGATGCAATAGAGAAACTTTATGCAACTTACTATATCAATTCTGCATCAATACTGAATGCAGGCTTCTTCCAGATAGCTGATCAAAACAACTCGATGGAAAAGCTCCCCAGTATAAACTACTGAATGAGAGAGAGAATACCTATGAACTCTTTGTTCATAAGCATCTTTAGATTGTTTTATAATTCAGGTGGTCTTACAGCAACTACACTAATTTACAGGACAGAAGTGTTTGAGTCAATCTAGTTACCTGGGCACATATAAGTGCACTGTCCCAAAAAGAGCCCTTCAGAGGGAGATTTTTTCCAAATCAAATGAAAAACACAGGATTCAGTTCTATTACCTCTTAGAAGAGGCAAAATTTATTTTGTTGCACTTCTCAGGAGAAACTACAGCAGCTGCCAAGCAGGACAGACAGACCTGATCATCCCTCCAAACCCACTCCCTTTGCCATCCCATTAAGCAGGGACAGAGTCAGAACCTCTTTTCTTTCCTTTAGGCCCATAATCCAAGCCAGAAATGGGAATAACTAATGTGATACCTTACTCCTCCTCAATATCCTTCACATAAAATGTTAAACTAAAATTATACAACAGAAACATTATCTTCAAAAATTGTAACAATGCACAAGGGAACATTATAATACACAGGAATGTTTCCTGTATATTTCTGTCTACTGGGGAAAAGAAACAGGAAAATAATAAATTAATAACACAGATAGGATTGCTTCTTGGAAAATCACTGATAATAAAGCAGAAGAGTGGAGTTTTGTTCTGTAAAATTACTTGTGCTAGCATGAGGAAGACCTGAACATCACTCATGCTGCTGAGAGAGAAAACATGCATTTCCCAGCTCCCTTATGAATACCGATTTCATCTCTCCCAACTCTATTGTCAAGCAAAAGAAATATGGTGTAGACTTATACAACAGTCAAACAACTGACATTTGCTTTTGGTAGCCCCTCCAAAGTTGTGCACCTTCAAAACCAATATTTTTGACTAATACTCTCTCTGTTCCTCATAACGATTGTTTGAATCTCTTTTTGAGACCTGGCTTATTGAAAATATCTTGCTAGAATGATTGTGTCCTTCATACCTACAGTGTAATATGATGTGATTCTCCTATTGACACTAGTGATATTTCCAAACGCACAGAAGAGCAATGTAACATAGCTGAGTATTTCTCAGAAGTTCCCAAGAGAGAATTTTGCCCTTACGAGAGTTATCGCAATAAGCTTTGTCTGCGTACGTTATAATGGACAACTGCTAAAAAAGTCCACAAGTCAAACAGATACAGTAAAGGATGTTTCTGAACCTGCACCAAAGGTTTTTTCCCCCCTTTGTGTCATGGATGAGACAGAATAAGCAACAACCTGAAGTAGATCAGGAAGATTAGAGCTTTTATCCTCATCCCCCTCAGTGCTATCTTTGTTCATCAGGTCTCGACCTCACCGCCCAGCAGGGAGGTTAAGCAAAATGTTGTCTTGCATCAGCTCTGCACAGTTACCCCTCTCAGATCTTCCCGGCCAAGGTCCCTGGGCATCCCCCAGCATTCATCCCCCTACTCATATCCAATATCCAGGATATTTCCAGGATCTTTCCTTCAGGCAGGATCATCACTACCTCCTTTCTGGTCCCTCTTCTTTCTGAGACCACTTCTTACCTGGGGAACCCTTCTGTTTCAATACAGCTCTGCTTTCCAGAACCCCAAGGCCTCAGTTCTCCCTGTGTAGTCTATGCACAAAAGCCCAGCACACACCTCCTAATCAGTGGTTCTGATTTATGTCTATTAACTGGAGGATTTGGGATGTGCATTTAATTCAGGCATTATCAGAATTTCCAGCCATCCCATACCAGGCTTCTGCCTGAGTTCAAAAGTTCAATGGTGGGCATTCACATACACACAGAGTTACAGGCCACCTGCTAGTGTTCACAATATTTTCCACCTACAACACTTTGGTATGAATTTATTAAAATACAGCTTTATGATGAATAGTCAGCATGAGCTCCTGATTAGACCTTAATTACAGAATTCCAGACAAAGTGTATGAACAGGTACCGAACTTGATGAACCTGAAGACAAAACAAAGCCTACAGGGCCACTGAAGCATAGCAAGGACTTTCCTCAGCACGCTTGTGTTCACTATAGACAGAGCACAGTGCCCAACCCATGGTAATCAAGAAATTTGTATTTTGGGGCACTGCATCCCCTTGGTATGAGTTGCACTAGGGGTAAAGTGCAATACCTGGCCTATATTTTTGACATTGAGCTTCCATTGGAAAAGACAGCCCCTACCAAGGGGCAGGGGGTGGGGGGCAGCACAGACAAACACATAGACTAGATGCTTAAAAAGAGTGGAGATGTATGCTAAGAATATACAAATAAGAGGACTAGCTTCTGCTCTCCCTTGTGCCGGCATAAAACCTGAATGGCCCAGGGGAACTCAGTATATAGCTGAACCTACATAAATAATGAGTTGTGAAATCAAGCCTTGAATAGCAAATAATACACTTCATGATAGCATTCATCTCATAATGCGGCCGCATTACCTGCCTTTCCACATTAACTTGCCTTAGAATAAGAGGGGTAAGATTAGTATACAGCTGATAACCACCTAATCATTGGTTACATAAAAAAAAAAAACATATAATGTCTTAAAATTAGGCTCTGAAATGAAGGAAGAAAAGCTTGTAAACAAAAATAATTTTTTTTTTTTTAGAAAATTCTAATTAATTTTAGAAAATAGCATTTGAGACATTTGCTAGCTTGCTTCACCTATAAAGACAGACAAGAGGCACTGTTAATTTTTTCTTTCCCCCTACTGAGCGCTAGTGAGGCAAGCTTATTGCCTGCACACACCATTTGACATCCTGAAAACAGAATGAGTGCTCCACTGGCAGTGAAGGAAGATAGAAAGGTTCTCAACGTTTGTCACATTTCCTGATTGGTTCTCACTGAGCTATTTGGCATGGAAATGTGAGGAGGAACGGAGCTCTGTGAAACAGAACGCGGGGAACAGTGCTTGCAACAAAGCATCATCTTCTTAGAAGTGGATGTTAAGTATGAGACCGAGACACGAAAATGCATCACGATGATACATTTGATAATGCCTTTTATACAAATAAAGAGGAAGTTAATAATTAAGTCCCAATTAAGTATGTGTTCACTACTTTGCTAAAATCCATTTATTTTCAAGGGAGCATACAAGCACACACTTAGCTTCAAAATGGATGCAGCTTCAGTTTGTACCCAGAGTTCAGCACATACCAGAGCACTCTGACAAATAGAGATAAACACAAAGAGCTAACATACCTTTAACTTCTAGAATCTAGCTCACAGTCAGGTAGTTAGCTGGGCCAGAATTTTCTATTCAAAAATTACTGTGAAACACTTAAAATCTGAAATAGCGAAAGATTCAAGCAAAATGAAAATGGAATTACCCAAGGAAGCTCAAAAGAAGGCCATGCTTAACTTGACTCAGATTTGATTGAAATTCACCCTCATTCATTAAAAGGCTTGAAAACTTTAAGTCACCCAAAAATTAACTCTCTGGTTGCAGAGCAGGGTACACGACCCATTTTTCACCGGCTGGATTTCCTATACAACTTTTCTCACAAACCTATCAACTGAACTGATACAGTTGCGCAGGCACTCACAGTCCACACATTAGCAAACTGTGGGTTTTTTAATAAATAATGACACCTAGCAATGTCTACCCACAGCCAGCTGACGTAAAACCTCCAGAACATCTTACGTGAATGCACACGTCTCCATTTCTGCAGCCACTTGTGAGACTAACATACGTTCAACTATGTTTAACTAACATACATGCAACTATTTAATTAGATTATTGGGTTAGTATAAAATTAGTCTAAAATCACACTGTATATTTTGCCTTGATTTCAGCAGGGCTGGCATTTATGCTTAAATTAAGTGCTGCATTTTGTGTCCTATAACTCACATGAAGTAGATGAGAATTACCTCCACGCACTTCACAAATGGGAAACTGAGGAAAAGAAGGTTAAGTGACTTGCTCAAGGACAACCTGAAAGGTTAGAAATTACGCTGTTGCGAATGATGAATAGGAGAGTGGCTGAATAACCTCGTGTTTAAAGCCTGCAAGCATATATACTGAAATGGATTAAAAATAGGCTCTATTTTGAAATGGCTTGTTGCTCTTTTCCAGCATCTTGTGTTTCTTTTCTATTAACCTCCACCAGCAGCAAAGTTCATACACATAAAAGCAATATTTAACATTAAAACATTTAAAAATCATTCTGATGTCATGATGTTGAACTAAATTTAAAACAAATTCAAAGATAAGCTTTATCATCTAACCTCCACACGTCCCCTTATACCCTTGTGCTAAAGCTCACAACATTATCTTTCAGGTAGATGGCACCTCCACTGCATGCAGTCAGACCTAAAGAACATCAACAACTTGCCCAGCTGAGGGAATGCCCTACCCCAGCTATTTCTATCTTCCACAGAAGCAAGTCAGAAGTATAGATCTGCCTTTAAAGGTCAGATTGCTTATGTTTGCACCTAGATGTTTCCTTATAACATCAATTCAGATCTTTTAGGTGTACATCCATGCAAATCAATAATGTATGATAGATAATCCAAAAGCAGTCATATTTGAGCAGCCTCAGTATATAGGACTCTCCAGGTACTGAAAAGATCACATACATATGCAGTAGAAAAATTGTAATTAAAATTGGAAGCCAAGGAAACTCCAGGCATTTCCTCTTGTCTGATATGCACAAAAGGGAATGACTCAAAGAGGAACTTGCAGCTTCTTTCTGAGCACAAACAACAGGCACTCCTGAACTAGAAGAACCAGGGTCACAGGGAGATACATCACGGCTATAAATAATTCCGATTTTAAGGCTACAGTTAAATGAAAACAGAAAATGCAACTGACAGCACCTATGCTTCTTGTCTTTCTCTATATTCTCTTACAATTGACCTTGAGAATACTTAATATTAGCCTAAGGGTGTAAGGAAATGTTCTTCACTACAGTCATTTAGTAATAGCTTGTCCTCCTTCTGCTCAATATGCAAGTAGACACTGCTTTTATAATACCTTCAGAAGGTGCTTTGTTCATACTGTTAGCTACTGTATAAAGCACAGGGACTGCATGCGCCTAAGATAAAACTGATACCAGTGCTGGGCATCAAGTATTCGGAAACAACGAATCGCAGTATCACAGCATCGTAGGATCCCATGAAACAACTCGTCTGTCATTCGACACAACTATTTAGAAAGCTACTTCTGGGGTGGGGGGCTCCTGCCCAGAAAAAAAAAAAAAAACAAACAAACGCATTGTGAAATCAAACCATAAAGTGTATTTTGGTTCAACGGGCATTTTGTCAAGAGAAAAATGTCTGCAAGCAGTTTGAAGATGGGGTGAAATCAGATTGTTAAACTGTATTTTGTTCACATTTATGAAATGCTACATTTTGACATTGTCATACATTTACTGATAGATGGAGGAAAGGAGGCAGAGGCTTTCACCACCACGGAGCAGCCCCTGAACCCTGGAGCCGCACTGCCCTCTCCTGAGCTCTCAGCACGCTCGGCAGGCAGAGTAAAACACAACCTGCTTTTTCAGACTGCATCCATACAGCAGGCAAAATATCTACAAATGCAGTTCAGGCATGTTGGATAAACTTCGTCGTTTTGCAGCCACACTGAGAAATGGCAGAGAAGTCTAATGTATGAATACCACTGCCTGCTGCAGGCCTCTGTCTTTCCTTGCTGAGATGAAAAAGCACAGATTTTCAGCAACAGTCAGAAGCTGGGGATCCTTCCAGAAGGATGGAACATGAGCAACGATGCTCTCTCAGGCTACCTTCTTGTAAATACAATTAGAACAACTTGAAATCAGCAATCTGCAGGAAAACACTGTCTCTCGAGGTGGGGGGGACCTCACCCGTTATGCTGCAGGATGGCAAAAACAAGGTCTGTAAAGGGAACTGGGAGCTTTGCTCTCCTATATCATAGCAAGCAGTGCAATAATTATTGGACCAAACAACATCAGGAGCAATTTTGAAGATATGCTCTTACAGCAGCGCATAGCTGCTTCGTAATTCCAGAAGGGGAAAATGCATGTGCATTCATATCTACAATTACTGTGATTTCTGGAACAGTCATAATAAGTATCCAGACCAGCTGCCAGGGAGAAGGCATTTGTGATTGGGACTAATGTAACCACATACATCATTCCACCGTGCAACAAACTTCAATGGTGGAAATCTGGCTCCAAATTGTAGATAGTATATTTCCTTTAAAAGACATTTCAGCCATTTAGTAGGCTGAATATAGGCTTAATCTTCAGTAAAGCCAGTTAAATACTGCTTATCTTAATTTTGCCAATCATAAAATAGTTTCTTGAAATAATTTTCTCCTCATTTTCCCTATTCACATATTTTCCCAGTCCTCTCATTTGACTGCCTGATTTCAGCTCCAGCCCTGCTTTACAAGTCCATTCCTACTGAAATAGCTACAAGTTCTCTCCCATCTTTCTTCCAGGGGTTCATGAGGACACACATACACCATGCAATTCAGTTTTGGAGGACAGTGAGTTGAGAGGATAATTAAAAAGTTTCATTTCTTTCTCTTTATGCTTAGCGCTGCATTTTTCCTTTGCTGATACACTGTAATTGAGTGATGCACACTAGAACTGTATTTAAATAGAAATCACAGGTCATGGAGAACAATAAGACAACTTTTAGCCAACAAGTCTTCACTGCAGCTCTAACATACAAGACGTTCAAGAGCCTTTGAATTAAAAGGATTTCTGCAGTGGAAAAAAACTAATAGAAAAGGGCACAAATTCATACGCTGTCTTGAGGATCCACCTCTTCCACTGAGTTCCCAGGACACCCCAGGTGGAGGGCTGGCCAAACTGTGAAGGAGAGCTACTTCCACACATCAATTCTACGTGTTTACGTCTCATGTTAGCAGACCGCTACTGCTTGCTTATAGCAATTTAATACTTGCTGTTACCAAAGTAACAGCCAAATATTTTAAAATTTATGCTCACAGTCATTCCTTTTTTGCAGGCACCTTTCTGCACAATGATTTGCTCTCTTCCATTTATAAACATCAGTTCTTTATGTTTTAAACTGAGCTTAAATTAATACTGTTGTTCTGTTTAGCAATAGCAAGAACTTCAACTACCAAAGCACCTTTTCATGCCAAAACATCTCTGTTTGTGCACCAGCAACAATGATTAATGTCAACACAGCTCTGGGAATTGTGTTTGTTAATTAACTGCTGCTGTAGAGCTAGCAGGCAGAGTACAAAACATGGCGTTCCTACAGGGTGTACACAAATACTTATTATTTTTCTTATGCAAAAAATCCCAATGGAAGACTTATTGTTTGGGTTTGTTTCATTTAACAGATTAAATAGTTACACTTTCTGTTAGGTTTTTGGGGGTAGGGTCTCCTCACCTGAGCTCCGCCAGGCAGAGAACTGCAGCGGATTAAAAGAAAAGTAGGTTGGGTTTCCGTATTTCTGAGCCCTCTGTGCTAGGTCACCTCTGGAGTAAGGCAATGTCCGCTCTAAAACGGTGTGATAAATTTCTGAAGGGGATTATACAATACGGTTTTCTGTGATAGCAAGAGACTGAATTCAATGACCCAGAAAGCCCCTTTTCCATCCTATGTTGCTAAAATGCTACTTCCCTGGCACTAGTTATTAACAGTTGTAAGAGAACAGTCTGAAGCAACCTGTGTAGCAGGTGATGCTGACAGGAGACACGCAGCATCCTTTGGGGGGACCACTTAAATCAGCTGGTCCAGACAGAGCTCTCTGTTGCTTTGGAGACCACAGCCATTCGGGGCATCCAGATAATGGGAGAGAAGAAACAGCTCAGTGTAACTAGAATCTATAGCCTAAAACCTTCTGGCTGAGGTCTGCACACCGAACAAACTCACTGAAATATTCCCTGACTAGGAACTGATCCATAACAATAACCTCTCCCCGTGGCTCACTGCAGAACCCTTTTTGCTATCCTGGATCCTGGGATGATGCTGTAATTGACTCCATCCATTACCTTAAAATGTTCTCCAGTTTATCCTGCCTTTATCACATCTAGCCATTGTAAAAATCTCTTCTGTTTTACATCTTCCCTGCGCTTTCAGCAATGCTATTACTCCTATAATAAGCTTAATGAGGACACTGAGTGGAAGAGTCTTCACATAAATCATCACAACAGAAAATGCTCCGGAGATGCATATAGCAATGTCACACTGCCCTCTGTTGAAATTTGAGGCACTAAAGTAATTTTTAAACTTCTTATTTCTAAGGACTAAAGGTTAATTATTTAATATTTTTTAACTGCAACAGCTCTTTCCAGCCATTAAAAAAGATGATTATTTTTTCATGGATTACAACATGCATATTGAACCAAGTTTAATTAGCTGTTGGAGAGAGAAATCCTTGCATCTCTAAAGTCAGGGGAGACAGTAGGGAGGGGCTGCAAATTCTGAACCCAAACATGCTTTTCAAACACAAAGACTTGCCCCATCACTAGCTGTAATAGACTGAGCCCTTTTAGCAACTGAGTCATCAATCCACTCGCAAGCCAAGCTAGCTCTCGCCAAATTCTCACTGACTGTCACACCAGCCAGTTCCCTCCCCAGTCTCTGGCAACCATGGCAAACCACCTCTCCTTAAGAAAAAATACTACAGGTAATACTTCCTTCCCAGCAAAACCAGTTAAGCTGAATGACACCCTGGGAGGAGGTGCTGAGTGGTCTGCAGGTATCACTAACATTTACCCTCTATGCTGTAAAGGGCTCTCCTGCTGCAGAGCTCATCTTGTCTCTGCAGCATATTAAAAGCCTAAAATACAAATCATTCTTCTTCTATACTTATCAGACTGTGCCACATCTCATATTTTAAAAATCCCAGATGACATTCCATGATTACACCACAAAGAGTTTTTGACGCACACAGACCCATACTTTAATTAGCCCACTTCACTTTGAACATATTGCCCCAGAGATGAGTCAGGAACAATGTTCAATAGAAGTGTCGTCTCTGCATTCAGCAAGTCTATTCTTAGGTATAGGCGGAAAATTAGACTGTGTGGGAAGCAAGTATATACTCTGACCC
>NW_020799113.1:7246072-7252987 GCF_003259725.1 Athene cunicularia
CGAACAACTGCAGCTAGCTCCACTATTTGGGGAGAACCAGAAACAGCCTTTATGTCTGAATCCCAACGTTCCTGTTGGTCGTCCCACCATAAGATAACTGATTTGTGCGATTTTCCAGACCCGTCTGTAAACACAGTAAGGGCTTGCAAAGGTTGATCACTCCTCTTTGGTTGAGACATTAAACGAAAATCAACACTAAGTAACTTATGCGAGGGCGGATGAGATGTGATTTGGCCTGTATAACCGGCCAGTGCTATCATAAAGGCGTCTGACTGTTGATAAAGCCATTGTAGATATGCGGTTGTTAGAGGCAAACAGATACAAGTAAAGTCAGATCCTGATAGTGTTAATAACCGTTGCCTGGCTTTAATTATTAAAAGGGCGAGCATCTCATGTTGTGTCGAAATAGTCTTTGTAGATTGATTTGGTAAAAAGACCCATTCAATAATTAGTAACGGGTCTAATTTCTGTATATCCCATTGGAATATTAATGCATGGGGTTGCCGAGCAGGGTTCAAGGCGATCAAACAAAAAGGTAGATTAGGATCATATCGGTGTGCTTGTTTAAAAGTGATAGCTGTAGCAACCTTTTGTAGGGAGGTAACGGCCTCAGGACTAAGATTACGGTGGGAACGCAAGTCTGTATCTCCCTTAAGGAGCTCAAACAAAGGACCTAGATCCGCATTGGAAATTCCTAGCAAGGGTCGGACCCAATTGATTGTTCCCAACAATTTTTGTACATCATGCAAGTTTTTTATATCTGTCTGTATTTGTAAAGGCTGAGGAACTATAGTTTGAGCTCTGATGCGCCAGCCCAAATATTTCCATGGGGGTGTCTTTTGAATTTTTTCCGGCGCGATACAGAGGCCTGCCGATTTAACGGCAGCCGTGACAAGGGCTACAGCTTCCTCCATGACCTCGTGATGTTGTGCAGCCACCAGGATGTCATCCATGTAATGGTACAGTAAGACATCAGGCATTGCAGTCCTGACGGGGCTAAGTACCTTGGCTACATACCATTGGCATATCGTCGGGCTATTTTTCATTCCTTGTGGTAGCACAACCCACTGGTATCTTTGTAACGGAGCCTGCATGTTGACGCTTGGAACTGAAAAAGCAAATTTAGGAACATCATCGGGATGTAGAGGGATATTGAAGAAGCAATCTTTAAGGTCAATAACAGTTAAATGCCAATCTCGGGGGATCATAGTAGGGGACGGAAGCCCGGGTTGTAGGGCTCCCATGTCTTCCATAGCGTTATTAATCTTTCTGAGGTCATGGAGCAGGCGCCACTTGCCACTTTGTTTCTTAATAACAAAAACAGGGGAATTCCAGGGGCTAGTAGAGGGCACGACATGTCCCTTCGCCAGTTGTTCTGTGACCAGCTCCTGGAGGGCGCGAAGCTTTTCTAAAGGTAGGGGCCATTGATCCACCCAAATAGGGGTATCAGTTTTCCAGGCTAGTTTCAGGGTGTCGCGCACTTCAATGGCCCCACCTAAAAATGGGTACGTATAGTCATTCCCCATTGTGAAAGTACATCCCGTCCCCACAAAACCATAGGAACAGGTAATACAAAGGGTTTGACAGAGGCTATATGTTCTTCTGGACCTTGAATTTGAATCAACTCCAGGCTTTGGTGACTTTTTCCGGTCCCGCCAATCCCAGCTAGCGCGTGGGAAACATTGGCTAGGGGCCACTGTGGTGGCCACTTAGCTTGGGATATTACTGTAACATCAGCTCCGGTGTCAATAATTCCATTTAACACTACCTTCTGCCCTCCTCGGATGAGGGTGCATTGGCACATAGGCCTTTTTTGAGAAAGAGACTGTACCCATAAAATTTGTGGGCTCCCCGTAGATCCGAATCCACCCTGCCTTTTTTGGAGCTGATTGGAAACCGGGTCACTTGCGCCTGTGGGAATGAGTATCAATTGCGCTATACGGCTGTCTTTTGGTATAGTGCAAGGAGGAAACGGGGTCCATGCCATAATCTTAATTTCATCAGTGTTATCGGAGTCAATAACGCCTGGCAGTACAAAAAGCCCCGACAATGTCGTAGATGACCTTCCTAATAACAAAGCGTGTGTTTTAGGGGGTAAAGGTCCCGAGACATTTGTAGGCAATAAGTGAACCGAGGAATCGAATAACGTTACTGTGTGAGCGGTTGCCAAGTCCAGTCCGGCGCTGCCTGTTGTTGCTGGGCGAATACTTGAGGCACTGCTGCCCCCCTCTGGGGGTTTTTGATGGTTGGCGGCGCTATTTGTGTCTGCACGCGTCGCTGCCCCGCGCTCCGGGATCGGTTTCCCTGGATCGGTTGGCTCTGTAAATCATACTTAGACCGACATTGATTAGCGTAATGACGCCCCTTCTTACATCTAGGGCAAATTCCCGGAGCCCGGGGCCCGTTGCCGCCGCTAGAAGTCAGACAATTCTTTTTCAAATGACCAGGTTTACCACATCCGTAGCAGACACCCGGTGTTGATGGGGTGCGCATAGCTGCAAAGGCAGCTGCCATAACTTCATATTTATGATCTGCAGTGCCAATTCTGTTACAGGCTTCAACCATTTCAACTAAGGTAGGGTTTGGATTGGGGAGAGATTTTAAGAGTTTCTTACAGTCCGCATTAGCGTTTTCCACCGCCAGTTTCATCAGCAAGATCTCTCGTGCTTCTGTGTTATCTATCTGGCGTTCCAGAGCCTGTTTCAACCTATCAATAAATTGCATATAGGGCTCTCGAGGCTCCTGCGTAATAGTGGTAAAAGCCTTTTGTGGTCTTTGAGAATCGGGAACCTTAAAAAAGGCCTTTTTTGCCTCTTCACGGGTCGCCTCGAGGGCTTCCCTTGGGATTCGAGCTTGGTCTACAGGGTTATTATGACGACCCGTGCCCATGAGATGTTCTAAGGTTAGTGCAGCAATCGCATTATTATTATGACCTACATAAGTTAAAAGGAGTGCTTGGAGTCCCCCTCTCCAGTGAGCCTCCCACAAGGTGTACTGAGTCGGTGTCAGGAGCAGTTGCGCTAAGGATTTTAAATCGTGCGGAGTCATAACATATGTGTCAAAAACAGAGGATAACAAGCTGGCAAAATACGGTGAAGAGAGTCCATGTTCAGCGACAGTACGGCGCAACTCCTTAACCACCGGAAAAGATAGAGCTTCCCACTGCGCTCCCCCGCCTCGCGCGTAGAGTACAGGAGCAACTATCGTTTTTGCAATCTCTAGGTCTCCTTCTTTTAAGGCTTGGCGCCTTATATCAGCCCACACGTCGTGTGGGTCGGGGGGGTAGAGATCTGGGTCTTTCTCAGGGTCCACTGGTCCCGGGTCAAAGGGATCTTCTTCCGGAGGGTACCCTGCAGCGTACACCTTTAGCGGTGCAGAGGGATTTTTACTCCCTGAGGATAAAGGAGAGACGGAAGGAGAATCTTCCTCTCTCTCTGTTTCATCTTTATGACTTTTTTCCTGGGCTTTTAAAATTTCAAAGATACTTCTCCACCACGGGAGCATGCGCTGAGCTTCAGCATTCCCCATAGTCGCCGCATCCCACAGTTTTACTCCTACATCGTCCCAAAGTTCCCGCGTAAAAATAGTAGATGCGGTTACATCGGGGATTTTTACTTGCACCCATTTAAGTATCGTTTTAAGGTCTTGCCCAGAAATATTTTTTCCATGCTTTTTAAGCAGGGCTTTCATAAGTTCGTATACGTCTCTCTCGGGGGAAGATGCTTGATTCCCCATGTTTCCCACAGCTCACCTCTCTATTCCGGAGGGATTGATTGTCGGCCGGTGCCTGCTTCCTTTCAGCAGCTCATTCAAAGTTCTGTGGGACTCGCAGCCTGCCGCACAGTTAGGCGGTTCTTGATCCCAGCATCACGTCGGGGTCACCAATTTGCCGCGATTGAGAGACGGAGACCTTGCTAGATGGAAGATAGATCTCAGTTTATTGTCTTTTTACAAGCTTCTTTTATAGGGTTTCATATAAAATCAAAAGATAGCGTATACAAAGCTGATTGGTTATATCTAAATTATCTAATACATATTGCAAAAGCTAAGCTCACTATTGGTTGCTTATACTAAGAGCAGTCTGCATCCTGTTTGCTCCACAAGCTCCGCTCCTGCATTTTTTCACTGCATATCTCGGTCTCACATCCGCTGATAGCATTAGCTCCAGCCGGATCCACACCCTGTTGTTGTGAAATCGCAGGCCCCAAAGTCACACTGTCCTTGTGGCTTAAACTTTTACCAGACGAATTGTGTCTTGTCCTTTCTTTTCCAACCCGCGCTTCATGAGTTCCCACAGGTCTCCTTCGATTATCTGACTCTCTCTCGGAGTTCTCTCCGAATCAGGTGGATCATTCCCTTCATTTCCCCCTTCTTGTTGCACTATAAGGACCCGCTGTGCGTGTAGCAATTATTCATTCAAAACACTTGAATCCTTTGGCTCTGCTTCTTCGACGAGAGGCTCTTCCAGATGACGTTCAAGATCTTTCGGCGAGGTTTGTGGTAGGGGCTCACGGAATGGTCGCACACTCTTTGCCGGGATCCACCGAGGGCCTTTTTCTGTGGAGACACAAGCATAGCCTCTGCCCCATGTGACAAGGGGATATGGTCCCATGATCTTACCTGTTTCTGGATCGCGAATCAACACGGGGGCTTTTTCTCGCACCTCAAGTGAAGCATTCGTGCTAAAATGTCGGACTATCGGAGGGTTGCTATCTAATAAGGAACAATTCAAAAAATTAAAAACATACAAAGCTTTCTGCAGACGTTCCTCAGGAGTAGCAGTTCCTACTCCCCCTTTTTGTTGTTGTAATAAACGTTTCAAAGACTGGTGAGAGCGTTCAATTAAAGATTGACCCGTAGGGGAATGAGGAATACCGGTAATATGGGTCACGCCCCAGGAGTCAAGAAATGCTTTTGTTGCTGTGGAGACATAAGCAGGACCATTGTCCGTCTTGATTTGTGAAGGTATGCCCAAAGTAGCAAAAGCGCGCATCAAATGTTTGCGGACATCACGTGCTTTCTCTCCTGTGTGGCAGGAAGTAAATAAGGCTCCTGAAAAGGTATCAATAGAAGAGTGGATGTACTTCAATTTACCAAACTCAGGATAGTGTGTAACATCTGTTTGCCAGAGCTGTAAGCTTTGTAGTCCTCTGGGATTAACTCCGCCTGCAACTGACGGAAAAGAGTGTCTTTGGCAGTCAGGGCATATAGCAACAATGTTGGATGCCTGTTGTTGCTGGGCGAATACTTGAGGCACTGCTGCCCCCCTCTGGGGGTTTTTGATGGTTGGCGGCGCTATTTGTGTCTGCACGCGTCGCTGCCCCGCGCTCCGGGATCGGTTTCCCTGGATCGGTTGGCTCTGTAAATCATACTTAGACCGACATTGATTAGCGTAATGACGCCCCTTCTTACATCTAGGGCAAATTCCCGGAGCCCGGGGCCCGTTGCCGCCGCTAGAAGTCAGACAATTCTTTTTCAAATGACCAGGTTTACCACATCCGTAGCAGACACCCGGTGTTGATGGGGTGCGCATAGCTGCAAAGGCAGCTGCCATAACTTCATATTTATGATCTGCAGTGCCAATTCTGTTACAGGCTTCAACCATTTCAACTAAGGTAGGGTTTGGATTGGGGAGAGATTTTAAGAGTTTCTTACAGTCCGCATTAGCGTTTTCCACCGCCAGTTTCATCAGCAAGATCTCTCGTGCTTCTGTGTTATCTATCTGGCGTTCCAGAGCCTGTTTCAACCTATCAATAAATTGCATATAGGGCTCTCGAGGCTCCTGCGTAATAGTGGTAAAAGCCTTTTGTGGTCTTTGAGAATCGGGAACCTTAAAAAAGGCCTTTTTTGCCTCTTCACGGGTCGCCTCGAGGGCTTCCCTTGGGATTCGAGCTTGGTCTACAGGGTTATTATGACGACCCGTGCCCATGAGATGTTCTAAGGTTAGTGCAGCAATCGCATTATTATTATGACCTACATAAGTTAAAAGGAGTGCTTGGAGTCGCCCTCTCCAGTGAGCCTCCCACAAGGTGTACTGAGTCGGTGTCAGGAGCAGTTGCGCTAAGGATTTTAAATCGTGCGGAGTCATAACATATGTGTCAAAAACAGAGGATAACAAGCTGGCAAAATACGGTGAAGAGAGTCCATGTTCAGCGACAGTACGGCGCAACTCCTTAACCACCGGAAAAGATAGAGCTTCCCACTGCGCTCCCCCGCCTCGCGCGTAGAGTACAGGAGCAACTATCGTTTTTGCAATCTCTAGGTCTCCTTCTTTTAAGGCTTGGCGCCTTATATCAGCCCACACGTCGTGTGGGTCGGGGGGGTAGAGATCTGGGTCTTTCTCAGGGTCCACTGGTCCCGGGTCAAAGGGATCTTCTTCCGGAGGGTACCCTGCAGCGTACACCTTTAGCGGTGCAGAGGGATTTTTACTCCCTGAGGATAAAGGAGAGACGGAAGGAGAATCTTCCTCTCTCTCTGTTTCATCTTTATGACTTTTTTCCTGGGCTTTTAAAATTTCAAAGATACTTCTCCACCACGGGAGCATGCGCTGAGCTTCAGCATTCCCCATAGTCGCCGCATCCCACAGTTTTACTCCTACATCGTGCCAAAGTTCCCGCGTAAAAATAGTAGATGCGGTTACATCGGGGATTTTTACTTGCACCCATTTAAGTATCGTTTTAAGGTCTTGCCCAGAAATATTTTTTCCATGCTTTTTAAGCAGGGCTTTCATAAGTTCGTATACGTCTCTCTCGGGGGAAGATGCTTGATTCCCCATGTTTCCCACAGCTCACCTCTCTATTCCGGAGGGATTGATTGTCGGCCGGTGCCTGCTTCCTTTCAGCAGCTCATTCAAAGTTCTGTGGGACTCGCAGCCTGCCACACAGTTAGGCGGTTCTTGATCCCAGCATCAAGATG
>NW_020799113.1:7253037-7344321 GCF_003259725.1 Athene cunicularia
CTGGAGTAAGGCAATGTCCACTCTAAAACGGTGTGATAAATTTCTGAAGGGGATTATACAATACGGTTTTCTGTGATAGCAAGAGACTGAATTCAATGACCCAGAAAGCCCCTTTTCCATCCTATGTTGCTAAAATGCTACTTCCCTGGCACTAGTTATTAACAGTTGTAAGAGAACAGTCTGAAGCAACCTGTGTAGCAGGTGATGCTGACAGGAGACACGCAGCATCCTTTGGGGGGACCACTTAAATCAGCTGGTCCAGACAGAGCTCTCTGTTGCTTTGGAGACCACAGCCATTCGGGGCATCCAGATAATGGGAGAGAAGAAACAGCTCAGTGTAACTAGAATCTATAGCCTAAAACCTTCTGGCTGAGGTCTGCACACCGAACAAACTCACTGAAATATTCCCTGACTAGGAACTGATCCATAACAATAACCTCTCCCCATGGCTCACTGCAGAACCCTTTTTGCTATCCTGGATCCTGGGATGATGCTGTAATTGACTCCATCCATTACCTTAAAATGTTCTCCAGTTTATCCTGCCTTTATCACATCTAGCCATTGTAAAAATCTCTTCTGTTTTACATCTTCCCTGCGCTTTCAGCAATGCTATTACTCCTATAATAAGCTTAATGAGGACACTGAGTGGAAGAGTCTTCACATAAATCATCACAACAGAAAATGCTCCGGAGATGCATATAGCAATGTCACACTGCCCTCTGTTGAAATTTGAGGCACTAAAGTAATTTTTAAACTTCTTATTTCTAAGGACTAAAGGTTAATTATTTAATATTTTTTAACTGCAACAGCTCTTTCCAGCCATTAAAAAAGATGATTATTTTTTCATGGATTACAACATGCATATTGAACCAAGTTTAATTAGCTGTTGGAGAGAGAAATCCTTGCATCTCTAAAGTCAGGGGAGACAGTAGGGAGGGGCTGCAAATTCTGAACCCAAACATGCTTTTCAAACACAAAGACTTGCCCCATCACTAGCTGTAATAGACTGAGCCCTTTTAGCAACTGAGTCATCAATCCACTCGCAAGCCAAGCTAGCTCTCGCCAAATTCTCACTGACTGTCACACCAGCCAGTTCCCTCCCCAGTCTCTGGCAACCATGGCAAACCACCTCTCCTTAAGAAAAAATACTACAGGTAATACTTCCTTCCCAGCAAAACCAGTTAAGCTGAATGACACCCTGGGAGGAGGTGCTGAGTGGTCTGCAGGTATCACTAACATTTACCCTCTATGCTGTAAAGGGCTCTCCTGCTGCAGAGCTCATCTTGTCTCTGCAGCATATTAAAAGCCTAAAATACAAATCATTCTTCTTCTATACTTATCAGACTGTGCCACATCTCATATTTTAAAAATCCCAGATGACATTCCATGATTACACCACAAAGAGTTTTTGACGCACACAGACCCATACTTTAATTAGCCCACTTCACTTTGAACATATTGCCCCAGAGATGAGTCAGGAACAATGTTCAATAGAAGTGTCGTCTCTGCATTCAGCAAGTCTATTCTTAGGTATAGGCGGAAAATTAGACTGTGTGGGAAGCAAGTATATACTCTGACCCCGTTCAGCCTGAGTTTACCCTTAGTGGGATGGAATCTGGGAAAAGCATCTTTTGAAATTATTGGCAGCAAGCCATTGTCAAGAGAGGGAAGGTGCTGGAATGAGCAGCTCGTGCCAGCTGCCCCTTCACGTTAAAAGCAGAGGGGTAACACTACAGAGAGGAGAGCTGCACAGCACAGTATATCCTTCTCTGGCTGTTTGTCCTCGTGTGGCCAAGCAAAACCTCAGTCAGTATGCGTGAGAGACAACAAGAGCAGCTTTAAATTGACATCTAGTTCAGAAAGAACAAAAAAAAAGATTGGCGTGTATAATTCAATTATATGCTTTCACTGTTTAACAAGAGCACAGTGCCCCCTTCAGAGATGTTCACTCCACATAGCTGACAGTACGGAGTCTGATGACTTTCAAATAAAACCCATTTATCCCAATTGTTTGACTTCATATTTTTATCATGTGTGACACAAAAGCAAAGGCAAGCAAGGCTCTTCAAAATGTATTTTCTAGTAAAGTTAATGTTTTCTACCTCAATGACAGCTGCAATACCACATCCAACATCAGCATTCTTCTCCGATCTAAAGAGTAATTCATCAGCTATATCAGTACATCTAATAAGAATACGCTATAAGGTCTCAACTTTGAAAATGCAAGTCAAAAGAATTAAGAACCCCATGGAGCTTGTTTCAATATCTAGTGCTTGCTGCAGACATAAGACCATCAGCCTTTCTTCATTATAATTACAGTAAAGAATGTGGTTTTTTGGTGACTCTAAAGATTTCTTAATTTCAATATTAAAAGATTATATCCTCTGTAGCATGGCCCAAGAGGACAGGACATGTACAAGGAGTTAGGTAAGTCTGACCCAAGTAACTATTAAATACATAAAATCAAACAATCAGTTATTTCAATTTCACCACTACTAAAACAGGAATATACCAGCTGGTTCTGTTTACAAAACTCTGAGGCCTGTGAAAGAGTGAATTATCATCGTTTTGGCACCACTGTGAAGCTGGGACAGGTATTTGAGGCCGTATGAGGATAACACAATGATGGAGTCTGAGCATACTCTAAGCAACATTAGCTTTAATTATGTATCTACTTCTCCCTGGAACAAAGGTTGCCATAAAAAGCACATTGAGCACCTCCCCTCCTGTTAGGAATTTCAACACCAGCAGTGATTGCAGACAGATTACCAGTGTCACTTCAGAACAAATTTTATATGAGAATCGAGGAAAAAAATCAAGTTTTCCGGACACATATACATTTTTTTATCTGAACAATGTATAATAGACAACAGAAAATGTGTATTCTGAAGACGAAATATTTAGACACACACTTAAATAAAACACACCTTGGAGCCTATAGGTAACATCATCCGTCAAAAACAGATGGAGATCACAAAACCACCCTCCCAAATAGTTGCCAAATGTAGATCTAAAGAAGGAAGGATGCATCATTCTATGCTTGGAACCCAGTCTAGTAAAACAAAACAAAGGCAAAAAAATGCCACACTGGGCTACCAAGAATCTTGTGTTGGAACTCATGGCCAAACTCACATCAGTCTGCAGGAAAAAAAGGACATTTTCAACACTTGAGGTGAATAACACTTCACTCTCTGCTAAGTCTGTATGCACAACCATTTTACAACACTCTTTGGTTTAATTTTTTAATATCAATCCTAAAATATTAAACTCAAGTTCAGTCTTTAAGAGTTGAGATCATTCAAACCCAGAGTGAAATTTCAGAGAGAATGGAGATACATGAGTTGAAGAATTCTGTATAGCCCTGTACTGGTTATTCTACAAAGAAGAGATGTATGTCCTTTTTTGCTAACAGTTCAATGCTAGAAATTCATATGCCAATCTCAATGGAGGAAAAGCCTCAAAAAAACCCCAAAAGTTCACATATCTACTTGTGCTTGCAATACCATATATAAGCCTAATAAACGTACATGAGTTTTAGCACTGACATCTGCACTATGTATTAATGCCCTTTGGTTTTTAAAAAATGGTATCATAGTACATTGCAAAGCCATATACGAAACCAAAAAGGACCTTCAGTTTGTCTGTTCTTTTCTCTTTTTGCTTCCACAGTCATAACTTTCCCAGTTTCTTTCAAATTTGATTATCCAGTCAGCCAACAGTGCTGTAAAATTACAGAAAAGCAATATATATTCAATGCATTCATTTCCCTTTGCATAAAATAAACATGTCTACTATCATTTGATCCCCATGTTTAGCTTGCTCTGCTGTCTATCGAATACAAGGTTCAACCTTTTGTTGATTTTAATATGTCAGTTAGTTTAAGGAAGGCCATTTGATGAGCATGATCCCCTTTGTCCCCAGCAGCAGACAGGCTCAGTTTTAACTTGGTTAAAGAACACAGGCTTCAGAAACATCACCTGCACATATTATGCTCTTCACAACTTCAGAAAAAACAAGTCAACCAAAACTCCCAACTAATTGTTTTACCTTATGGGCTGAAGACACATTATTCACTGCTCTCATTACTTCATTTTCACCTTTCTCCAAGCAGCTGAAGCCAGTGGCTGCAACACTGGATCCATCAGCATCCCAGCCTCCCTCGCCCTGTGCGTGCCCTCAGGCCTGGGCAGAGCCCTGTGCACCCCCAAAGGCAGAGCACAGCCCTTTCTACCAAAACCAGACTTTGTCCTTACTGCCGTCTCTGCAGGATGGCGGTGTTCAGAAGGCTGGGAACAAGACTGTGGGTTGAGGAGTAAGAATTTATAATGCAGTTTCTACCTCTGCTTCAGTCTCAAAAAAAAAAAAAAATCCGAACCATTTGAAGTATTTTTCTTGCTAAAAACAACAAAAGGATTTACATGATTCATGTACTACTTTACGACATCAAACAAAACCTCTAGATTTCAGACTGCCTTTGGTTCAGGTCCGAGTCTCAGAAGCCTAAGAAGCAGGTTTCATTGCCTGCTCCTTTCTCTCTACTGTTTTCACCTAGGCTTAAACAATTAATGGACACTGTAACACTCTCTCACACATACAATATATTTTTTTTCTACATTCTTAAAATATTTCTGTTAATGCAATGAGAAAACAGATCCCAGCAGGCTGGCATCTGCCTGTCTGGAGAGCAGCTGTGTGGGAAGGGACCTGGGGGTCCTGGTGGACAAGCAGCTCAACATGAGCGACCAGTGAGCTGCAGCAGCAAACAAAGCCAACAGGATGCTGGGTTGCATCAACAAGAGCATCACCAGCAGAGACAAAGAAATCATCACCCCACTCTACTCAGGGCTTGCCAGGCCACACCTGCAATACTGTGTTCAGTTTTGGTCCCCACTACAAAAAAAAAAGATGTGGACAGGCTGGAGAGGGTCCAGAAGAGAGCCACAAAGATGATCAAGGGTCTGGGAAGCCTGTCATGTGAGGAAAGGCTGAGAGAATTGGGTTTGTTCAGCCGTGAGAAAAGAAGGCTTAGGGGAGACCTTATCACCGTGTTCCAGTGTTTAAAGGGTGGCTACAAAGAAGATGGAGACTCCCTTTTCACAAGGAGTCACATGGAAAAGATGAGGAGTGATGGGTACAAGCTACTCCTGGAGAGATTCCAATTGGACACGAGGAAAAGTTTTCACAATGAGAACAATCAGCCACTGGAATTATCTCCTCAGGGAAGTGGTGGCTTCCCCAACATCGGACGCTTTTAAGATTCAGCTGGACAGAGTGCTGGGCCAGCTTGTCTAGATCATGCTTTTGCCAAGAAAGGTCGATCCAGATGATCCTTGAGGTCCCTTCCAACCTGGCATTCTGTGATTTTATAATATTTCAAAAAAATCATGTCACTTTTTCTCTCTCTCCCTCTACGTACAGTTTTTCAAAAGTTCTATATAACAGCTCTTCCATGAACAACAAACACTTCCTCTAGTTTCTTCCTCTCTTTGCAGACCGAGAGCGGAAGTTAATATCTCCTCAAGCAACTTTAACTTCCAGAGGTAGCATCATCTCAGCAGCACACAGTGCCTCTGTAGCATCGGGATGTACAGCAGTCAGATGTTCAGCTGGATGAACTAACTTTTCAAAGTATCTTTCATTATTGACCATCCTGAGTTACACTGTTTTTCCTACATACTCTACCAGTTGCAGCCAGAACATTTTTAAAAAAAAAAAAAAAAAAAAAGCAATTTTCCATTCAGGTTCAAATCACTTTGCATCTTAATTAAGAATAAAGCAAAAATTTATATTGCACTTTTTAAGGGCACCACCCAGCGTTGAGTATAATCAAGGCAGAATGTAAATTTACTATTACACTCATATTTCTGGGAGGAACTTGCTTGTCTGTTCATTGGCGACAGCAGGGTCAGACCAAGCTGGTGGCTGCTGAAGACACAGCCCAAAGCTGTTTGTGGAACAGCCGGACCCGAGCGCTCTGGTGTGGCCAGGGCAGGCTCAGTCCCAGTTTATCCCCCAGAGGTTTATCTCAGGCATCCACAAAAAACAACATAAAGTTTTGCTGTCTGCATCAGGGGAAACAAATGTATCATGTTTTGTTCATGTTTTTCCAAGCAGTTTCCTGTGAATATTTATGAGGTAGGTTTAACGTCAATACAGTTTCAAGCAAGCCCAGAGAGCACATCAGACAATCTGAGAAGGCACACATTAAATGCTGAAATACTAAGTGAGATCTCGAGAGAAATAAGCTGTGGAATTAATTTATAATGCTATTGTGTTTTTCTGAATAATATGGCCTGTTATATATAAGGTACCTATTTAAGTATTTTCCCTTTTCTTCAACCTCCAGAAAATAAAGTTTGAAAAGCATTCTTCTCCTTAAAAGCTCTCTTCGGTGTTTTATATTACACATGAAGTCTGAATTTCTTCTACAATTATTCAGATAATTTATCTACCAAAAGTGTAAAACGGATAATTTCCCAGCAATGAAAATACCAGGATTCCACTTCAATACACGCTGTTATTTCCTTACCTACAAAAAAAGCAACTGAAATCATTATCTACCTGTTACAAAGAGATTTCAACTTTCTAAAAAGCTGAGATAAGTAAAAGTGCCATTCTCAAAGGTCTACTTTAAAGCAAGTAAGGTACATTTTATATTTAAAGGTGAAGTTTCTTCTTTCACCCTAAGGGCTTTACATTCTCATCTTGATGTATTAATTAAAGCACATTTATGGTGAATTTTTAATTATCTCCCTAATAAATGGCATCACAAGGAATAAAATGGTCTCTTCACAAGTCTCTCTAGACTCCCCTGTGTCTTGGAAACAGCACCAATTCCGCAGCAAAATAAGAATGCAAATTGCTGGGAAGACTGTGAATGCTGACGGGCAGGGACCAGATGGCTGTCTTGCACTCTTTCTTGATCAAGGAGTGCGGCAAAATACTGCAGCCAGAGTTGGCCACACAAAAAGATGAGACTGCACTATACTTCCTTCTGAAATACATATTTCTTTCCACTGAAAATCAGAGGGAAAGGAGGAAAATTTTGGGGGGCAGTTTAGTTCCTATACTCTCTTCCTTGAGTCACTTTATGTTCCTCTGCATTCCAAGGCAGAGAGGGAAAGGACGAGACATTTGAGGTATTTCCACTCACCAGTGCTGTTGCCATTTAGAGTGCAGAGTAAATCTTGAGCCAGTGGAGGACCAGCCCAGGAGTGCATGACAGCAGCTGCGTGACCTAGCATGGCCAGTCCCAGGCCAGTTCAGCACCTCCTGAGCTATGGTGACTCCACATTAGCAGCAGTCATACAGGTTTTTCATCTACGGCTAACAGGGGAAGCATCATGACTGCTATAGAACACCATCTAAGGTCACGCAGCTTCAAAGAAATGGAAGAATGACTATACAAAAAAAAAGTGATGTTGTCAAATATGAAGAGGAAAAGTGCAAATCGTTGTACTATATACCAAGGCATTCAGATGGTGATGGAACATGATTCTACATTTTAAATGTCAAGCAATGACAGCACACAGCAGGTGACAAATGGGATGTTTACTATCCAAATGATAGACAGTGTTGCCTCTTTACCCATATTTATGTACACACATGCATAAAATAAATATATAGGGTGGTCTCTAATCTTTTTGGGAAGATTTGATTCTTGTGTCACCTTCCAAGAGCTATTATACACAAGACACTCCAGACCTTGCCAAAGCTTACAGACCCATATTTATCAACGAGTAAACCACAAGTACAATAAGCCTCACCACAGTGAACTATGGGTTTCCCCTGTTAAGAAAGGGCTAATAAACACCTCTGGGGGAGTGCGGGCTGCTTTGCTTTTTATCACCCACTTATCCCTCCTGCAGATTACCAACGATCAAATCAAGCCAACACTTCTAAATAGCTTTCAGTGTATTAAATGAGTAGAGGTATTACTAATTCACTCATAGCTGGACCTATGGATCCATCTTTGTTGTGGAAGCTAGAAGCCAATTGGTATCATGCAGCTAAAATCCTGTTTGCTGTTTTCAAAACAGACTGCACCCCATAGCCTCGGTACTTTTGGCCCGTTGCCGGTCACTTTCAATGCAGAAAAATACATCAGAATACATTACTGCTATACAGAATATTTCATCGATTAACAGGGAACTTATGACTATTTCTTTAAACCACAGTCTAGCAGTTCTAATCCATTTTCTCTGCCTTTATTTAAGAAAGCTACTTCAACTGTGAAGAACAGCAGTAAGCGGTAGCATTCTGTAAATACACATGCAAGACAAGACCCTAAAGCATCGTGCCACAGCATTATACAGATGAGCATTAACGGACTACAAGACCAAGACCGTAGCATTAATTGACAATTGCACATTTAGTTATTTGTGAAATTGAGCTTCTTGTGTTTCTTGTGCAACACTTAAAGGTCTAACAAGCTGTAGATAATTGAGAAGAGCTGGTATCTCCTAACTTGTACTGAGAAGTGTCTGTACACATTGACCAAATGAGTAGTATGTAAATAACATTTTCAACATATTTAATGATTAGCATCCCTGTGGTATTTTCCTGTTCAGCTACAGTTTGTTATTAACGATGCTTTAGCAATTACACGTTTTCCAAACTGCCTCCTCTTAGCTGCAAAGACTTCAGGAGTTTTGCAAGACTTCTCCACTTACCATTTCAGAAGCTACAATTCATTCAAGGTGCTAAACAGCAAAAAAAATCAATAGGAATTATATACATTATGTATTGTCATTACATGCTGGGATGATTTCCCTGCATAACAGATCAGGCTACATCTCCAACATGTTGATTTCCTAATAAAGCATATTAATTTGTCTATGACAGTTATTGCCCTAAACCACCACAAATTAAAGATGAAATAAAGTATTTTATTTTTAACATTTTCATTTATATGCTCATCTGTTGAAGTACAGGCATTATTTTAATGCAAGTTATGATGTGCATGAATTAGATTCACTTGCTTGTAAACTCTTAGTAGCTTGTAATTAAATAGCTTATTTTATATGCAATGCAGGGTAGAGATTTACTGCATGTGCACTGTCCTGGCACATGTGCAACTTCCCTTGCAGACCCACTCAGTATAGGCACTACAAGCCTCTATTTTTATACTTTGGATATTCAAAGTCATGCATGACTAGCATTACCCTATAGAAGAACAGACACAAAGTCGGGGATGACTGAGCGAGGTCTGCTGAGGCCACCCAGTTCTGAGCGCCCTTAACTCACACCCAAACACATTAAAAGCCAAATGTTCCTTGGGTTTTTTTGCCCTGGCTGGCCATGGTTAACTCACAGCTGCTCACTGGGGCCGCGTGTTCCAAAAGCACTAGTAACCAGACTGGGTAAGAGTGCGGGGCGGCTGCTGGCTGAGTCAGTAACACCACAATAAAACATTCAGATCATATATCATGGCCTTAAATTGCAAAACTCCCCCATGGCTGGAAAGACAGATCAGAGCTCTTCAGTCTGAGCGCTCAGCAGTCAGAATTTTCATCAGGTTTAATGTGGGCTTTATTACCCCCCACAGAGCAGGCAGCACACGGGCTGCCTCTGAGAGATGGGGACGAATCCTCTTAGCTGTATTCTGGTCACAGCTTCTGCTCACAGCTTCTACAATAATTCAGTGTCAGAGCATGGTTCCTCATTTTCATATTCCTATCTCATTTGTGTCATGGGGCCAAACTGGAACAGGAGCATTATTATGCCAGATATTGGAGGGAGGTCACAGATGCATACTGCTAACTACGGCGATTACTGCCAACAGAAAAGCAGCAGTCGCTACGGAGCTACAACACAAGGCATCGCAGCGTACCTTTCAACTGGGGGGGACACTGAGGACTGCATGAAAACAAAGTATGGGTGACTTCATAAAGATGACTCTGCTTCCATTTACAAAGCAGTATGTGGCAATCAGGATACAGTTAAATTTTTTAAAAAAAAAAAAAAATCTATGGCACTTACAGTAAAATAACACAGACAGCTGGAGCCAAAGTCATGGAGCATCATTCAGGAAGTTACTCAAGTATTCTGCAGAAAGGTCATTCCTTTTTAAATCGTGCAGCAAGCAGAAATGTCTGCAGCCTTCTAAGAGCAGAGAAACCAACAGATCACAGGCTTTGTCCCTTCCAGCTAAGGCCATGCCACAGCTATAAAACCCTGTGAGGTACCAGGGAAACCTCCAGCTTTCTCAAAGAACTGCCTTTTGTTCCCCAAAGAAATCCCACGCTGGGTGAGCCCTTCTCTCAGACAGGAAAGCAGGTACATTAGGTAACTATGGTCAACCTATAGTCTCTGGTTTCCTTCTGGTCCCTTCAGCCGATCTCAGAGCAGCTAAAATTTAGCTCTTAAGCAATTGATATTTCCACTCTGACATGAAACACATTGGAAATTATACTATTAATAATGTCTTGCACCTGTCAGCCACTGAAGTGTCAACCTTTTGACAGCTGAATTGTTGAGGTTGTGTCAATAAGTGACGTTAATAAGTTTTTCCATATTAGTCAGTGCAATCATTGGTTGCTAGGCAAACTTTTTATTATAGCATTGCATTAGATGAAGAGGTGCAAAAAGATTCATGAAAAAATGGCAAGGAAGTCTCCCTTCCCCAAAGCACTTTAACAAAAAGCCATTTATAAAATCAAGACAAAATAGAGTAGAAATTACTGAGAAAGTTGAAGAAGAGGAAATGTGTTGAATTATGCATCATTTGGCTGAGTTTTACACAGCAAAATATTTATCAGAAACTTTGAAACAGTAGTTTCTGCCTGAAAATTCAACAAAGCAAAACATGGATATTTGCCAGTTTCCATATGAATTCTCCCAAATCACTAAGTATCAGTGCAGCTGCATTAGCATCAAAGGGAGTACTTGAGAAGTAAGGCGCCATTCACGGGAATCTTTCCCCTGGTTCTGACTAATATTTACTCTGGGATATGTACTTAATTTCTAAATAATTCACTTTCAGTCATGTCTTCATTTTCTGCATGGACCTAAACTCACCTGAATAGCTGCGTCATATTAATGACAACAAGGGAACATTTGTCTCAGAATTCACATTTTTACGGGATGTGTGTATAGCTACAGCTTTATGCCCTTTAATGGAGACTCTGTCAAGTGGCAGAATATAAAACAAAGACCTGTAATTAAGCATCATTCACCCTAGCCACGCTCTACTCCAGCAGCCCCTCTCCCTTCCTTTGCCTGGCTTTAAATAAGACATACAGCCTGTCCCAATCTCTCGTTCCTGCACCACCTCAGTGTCTGCTGATAACCCCTCCTAGACTCGGAGGAAGAAATCTATCTCCTTTTCTTCAAAAAGGAGATTAAAGGCTCAAAAACCTCTTACAACCTCTCACCAGGAGGTTTGGCTAACGCCCTGAAATACTTCCTTTCTTGCGACTCTATGAAGATTATTAATCCTTTCCCACCAAGCCTGTGCCACCCGGGAGCTTTCACTCCAGCCTGCAGTGGCAGGGAGGCTGCAGCCCCCATCACCAGCCACAGCAACCAGCCCGGCTGCACACTGAATGGATTTTCTGTCTGCTCTGTGCTGTGAAAAGCTCTTGCTCTTTACTTCCAACCTATCTAAAATATTTAATGAATATTTGAAATGGGCATGAACGTTTAGTTTGCCTCCTGAAAAACAAGGGGGAAAACATATGGGTAATATGCAGCTTGTTTTGCAAAACAATAATGAAGCATCTGGTAACTTCTCCAGGAAAAGAAATGAAATCTGAGGGGATATTTTACAGAACTTGGAAGCATACATGGGATGGTGTACTGTTATCCAGCATGTGTCTAAACACACACAGTCTCCTAGCACAGCTTGAGGAAAGATATTTGGTATATTCATTGTAAATCTCTGGCAAGCACACCATACGGCTACTCTGTTCCCGCCAGCAGGCACAGGAGCCAATCCCACTCCCACAGTCAGCCTAGACACGAGATAGGCCTGGAAATGGAGAGACTAAGGTTTGTGACAATGCTGCAGGAAGAATCATAACTCCGTTGTGGCATCAGCTGCCAGAGCAAACCCCTCACATTCCGATGGATTACTTCCCGCCAGGGTAATAAACCTATCCTAAAATTCAGGTTTTCCCTGTGTTTAAAGTTTATCATCAAGTCTAATTCTATCTCCTGCTATGACAAATAAGCCGATTCAGTTTGTATGACTGAAATCCGAGTCATCAAAAATATACCTTCCAGGTATTGCTTTTATTGTATTACTGTACTACCTGTAACCATGTATAAAACGCCAAATTTAACAAGCATTACATATTATGCACTACATATTGCTCAAGTACATGTATTAGGTAGTATGTGTTGAGGCATGCTATCAGCTGCTGTAACAGACCCAGGATTTGCCTTAGCAGTGTAAGAAAGGAATACTAATTAGAGAACTGTAAGACAATTTATACACAAGTTGTTATAAAATACTATAAAAAGGATCGATGCTGCTAGAGGGAAGGGCATGCAACTAGAATACAGTCAGCAAGGACATGATCAAAGCTAGGACAAATAGACTGCAAATACCGTATAATGTGCAAACACCTCTAAGGTATGCATAAGAATCTGTGAAGCATCCTCACAGCAGGAGGCTGCAAGCACATTTGGTGTGGCCTAATTTGCCAACATATCACAGCCAACTAATAAAAGCATTTCTCAAAGACAGGCAAGTTCTGCTGGGCTGGCCTAGCACCATGTAGTAAAATTAAAAAGCTGTTCTCCATGCAGCACACAGCATCCATCCAAATCTTTGTTAGACTTTCAGCAGCGCATGTAATACATTGTTCGAGCGTGCTGCTTTTTGCAGAAATCAGCGGTGGGAGGGCATTCATCAGCAGGCAGCCTCGCATTAGCAAGGAAGACAGTTCAGCATCAGGCTTGCGGGCCACCCTCGCACCTCGGAGGGGCACCTCACACACCCCACTCACCCTCCCTGCTGCAAGGCCGGGGTGCTGAGCCCCCACGTCCCACCCACACCAGCCAGCATCCCGCGTCCCTCAAGTTAGCCTCCATCCGAGCTGAAGAATTCTCTTCCTTTTAATTGCAGCTTGTTTCCCAGCGCAATCCCCAGAAACCCAGTACCTCAGATGTGTTTCTTCAAAGCAGCAACTCTGTCCTGCTTTCCCTCTGTTCGGGAAATCCCACGGGGGAACTTTGCAAGGGAGTGGCCATGCTATCGAGCACCTGGGGTTGAGTAGCCCCCAGCTGAGGGCATTAGCCCCAGATGCCATGCAGTAACTCCGCTGACACATTAGCTGCGTGGGGTTGCTTTACCTATTCCCTGCACCAGTGCAAGAGCAAAAAAAGCCCACACTGGATGAGGGGGGTTTCAGACCTCTTCCCCAGATGTAGCTAAAGTCACAGTTTGTCTCTGAACTTCTTTTAACTCTCTGCACCCATCACTGCAGACAGTCCCTTGGGCTCCTGAATACCCGTGTCCTTTGAAATTAGAAGGGGAAGGGGGCACTTATGAAAATTTCAGCCTTAACCCAAACCAGTCTTTTGTACAAGTATGTGCAAAGCCTAAGCTCACAAATTTCCAAGGAAGAATTAATTATTAATAACTTAATGCAATGAGAGCTGCTGTTTTCATTCTCCTCACAGCTGTCAGGGAGGCACAGATGCAGCACCACCTTCTGTAATTGGAATCTTTATTTTACAAACAGTGCAATAGACTGTGTTTTATCTCCTTTGATCCCTGTGTAATACAAACAAGGCTCACTAATCAAGGCTCCTTCCCCTTTGTTTGCCCTTCAAATGCTGCAGAGAGCCTCTTCCTGCTGGATATTGTCATTATGTACATTGCACAGTGAAAACGTGTGTGATACAGCCGGCATTACAGAGTTTTTGTCCTGACTTTAAGGTATCGCCGTAGTGCCAACTGGCAGCACATACCAGCCTGGCCAGGTGCTGTTCTCCTAAAGATACCGTTATGTACCAACAATTAACAAATCTATCAATAGATTTCCTTTATGATTCTTGGTGCTACTGAATTTAAATACACTGCAGAAGAATAATAGTGCCTGGATGGTATACAAAAACATATCTAGCTGGCAGACCTGAAGCATGAACAGAGAGCAAAGCAGCTACTAAACCACAGACTGGAGGGAAGCACAAGCAAATCATAACCTTGTGGAAAGTCCCGCAGTCACAGCCAGAGCAGAGATGCTATTGTTGAGGTTGCCTGACACTTGTAACTGCAGAATGCCATCTTCAGTTGGAAACTTTGTCAAATCTTAAGGAGTTAGGGCATCTCCAAACAAAGGGTGACATTTTTTATGAGCGTTTCAACCCAGACACTTCTGCCATTTCTGAGAAGGGCCCTGAAGGAAGAACAAGTTGATTTTACCCCAGTTAGCTAAAAATATTTACTTTTTTTTTTTTCTTTAAGAGCAAGAGTGTCCCGATGCTGTGGAGGAAGGGGATAAAACAAAAACAATGTAAATTTTCATAATAACCTGCCTGATTTTGACATAAATTCATGAGAAAAGTTCACATCCATTGAGTATGTCTCTTCAGAACATGGTACAGCCAAGACATTTCATGGAAAATGCTTTTTCTCTGTGCTCTTCTTGCCTGCTTACTCTATCTTGTTCTAGGGGGCATGAAGGATAACAGTTTAAAATTAGAAAAGATAAGTGCCAGATAATCAGGAACAGCAAGATAGATCAGGAGTTGGAGATAGCTGGGACTAGCTAGGGAAAAAAAGAAATCAACAGTAAAAGGAATGAAAAGCCAAAACCTAAGTTTTGGCTACAAGAAGTACAAAAATAAACACAGATGATTTGATGAGGAAGCAATATACTGGAGAAACAAGTGCTCGCTTAACAAAGAGCAGTGTCAATGGAAAGCCAGAAAGACAGATGGGTTGAAGAGCCAGAAAAAAAGTGCAGATGATGTGAGTAGCAGAGACTGTTAGTGAACAGAAGTGGAGACTGTATTAGATTTTGCAGGTGAGCCAAGCACCTGCAGTAGGAAAAATCGGGACTACTTTGAGCAGTGATTTGGATCTTGGTAGGTGAGGAGCAAAGGTTATGCTTCAACACAAACCACCTAAAGTGTTTGTTTCAAAGGGAAGAAAAAGCAACTGAGTTTTTGGGTAAGTAAGCAGCAGAATGTGTGTCCAAAGAGCACCTCCTCTCCCTGGTGTTAGCATATGTTGTGGGGATATAGACATCTTCATTATTTTAGGAATAGGGAAAAAATGCTTAAGCATAATTAGAAAGCTGATTAAATCAGTTATTACATTATGCAGTTAGTTTAGCCTGTGCAATCCTCTGGTAAGCCTAGAATCCAAGATCAGGGCAGCTTCTGATGGTCTCTTTTTCCTCAGGGTGTAAGTTGGGTCTCAGCACTTGGGGCCCACATGGATGTCTCTACTGCCATGAGCTGCAGCCACTTTCTTCACCAGCTAACAGTAGTGAAACAAGCAGAATTTCTTTTCTCTTATACAGAGAATTTGTAAAGGTGGGTGAAGCTTACCTGCCTCTCGCCTTGCTGTACTAGGCCGACTGCTTTCCTCTGTAGGCACACAGGGAAACACAAGACCCTCTCTCCACTGAAACCAGGGTCAGGCCCTCTCAGCTGCCTCTGTCCTGGTTCTGTGCCACAGAGTTGCCTTCCTGGCTACCCTCCCTCTCTCCTCTCAAAGAGGTGGAGAGAAATCAGGCAACGAGGAGATAAGGAGGCTTTGGATCAGTCTGTGTTCCCTACCTCAGTCCCCAGAGCTCAAAAGCTTTCAGCTGCATCCTATTCACATCTTTTCCTTGTCAGATATCCCTTGAAAAGAACAAAGCCTGACAGGAGGGGAGGAAGGAGGAAATTACATAAGCAAAACAAAAGTGTAATTAAATTCCCTCTGCAGATGAGCAGATCAGGTCTTGGCTGTTATTTTACTTCATTCTGTCACATTCTGGACTGTTCTTTAAAGAACTCCCCGCTAAATGAAATTAAGAGGGCAGCTTAAGGTTTCCTTTTTCCAAGGAGTGCCATATGTCTGGTCTCTTTTTTCACTCCTGCTGACTGGGTGAAGCACAAAGCATTTATTTTCAAGGTACTAAAATGAAACCACCAAAACCATGGTTGAATTATGCAGGAAGAAAACATGCATCCACCAAGTGTCAGCCTCCCTGGGGTATAGTCCTGAGCTGTCTCAGCAACTGCTTGCAGCAGTAACAAAATGCCAGCTGACTGATACTGTTAGCATTTCTAAGGCATCTCATCAATCATGGCTTGAGTCTTTCCCAGCAAGCAACAGCAAAACAAGGCCATTCCTCCTGCTCATCCTGCTCTGATGATTTTCAGTGGTTCCATTATTCTGAGTTACTGATAGATGCTTTGTTTCTCCCACTGCAAAACTTCTAGATGCAAATTACTTTTGATTTAGCACACACATTACATCCGTATCCTACCTCACTTTCCTAATTGGAAAAAGTGCTGTGGCAAATTTGAGGAAAATTGTCCATGCTACCTTCTTTCAAAATAAACCTGTGATATTTTTAAAAAGCACACAGATGATGTTGGTGGTACACTAAGTTTTCAACACTGCCTGGAGAATAAGAGGTTCTAATGAGAACACTAAGTAGTATCATACTGAAGCCTATATTTTTGTTCAGCATTATTAGAGAGAACAACCTGAAGATATTCCTTATGGTGAGAAAACTAGATCAAATCTAGGTATTTTATCTGCAGGCAGAGTGTCATCCAGAGTGCTTGTAGAGACCAAGACAAACTTAAGAGACCAAGTTCAGGTTCTAAACCAGGTTAGATCTCTTAATAAATAAAATGCAAACTACTGAACTACAACAGTCTTCCATGGCCTATGTCCAATAAGAAGGTTTCTACACAGCAATATTTTTGCTCAATTTTTGATAACTTACTTGCAATACATGCAACCTGAGACATTGCAAAGGCTACTATGAAAGGTGCTGAAAAGGTAGTTCAAATTAGTAATTTAATAAACGCTTACATGGAAATGTTACCTTCTTTTTTTCAGACACTTTTTAGAAGCTAGCTATGAGACTCTGGCAGGCAATTTGTCCAAAAACTCTTCAAGACTCATAACCTTAATAAGCATAAATCCAATTTCTTATAAAAAATTATGTCTGATTTTTTTCTCTCTTTAATCAGCTGAAACCTAAGCCTTACTTCTTGGGGGTGTGAAAAAGGAAACAACAAAATTTTAAAGTTAGGAAGAGAAATTACAAACTTTCAAAAAAGTGGGAGGGAAAAGGAAGGAAGTGAATCTTTCAACTCAAAAATGCAAGATAGACAGCAAATCCTCAGCATTTAAATCAGCAAAGACCACATAACAGTGCAATCGGGTTTATTGCACTGACAGCTTTTTTTCCCAGCTTTTAAATTTATAACACTTAACAGAGATTTCAGAAAGTAATTAGTATGTATGCATGTTTTGTTTACTTTTAGGGTACTACTTTTTTTTTTTTTTTTAAGCTAATAGGAGAATAGCAATGATAATTTTTAAAAAATTAATTATAGCTAAAGTAGGGGAAAACTCTCTGAACACCATTTCCTTTCCATGACAGATTTATTTCTAAAATTCAGACTCCAAAAACTATCAATTTAATGCATTAGATGGATTTGCATTCATTTAAATTCATGACTTAAAATACCAGCAACTGTGCTCATACAAAATTAACATGCACACACACTTGCCTACATTCACTCATTATAATTTAACTGACCCTTATTAAGAACTACCAGTGTTTTCCCAGGTTGAGGAAGTGATTTACATAAAAGATCCCTAAGAGGGGGAATTAAACGTCCAAGTTCTGCCTTCCTCAACTTACAACCTACTTTAAAATCTCACCAAAACTTCTAGAGAAAACAGTTCCTCATCTTTGACGCAATGTTTCAGACCACGAGCTGCTATGCTGGAACAGACGAACGGCAGCCTATATGGGAACATTTCTGCTCAGTTCAAGAAACAGTAGGTTTGGTTCAGTCTGACTATCACAGAATGATTTCTCATTATATTAGCCACAGAGCTAATTGGTCTTATTTAGGAAGGCATTGAATATGAAATGAAATGGCTTTGCTAATACTGCAGTATCCTTAATGACACAGATTTTGAGAGTATTGTATCATATACTTTGGGGAGGCCTTTGTACATGCAGTCAGACAGATGGCTGGATGACTGCATATCTATATAGTTTATTAACTGTATGAGTTACTAATGATCGTATTTCCAGCCAGTTTTACCCACAGTTTCTAGCTTTTATGCTCAAAACTGCACATGCAATTGCTTAATCCCTGCACTCAGTGGCTCACCCCTCAACCTCACATAACCCAGATCCCGGCATGCAGTCAGTCAGTGCAGTTCCAGTAAATAGGGTAGTGCGAGGGACCAGACAAAGATGTCATGCCGGCATGCACGCAGCGGGTGCAGAAGCTGGCTCTGCGCTTTGTCTTTTGTGCCCACAAATCCCCAGTCACACTTACAGAGGACAGCTTTCCAAAGTCTGTCTTCTGGTCTTAGGTATAATTTACACAATAATCATTCCAGGGGAAAAAAAAAAAAAAAAGAGCCATTTCTACACTATTTAAGAAAGTCTAAGTAATGCCATGAATTAAAATTGCTAAATGAGTTGAGGCTTACAGTTAAACGTGTCACTTCAAGGAACCACACTGCTCTACAGTCCCTGAATGTTTGGCCTTCAGGCGCACACAACTGTGCCATGCAATGAGCACATACCCACCATCATCCAGAAACAAAAGTCTCGTCTTGTTAGCATGTACTCAGACATCCCTCCCAACTATAGTGAAGCACAGAAATGTCCGAGTCTGTGGAAACAGCAGAATTTGTATTAGTTGAAAATTCAAATGAAGATGTTGTTGGGATGAAGTTGTTCTTGGAGAAGGACTTGGGGACTCATAGGCTCAGTTTAAAAAACTCCTTATAGGTCTTTCTTGAAAACCAACATTATACTTGATCTCCTATGTAGAAAAAAAAATATTTTGTAAAACTAAGGGCAGCATATTTCTTAAAAAAAAATAAAAATCTGAGTGACAATTGAGTTATCCTTCCCATCAAATCCTGACAATAATTTAATTATAAATAGGAGCAATTAATGTTTGCCTATCTTAGCAGCAAAGGACACACAACTCACATGATCCAAATAATTGCCAGTAATAAGTACAAAGGTGAGGAAAAAACATTCATATTACTGAAGTGGCAACCTGCTGTAATATGTTTCTATAGTCTAACTTGTGGAAATATTCAATTATCTATTTGCTTAATGCAATGTCCAGCACATAAAAATTATACTTTACACCATCTTATTTACTACAGAGAAGAAGGTTAATGCAGGAGAACGTATTAAAGGTCATTTTCATTCTTTGAAATAATTAAGTGTAGCACTTGCAGATTCCTTTCGAGGAGAACTGCAACAGAAAGTGCTTTTAAATAACTCCACAGGTAACTGCATTAAAATAAATCCTCAGACAGTGGAGATTTAACAAACCTGGAACAAAACAGGAGCCCCCTTTTGAGAGGGCAGTATTTTCTTGTCCCATGTTTTTTCAGTTTTCGAACCAGCAGTGTCCACTGCACACCATTTTGTTCTATGGCTCTTGTAAGCCCAATAAGGAAATTTTATTGTACTTATAAATAGATTAATTCCAGATTTTCATATTGGAACAAACCTTTAATGGATTGGAAATACAATAGTCTGCACTGTCCTTTCACCCACATCTCTTCATGTCCTGAAAACACTGAAGTCATTGCAAAACTGTAAAGGGAAGCCCCCTAACCAAGAGCAGGAAATGAACTGAAAATGCTCTGTTCTGTGGACAACTGTCGTGTTGGACCCAGAAACTCATCTTGTCAGCATGCAGAAAAGGTTTTCCTCATTTGGGGTAGAAAGAACTGTCAGAAGTTGAAATCCAGCACAAGGGAAACTGAGTCTGCAGCCACACTGAGGAAGACCCCAGGAAAGCCCATCACCACAGGCACTGGCAAGCAAACACCATTTCCTGCCTTCATTTGGGGTGCAGTATTTTTGCTAGATAGGGCACTTTTAAGAAATTAATTTTAATAGCTAATAGTTCAGTGTTGTCTTTTCTCAAGGTAAAATATACAAACTGATGATAATGAGATACGTGCACAAAAAAGAGGGGGAAAAGGAAAGAGAAGTACCCTGAATTTTGATCAGCAGTTATCCATGGCAGGAATCACTGTGGTCATACCATGTGTAGGAAGCACGGTAGTAACAAGCATATTTTCCCCAAATGAGTTTATAAAGGTAGCAATGGGATGTGTCAAAATTATTGGATACAGAAACTCCAGCTTCGTAATATTTTGATGGTCTTTGTTAGTGCTAACAGATACAGGGATGCTGTCTTGTTTGAATTACACCAGGGGATATTTTTCAAAACAGTGGCAAGCTTGTAAACACTGCGTATCTGCTCTCCAGTTTCACTGAAACATGTCAGCCTGGAGCTGACCACAAGGACAGTGTGAGCCCTAATAAACTCCTATATGGTGCTTACTGGGCATCAGCACCCAGCAAAGAGATTAACTACAAACCAGGTTTTCAATAGCAGTCGTGGACTTGGTTCAGCTTTGTAGATGTTTTCATTCTGACAATTTATCACTTTTCAGACTGAACAATAATCACGTGTTTCTACATAAGAGTCAGGAATACCTGAATGGAAAAGCCAAAGGGACAGGAGCTTTCACCATGTTCTTTAAGCATCCTTAAGCTGAGAGCTGGAAGTGGTGGGACCAATAAATCAATGACTGCTGCCTGCTCATTAATCTTCACACCTGCATTCCTACCTGTGAAGAGCAGGCAGTGTTACTAACCATGCCCACAGTCCCTCTCAGGTCAGGGTAACCCTCCAAAGAGGGCAGCGAGATGCTATTGAAAGGCTTCTCCTTCTGGCACAGATCACAGTAGCACAAACATCAGAAATATTTTTCTGTTGAACTCTGCTGTCATCTACATGGCTGTATTTTTTACCCTTAGACACATTACAAGCATAATAGAGAACACATAAATGAATGCACAATGATTATAGATATTTATATGCACCCTGCTAGTGAGAGATCACACCTATAATTCATATGTGCTAAACCCACAAAATTATGAAGGTCTTCCTACCAGTGCCATTTATAATCCAATCGGAATCCATTACGTTTTTATTTCTCATGTTACAAGAGGCAATTTATGACTGTCTGTATATCACATTTTGTTTTAGAGGTGATGATAATGTAAGAGCAGCCTGACCTCAAAATGGGATAACTGATTCCAGCAAAATGCCATTTCACATGGTTTCCTAGAGAAATAAGTAACTATAGGTAAAGCTTTTTAACGTTTAGTTATGATATTCATTTTAGAAAATCACTGTCATCAAAGTAATCTCTTTCTAGGATCCTTTAATTTAATTTTTGTTTTAGAAGCAGAGGTGTGGTTTTATTTGATTTTTTTTTTCTTTAATCACAACTAAGCATACAAATTCAGCCTATTTCAGAAGCTTTAAATTAGCCCATTCTCCAGTCTTTCAGTCTGTGTCATTCTCGAGCCATTTTGTGATCAATACTGCCCAAATGGAGATTTCAAGACTGCTACTGTTTACCTACTTCCTAACTGTGTTGTGAGGCATAAGCCCCTGGTGCACCTACATACATTTCAGAGTTACTGTGATGACAACACCGAAAGAGGCCAAGAATTAGTGTCAGATAGTTGTAATGCCTAAATGCACGGGATTTGATAGGTTAGCCATACTTACTATCTTCTACTTATAAATGAAGTAGTGTCTGTGATAAGAACTATCCTGTGTCCTCCATGGAAGCTCCATGCCACTCCTCAATGCAAGACGCGATATGAATGTTCCTTCATCACAGCTTTTATTGTTGAGGTTTTTATTATTTCTAAGGATAAGAGTTCTATTACATTCATTTGGTTTCTTAACAGCAACACCATTTTGCAAACCTATCTCATTTTAATTTTCAGAATCTTAAATTTCCAATATTAAGGATAGCATTGCCCTATTCTGGTTAGTTTTTTAAAAGCTGTAAATTCTGTTCTCAGTCAAACAGCTTCCTTTCTGTGGGCATAAGTATTTCAGAACAGATCCATAAAAATTGAATGCTAGCTAAACTTTATACATCTTGACCTCACTAAGAGTTCAGTTTCACCTGCAGTAGAGCCATTTATATTGGCATAATGTGTTACCCAAGTATAGCTGAAGTCAAATTACACTTAATAATCTAGACTGTATTTTAAAAAGAAGATTAAATAATGGCTATAATATTTAACGTGCCACTTAACTGTCACATTAATAGTAAAGCTATCAGTAATGATGACAGAGCTACTGAAAGACAGCAGATTCAGATGAGATCTAAGGAAGAAATCCTTCCCTGTGCGGGTGGTGAGGCCCTGGCAGAGGTTTCCCAGAGCAGCTGTGGCTGCCCCCTCCCTGGCAGGGTTCAAGGCCAGGCTGGACGGGGCTTTGGGCAACCTGGGCTGGTGGAAGGTGTCCCTGCCCAGGGCAGGGGGGTGGAGCTAGATGGTCTTTAAGGTCCCTTCCAACCCAAACCATTCTATCATGCTATGATTTAGCAGTTACCAATCCAGATCATTAGAGCTTTATGCGTAACACCACCAAACAGCATTATGGGACCAGTTCTTATTTTTTCTCATACAGAAAATGAGTCTCTTGAAATTCCCAAACAGTCCCAACTAAATGGGATCAGATATGAGGCTACCCAAAGTCTGTCAAGGTACCAGAATGTGAATCTAACAAGTGTAAAACATTACTCTGTTTTCCAGGTTTTAGTGGGATACCTCTTGATGTAACTTCTATGCAACATCTGAACGACCTGCTGGCTGTGTTACTCTTACAGTGCTTAAAGACAGACAACTCCTTTTCAGCATCGGACAGGAATTCCTTCTTAGACTCACCTGCACTAGCAGAGGTGAACTGTTTTCAGTCAAACCACTTCCCTGAAAACAACTCAGTGCATGTCATGGAGGGACCAGAGGTCAGAGGGCAGGACATGGGACCAGAGTAGCCCAGACTTAGAGCAGTTTAAGCTGCCATTAAGCCAAATACCTAGAGTGGAAAGAGCTGAGGACTGATTTCAGTTTCCCCATACCTCCCAGCAGCTGCTGACTGCAAGTACAGATAACGACTTTCCCATGCTGCTTTCACACCAAAGTGTTACGGTATAAGCTGTCTGAATCTTATTTTTCCTGTGTAACTTATTTTACTTTATATAGGTTATAGTCTAACAATATTAGTAAGAATTACATCTGAATTACAAAAAATTGTATTAAGTTATAATTTTAAATCCATTTATTAAAAATTATTTCTGTTTAAATCTTTCATTGTTGAAAACAGAAAAACAAGTTTAAATTTGCTTGCTGCATTCAGTGCCTGGTCTACTTCAATTGTGTATCTTGTCATTTAGTACCTCTTAATTGAAGGTCTCAAACTGATCCACACTGTATTTTATGTCGGTATCATTTAGTATATCCTATAACTCATTGAATGTAAAAAAAGCCAAAACTAGAAATTAAAAAAAAAAAAGAAAAAAAAAAAGCGCTAAAATTTCAGGACAGCAAAAGACTTAAAAACACAGGTCAAAATAAATCCTCAGTTAATTTCTCATCTTTTCAGAAAGCTGCATAATTCTTAAGTTAACCTGAGCTGTGTTTACCAAAAGACAAGTTATGTTTGTGGGCAACATACGAAGTGTTTTCTTTAGTTGTCAGCATTTTATACCAGAACTTGAACTCTGCTTAGAGTCGTATGATATTTGATGCAAGTAAGTCATTATCTTGATTTTGAAGCAGTTCAGCAACAACAGACCTATGTGGGATGCATTCAATTTTTTAATTTCTTTTCTAATAATCTACAAATTGTAAACTTTGTAATTCATCTCTTTTTTTTCAATAATGTGATTAGGGGACTAGCTTCAATACAAACCAGAGTAAATTATATGAGTGTGTCTGCCTCAAAATGAAGTATGTTTTCACTGTTACAGCAGTGTGACACAACTTCCAAAACGGAATGACAGGCAGCTAAGCAAAAATGATGAGGAAGAGATTCCTATCAAGGTTTCAAAAATGTCAAAAAAGGAAACCACATTGGTTTAACCACTTTGGTTCTGTAAACATTTTCCTATCTCAGAGAAACATCTCTGGTAGTAAAAGGGGAAGAAAATGTTGCTTTTGTTAGATTTTCAGGCCTTTCCCACCTATCAGGAAACTATTTTCACTTTTTAAAGTATCACCCTGACTACACACCATTTCATACTGAAACAGTGATTTCGTCTTTTCATATTAAGCGAGCTTAATGTTGGACAAAGGTGCAAATTTATCTCCCGCAGTCTAATGCTTGAACTTTGAGCTTCTTAATGTTTGGGGAATGTCAGCCCCAAGCTCTCTTCACTCATCAAGGAAAAAAGCAATCGCCCAAAATAGCCTTTTTTTACATAAAGACAACAGCTCAAGTTCCACCATGCCCTATTCGTCCCTTAATTCATTGAAAAGGCTGCCAATACAGGTTTAGCAGATGCTACATGGCCCACATACTTGAAACCACTTTTTCCTTGGGCACTGAACATTGTTCCTCAGCCACATGCTAGAACAAGTGGAAAGCTCCACGGTCCATTACAAACATCCTGAGCTATTTGATCATTCAGATTAGAAAGCCTCTAAAAATTATACATGAAAACACGCTGGTTTACAATGAGCTGCTTTAGGCTGTATGCTGTATAAATTTGTGCTCGGTGCACTCTCTGAAAAGCTTTCTCAACAGAAGCTGAAACCCTTGTTTGAATCTTTAGTGCTGACCTACCCAATAATAAGTTTCATGGCCACTGTGGTCTGCTCAGAAATTCAGTAGCCTCTGGCCACAGATAATCATCCACTAAGTAACCTTAAATGTTATCCTCTCAAGGTTAAAAAATTGTGTTTAAGATTGCTCTGGCTTTCAGTTCTCCTTCTTGCATTCTTCCCCAACTCCTGGCTTCCCAGGAGATTCTGACCGGTGATGGATGCAATGTGTTTTTCCTCTTGTTCTTAAAAGTCGATTCATTCATCACACTAGGTGGAGTACATTTTTTAAGCACTGGAATGAGAGCTGGTCAGCACAAAACAGCATGCATGAAAGATAAAACTGCGGTGAAAACAAACCTGGGCTAGTATTGAGGAAGAGTCCAGAGAAGTGCAGAAAAACCTCTCCTACCAGACATGAGACCTCTTATCAAGCAGCTCACTGCATCTCCCTCTCAAAAACTCTGTAAGTCTCAATTGATGTTCTAATTATTATGATGCATTAAGGATTATTAACATTAACCCGGGATATTACCCCCCAAAATTCAAAATTTTTTCTCATCTTTGAGGCCTATTCAGAGAAAGCACCCAGAAAGAAAACCACTCAATATACAGCATGGATTAGTATTGTCTACATTATGAACCCAAATTCATAGATAGAAATTATTACAAGTATTTTCCACATAACTTCTTAATAGACAATTACTTTTCTCCATATATATTTTCTGCTTCATGGTATCTACACTCATCCTCTTAAGTCTCCCATATAACTGCCAAAGAAGATCTTTTAGAAAATACAGACCAGCTTTCACTACAACCGAAGTCGCACATGTCATTATAAGATACATCTCACCCCTTACTTTCACGTTACAATCAAAAGGAATTAGGATGTAATTAACCCACATCAAATAACAAAGCTATTCATAAAATTAGTGAAAAAAATTCCTTTTAAAATCAGAGGGAATTAATAACAGGGTTTGCCTTTGCACAGTACAGATATTCATACTTACTAAAAAGTCCTCAATCATGGAGGATTTGACTATTGTAAGTACAGCTCTGACTTTGGGACAGGTCACGAAACTCGGGGATGCAGTTTTCATCTATAGGGGTAGTTGCTATGGCACTGTGTATACCTAACAAAACCAACTATTTTAAAACTCAGGTTGCTTATATATGCAAAATGACAGAACACATTTTGAATTCAGAGCTAAGAGCACCATTACACTACTGGCATAGAAAAAAATAAACCCCGATGATGTCTTTAAATACAGAAAAAAGACAGACAGATGTCACAGCCACAGAAGAGATGCTAGCAGGGCAGAAGATGTCTGCTTCCTGAAGTCAGATCAGCAGGCAAGGTGATTACCATATCCTGGGTTACACCAGGTCTTCAGGAGGGGATTTCATATGTAGGCAAGGTGAGACACATCCCTTATCTATTGTAGGATGCTGATATATGCAGCAAAGGGAATATGTTTTATTTTTTAAATGGGACTCTTCTTTTTCCCTTCTCCAAGATCTTCTATTCTAAAACTTAATAGCATTAAAATATTATACACACAAAAACAATATTTTCCTTTTCCTTAAATTTTGCTTTTTTCCCCCAACAGCAAGTTTCTAAAGAGTGAAAAAAAAAACAATTCCAATAGAGAAAATCCCACTTTAAAGGTACAGATTTAACATTTTACAACAGTCTATACCTTATTTCAGCAGAAGTCCAAACACAATGTGCTTCCTGTCCCCAGCTTTGTTATACAACGGAAATCCTTTCGATAGAAGCATAGATGGGTCAAAACAAACCAGAACTACTGTATTCAGAAAGAAAAAAAAAAAAAAGCAGCTCCCAATCCCACATAATATTCTATTCAAAATGTATGTGATAGCATTTACTGGCATCCTGACTGCATCTTCTCCTTGCACCACAATACGTGTCTCACTGAATGCCTTCAAAACGCTGAGAAATTAATTGCTTATTTTCTCTTTAAAAAAATCTCATCTTGTGACCACAGAGGGGGGACATTTCATAAGTCATCCAGTAGGTAAGCACATACAAAGAATGTCATGGGAAAAACTAGCCTGGAGCACCTGAACTCCACAGCGCCTCCTGGCATCACTCTGTGATGGATGACCAAGGCAGTGACAGCGGGGTCATCTGGGGGATGAACGCCTCTGACCTGACTTCATCTGGTACGTTCCACATCTTGCTTTCATGAGCATCAGAGAACCTTTGGCCCTATATGTCCCTCCAACTGTCATTAAACCAGAGAATGAAGAAGAAACCCTTGATAAGAAGCAAGCCCCCCCTGAAGAGATGGTAAGAGTCCGGTAGATGTAAATATACAACTTTGCAGCATCATCAATTTAGGGTTTCATTGCTGATGAAGTCCTTTGTAGTTGCATCATTTATAGAACTGAAAGTAACTAACACTACAGTTATATAACACATATAACAAAATGCAGAGAAATGTTACCAATCCAATTAAAATCAGAAGTCAGCTTCTGCTTTCCAGAAAATGAACACAGCATTTGATTTTAAATGGTAATAAAAGTCTTTAAAATCACCATTGTATTTTTTAGTACTTTAGAAAAACACATTTCCAGGTTGTATCAACCTGCAGTAGTAAATCCAAAATTCAGATCACCTTACTCATGCTAGGAGTACTATGAAGGGAAATGGGATAATTCTTCCCAACATGGGGTACACAGTTAGTTGTGTTATCATAAAATTGTGGGTCATAGGTCAGAATCCAGAATGAAAAATCTAAGCCATTCTTAAAGAGATATGATCTGCAAAAACTAGGAAATCAATAAGGAAATCAATAGGAAATAATATTTGACTCATTCACAAACAGATTTATTTCAAGGGGCTTCATCTATATTCAGTCACAGAATTTAAAGTAAGCCCACTTTTAAAATCTAATTAAGCTACAGCTGGGTAAGTCAATAAAGATGTTACCCTAGTGCCATCCAACCCCTGCAGGAGGAGAGAAAAGAGCAATTTTGTAGGCCAAGTCTGAACTGAAGATTTCAAACCAATAAGCCACCTGCACAATGATCAGCAACACAGGGCCCTATTTCATTCTGGACATCATAATAAACTTAATCAGCAAATGGTCCCAGCAGGTCTAATCTTTGTTTGTGGTACTGCACACTTTTTGTGACTGAGGTATCAGTGAAGCTAAAAAGAGGTGGTTTAGCCCTCAAACATATAGCTCCTACATCACACTGTAGTAGAATGACTTACGGCAAGTGTGTTCACCCCATAAAACATTTTTGGCATTGGACAGGCAGTATCTATTGTTGCTGGGAAAAAACAGAAAAGCAGGAGGCCTGTATTCAATCCTGGATTCCCTGGTGTCGCAGGCAGGGGGACCTCTTCGGAGGCTCAAGGGGCATGGTTTCATCCGCAGTACAGAACAGTTTGGCGGAACTCCAGAAGAAAGCAGGGCAAAGAGAAAAAATGGAGGAACTGCGGGAAGGAGCAGGAGAAGCATACTGAGTGTATGTGAACTGCCAGGGAAAAGGCAGCAATGCAGTGTGCTGGCTGGAAGAGGTGGGGGTGAGAAGGAAACCCCTAAACAGCAAAAGAAAAAACAAATTCTCAACATCGTGACAGGAGTATCTGCAATTACCCAACTGTTACCACCTGTTTAGTCCTAGCAATTCCCTTCAAACCAGCATGCCACACCACTACAAGCCAAGGAATATCTCCAGCTCTCCAGGCTCTTGGCTACACCTTATCCGTAAAGGTGCACACAAATAAATACACTGCTCTGCCTAATAGGCACAACTTCTGCAGAAGGAAAAAAGTCTCTGACCTTCCAGCAATAAGCAGAATGATGCAAAGAGTGTTTGATCACCAAATTCTTTTGGTTACACAAACCATAGACTAATGCTGCAAACTATATTTGTACTTATTTATTAGCAAAGACACACAACGCAGCAGTCTCGTTTTCTCATCAGCTAGTTGGTATCTTGCTCTGTAAAGCCAAATCAAAACCTGGAATTTCTAATTTTCCTGATTTGTGATGCATTAAGCCCTTACTGAATAGTTCAGCTCCGTGACAACAATTGCTCTTCATTTTCCTCTCTGCCTCCAAACTGTCAAGTCAAAATAAAGCACAGCACATTTTCAGATATAACCCAGACATCCAAACTGGTCAATCACTGCTAAAGAAGGAAATCCATACTTTCAACTATTATTCAAGTTATTGTAAAAAGTGAGTCTTTAAACAACTGTTGTTTACAGCCTCAGTAGAAGCTCTTTATATTTACACTTGCATAATTGTCAGAGATCAAGTCTGCTCCAATAGTGTAAACTGACTCATCATAAAAAAAACCTTATTTTGTTACAGGCTTTCATGTAGTGTATAAATATCTCAGCCTGCCTGTAGATGCAGCACCACTGTCAAGTCATGATCAGGTACCCGTCATTTTAGTCTTAATTTGACCTCTCTTAAAACAAATCTATTTTTTGTAATGATAGCAGTAACAGCTTTTTTTTTTTTCCTCCAGATAAGATAGGACATAAAATCTTTGCCATGACAGTCAGAGAGTGCTTATGTGAAAGAAATACTCTGTGACACACACATGTGCTTCTCTATTTCAGCGCTAGGCACGCAGTCTCGTGTTGGGCTGGAGAAGGCATCTTCCACCCACAGTGAAATCCCACGCAGTCAGGACTCCCTCCCACTTGAGGGAAACGCTCTCTCTGGAGCCACACCACACACGTTTTTCTCCCCCCACCCAGATGGAAGCCACTAAAGATCATCACCCACAGCCAACAGCACATTCCAGCTTGTTGAGTCACTGCATTTCACTGCTGTTGGGTTAGGTGCCTTTTTATTTCCAAGAAGCCAGATTTTTAAAATCTGCTCATATTTAATGCTTACATTTCAGAATGATTCTGCTCTCATTTCCTACGTGCAGCCCTAGCTGTGATAACACCCCACAGGGATGATTAGAAATGGCTCATATTTCATCCAAGCCTCCCCTAAACCAACCTTTCTGAAGATTTAAAGGAAGCACGTAGAAGGCGTTTCTCATTGTGCTGCTGCACACCTGCAGACGCCGGCCAAGGTCAGGAGAGGAAACAACAAAATTCTTCAAGAAAGCCAGTTCCTTTGTCATCCGAACGCAGGCAGGAAACACTGGAAGTGTCATAAGAAAGTTTTTCTAATGAGATCTTAGCCCAGCTTTGCAGAAGCCAAACACAGATGATCATGGTAGGTCCCTCCCAACTGAAATAGTCTATTCTATTATATACAGCTTTGAGGAGTAAATGCACTAACATCTGGCTATTTTAGTCCAATATTCAAATAGGCCAGATCCTCACATTCACAGAGGTTTCTTCAGAGAGAACAGAAAGAGTCACAGAACTCCGGCTTGAGGGGAGGGCAGGGTCAAGGTCTGGGTCAGACCTGCTCTGGCTGAACTGCTCCATCTGTCAAAGAAGGGCCTGGATTTGGGACCTACTGCTCTGGTTTAACCTCAGGGAGCCTTCAGAGGAGGCTGAGTTGTTCTGTAGCACAAAAAATATTAATTACCAGCCATTTTATTTCATGGATACTTGAAGCATATTTACAAAATATTACACTTGGTGTGCAAATAATGCATAAAAGGTGGGGGTTTTGAAAACTGAGTGTTTTAAAATTACACTTTCTCTTCAAAACAAAATTTTAAAGTTAAATCAGCATAATTTTCTGCTGCATTAAACTGATCACAAGTCAAAATAGCTGCAAAGCTACTTGCACTAATTCATAAACATTTATCCTTCCTCTTGTTTAGTGTAAATATATCTTTACATAATAAGTTATTTTAATGGCGTATTTTTTCAGGAACACACTCAGGAAGATAGATCCTAATAGAAGTGTTCATGCACAACCTTTGCAAACTAGCAACATCAATCATTTTTCTATTTTTCTGAATTTCCAAAATTAATGTAACTCCTGAAAAGTCAAAGCAAGGATTTAACTGTCTTAAATTTTCCATTGTGCTTTTCAATATACATATTCTCTCCTTTGAGATTCTGTTTGGATGTTAGTTACCAACTCTTATTCTTTTTAATCTCTGTTAAAGTGCACAGGGATGGGCACAGCATAACCAATTGTACGTTCAAGATGAAATATCAGCAAAAGAAAATTGTCCAGGGCAGATATATTTCAGCATGAATCATTAATTCCTAAAGCTTGAGTCTTTTCATTATTCATTACACATTTTTCATCCTGCATTATTCCCTCAGTTAGGAGAGTTGCAATGAGATATTTACAGCTCGGAAGTGTTAGCATATAGCTGGGGAGACTAGTCCCATGTCTCAACACCATCAGACAGGTAACCAGAAGATTAAAAATGGCTTTTCCACTGCATTGCAAAGATTACAGGCACTGAAATTTGGCATTTTATAGACCAAACCCTTCAACCTCTGTGCCTAGTTTCCCTGACTATTTGCAGGGTACTATTTTATACCAAAATTACAAACAAGAAAACCCAAACCTTTGGATTTCCATCAGATTTGCATTGTCCCCATGCTGTAGGAAGCTAGGAAGTTATTTATGCAATTTTAAATAAATTTCTTCTGTTAAGAATGAAATGCTATTTTAGCAGTTCCAGGGAAAGGCTGAAACTTTATATTCCACATACCACTCCAATGGCTAAATTCAAACTAGTGCAAATCAGAGCAGTTTCACTGCAGAGAAGGGGACAACATCACAACAGAGAATGGCCTCCAGTGTTTAAATAGAGTAAAATACTAGCTGCTGTTGCCTCCACATGGATGGCTCAGTTTCAATGGGTTGGGGGAAAAAAAATCTATACTGACTGATTTCCAAGCCATTAGGAGTTCTTACACATACACTCACTGGCTAAAAGAGGCACAATGCAGACTGCAGAACAGGAACAATACATGGGGGACTGTCAGTGATACACTTAAACCATCTGCATTTGCACAGTGTTTGGCAGGAAAACCAGAAATAAGGCAGCCTAGGTCTGGGGGTATAATAAAGGGAGTGCATATAAATGAGTAAAAGTCACTGAACCAATTTACAAGGCATTAGTGCATTGGCTCCCAGACTTCAACCCCTCAGCAAGAATTCTTTCAGAGCAGCTCTCTCCACCCTCCTTTTGGCGAGAGCTCAGACACACTCAGCCCAGCGGACAGATCCATGAACAGCTTTTATAGAAAGCACATGTACCTCTTTCCCTTTTCCCATGTGCTATTTTAACAAAACAAACCCCCACTCTGAAATCCTGTGCTTTTGGGAAAAGGGTGGCAGCATTTGGAGCCTCGAGTCCATCTGATCTCCACAGCAGAAGCCTGTGGAGTCTCACACACAGCCTGTGCCGTGCAGCGGAGCCTGGACCCCATGCCTCGTGCTTCTCCATCCCCTCACTGGCACCTCACACATCGATAGCAGGGTGTCGCAGCCTCTCTCCCCCTCCACGAAACCATATGCCAGAGAGATCTGGCCAGCCCCAACTGTGATCTGACAGCCAGCTGGGGCTGGCAGACTGTGCTCCAAGAGGGGCCATGGCTGCGCAGCGGCGAGACGAGGGGAGGTTGTGTGTGCGTGCGCCTTAACGGGGCACAGCACAGCACTGCTGGGAGATGCTCCAAGCGCAGCAGCAGATCACTTCTGCCCACCTTTGAGTGAAGAAACTGGGGGGAAGTGGCCTGGTGCAGGAGACGCTAATGTCAATGGCGTGACTTCATGCTTGGAGATGAAATCACTGGACTGCCGGAGGTTCAATGTAACAAGATAAAAGGAAAATCTAGATACTTCAAGGGGCATCAAGGAAAGCATTTAAGAGATGGGTCATCCCATGTCCTGTAAACACCCAGTGCAGCTTCCCTTCCAGGAACTTGTTTATCCACAGAGTCATGTGGCATGGAACAAAGCACTAGTGAGACACATCCCTTCTCTATCAAGTTTACAAGTGGATACAGTGCATCAGCACTAGGAAAGACGCTGAGGTGAACAGCACCTCAACATCACTCCGAAAGCAACCCCAAGTCTGTGACCTACTCTGTTGCACCCTGCTGTTTTCAGCCCAATACTGTAAAACCTTACTCTCAAGATAAAACTCCTTCTGCACTTGATTAGCCACATGAATCCCAGCATCACAGAGCTGTTTGTGTGCTGCAGCTTTTGGGATGACATCTCTCCAATGTCTAGAATGGTTATTTGCTATATAGCTTGCAGTTCAAGCAGTAATCTGACTTTTTATCTCCCCTGAGGCTCTCGCAGAAAAAGAGGCAGAAAAACTAGGTTTCAGTCTTTTTTGAAAGGAAAATCAACATTATTTCCACCTTTTAAAAAGTTTATCTAAAATCTTCTGGTTTAGAGCTTCCTCGCAGGCATTCAGAACTTCAGAACAAGTCAAACAGCCAGTGTTGCTGAGTGCAGGGACCGAGATCCACTACCCTTGGTCACCCCACCACTGAAGTCAGGACCTTGCAGCCAAGCGTTTCAGCTGGCAACATCTGACCCATTAATGAAGAGAATGTCAAATGAAAGGCAGTCTCAGGATGGGCATATCAGTTACGTAAATAGTGTAGGGAGGAAAGAGAGGAGGCCATATCCCTGCTTCTCTCCGGCTCCCTCCTCCTGATACGCTGCATCCCTTACAGAGCGAGGAGTCGCAGCACAGTCAGGATGAGAGCAGAGTGTCTGGAGAAATGTAAGACAGGGCTCAAACAGAGGGAAACCTCCCCAGTCCCTCCTGCCCCAGCAGCTCCACAGCACTACCTCTCCGTCACCTACTGCAGGCTCTGGTTCTGTTTGTTTTTTAAATTAATGCCACAGACATAAAGACTTGGTACTGCAAACTGAACCAAAAATTAAGAGGGAAGTTATCCCTCTCTTTTCAGACCTGGCATAACAGAGAGAGAAACTCTTCTACACAAAAACATGCACTTCCCATTTACATTACCAGGCAGAGGTGAAAGCTGGGCTGGTTCTACAAACAATCAGCAGTGTTAATGAATGAAAGGTAATGATTTTCATCATTTTTGTTTTAGTAGGAGAAGAGATTATATTGGTTTGAGTTTCTATTTTAAGGGACATTTCAATTAAAGCAGATATATTCTTTGGGTGAAAAAGTTTCACTGAAATCAAGATTGTTTATCAAAAACGTTCCTGGAAAAATTTTGATGAGTTTCACTCCTCTGCATTAGACTTACTCTTCAAACTCGAATCACATACCAAGGTTAGTGTACCTGAGTTAGCCTGCAGGCCTGCTTGTTAAAATCCCTGTGGATTGTGTTTTCAGTGAACAAATCAAAGGGATTCATGATTCCTTTCTTTCAGTTCAATGGTGAGGCAGTTTCACTTTACAGCTCCTGCTCAGAGTGCTACTAAGAGGTTTAACACTATATGGGTGTCTTTTCTACCATTTATTTTTTCCTGTCTTTTCCAAACAAGGAAACAAGATCATTTGGGATCATTCCCCGCTGAACATTTTAGAGTCAAATCCTGCAGTCATTAGTCTTTATGCAGCCAGAGGTCTCATATATGATGGGAGATTTGCCTGATTAAGGAGCACAGGATTTAACCTTCTATGAGAGATCAAGTTTAATGAAATGTATATGGTACAGCCGTAACTGTACTCTGGAAAACATTCAGAAAAATGCTATCTTATGTCCCCAGCAAACATCCAATTCCAGCAGCTTTAACTAGAATTCCTCAGCACTTTTTTTAAAATACACCTTATATTCAAAAAAATTCAGAGCTACATTCTTTTGTTTAACAAACCTGACAAAAGGAAGCTGAGTCAGACTCACTCCAGGATACGCACCTCAGTCTGTGACAAAAAGGAAAACAGTTACCGAGTGGAAATGACTAAGAGCACTGCATTGCCCTGATTAAAAGTCCCAGAAATAACAACACAACGTTCTGCAGAAATCATGCTTTCCACATGGAGCAGTAATTGTTTTTTTTTAAACTTTAAGTAATGTTTCTTCCAGAGAGGCTTCAGACAACAGTCAGATACAACTGGACGTTTAAGATGGGAGGGATTTTACAATGATTATCTGAGCTGTTCAAAATTAGCATTTCAAGTTTATCTTTAAAACCAAAGGAAAGATTATACTCTTCCCTATCATAATTCTTAGCTGCTCATAAAAACACTGACAAAAGTATTACTGCTGTGACTGAATTTCAAATCTTGGCAAACCTTTTACTTGCATAGGGCTTGTAACGTGCTGGCTTTAGCAAGATAGAATATGAGGTCTAACCTTTATAAACTGTTACAAAAGCATTCTTGAGCTGTATTGCCAAGTGTAAAGCCCTTCTCCAGTGAGAGTCAAATATTAGGACGATTCCTTTTGAGAAATTAAAACATCATTAGTTGCAGCTGTGTCAATAACCGTCTTTGGTTTTGATGACCATGCTTATTAAGAAGGGCTTATTTATTATGTGGAATTTCACCCTAACTAGAATTACTTGCAAAGGAAAAAAAAATAATAATCCATGCTCACTCAGTGAAAGGCATGGGCTGTTCTACCGATTTTACTGGTTAGGAAAGCAATGAACTTGTTCCTACAACTATGGTTTCCGTGAATTCTTTGAGGGGAACTTCACAGACCACTGCCCAGATGCGACAGCAAACAAGCACTATGGTGAAAAACTGAAACAAGATGTAACCAACAGCTATTATTATAACAGGCAGCCTGCTTTGCTGGCTATGCAGAAAGTAGTGAAACTAGAGTTTCAGATCACATGACAATTTCCTCAGCAACAGATAAAATATAATTCTGAAGAAAGATGCAAGCTTTAATCTCACATTTATTCTGCGCAGTTATCAATTCCATTAATTTATACTAACCCATTCACGGGTATCTGTGTATAGTCAGAGCACTCAAATTTAATAGATTTAGCATAGTGAATGAGGGCTCTGTTTCTGCCCATTAGAACACATTATTCCTTTCAGCAGTATCGAGATGACAGTTATTACCTTAGATTCCCAGAAATGTCAAATTCAAACTATGCACAAACACCTTCAAAGCAAAACTAAGTTTTACACCCTTTACCCAGGAAAGGATAAACTTTATTAGCATAAGTAGTCTGGAAGATTGCTCCGACACCATCATTAAATAACACACGCTACCATTATAAAGTTTCATAGAAAGAGATGTTGATCTGAACCAGACGCATCTAACCCTGGTGCCACAAAGTCAAAAAATAGCAGCTAATGAATATCTGTGGGAAAACCTCAGGGAAAAAAGCAAATGATCCAGTAGGGACACTTGGATATAACATGGAACAAAATTTGTATGGCAGAGCTGAACAGACCAATGAAAAAAGCCTGGTGTAATTTGGAAAAAGGAACAGCAGACAAACACTGTGAAATGCCAAGTAAATAATTACTGCTCCTTTTACTCGTGCCACCAGCTCCATCATCAGTCACACAGAGTAGTGGAAAGTTGTTAGATGTTAAGGATTCTAGTCATTTTTTACCTATTCCCTTCAATTCCAGAAGTTTGATTATTAAATAAGATTTCATACATAAAATGAGGCACCTAAAAGGTAAGTTTACCTGCCAATGTTGTCTGATCATGCACAGGACGTTTCTCATCATAGAAAAACTTGGTGTGAATTAATAATATTTGGTTTAACACATTACCCCCTTGCTTGCAAAAGACACCAGTCACCAAGGAATTTTTCCAAAGTCTTATGATTTGGCCCTAATGATAAACAGAAGGAAGTCTGAAAGTCTAAGAACTACAAGAAAACCTGCTTGCTCGAATTTTGAGTCAGTAGCTTTGAAAATGTGATGAAATTCACTGCCTAGGAAGAAGAGCAGTAGAAATGTCTGGGATTAACCATAGGGTCTGGGGTGGTCTGAACCATTATGAGCTTTGCCACCTGTTGGAGAGGGCTGCAAAGAGGTTCTTCACACGGTAAAATCTCAACGGACATTTCCTCATTCAGAAAGAAGACTGAAAGAATCAGTTTAGCAGAGATGAAATCTATAAAGCATAATGTGGAAGGTTTTGAGATAGAAAATCAGGTTTCTAAAATTTAAATTAAAGTATCTTCCTCAAAGCTTATAAATGGTTTTCAGTTATTCTATTGAGCTCTGAAACAAAGCGCGCTGAAAACACCTTGAGAAATTTTGTCACTTCATTCCTTGAACTTTTCAGTAGAGATAAAACAAGCCAACTAATACAAAGCTTACTTAGCAGGCATCAAAACAGACCTTAATAATCTAGACCTGTTGCCTCAGGGCATATATAGAGAACATGGGGGTTTTCTCTCTTCTGTTACTGAGCAGAAGACGTGAAGGGCTTTCTTATCCTCATCCTTTGTTTAGATTAGCTAAATAACATGCTTACTCCCAAGTCCACAGATAGGAACATCAAAGGCTGAGCAACAGTTGTGAATACAGTTGAAGTCATTTGCAAAAGTAAATTGTATCTGGGACTGCTGTCTGCTGTAGGTACCAGATTATCACTGAGCTGCATCCTGACCTGATAACTGCAGTTCCCTGGAAAACCCCTATCAACATCCTCCCTGCTCTTCGCTCAGCAACGACAGAGGAATGGCTTATTTTCTTGTAAGGAAACTTAACTCTAGTTGGTCTCCTTACGTAAGATTTTGAAAAATGTCTCCTCATTAGTTGCCTAACTTATCTGAATAATTAATGTATTATTTTTTATAAAAAAGCCATTCATCCTTGCTGCTGTACATCATAAAAATGTGAAACAATCTTCTAACCAACCTCAGCCTTCTAGCAAGTCAGGAAATCAATGCTATCACCTGTGCTGGACTGTTATGACAAATAGGGGCAAGGGAGTATTTAACTGTGGAACATGATTATTTAAAGTCCTACTTAAGATACATTGAACATTTGCCTACATTTATTATAACCGTTTCCAAAAAAAGAGAGTTTTGAGTCAAGTCCCACACTTCTCATATTTTCTGCATTATTTATTAAAAAAATTCCTCTTCCATTTGTACTGTACAATGCCAGATACACACCCTCGCGTTCCGTTTTAGCACACAGACAAGGTCAGAAAATGGCAGGTGGCACTGAAGAAGGCATCACAGTCCCACAGAAGGGTTGGGGTACTCAGGCGAGGCTGTAGAAAAGCCCACTGGCCCATCAGGTTGAGCTCACTGAACAGAATCCTGACTTACATTTTATGTGGGTGACGTTATTAGAGACACTGATGCCTGCGCTTCGGTGAGCCTCCCTCCCTCCGGCCGCCACTGCCCAGCAAGTCAGCCCCAGGCATCTAACACAAAGGCTGAATCTTTCCCTTCTGTCTGCCCTGAATGGTCTCAAGACTTAAAATTAACCATAATCAAGAAGTTACAAACATTTCCTCCTTCTGCAAGGCCCACCTACACTGTCTTGTACACTGACTTCTGGGGACATAACTTTACCTGTGAAAAATACTGTTAAATTTCACTTTTACGTCCAGTGCTGACAGTGTTTTACAGGAACCTGGTCTCATTCATCTGAGGGCTCTAGCTTTTTTGCTTGTAGGTATAAAAATCCTTATAGATAGGACATCTCCAAACTGCTTTGAAAATCATGTTTGTGTGAGACAGGCATAGTCTGTGTTGATCAAATATCAGACACTTTCAAGTACCATTAGATGTCTGCTAACTCCTAAAACTCTTTATAAAATTATACTAAATAACATCAACGTTTGTGCTTCTCTCCAAGCCAATTTCCTTTTATTCAGCTCCTTCATTAGTGTCAGCAACAAATAAGTACCTATAGCAATAATAAGGCTAAGTTTATCTTGTTTCCTCCACTCCCTTTCTCACTGTATTACTAAGACTTGGAACAATAACAGGATGCCGGGATGCAGGATGGGAAAAGGCTGACTCCCAGCTGGAAAACCTTGGAGACTGGAGAGCTGAACACTCCCAGTATTGCTTAACAAAAAGAGAAGTGGATTATTCTATTTGATCTTCGTTTTCTGTATACTGCTTAACATTTTGGGATACTGTTGATTTTAGTTTGCCTGATTTGGGAACAAACCGAAACTCCACCAGGGCTGACTCAGGTAAGAGATAAATGCTATTTGCTGTCCTTCAGCTATGAAGTTCATGTCAAAGGTTTTTTTAAGTCCACCAAAAATCTCTTCTAATGTCTTAAGTAATTTAAGAAATACCAGCAGCCAGGCTGTGAATTTTATACATATCAACAGAATCCTTTGGGCCTAACACTGATGGCACTTAAACCAAATTAAGTGCAGACAACAGCAGAGCTGTTTACAGTTGATACTGGAAGAGGAAAATCTCTGGCTTTCTTGGGCTATACCACAATATTCCCAGATTGCTTAAAAAAACAGACACTTTATGGGGTTTTGTAGTTCTGTTTTATAATATTCAGATTATGCTGCTGATGCTCATTCACAATGGAAAGGGGACAGAAATGATACTGTAAATTGCACCCATAAACCCTTGAGGAAAGGATTTCACTCGCAGTGTGGACAGTTACAGGCTTAGGACTCTTTTGAGTGAGCAGGTGTATGCTGTGTTATGATTTGATGGAATATATTTTAGCAAAATGAGGGTTGACTTGGTATCTGTCTTTAAGGTGATATGGCTTTATTGTGACCAATGCCAAGAGGAGGTGAAAGCCACCATGTATACTAGTCAGCTTTGGCATATCTCTCCTGCTAAGAGATTTATTTAAGGCTTAGAGGGGAGTTTACATAAATATGTCTGTGACTTGGTTTCCTAAATCTCAAGTTTAAAGTGGTCCAGGTACTCTAGCACCCTAACTCTGGACTACCAGGTTTTACAGCCCCTGTTCTAAAAGACCAGCAACTTATTTTAGAATTTTCTTGATCTCAGTGGTCCAAACCAAACCATTTTTTCTGACGAGGTATTTTATGAGCAGTGGCTTGATACAAAAAAGTTGGCTGAAAAGGCTTTTATCTTATCCTGAAGATAGTGTAGCAAGTTCCTGTGCTAACAAGTTTGCTGTACAGCTTGCAGAGACAAAGTGTTTATGCATAAGAGATGAACTGATACTGCTTTTTTTGTAAGAACTCTATTCTGCTGTAGTGGGACTGTCAGTGTGCACAGCACCTTACTGTGCTGGTTGTCATGCTGTAATAAAGATAAAGGAACGAAAGAAATTCAAGGGAAAAAGATATGGAAGAAGATGGATTTCTGTGAGAAAATCCGTTCTGTTCTTAGCTACCGAAAATATTAAAAGTTGGTTACTACTGCAGTTAACAAAGATATAGTTAATCAATGTGTCTCTGCCTTTGCTGATTATAAATCACTGTATCAGCATTTGTAAAAGCATACAGTATTATAGATGTTCATGTAGGAAAAAATATTAGACAAAAGCAAGGATAGTCCAATGATTTACAAAAGCTTCTCATCTTAGGTTAATTCGTGCACTGTAACAACAACCAATACACCAGAAACAAATCACAGAAATGCTGACTAGCTATTTATCTGCAGCATCTCCGGGAGTTACTTTTAATTCTTAAATAAAGGGTGACCAACAGGAGAAAAGGACACAGGATTAATTTAGCATATGAAAGCCTTAGAATAGTACAGTATACTATAGAGAAGAATGTGAAGCTACAAACCATAAAACAAATTAATTTGAAAGAAAAAGATAAACCTAATTAACAAATCATTCCTGCTTTGTCCCCAAACCTGGGCTTTATTTTTCCAAGTGCTACAGCTGCACTGCATTCCAAAAAGGAGTATTTCCCAAAGCTTTGCTCTTTAACATAAGATCATAAAACTGTTTCTTAAACATTTTAAAACAAATGCTAACACTGAAATTATGCCATGAAATAGCTACGCATCACTCAGCAATCTGCAGCTTGCAGAGCTCTAGATTCAGGGCCCAGGGCTAAAGATGCAGCTCAGGCAGAGAAAGTTGCACCCAAACAGTTAACAGGTTTGTTGCCAGGTTTGTTTCACATCCTGCCTCTGTTGAGTGAAACAGAACTGAAAACAGGATACAGGTAAAAATCACTGGGGATGGTTTGGAAGCTCCTCTGATTTATAGCACTTAGGGAACAAAGGACTTCATTGTGCATTCATAAATCAATTACTTCAATTAATATTTCAAATGAAAAACAGAAAAACTTTCTAAAAATTCTTTCTTCTTGTCAAGGTACTCGTCTATAGAACTACAGGCTTAAATCAGGCCAGCTAATACTTTATATTTTCTAAAGATGCAAAGATTCACAGAATAGAGGTAACCAATTATTTCCAGCAGCTGAGCTTTCTGTAAGGAATCTTCATGGTCATTCTGCGCTCATAATTCTGGGTTTTGCTCAGGTTCTAGAAGTTTAATTCAGAGCTTCAAATGTTAGTGCCAAGAAGAAAATAAGAGGTTCTCTGTGAGAAATTGTTGGTCAGCAAAATACCTTGGTGTATTTTTTAAAATACAAATGTCTTTCCCTTTGTTATCCTTGTGGGTTTACAAATTTAAAACCCCTCAAAGTTTAGCCCTGATACATCTAGTTTCCCTTCTACCCTCGAACACAGCAGACAGTGATTATTTCTGTAAACTGGAGATTTGCTAGGGCGAAGAGATGCCCAGCTCACAATCACCAAGGTAAAACAATTCCCCACACATGCCTTTGAAGAGCTGATCAGAATTTAAACAAGGAGAACAGACCTTAGCAAATGCAGAGCTGGGTACTAGTTGATCCATGATGAGAGTTTGCTTAATCCACCTGTGGACTTCAGTTCAGCACCCTACTCCATTCAAAAGGCCTACACAGGTGTACTGCCACTGCAAACACAGAAAGCAGGCAAAGCTCTGGTGCCACAGGCATGATCAGGAGCCACCATTTTTGCCGGCATCCTGCTCCAGGGCCTGTCCTCGGCCCAAGTACCAAGCCCACTGCAAACCCAGGAATCCCACCAACAGGGCTGATGCTGGGAATAATGATGTGCAAAATGAATGCACATCACTCACCAATGCATGTGCCACCTACCTCCTAAAATCTGCAAATTAGTCTGATCTCAAAATACCAAAGGAAAAAAAAAAACTTGTTTACAGTTCTTCAGAGCGAGAATACAGATTAGCTCTTTCATTCAATGAGAACCTGAACTTCACTCATCTTGATCTGAATTTCAGATTTGTCAATAAGCGTGAACTAGCTATATTTTGAATGTAAGATTTTGCTGAGTATTTCAAGTTCTCTCTGTAACACACTTCTGAGATGGATGTTATCTGTGCCATGAGTCTATGCACATCTGTTGGGCAGCCAGTGAGAAGATTTGTGGCCCAGCCCTCCCACAGACGCTCATCGGAACTGGAACAGCAAAGAGCTGTGTTTTCCAGGGCTGGGCAAAGATGGGGAAGGGCAGTGGGGAAACGTATCCACCTATTGCAGGTGTTCACACTGCCTGTACTTCGGTTTTGGTATTCTGAGTACATCCAAGTAAACATTTACAATCAGAAAACCAGAAAGAATCAAGCAGGTGGATGGACACTCCGGCAGATTTTTCTCCAGACAAGTATTTTTGTGTGAGATAGCAAAAGTGTCTTGCAAAAGATTAGCAGCTGCATGTGAAAGTGTTACCAAGTTTTAGCCATTAAAGAGTCCAGAACTTATAGTGAAAAATGACTGATATTTCAGAGAAAAGGCAAGCATGGTTACCTGGGACACACTGCAGAAATCATATGGGGACCTTTACAAAAGACCAGTGGAGAGAAAAGAGTGTTCTGCCCCAACATTGCTATCTGAAATGCAAGGAGTTACAGAGCACCACCATACCTAGAAGCAGACCAAAACCAGAAATGTTTTATATTCTTCATTTTTCAAAACCCAAAGAGGTCAGTTTTATTGTTCCAATCTAGTTGTCATCACAAACCCTCCTGTTCCTGTGGGATTTCACCAACATCTTCTGTCAAAACTTTAGGAGAAAGAGCCCCCTGTTTCTATTGCACATTCTTTTAAAAAGCCTACTATCAGTCTCCACAAATGAGCAGTAGCCCATCTGGCTTTGCACCCACTGAAGTCATCCATTTGTCTGCATCCTCCTCTCTCCCCAAGCCCACCAGCAACATCTGGAATGGTCCTCCTGACACCTGGCAAAGCTCACGGGGTGCAAGGTGGGTTATCAGCAGCACACACAGGCCCTTGTCCTTATTGTGTATGACAGAGTAAAGGGAAATTCCACTTCCACACTATGTCTGGAGGATACAGTTGAATTCCTTCTCCTGCCTTTGCCCACATTTCTAAGCAATGCTTTGGTAGGATCAGTCTTCCTTTTCCCCTTCCTTTTATGATGCTATCTGCTATGAATCTGTGCTCTGGAAATCCTCTAGGAGTGCAAAGTCTACCTTGCAACATACCACTTGAGGGGACTAAGGGCCTAATGCTGCTTTCATGCAAATGATAGGAAATCCTGCCATTGACGGGAATTGTTCCTGCATATGTTCAGCTTCATTGGCAGAATCTCCACTGGCACAGAATTTTAGGTTAGCTTCTCCATTCTTTTTGTGGGATACTCCACCCCCACCACCTCTTGTCTTAGACCTGAATTCAGAGGACATTTGCATTATCTTACTGTTTTTTATTGTCATTATCCTTCAGATCTATATTATCTGTCTGCAGGAGAATCAGTTTACTCATGTCAGGGTTAGGCCAACCAATCAATAGTGCTAATAAGTATCAGACTTTTCAACACCTAATCTATGAATCCAAACCTACAATGAAATTGTATATATGGTCTATTTGCTCACAGCTGTTAATTTAGGTTTTTAGGCTGTCATTAAAACATAAACAAATATTGCTACAGTATGCATATCTTAGTATCATCCAGACTACTAATGCACTCCCCCTAAAACACATATCTGGCACAGAAATGAAGAAGTGAAGGCAGAAAGCAGAGAGCACAAAAAGCAGGAATGCTTTTTGTAATGGGTTCACTTTACAAAGACAATATTGTGAACTTGACAGTGACAAAGCTACTGCAGAGCTCTATCATCTGTAGCACCATTTAACAAACACATTTGTTTTGTACAATAGATTTGCCAGCAGCAGCCTTGGTAAAAGTTGAGGATTAGAATAGATAATGAATCCTCCAATAATTGCACTTGGAGATGACTTAAGTTTCAAACAGGAAGAAAGGGGCACATTTCTCCTTGGAATATTTTGCGTCATTTTCCTGCTGTGAAATGGTGAGCTGTATTACCTGCCTTATATGGACTGATCTTCGGCTTCTTTAGATGAAGAGAAAGGCTTCATTCGCACAAGAAAGGAGTATTCAGTGGCCATGACTAAAATATGAGCTGTGGGAAAAATAAACGTTCCACTTACACAGCCACTAACCAAGAAAAAAAAAAAAAAAAAAATCCCACCTCATCTTAAGAAGTATCTCCAGCTGTGTTTCAGATTCAGGCAGCAAACGTACAAGTGCAGCACTGCTGTGAATAAGAACTTCCCAAGCAGTCGGGTTACTTTAAAGCCATCAGCTCCCCGGGGATGCAGGCTGCTCCCCAGGGCTCAGCAGCAGGGCAGCAGCAGCCACCAGCCTAGATCCTGGGCGCTGGCTTGAGAGGACCTGTGAGCAGAAACGTCCCCAGGTCAGCCAGCTGAAAGTCCCCAGCTCTCACTTTTATCACTTTCACAAAAACTTCTTACTACATGTAAACAAAAGCATGGCCTGTCTTGAACCAGGGTCACTCCTGCAGTCACATCTTACATGTGGAACTAGCACCGACCATGGCTGCAATCTGTTTCATGAAGCAAGCTCTCCCTGGGTGCGGGTTCCCTCATTGCCTCTAGACTGGAGTTGTAAAATTCATCAGACTAATGACCTGCTTAAGCCAGTGCAGAGATAATGGAGCAAAACACAACACAACACTCTGCTAAATTACTATCACTCCCACACGGAAACAAATCCATACAGAAAAAAGTCTAGCTCTACAAAAAGCTACAAAACTTAGAGCAGCTTTCCTCATCCCTATGTCTAAGGCCTGAACTTTCAGGCCCTCCAGCTTCCCTTTACCAGCAGCGTAAACTGGAAATCTGCTTCCCGAGTTTTATTTTGATTTGAATATGAGATTTTCCTGACAAGAGCTAAACTGTAAGTAAGAATATTGAAAGGTTCATTGTGAATTCATAAGAGCAGTAATAATATCGTTTGTATCATTTCACAACACATGGAGATTATGACAATGGAAATGTTCCAGGAAAAGACTGTAACTATAGGGGTGGGCAGAAAAGGTCTTAAAGTTAATTAAGTCTGGTCTGGAAGTCCAGCTGAATAAGGGCAGGAAACACAGAAGAATGAACTGACATTTGAATTAGACATTTTTAAAAGGGAGAAAAATACTGAATACTAATTACCAAACAAAATGTGTCCAGACACACCCTGGTTTTTTATACTCTTGGCCAGCCAGAAAACAAGAGATTTATGTACATGCACATGCTTTCTTTATCTGCCACAAAATTAACTTTCAGAGGAAATATTAATGCATTCAGTTACTCAGTAGAATAACTCAGACAAAGGAATCAGAACCCACAGCCAGCTAAACACGGTTTCTCTGTTTCAGCTTACTGTTAGCACAATAAATATCAATTACTGTGACCTGTGCATGATGCTTGCGTTCAAAACAGATACTTTTGCTCTTGAGCTTTCGTTGCAGGAAAATGTCAGAAAAAAAATCTTATCTGCTGTAAACACAGCTACATTGTACTTTAAAAGAAAAAAAAAAAACAAAAAACACACATTTATTGCATGCAGTTCCTGAAAAGATGGGGACTTTTCCTTAATCAAAGCTACTCAGTTGGAGCTCTGTGTTACGAAGCCTCTCTGATATTAAGGCTTTATCTGGAAACAAAGGAGAAGTGAAGAAAGCTCTATAATACATTATTCTCATAGTGTACCTTATTTTGTTTCAGCTTGGCCAAACTCTTAAACATTCAGCAAGAGCTTCAGCTAATCTCTGTGTACAGCACAGCTAACCAGGAGGCAGTATCAAAACAGACCAATTCTGAAATTTGTTGTAGGAAGCAAAGCTTCTGCCTAGAGATGCTTGAAAAACATTTTTAGTAATCACAAACACCTCCAATATACACAAACTATTTAATTGCTGCACTGGGATGAGAGAAATAATTTTTGGAGGATTGCTTTGTCCCCTTCTCACTCAAACCCCAGCTTCCCCAAAATCAAACAATATCATGAGTGTGGGAGGTGCTGGGGATGAGGGAAGCTTAGTGCTGAGACACGTGCACCTCTGTCTCTCCTACCAGAGCCACCATAGTTTGGGCTAAGCAAAAGGAAATCGGCTCAAAGCAAGTGATAAAGAAGCTGAATCTACAGACACAGAAATATGCCACTGAGACTGACAGAGCCTCAGTTATTCTTTAAAGTCAGTGAGACCCTTCGCAGGAATGAGTACACCTGATTGGAAGATCATCCCTGAAACTACTTTTGGGATACAGGGAAGAGAACAAGTTCTTTGCCTGTCTGTAACACTGTCACTTCATCACTATTTTCAGCATCTGTCTTTATCAATAATTAATCTGGATGGGAGATGTTTTCCTCTTAGCTTTTTATTTTGGACAAAGAATTCTAATTTGTGGGGAAATTGTTTGTGGTTCCGAACTATGCATCCAGGGTTTATCTCACCCATCTTAGTAGCTCACTTCAGAACAGAAGGGCTGTATTTAATGCAGAGTTAACCCCCCAAAGCAGCTCAGATTTCAACAGCATTTGGCAACTGTCATCAAAAGACATGTGGCCAAGAACAAATTTTCTGTTACTTAACTGTTAGCTTCACCCCTGCAACATCTGCAAAGCAAATAAATCATACTAGTCATAGGTACTATGAGCTTCCTGATTTTAAAAAATGGAATGTAAAAATCAACAGAGCACAGAATCTATATGACACGATGATGATGATGAGGCGATAATATTCTGTACCAACACCCAAACTCTGCTTGTGGGTTTGAGCTTACTCACTGAGCACCAGAATTCTCCTGCTCCTTAGGAGTCATTCAGCCCTCATATATGTGGTCCCAAAGCTCAGAAGCTGTAAAGATCCTAAACTCAATGCTGTCCACACTATCAACAACTAAGACAAAGCCAAAATCTTCTGTTTATGATACTATATTTATTTGTTATCAAACAGTGTCACAAATTGGCTTAACAATTCAATCACAAATAAACTTCAAAATATTTTAGTGGCTGGGTTTATAGCAGGCACCGTGCTTTAAACACATTTTATCACTTGTTACATTTATATTTGTATGCCAAGACTGGACAATACCACTTGCTTCTTTAAAAAGCACTCTAATCCATTTTGGGATCACTTCAGGGAAATTTTCTGTAGTAAATCATTATATGATTATAGTAGCATGGCCAGAGTAAGAACTCTTAAGCATCACCAGAACACATCTATTTCAGTGCTTCATGTAGTGTATCTGTCCAGTTTCAAATTGGTTATCATCAATTCTCAAGTATCTCTACAGTCTCTGTGATGACAAATAACATTATAATGAAAAATGAGTAAAAAGACATTGATTCTGCACCTGGCATGATACATGATCTGCATGCTGAGAGTGTGAAATGAAGAAGATTCTTAAAACTCACCTAATGATTCAGCGTGGCTCTGATAGACTTTCATACATATTTCTCTCCTGGGCAAGGTAGAAGGCCAGCAGTTTTACTAAAACTGGAGGATTCCTTGCTAGATGTACCAGGATGCTCATATGAAAGGAAAACAATCATCCATTAAAGCAACAATCAGACTGTATAATTGATCTGATGAGAAGAGGAGAAAGTCAGTGCTCTCACCACTCATTGTAATGATTTCAAAGTATTGTTTCACCTTCATCACATATGTCATCCTCACCACAGCAAACAACCCTCACTTAAACAGCGCACTGGCATTTCAACAACCGAAGCGATTCAGGAGTTGTTAATTTATCTAGTTCAAAAATAATGTTTCCTTAAAGTTCACAAAGAGAGAAACCCAGTAACTTAAACCATGTATTTAATTTGCTTCTCAATTATCAGATTTGCGAGTAAGAAACTCTGATAAAAAACACGTTACTACAGATCAAGAGAAAATGATTTAATTAAAGATTAGAATAGGAATCGTAGCCTGTGCACATGAAACACAGCAGCAGTCCCTCTTGGTTGGGTGACTTCACTATGTAAGATTTTCGACATGCTGCATAAAAAAAGCCCTAGCTTCTCTCCAACCTATGCAGAATGTGCATACTTTTATACATACTACAGAGTCACATGTTTTATTAGGTCATGTATGGGATCCATTTCCAGAGACAGAAATGTTTTAGATCCCCAGACGTCCTTAAACTAACACTACCCACAGAAGGCTACCAGTCCCTAAAGAACACAGAACAACTAGGCACAATCTATCAGCCTGCCTTTTCCATATTTTCCCAGAAAATGTTGTTTGAGGTTTTCTTGAATTCTAACAGAAGCAAAATTCAGAGCTGACTCCAAGCTGTACGGGTGTTGTGTGCAGGTAAATCAAGATCTAAGCCAAACAAATGTGTATTTGTGAGCAGGAAATTGAATCTGAACCTAAACCAGCAATGCATTCAATAGTTTTATAACTAATCCATTCTCTATCAGATAGGAGTCATGTAGGGACATAGACAGCACTCTCCAAACTGCAAACATGTTTTTGTAAGTTCTTGGAAAAGATAAGGTTAACTAGAAATTGAGAGAAATCAGCAGAAGTTAAACGTTCTCCTACCTTTGAGATTTTGGGCCTTGGTGTTTGACTGTCCAGTAGACTTGCCTCTGGATTCTCTCAACTAAATCAGCATTTATCAGCAAAGGATTTTTGTGGGCCAAAGTGAGATTGTGATTGTCTCTTGCACACCAGCTAACGGGCAGTAAATGTTGTGTATCCACGGATACAATTATCAGGGTATCTGTGAAGGTTAGTGCAGTAAGGAACAGCGTTTGAGCTGAAGGAGCACCACCAACACAATTACTTCCCTTTTAGTCCCAGCGATCATGCCTGTATATAGTGGGTCAGATTCAGAGCAATTCGGAGCCAAGATGGACAAGAGCACAAAGCACAATATTTCTGGCCTACTGTGACAACTGACTGCATCTGTAGTACTGTGCTGTTCACAAATTAAAATAAGCAAAGCCTGCTATAGGCTAATCTTTCCCCACTCGTGCCAACATTTTTATTTTTGTTAATCTACCCAGCTAAAATATTATCAGGCACATCACTGATGTAAAATATTATAGTAAAGTCAGGAGAATTTACTGATGCAAGATCAGATCCTGCACCTGCCTCATCCTGCTTCTCTTTCGGAGCTGTGATGAGGTGACTTCTAGTAAACAAACTGTAAATCTAAACATCCCTTTTCCATAAAAGCTTCTTGGCAAGGAACAAAGGAGGTCTTTGTGATCTCTTACAATGTTCTCCCTCACTCATTTCTCTAAAATCACTCTGTTCATAGCAAATGTCTTCTTAGACTATACATTTCTTATTTTCAGTTCACACTCAGCCTTTTCACATGCCCTTCTCAGTATTTACTACAGCACTTCAATCCAGGAGTCAGCGAGTCACTTGCTAAAATGCAAGTGGGGTGTCAGGAAGCTCTGAGAGGACATTCAGGTACATTTCATTATTGTTGCTCACCTGTCTTCTGTGCACAAGCTCTCACTCACTAGCTTGGAGAGTGGCCTTGTAGGTTGTTTTTTTTTAAAAAAAAAAAAAAAGAGACAAATCAGTGCTTGCCTCTCCCATTTGTAGCCAGCTTTGTATCTGAGATAACAGAAAGACTGGGAGATCAGTTTGGCTGCCTGTTTTCCACTACACAATGAATCTTTAATGTATACACAGTAAGTATTTACAGATCTTTTATAACCAAATTTCTTCATTTCTGAAAGAGACATCTGTCCTGACTGAGGACTCCATCCACCCATGAGATGAAGTTGTATTTTGTTATCATCCAGGAGAGAATTTTCTGGTGAGATGAACAGGGGAAAAAATCATTAATACACTTTCCCCAGACCTATCAGAAATTTGGAGTAGATATCACAAAGAACTTTCAGTTTAGAATTATTCTCTTTTTCCCTGGAAAAAATATGAGGAACCAAAACAAAAGCCAAAAGCCTAAGTGCTGAATTACCTCCTCAGCTATATTGACGTACAGTGCTGCAGCATCAACACTAAGAACTGAACAGCACCAAGTGCACGCAAGGGTGCTCTCACAATACTGAGTGATGTGCAGGGGGGTTTTAAGTGGCAAGTTTAGTTAAGATATCGCTGAAGTGGCTGTTCATTCAAAGGTACTATCAGAAATATAAAATGTCATTTTATACTCAGTTTTCATGCAGGCGTTTGCACTCCAGATTGTTTAGTCATCGAGGTGGCTATTTACTCAAAGGCACTATCATGCATATAAAAAGTCATTTTATAATCAGTTTTCAGGTAGGCATTTGCACTCCAGACTGTTTAGTCATCAGTGGAAGCCACTTCTCAGATGCATAAAATCAACATAAGGACAATCAAAAGTATAATACCAGGTAGTCAGGCCCTAGGCCTATTTAAATCAGCTCAATAATCTGGAAATGAAAAAGCAGCAGAGTGTTCTCAGGAAAGGCCTATTTTAAAATGAATCATTGTACACACTGTTGAGGACGAGAGACAAGACAGCTTTAATAAGAAATAAGAGAAACACTGAGTAACCATCCGAAACAAGTCATCGCTGAAAATGCTTGCTCCAAGTCAAATGCTGCACAATTTACTTAAACAGCTTTTTTAAGTGATGTTACTAAAGTTTGAAGACCTACCCTAGTTCCTGTTCTCACAGAACTCACTACGTGCCCTCAACTCTTCGCACATTGTAAGCTCAAGGGAGCAAAGGAGGATCACAGCTTTGCAACTCAGATGCCAAGCAGAAACCCAAGTCAAGGTAACAATTATACCTCTGTGATTACTTTTCTGCCATGTTCCTCTGGGTTTGTTAGAAGCTGGTTAGAGCAATGTTGTCTAATTATGAGATGAAGAATAGGAGAACAAAATCTGAAACTGTTGTTACTCCTGACCCTGGTCCATTGTCAGGAGATGGCAAACACATTTAAGTCCTCTGTGCTTCAAAGGTACCTCTTGAAAGGGATATTTTTTTTTATCTAGTTGCAGTATTTTCAGAGAGAAATGAGGCTTTATCAATTTATATTTGAATAGCCATTTAAGGTCCCCAAGAGGCAGTGTTAAGTATTTCTAGGACTCTTTTAATAATGTTTTGCCTGCTTACAAAAACTAGAGGCATTGCAAAGAAAAAGATAATTTATTCTCCTCGTCTGTTTGGTATGTTACCTTTCTATTTCTTAATGCTCATTGCATTCACACATTCACCTTTAGTCTTAAACATCATACAGATGAGAAATGAATGTTAAAAATTTTCTTTATGGCAGGGTTGTTCAGGGTCATTTGGTTACCTGACACTGGGTCAGATTCTGCTCCCTTTATATCTATCATGGCTTCATTAAGCATAGTAATTTTGGAGGTGTTTAGATGGTGTATCTAAGTTAAATTTTTTGCATCTGAAAAAAAAAATCTTGAGATGTTGTCTACTCTGTATTGTAGGCTTTAATCCACTGCAAATTCTACAGAATTTTTTGCACAGAGCTACTTAGGAATACTGGGGAGGGTGCAGCAGACAGGACTGGGAAAGACAGACAGAAAATACTTATTAAGCCAAAATAAAGCTATCCAAAGTCAACTTTTTGAAAAAAACTTTTCTGCAGAATATTTCCTTAGTTTGCTTTCTCTTTTAGCCCAGCCATCACATCCCTGTGGGCACGCACCCATCCCAGCCTGCCACAGGGCCGGGGCCCACACCCACAGCAAGGGCAGGTTAACTGAGCAAACATCCTTCTTCAAGCTCCATATTTCTCCCAATTGATTGAATACTGTATTTCAGATATTTAATATTCCCTATCTTTACATGGCTGGAGGCACGACAGCTGAGGTTTGATTAACAACCAGAAACAGCAAAATTTCCAGTACTGTGGAATGGGTTATGTCCTATAGTACTGATTTACTAGTAATTTTGCTAATATTTTCTGCTTTCATTTTCATTTACATTGTTCAGATTCCAACCAAGATACTGAAAGCAAAATGAATCATTGTTTCCAGCTTAATCATCAATAATAATTTATTTCCCATCTTTTCTAGCAATCAGGTATGCAAATAATCTGAACAATACAGACAGAAACCTTTTAAAATTTATTTCTTTTCTGGTGTTTGATAGACACTTTGAGCAAATTTCTCTCTTAGGATGTTCCTTATCACTATTTCTAGCACCATTTCTGGTTTTCAGATGTTCAAAACCAATAGTTCTCAAAGCTCATCAGAGGATTTTAGTCTGATCAACCAGAAAAATACATAATCTCAGCAACCACTGTCTTCTCATTACCCAAGTCTCCATAAAGAAACCTGGTTTAACTTCTATTTAACATGCAAGCAGACAACAAATTTCTTTCCTAACTAAACTAACCTTGCATAAGCATTAATAAACATTTTAGAGTGAGAAGTAAACTAGGTAAGAGGCAAATATCAGAAAAAAAAACACAAATGTTCATATTTCATCAGATGTGTTTTTATTACATAGAAACTGTATTTATATTAGCTGCTCATCAACCTTAAAGTTAATTACTTACCAAAACAACCTGCAAAATGCAAATTTTTAATTAGTACGGTATTGTCTATATCTCCACCTGACATTTTTTTAACAATTACTCCCCATCTGCAAGAAGAAAGTACACCGTATGAGTCATGTGTCCCATAAATCAGTTTGAATACCAGAATTTCTCAGTTAACTGTCTATAGTACCCTGCAGACCAAGAGTTATTTGCTAAAATAATTCAACACATAAAATGAATAATGTTGTGGAAAAACCCATCATTTACTGAAAGAAAATTTAAGAGCAAAGCAAGAAACTTAGCTATTTGAATAAACCATTCCCCTGCTAACTTTAAGGAACATTTATGGTCCTGCTTAAATTGAAAAAAGTTTGAATTATTGGTCTAATCAGTTAAAGAAAGAGCAGTAACTGGAGACTGTACATTAAGGTAGAGCAGTGATGGGACCTCATGGCCGCCTGACAAGGAGAGCCGCCATGCATGGGACAGGTCAGTCACAGCCCATGCTGGGCTGTCCCCCTTCTCTGGAAGCGTGTGGCCACGGGGGTCATTACTTGAAAGGGTGCATCTTATTTCCTTTTCTCAGTCCTGGCTGCCACAGCAGACTTGAGAAGAAATGAAAAGCCACTCCTGACATGTCATCTACCTGTCATCCCTCAGAAACTTTCTTGCTTCTGACTCCATGGGAATGCATTCCCCTGCTCAGGCAGGGAATATATCTCTTCTGTTACTACCTCTGGCATTTCAAATGAGATCTGCTGAAAAGCAAAACTATCATGACCAGAAAACGAGAGAGCATTTAGTACAGCTTGTCAAGAGCTAACATCCATGGAACATGGCCTTCACACCAGGACAGTGCCCTTATCCAGTTACTGCTCGGCAGGGTCCTGCTCTGAAGGGTATTCTTAAACATCGTGACGAATTCAGCTATGGATTCAACAGCAGTGGACTCCCAGCTGAGGAATGGAATATTTGCATGGTGTCCTAGAGGAATTCTTCTCAGAGTCAGACTGCCCTATGGAGCTGTGCACATCAAATATCCCCAGAAAAGACAGCATGCGAAATTCTTGAGTGTGTGGTGTTACTTCTACCAAAATGAGACTTTTAAAAAAAAGTCCTGCCAAAGACAAAGCAGAAGTCATTTTTTGCAAGAGACTCTTCTATCTCAGTCTGTTTGACCTACAGTGCATATCAGAGGGCAGACCACACATCATCAAATTGCTCACAAAGGAACCGTTAGCTTACCAAGGAGGCTGGACAAGGAATCCAATAATGAGGAGTTAAAGGAAGTGAAGCCACCTTAAAATCTAAGAACACAAAGATGGATCTGCTGAGTGGAGGGGGGAGCTTACATTTCAGCTGAAACGTGCACATATTTTAAACATTCGGTCTAGTGCTCTCTGTATTAAAGGCCAAAGCTCTCAAACAAGGCCTGAACTGTGAAACGTGCACGGGCCACCTACTTCAGAGGAGAGTTTGCGTTTGGTGCGTGGATCCTCAGGAATAACCAGGATATAACCACAGTCCCAGAGCTCCTATACAGAAAACCGTACATTAGGAATTTGAGCCTTCCATTTCCGACAAGCTGCGCCCGTGTATGAGGATACCAAAGGTCCCGGAGTTGCTGTTACTCGTAATCACTCTCAGCAGCGGTGAGAGAAGCGCCCTGAGGAGGCTGACAGAGGGCAGGGCAGGCTCGGAACTGAGCGTTAATGAGCAGAGAGGCAAATCCTAGGAAAATATTACTGGGGAGACGGAAAATTTCTCTTTACAAAGGAGATTTATACTGTGACCAGTGTGCTTTAGTAAAGATTTGACGAAGTTAAAAATGCCTTCTGCAAGGATATTTGTAAGCGTATCACTTCCAGTGAAATGAATGGCAACTGAAGTGGACAGGGCTGTCCTCTGTATTCCCCACTAACCTCTGCCCTACAGCAGTATAGGAGCTCTCCACTGTACCAGAGCAACAAGAGAAAACTACTTTTTAACCACCACAGTCTGTTTTTTTCCAAAACTACAGCCTGTACTAGTTCACATTAACCAGCTGGTTTCCTTTGATTATCATGTTTTGTAATTTTATGAGTAGAAGACAGACTCATGTGATCACAACTGAATCGTATCGATGCCTTCCACCTCCCAGTTGTAGAATGTTCATGTACACAAATAAAACAAAGCAAAACAACTAAATCTTAATAATTTTTATAAAAATATTGAGCCAAAGTGAGTTCACAGAATACAAAAAATCCCTAGCTAAATAAAAAAAATACGAATCCATAAAACTGTATAAAACACAGCTTAGCTATTAAAAAAACCTTCAAAGACACCTTCTTTGGTCATTTCCTACACAGTCACAAAGAAGGAATGTTCCTCAGCTTATGTATAATAATGTAGAAGAGAGAAAAGCACAGGAAAGCAAAATTTCATGGTACATAAAATCTTTTTTACTGACAATGATGCAGCACCACGGGATAACATTGATTGCCTAGTTACCAAAGAGTAATTTTGGAATCGTCTCAGCACCTTCCTGCCGAAAATATTAATGCAATCTCGCATCTAGAAACCTCTGTGATGTCAACTTCTCTATCACAATTAACAGTTTTATTTTTGATGTGCATGCTGACAGCTCCTAAAAGCTAATGGAAAGTCATTTATGTGTAATTTAAAGTCTGATTTTTGAGTATTAAAGTTCCCTGACAGTTCTTTATATTGGGAAGGGGAAATTTAGGAAGAATCAGCTTTGCTACATTAAAATAACTTCTCAATCTGATACAAAAGTCAGGCCTAAAGTTTACTAATATTAATATATCATGCAAAAGTATGGTTTCACCTGAGAATAATTTCACAAATTATCATTTTGTAGATATTCTGAGAATAGGGGATAAAGGAATTTTATATGTGTCTTCAAACATTACAAAATACAAGGAACTGAATCAATAAATGAGCTCTCTGAGGAAGAGGCGTTTTCTACATTGTACTTGGAATTGATTTAAAATTTCACATGAATCATTTTTTCCACCAAACCCACCAGATTTTATTCTAGATCAGTATTCTCCATATGAAGATACTGACCACAACATATTTTGTGTCAGGGCAAGTCAAAACACTGCATTTGGTTTTGTCAAGCTGGAACATTTCATTTCAAGTTGAGTTAACATAAACTTTGATCTGGCTCCACCTTGGTGTTGCTTCCATGGCTACTCTCCCCATGAGCTAGGCTCTGCAGCTGGACTACAGCTTCTATAATGCACAGTGGGTGGTCTTCACTACTGAACCTTCTCTTCAGCTTAACTATGGTAGCTCAAGTGGATGCTGGTTTTCATTCTAGCTTTCAAAACTTGTACATTTTTTATTTCATTAAAATTTTTTTATTGTTTTTTACAGCTGTCATCTAGTTAAAACTGTTTCACGGAATGAAGACGACTGGTATTTGAAATTTTGATGATAAGGCAGATGAAAAGATATAGAAAGTAATCAAACTTCTATGTGTACTCTCTCTAAATAATTTGATTCTGCTGTTATTTATACAGTTTTCATATTTTATATTACTTTCTAGGCTACAGAAGAAGATGAACCACCTTATTCTACTTTTCTCATTGGCTCTAGCATTTGCTGACAAAGAAAGTCAGAAAACAAACCAAAACTTTTCCTCAAACAATGTCAGCCATAAACGACTGAAGAGAGACTGGATATGGAACCAAATGCATATCAAAGAAGAGATTGATACACCATTACCACACCATGTTGGCAAGGTAAATAGCAGTCTGTTAGCAATGAATAATTAGAAATGCAGATAGCAAATCACTATCTTGAGAAGCATTACTTATTTGCAGTCTAGGCAGAAGAGAAAAGAAAGGGAAATAGAAATGGGACTTAATCCCAACATACTAACATGTTAAAATCTTAAGAATGTGGACACAGAGTAAATCAAGAATATTGCCAAAGGGACTCTAATTCTTTTGAAGAATACAAATAAATTTTAGAGAGTGGCAAGTGTAGAGCATCCACCATGCAGAAACAATTGCATTGCATGCAGGTGCACAGTTAGGAAGGAAGTCTGGCAGCTGATGTATGTCAGTATTTTTCTGGCAGCTCAAGATTCTTTCAAAAACCTAAGAGATCAACTAATAAAAACATACGGATTAAAAACCGTACAGTTTACATCTCTCAGCTTGGATACAAAAGTGCTATGTTTAGGAATCCTGTTACACAATCAAAGAAATTGTTGCACAAAGTGAAAAAAAAAAAAAGAAAAGAAAAAAATAATAAGCATTGACCTGCTTGCAAACTCATTTTCTTCAGGGCTGCACTCATAAAATCCTATGATTAACTGCACAACACCCAAGAGAAAGTTCTCCCAATCTAGTCTTTCAAACTGAACTACTTTGACACTTTTCAGATAAATGCAGTTGTACGTTTTCCTCCCATGTACAGCAATCAGCATCTGTCAAGGCTGTCTCGGCAAAGTGAAACAGACCTTTCTGGATCAGTGCTGCTCACTGGCAGAAAGCACGAGAGAGAGAGAAAAGAGGCCATCGGGTAGTCTCTGCTAACACAGGGTATCTCTGTTTCATTTCAGACCAATTCAGTAGCAGATTGAGGAGAACGCTTCTATTCCTGGAGCTGTCCTAAATAAGAGTAATTCACTTTGTACTGTGCTCTGTGGTATTTCAACAGTGGAATGCTTCTGATTACTTTTGCGATGGCTGTGTTCAGTGCATTGCATTTGCAGGATTGAACACTTGATAAAACCTTTTAAAAAGGCCACAGCAACAGCGTGGCAGAACTGAGTGACAGCTGCAGGAATATGCTGATACATTTTGATTTTATCTTATATGACCTTGGATGCTTTCCTTTGTATGTTCATCCTCAGTTTTAAAAAGGCAATCTTGGAAGTCTATACCTTTCACAATGAAAAAGAAAACAAAAACTGAAAAAGAAGGCACAGACTATACTATCTTTGAGACAAGGGTGAGGTTATTTCTCACGTTACATCTCTGGACTTGTAAACCGTTCTTCAGCAGCCCCAGCAGCCAGAAGCATGATTATGTGGAATGAGGGAAGAAAATTTTAATGACACATTTCAAAATAGAAAACAGGAATGAAAAAATGTTCAACAATAAATGACAACTACAGGATAAATCAAATCCTGAATACCAAACAGCCCCAATGTGGGATAACATCAGTAACAAAAGACTACAAATTCTTGGTCAAACCCAGCAATTATAAATAGCTTGCTGAAATAAGAATGCTGATAAAATGCACAGAAAATTGTGGTTTAAACCTTCTATCAGTGTCCTTAGATGGGAGAAGCTATAGAAAGGGAAGAATCATCAGATTATCTGCAGATTAAATAATGTGCAAAACCATTTGGGATTGGATTAAATTACATTTTGAAAAGGATTAATGTTCATTCCTTTTACCCAATCCCTTTTTCATTGCACATAATCCTAAATTATAAAATCTATGGGGTGGAAATTTAATCCTGCTGTCATAGCATGAGCCTAAAGACTGACTATAACAAAATTGCATGTGACTAAACACAAGAAAGCTGTCAAGCAATGGCAGGAATTCTGCAAAACGCTAAGTAATAGAGACTAATGCTGAATAATATCAGTAGCTGCGAATACAGATTTGATTCTGTTATTCTGTGAAATCTAAGCAAAATCTCTGCTAAATTCAGAAGGTTACTTGCAAACAAGAGCAGCTCAAACTGAACATGGTGGCACGTGTTATTTCAGACATAATGATGTTAAGGATTTGTATGTGTTAACTGCATGAACAATTTATATCTGTAGGAAATATGAGATATGATCTGAAAAAAAAAAAAAAAATGCTTCTTGATATATAAGTAAGCAAGCTTCAGTCTGGATGCAAGTTTCATCCTATAATCCTGCATGGCTACGGCTGTTGTGGTGGTGTTTGTTCAGTAATGCACCAGCTGACTTGATGGCTATTCTATTTTCAAACTGAGTCTGAAGAAGTCTGGATTGCGTGTACCTCGTGGTAGAAACCGTGTTGTATCCGGATGCCAAAGCCCACTTTTATCTGTTTACTTATTATACTTTCCTTCTAGATCACATCAAGTGTAAGGAACAACAACGCTAAGTATATTATTGAAGGTGAATATGCCAACACCATTTTTAAAGTGGAAGAAACCAGCGGTGATGTATATGCATTTGAGAGACTAGACAGAGAAAAGAAAGCAGAGTATGAGCTGACAGCGCTCATTATTGACAGAAGAAACAACCAGTCACTGGAACCCCCATCTAAATTCATTATCAAGGTTTATGATATTAATGACAATGTCCCTGTGTTTGTAGAAAAAGTGTTCAATGGATCTGTCCCAGAAATGTCACCAGTAGGTATGTTCTTCCATCACTCATTTCTCTTCTTGTCTCTGGTTAAAAAGCAGATTTTATACTAAATATGCCGTTTGAAAATCCTTTTCCAGGAACCTCGGTCACCAAAGTGACAGCTGTAGATGCTGATGACCCCACAGTTACAGGTCATGCCACAGTCACCTACCAAGTCATTAAAGGAGATGAATACTTCACAGTTGATGACTCTGGTAGGTCAGATACGCAAACATCCTTACACTTTGTCCTTACTTTATACTTCGAAGAAAATGTAGTTTTAAGCCTTTTTTCATTCTGGACAAGGGGGAGAATAATTCAAAAATATAGTTTTAAACATAGTTTAGAAATATTTTTCATTCACACTTACACAATGCCACTGTCTGCATCTGTAAATGAACTAATAAAGTCAGGATATCAGGTGCTGTGAACTAAACGAGAAGATAAAAGGTCAGGTTTTTTTTCCACTGATGAACAGCCTGACTGGGAGCGAATACAAATTCATGTTTTCAGTTTAGCATACATTCCTTTGACCAAACAGGAAAAGGGAATATATAAAAATTGTACCAGTATTCAATAATCAATACCTTAACCCTTCACTTTCCTAAACTTTCTTGTTTAAATTTCACCCAGTTTTAAAAACAATGTTAATATCTCTTGTAACCACACTAGTCCTCTGGACCAAATAACTCAGATAAAATGGTACTCAGACATACTCTCTAGATGCTGGAGTGACCAAGTTTAGACATCATTAGACTGCTCCTAAGCAGCAAAGATCAGTTTAAAGGCATGCATTGTAAAAAAATCTCCCAAATACTCCATCATGTAATCTTTAGCATTGCTCACCTTAGAAAAATACCACTGCAAAAATGCTACCTAAAGCTGACTGTGTGGCATAAGACAAAAATTTGCTGTCAAAAGAAGAGATGTTGGACACGCTGCAAAATCTAATCATATTCAATGTTTTTTTTTTTCAAAGGTGTGATTTCTACAACAAGGGCTGATTTAGACAGAGAGAATCAATCAACATATGAAATTATTGTTAAAGCAAAAGATGCTCCAGGGTCTTCTGGGGATTCAAGCACAGCTACAGTCATTATCACTTTAACTGACATCAATGACAACTTCCCAGTATTCAAACACCGTAAGTAGAGTGCATGCACTGTATCATTTAGAAGCCAAGGGCTGACACAACTATAACAAATTTATGTCAGAGTTCATCACAATTCAATTCTCCTCAAAAGTGGACAAAAGAATCTTACATATTCAGAAGGGCTTCTGTATTTCAGCCCTAGCTACGTTTCCTGTGTGACACACACCTAGAGGAAAAAATAACAATCAGTATTAATTTCATCACTTTGTCCAAGATTTTGACAATTTTGATAATTAATTATACTTCTATAAAAAAATATGTCAAAGCGGTATCTGTAGAGATATATAATGCTGAATTCTCAATGACATATTTTTCTGTACATCTATAAACTAAGAACAATCTTTAACTAAGTTCTAAATTCCGTGTATAGGGTCTTTATGTCTTTTTTGTTTTTTTTTCTTTAACAGCATCATTTCACTTTAAAGTTCCTGAAAACATTTCAGTAGGAGGAGAAGTTGGCAGAGTCAAAGTAGAAGATGTTGATGAACCACAACATAGAAATACGAAATACAGTTTTGTCAAAGGAGATTACAGGGACACCTTTGAAATTGTAGCAAATCCATTCACAAATGAAGGAATCATTAGGCCAAAGAAGGTACTTTTCCCAGTAACAAAGATTTTTGTTTGTTTGTTTTTCCATGTGTAACAAGAGTGTTTGATTCGGTTTGGGACTAGCAACATGAAAAAATAGAAATGCGCGCAAGTTAACATGAAATACGTTCATCCTGAAAACCCTGTTCTGGAATCCCTGGTTTACAGAAGAGCTGGCAATTGTTCTAGTCCGTTTCAACTGCTAGTCCTGAGAAAATCTAGAATTAGTGCAGAGTGCAGTGGGGACTATGTCAGATATTCAGGTTACACACTTGGCCTCCTCTCAAACATCAGATACCTGGATGCCTCAAAGAGTCAGTGATTTTAAGAGATGAACCAACTGACCAAGTCAAAGAATCTTTCCCTTCCGCCACCCAGGTGAAACCAAAGTAGAAAATGTGAACAAGTCCACCCGACCACTCTTCTAAGAGTGTCCTTTACAATGTGGTACTTGCTCCAATCTGAGCCACACCTCCCTTATTTCCTCAGGCTGATTTTCAGAGTTTCCCCACTAACTCCTTATAACTCTCTCAGAGGGCCCAGACTCTCCAAAGCCTTTATTATGGCTTGCTCTTTGTTTTTTAATTCTCAGACCTGCTTGATTTGTACCAAGGGACATTCTTGCATTACGCAGACACTGCCAAGCCAAGAGTTCATCGATTTCATTGACTTACAGTTTAAAAAAAAAAAAAAAAAAAATCCTCAGATTGACAGGAATGTGTTTTCCACTTCCAAATTTCTCTCTGTAACTATTAAGACTAGAAATGTTGTAAAGAAGAAGAGAAAACTTTAAGGAAAAAAAATACCAATTATTCCAACACCAGCAGTAAAGTCTTCAGCTGTGGTCACACTAGGTGTAAGCAGCTTTCCTTCACCAAACATAGCCCTTCCCCTGGTCTTTCTAGGACCCGAGGAATGCATGGCTTGCAACTGCTGCCCAGAGGAGGAGCAATAAGAGACCCCATACATACATGCACTGGGCAGTCTGGAAGCAGCTCATCCTTTAACATGCAGTGGGCAAAGTTCACCCCACTGTTTTGTAACATACTTTTGGCCATGCACATATCAAAATTTTAAATACACAGCCAAGTGAGATAAAATTTCAACTGCTAGATAAGCACTATCACTTCCATTTGCAATGTCTACTCAAAGAGAAAAACAAGAGTCACCACAATTAACAACTGGGTATTTCACAGTGCTTTTATAATCTCAGGTGATAGTGCAAAGGGATCCAAACTTCAAAATGAGTGATAGCTTGGGCATTTTCGTACCCTAGCTCCTGGCCTTCCTTCCATTGTGTGATTCCTTTTATAATCTCAGTCAATGGGAAAAACAAGGAAGCGGATGTCATTCATCACTAAAAGCCCCAGCTATCAGTCAGTGGAGCTATGAAGTCTGCCTTGACTGACTTCAGAACAGAAAGCCTAGCCAAGAAGAGCAAAATCTGATCCCCAACCTTTGAGAAAAGGGAATTAAACAAGTTTTGGTAGCTACAGAATTATAAAAATAAAATTATTTAAATTAAGAAATACTTTTTGAACTTAGAATACTAGATTAATCTGTTCAAAACCAAAGGTTGCTCAAGCCACTCAATGAAAGAGAAGTTCAGTTTGGAAACGGTCTCCTGAGAGTCTAGCTAAGATGCAGTTTGGTAATATTTCCAAACACGAATTAGAGCACGGTGCTTAAATTTGCAGAGATAGCTAATGCAAAGTTTACTTGGACGTCTCCAAAGAAAGAACATCTATGTTTGTCTTTTTTCTAGGCCCTGGACTTCGAAAAAGTAGCAGAATACAGGTTTGACATTGAAGCAACAGATCCCACGGTTGATCTTCGCTATTTTAAATCCAGTGGCTCTAGGAGCATTTCAACAGTCACCATTGAAGTCACTGATGTTGATGAGCCTCCTGTCTTCACTAAACTACCGTATGAATTTAAAGTGAGGGAAAATGATCCAGAAATGAGAACACTTGGTTCAGTTTGGGCGTATGACCCTGATGCAGCTACACGGAAAATCAGGTAACGCAACACCAGTTGTAGTAATTCTGTTTTAAAGTGGAGAATTTGTTAACGATTCCAAGAATTTGACAAAGAACTGAAACTGTGGCCCTATTTTTCAGATTCTGCCTGCCAAATAAAACATCCATTTTTATTTTTTCAACACTGCAGCCATGGATATATATGGTAACCATCAAATGTGAACATAAATTACATTTACCCACATAATTACCACATAAACTTACTGATAAAACAGTTGCACATTTACAGGAAAATGCATAATCCTGGATATCTTTACATGGTTGTATTTTTTGTTACATTATTTTATTGTAATAACTCTCTCAAGCATGTGCTTTGAAAAGAAAATTGACTTCTGAAACAGCAAAATAAAATAACTTGGAAACTTTTCCAATGGATATATTTTGCTGTCACAGCTTGCCTAATTTTAGGGAAATATTCTGAGACCACCTGGTCAAGTTATTAATGTAATTTGTCACACAAGAACTCTCTGACCTTTCACTATGAAGAACTGAAGTAAAACACAGTATTATCACCCTTGCATTGACATATCTCTTTTTTAAACAAAAAACAGATTTATTCAACGAAGAGCTAGTCCCAGTGGAGACTATATTAGGGTCTCCGATACTGGCATTATTCAACTTCCCAAGCCCCTGGACAGAGAATTCAGTTCCTCATACAACATCACTGTAGCAGCTCAGGAAATCCTTGAAGATGGTAAGTGCTATCCACTTCCTATTTGAAAGAAATCAGTGTACAACTTTACGGCAGGGCTGTAGCTTATCAAAAAAAGGAAAGCTGCAACCTGACAGCCTGTTTCCACTGAAAGGGATGCTTGCAGGATTTGCACAGCAATCTTCCAAATCAAATGAGTACCTACAAATAGGTCAAATACAGTTTTGACCCCTAGCTATTACGAAAATGCATTCAGTTTGTTACAAGGAATACAAAGGGCATGAGGAGAGGAAGCAGCTTGTGAAACGAGGCATAAGACTGTGGTCAGAGCATAAACATCCCAGACAACTTCACCCACTTGCACAGTTACAAAATCCCCCTCCCATGCTGCCACCCAGTGTAGCTTTGCTGGAGGCCAGGAAGCAGGGCAGGCTCAGGACAAGTCAGTTTGGGGCAGGCCAACCTTTTCTGGAGGGTGAAAGATATTTAATAATATAGAGATGGCCTGTTCTGTTCCTCTTGCCTCAGTGCCCAAGAACGATGCTGGATCGCATAGCCACACAGTGTGAAGAATCAGGAAGCCATAAGCAATTATCATTTTCTTCCTCATAGATCCTTGATGAATTAGCCCAATAGAAGAGTTTATTATTGAGGAAAATATCTGAATCTGTCAAGGGAAAAGTTTAAATTAATGACTGAGGTAGGAACTGCCCATATTCATCATGCAGGAGCACAGAGGTGGACACAGTGTAGAAGGGGGGAGGCTAGACAGCATGGAGATTCCAGATATCTCAGAGACCTGTACTGTTGTTATTTCAGGCCGTCTTTCGGACAGAGAATCACATGCCCAAGTTCACGTAATAGTTACTGATGAAAATGATAATGCTCCAGAACTTGTTTACCCTGAGGAACCCAGAGTGTGTGAAAATGCTGCACCAGGAAAGGTGAGACAGGAGGGAGAGTTTTTCCCTTAAACTTGAATTATCTACTTGCAAGCTCAAACAAAAGATGCCTTTTAATAGAAGTCTCAGCTTTTATACCCAGGCACCTGATCATTTCACTGATTTCCAAAACATCAGTGGTCAGAAATCTCTCTTCGGGACTTTACAAGTTGGAATAATGACTTTTACCTGCTTACACGCATGGGCTGCACAGTTCCTCTCCCTGTATGTACGTGCATTAGCCATTGACCTATGAAGTACAGTCAGGCCTTGCAGAGCAAACATTAGCAATTCAGTTTTATCACACAAATGTTCATACGTGATACTGAGAATGAATCCATTTCAAAATACTATGAGAAACATTGCTGCATGTAACGTTATTGTAGTACTCACCAGAGTGCAAGTATCTGCATGCAGAAACAGTGTTAGTATTTGTGCTTTTAGATATTTGGCCTCAGACACAAGTATTTAGCCCGTACATATAATGTTTGTTTAATTATGAGACTGTCCTGGTTCAGCTAGGATAGGGTTAAGTTTCCCCAGCAGAGAGGGGGAAGGGATCTCCAGGCGGGTTATTCATACCATGCTGATGTCAGGTCTGGGTGCGGGAGCGCGGGAACTTTTTCCTTTGTGGCTTTGGTGACGGGGAGCACGCGAGCGAGCTGTCTGTAACCATTGCGGTGTTTCTCTGTATATCTTGTGTCTTGTTCACTGTTATTATTGTTTACTGTTGTTATCATTGCTACTGTTGTTGTTCAGACTGTTTATCACAGAGTTGCATTAAATTTCTTCTTATTTTAACTCGGGGTTTGTGCCTCACTTCCAGCCTGACCAGCTGAGGGTGGGGGAGGGACAACGGCAACGTGGTCTCAGGTCCCAGTAGGGCTTAAACCACTACAGAGACTCTGTCACAGACTAGACTCTCTGATGTTAGAACACACAAGGTAGTATCTCACCTTTAATTTAATTTTTAAGATACCTTTGGGACACAACCATACACATCTTTTATATTTTATACATCTAATCTACCCCAGGTTGAGGTTTTCAAAAACAAGCATGTCATTCAGAAGTGTCAGTCTCAATGACATTCAGTGAATGAGAATCATACTTCTAAGAAAGTTGAACACTTTACAAGACAGCCATCTTAGGTATTTAAATGAGCCATAAATCTTTGAGCATAAGACTTTTTTTATGCTTTAACTACACAAGATTTCCTCTTTAGTTTCCCACCTGTGAATGAAGGGACAGAGTGTTCTTTTTTAAGACCTACAACAAAATTGCTTGCCGAGAAAGGACTTGAAGAGGAGCATCACAAGATATCTTTGCCCTGCCCTTTACTGAAGGGTTATACAGGATACACAGCCCAGATTTAACTGTAACTGTTTATCACTGGAGGCAATGTATATTTAAAATTATGACCTCTTCCATCTTTGTAGGTAATCATCAGGATTTCAGCTACTGACAAGGATGAAATATCACCCGGAGGTTTCTTCAAATACTCCCTGGCCACAGAAGATAGTAACTTCTCCTTGGTTGAGAACTACGGTAACGTATCCCTGCAATGCATTTTCTCCGCTAGCCCAAGTGAGACATTAGGACACAGGGGAGAAAAGCTGTAGCAATGACCTATGTCTGATCTAGCTGAGCTAAGAAACCATTTATTTTTAAAGGCTTAACTGACTGAAAAAAAAATGTTTGTTGCCACCCAAGTTTCACTGGGTTCCTTAAAGGCTGGCTCTGTGTAAGGAGAAGATGTACCAACTGACTGATAATCTATAAGGAAAATCTGCTAGAGATTATCACTTAATTAGATGTTGTTACTTCTTCTAGATAACACAGCTAATATCACTGTCAAATACGGACAGTTTAATCGTGAACTTGCCAAAATCCACTACCTGCCTGTCATCATCTCAGACAACGGTGATCCTGAGCTCAGCAGCACAAATACACTTGTCATCAGTGTCTGCAAGTGTAATGAAAAAGGCAACTTCACTTTCTGTGAGGAAAGAGCTAAACAAGTTGGAGTTAGTATACAAGCACTGGTGGCAATTTTTATCTGTATCTTCACAATCATTGGTAAGTATTGGACTTTTGTAATGTTCTTTGACTTGAAATGTGGGGATTGTTTTGTTTTTTCTTAACTGAGATCTACAAAAGCTTTGTGGCTATAAAATGGTCACAAAGGCAGAAATATTTTAACTAGTTGATTCATCTCACTTGCTCTTTCTATTTGGCCTGTCAGCTACAAAGCTGTTCATTCTATTGGAAAAGCTGAGTCACTGGAAAGGTTATTGCATATATGCATAATATACTTGATTTACTGTTACTAGGCTTGCATGGAGCTATAAACCAGGAAATTTGTTCTGGGGCAATAACAACAGGATTCCTGTTTCCAAAGGCTGAACTAGTCTGGAAACCCTTTAAACAGTACAGTGAACATATATACATAAATAAATCTGTAATAAATCAGCAGATCGGTACCTATTTGCTGTATTTGGAATCTACCAGAGAAGGGGCACATTTTTCCTTGCTTGAGAGATGCCTCCTTTGCAATTACCACATAAGCAACATTTGATGCCTGGCATTAAAAAAATGTAACAGTTCAAGGCAGTAGTTGATTCAGCAAACTTGTGACACTATGCATTTGTACTTGTGATTCCAGCTCAAGAGTCAGTTCTACACTTCCTCTACAGACTGAACTGCTTTGAGAACATACAAATCTTACAGTTAAACAGTACTTTAAACTATTTTTTTAATAAATATGTATTTCAAAAAAAAAATCACCCTGGAAAAAAAAAAACACTTCAGACGGTGTTACGTATCTTAAATGCAATTTGTTTTACTTCCTTACTTCTCTATTTATACATGCTCATCTAAGTTTTCTTTGCAGTAATCACATTGCTAATTCTCTTAAGAAAGAGACACAAGAAGGATTTGAGCGGTCTTGGGAGGAATGTGGCAGAGATTCATGAGCAGCTTGTCACTTATGATGAAGAAGGTGGTGGTGAAATGGATACCACCAGCTATGATGTATCTGTACTCAACTCTGTCCGCAAGAATGGTGTAAAGCCGGAAGCAGTTCCCTCTCCATATGCACAAGTCCAAAAGCCTCCTGGAAATGTAACTTCAGGTGCTGGAGAAATGGAAATGATGATTGAGGTTAAGAAGGATGAAGCCGACAATGACAGGGATTTGCTGCCATATGACACGCTTCACATCTATGGCTACGAAGGTGCCGAGTCCATTGCAGAATCTCTCAGTTCTTTGGAATCAGGCTCCTCAGACTCAGATATTGATTATGACTTTCTAAATGACTGGGGACCCAGGTTTAAAATGTTAGCTGAGCTGTATGGATCAGAACCAAATGAAGATTTTGTGTATTAAAAGCAAATTAACCATGAATTTTCTCCCTCCCACTATAAGATAGACATCAAGAGCCTGTCAATGGCCAAAGAAGGACTCACAGATCTCCACCCAAGCCATACTAGGGTTTCAAACAGACATAAAAAAAAACCTGACAGCAGTAGGGTTAAAAAGAAACACACAGATCACCTATATTGACTTCCCCCAGCACTGCTATCCTTGCTAACATTCAATTCTTTCCCCAAAATTGCTGCTCAAGGACCTGTCTCTGCCTACCCAGATAGACACTTCTCCTTAAAATGTGGTTTTGTTCCCAGTTTCTCCTTCATTCTTCTCCTCCTGTACTGTTTTCCTCAACATGCATTGAAGGTCATCGCCATCCACTGGAACAGAGAGGTTCAGTGGCATTAGGAAGGAATGTTTTGAATAACCTCCTCTACCTCCAGCCAGCTGGTTTGCCTGGCCTTCTTGTAACATCTTTATTGATATTCCACACTTATGCTTACCCAGCAGAGGAGAGAAGGAACATATGGTCTATCACTTAATATTAGAAATTATTCCATCACTTTCAAAAAGAGGCATGATTCCTCCTTTTCAACCTATTAATTATTCTTGCTTTAGTCTTCTACTACATATATGAAAGTTACTAAAGATAAAATTAGACAGATTTTTAGATGCCCAATCTGGTTTCATCTGTCATTTTTAACAGCCTGATGATGATTTCAGGCACCTTTCTGGCGTGCTAGAATTTGCTCTAGCTAGCAGCAAAATTGTTTTTTCTTTCTGTAAATAGGATCTCAGTGTTACTCAATGGAACATATCCTGCAGGGCAGGAAATGTGGAGATCAGGGGAATGTTAAGACTCCAATACTGTAAATCTCTCTAGATGGCAACATAGGCCTCTCTAGATTTCTAAAGAGGTTGAATAGGGTTTTTATTCAATGTTATTAAAGCAATTGTATTTTTTCAGGGACAAACAAACGAAGGGCCTCATTACTGTGAAACTGTTTTCATTTTTTTCTAAGCAGGTACTGTAAAACAGGTATTTTCCACCTAGGAAAATATTGTAGACTTCCAAACCAGAATGCTACATACCCACAAATACCATCTGGATAAAAGAACCACAAATTTAAGTAAGGTTTTGGAGCTGCAACTACTATGTCCCTGGTAAGCGTGCGTTTAGTTTCTTGCCTGATGAAGAGCCACAGAGTGAACAGAATGAAACTTCCCATGCAGGAAGTTACCCAGCCAAATACATTTTGTAAAAAGCGGGTCTCAGGACAATGGCCTGTCTCTGGCTTCTGGCAATGCAGATCCCCATTGCCTTCAACAGGAACAGAGTCCTACCACACATATACTCGATTCTGCAGAATCTGTGCTGGAGCTGTATGTATTAGTTTAGTTGATTTGACTATTTAAATTTGGTAGCTAACCGAATAACACTAAATCTTTTTCTTTTTTTTCCTAAACCAGAATAGTGGAACCTCACAAATTTGCTTTTCGCTTATTCATGTCATCTCTAATTTACACTCCCTTCCCCCAAAATGCTTTCTTGGCAGGAAATAGTAATGCATTCTAATATGGTCTCACATTAGTCCTCACTACTGTAAAAAGTTGTCCAATACAATACTTAGCTGGACACTAATGCCTACTGTCATCAATAATGCAATCACTTAAATTTTTAAATACGAACTAAAGGGAAACTAAGTAGAATTCTGTCCATCAGTCAAATCAGCTTTGGATGACATCCTTTATAAAAATGTACATGTTGGGACGACAGCCTTGGTTTTATTTTTAATGTGTTCATTCTCTTTTGTTTTGCTTAATCCAATCAACAGTGTATGCTATTGAGGTTCCACATGTTAGTATATTATAAAGAATGCTAACTAATAATACTTACAGTTTAAGGTTTTCATCAATAACTAAGGTATTGGCTATCAACAGGTAAAGCTAGTTATGAAATTATTTAGTGCAGTAAGTAAAGTACTTTGGCAAGCCTCATCCAGATAGTATTACCTGTAATCGCTATTTTTAAGCCTGTTTTATAAAGCTATTTTAAGTAACACTGTATCAAGTTCCACTGTATAGAGATGTTTGCACTGGATAGTTTCTTTTTATATTACTGTATTTTTATTTTTGTTTTTACTCCATAAAAGCCAATCTCAAGTTTGGATTTTCTGTGCATTAATGAGTTTCACACAGAAGACAATATCAGGCTTCGTGCCACAGTGAACTCAACCATAAAAACACTGGTATCTATGCTCTAGGCTAACTTGGACTAAACAAACTCACCAGAGGACTTTCTGTAAAAGACGTTTTCTCCCACTCTTTAGAAAGCTGTCAGTAAAGCTCCTCGGGTAAGGAAGAAAAAAATCCCAACAGAGCATGCAGTCTGGTTTCAGCAGCAGGTAAGTCCTCTGACTTTGGAGAACTCACGTCTGTCAGTGGTACAGGATGCATTCAGTTTCCGAGCAGATGTTTGGTATTTTAGCAGCCAGGCATCAGGGTGATTTTGAACCACCGTGTTTACTGCGATCCTGCCCTTTTTTCCTGCTGCAAAAGTACTCCTCTCAAATGGTGAGGGACATTCTGCAGAACCGAAGTACTAACACCCTGGGGCAGCACATGCCACGCACCTGTGGGGCAACTACACCTGTGCCCACTACCCGAGTGGGCTGTCCGTGTTACCTCGGTGGGGAAAAGGCTGACACCCCCAGCACCACCCCCAGCCACTGGCCTGCTATCTTCTCCTCTGATCCGCTGCTACCAACACAGGCAAGCAGGATTACTCTGTAGCACAGAAAAAGCTCTGGCTTTCTCACAGTGCAGGATTTAGATAGGGCATGACAGAAGAGTACACACCTGACACAGAAAAAACCCAAACAACCCACCACCCTGAATTTGTAGCTTTAGATAGCACAGTTTCTTACCATTTATTTTTGCTACTAATAATGACTGCCCCGATATATTCTCAAGATTATTCTAGCGCTTTAAAAAAATCACATCAATTTTCCCCAGATATGGTACTTACAATTTACAAAGCCTGGAATAAAGCACAAAAGTTCAATTCCTTCACTGCTAATTGCCATGAGCAAACTCTAGATCAAACACACTTTAGCACAAGTTGTATTAAAAACAATAGATGTGCTAATTATGTTATAATGAAATGCATTTTTCCACAGAAAGAATTTGATTAAACAGCTACTTGCAACTTGTAGCAGAGATTCTCATAAAGGTTTTCATCATTCATTTAATTAATATGCATTTTAATCTCTTATCCCTAAAAATATATCATAAATTATTATTTTATTACATTTAGATGCAGAAGTTCATACCATTTAATAAAGGTTTTTTATTCCCACTCCATTAGAAATTTTTATGAAATAATTATGTGTGATCAGAATCCTTGATACATATCAAAGCAGCAATGAAAAGCTGTTTGAATATTAACACCCGGCACACTGACGCACTTCCCAGATAGGTGAGGCGAGCTAAAGTTATCAAAACAAATTTCCACTGTTCACAGAAAGAAGGTATTATTCAATTACAGCCCAGTACTACTGATACACTGTCAGGAAGACTAGAACAGTAAATCCAATGAAAACAGAAGGATTAGTTATAAAAGTGAAAAAAAAAAAAAAAATCTTCTCTGAGTTCTCGCTCTTCAATCAGTGGGTTCTTCCCTTTTCTCCTGTCAGCAACAAGGGCTTAGAATAGCACCAGAAGGGACCGGTCACTCTGTCAATCAGACCTGCTCAGGTACTGCCAGCCAGCCAGGACTAACGGTAGAGAGCAAGTCATGTAAAGCCACACTGGTTTTTTTGGAGCTTAGAGTTCAGAGTACAGATCCACCTATATACATTTATGTTAAATGTTTTTACTCCTATCCATATGTCACATGCAGGGGAAATGCTCATAGTGGTAGTAACTGCAGATAAACTATCCCATTTGCCTAGAAATAATAGTCATACCTATTTCTGTTATATTTCGGGTGGAGCTAAGACAGAAAAAAAGTTTAATCACCATCTTTCTTAACCTATTCTCCCTTCCCACTTTTTTAAAAATAAATGTTTCAAGTTTGAGGAACCAAGAAATAAAATTCTTGTGGTTTTACCTTCACATCCTTCCTGAAATGAAAGAAACCACCAAGGTGATATCTTTCCCATTTTAAAAGCTATCACAATTTTACTGTAGCACCAGTCATCAAGTCTTACTAGGAACTGAATAAGAGTCTGATCAGATCAAAGTGGATGATTTAGCCTAAATCTAGACCATAGAAAAAGCATGACAGAAAACAAACCAGCAAAGACACCCTTTTAGTCTGCATCAGAAAAAGGAAAAGAAAACAAAACCAGCAAAACTCTTTTATGAGCAATAAACACCCATTGATCTTTGCTGACCTCCCTCAGCTTCCTGACTTTGTTTCTGCCTGATCTGAAAGAAAAGGGAAAACCAGCATTTCCTTCCACTTATCCCCAGCAAGGGTCTGCCCCACCTGCTTTCCCACAAGACCCTCTTAATTCATTCTAGTTAACGCTTTCATCGATGCCACAATCAATCATAAATCTCTACAATTCTTTGATTCATCAGAAAAGAATCTCTACTTGAAAGCCAGTGCTCTGAATGAAGCTACCAAAACAAGCAGAACAAAGCAAGGCAGAGTTCACCAGGGAAACACATCTAAAATTTAAGGCAAATCAGGTTTTTCAGAAAGTCAGTAACAGCTGGACTGCAAGTGGTCCGAGGAGCTCTTCTGGCAGCCTCACTAGAGCTCAAGGCCTGACCTGCACTGTAGTCTACAAACCAGTACACCTCCAATGGAGCGGTCCAAAAGGAGGTGTCGTGTAGCCATCTGCTGTTCTGACCCGCAGAAAGCCTCCGCATTGCAGGTATTTCTTGGGACACTGTCTAGCCACTACAAACTACTTTTATGCAACTGGGGCAGTACAGAGAAAACAGACTGAAAAGGGAGCCCAAATTCCATCATTTTAAAATGTCTTTTCTGAACAACTGTCCATGCTTTCCTCTCCGCGTTTAAAGACCAGATCCGAAGAACCTAAAAATGCCAAAAAACTGAGAGGAATCTGAAGCGCCAGATTTCACTGCTGCACTTACTGCGCCCAGTGTGTCCCACCCCACAGATGTACACAATGCACGCTGGTGCAATAGCAGAAAATCACAAGCGACTTTAGCACGAGTCAGGGCTGTCAGTGCTGTGCCACTTCATAAACCGCCCGTGGCGCGGAGGGGCCGCCGGCTGCCATGGCCACCAGCGAACGCCTGGTGGCACTCGATGCCAGCGCTCGGGCAGGCAGGGCTCCCTCCGCCCGGCCGGCTTTTCCGCGGGCTTCCCGCTCCTCTCTGCCGTTATCAGCTCACACCAACGTCGTATTCATGTTCAACAAAATTAATAACTCCAGAAAGTTAATTCAAGCAGTTTCATGCTATAACTCTGACTTCACAAAAATACTCAAACTTTTCCAGAAGCCAGAAAGGCTACGCAGCCTGAATTTATAAAGGAAAATATAGTGATCTTGTTCAAGCAGGAGTTTTGAAGGGCATAAGGGGCAGGGAAATAGCTCTGGGGAAAGGATGGAAGCTCCATATGTCTCCTCTGCTCAGACGTCAGTCCAGATCACCCTACTTGGGACACGTTTGCCTGTTTGCCAGGACTCAAACACTAAGTCCTGCTAGTTTGTCATGTGACACTGAAATCTGATTTTGATGATAAAGATGTTGTCCAATCCTACTTCTTTAGACTATTTTTTCCTTCCAAACCAAACTGCAACTACTAATAAGGATTTTCTCAGGCAATACCAAATAATTTTTATTTTCAGTGACTCTTGTATAACAGTTGGGTTTTGTCTTCAATGAGTATATCTGCGTATGAAGACATGCACTACCCACTAGTCACTATTTGTTTATTATTGCTATATTATAACAATGCAGCAAAACTTTCCCAAGTACTCATACAAACAAATCAGTAAAAAAAAGTACCAGGAACCTTTCAGGGGCCGCCTACAAGTTGAAAATATTCACAGAAATCACTTGTCACACAATTACAGATCAATGGCTTCATAAAAGTCAAAGACTCCTTGCAAGTGGATTTAATTCTCTATTTGTAATCAGTAATTTAATCAGCCTTCATCCTCTCTCCTCCTCCTACTCCTCTAGACAGATTACTGTAACTCTGCTGATCTACCAGCTCTGCACATCTCAGTGTGCGGTATGGTAGGAGAAGCAGGCTCTGCCTTCGGGACCAAAACAATGCTGCCTGCAGATCTTCAGGATGAACTCAAGCTGGTCAGTCACAGAGAACAGGAGCAAACACCCATGCCAGTTTCAAATCTGTTTATAATATTTTACTGGGTGAAGGTTATGATAAAAGTTTATAGCAGAGTAAGTGACTGTGCACACTGGCAATCTGCTGTGCCACCCACAGCCGTCTTCAGCAGCTGCTTCTGAGTCCACCACCTCTCCTGGTCACTCCTTTCTCACTCTTACAGCCAGCCCGTCTTGCTCTCCTCCTCCCTTCCTGCACAGTGGCAGCTGTTCTGCAAAAAGCCTGGTGCTCCTTATTTCATGTCACCCTCAATGCCACATAACCACAGTCAAATTATGCTGGACTACACTGACACACACTGAGACCCTCAGCAGAGCCAGCCTCCCTCAGGAACAGGCAGAACGGCCCAGCTGAAATCCAGACCTCCGAGCACCTATACAGCTGGTATTGGCAGCACTACCACAAAGGGCTTGGCAGCAGCCACCACCTCTCCAATCCCACCTCAATCACTCCTTAATTACTTTTTTCCCATGCTACAGACACATTCCCATTCCCCAAACACAACGTTCTGCCTGATGCTCTGCCATTGACAGCAACAGTTTGCAATGCACTCAGAGCAGGAGGACTGGGGCTCCCAGCACTCCCACTGCACTCCCTACCCACTACCACTCCTCCCCTTCAGTGCCTGGTCACTTTGCAAAACTTTGCATAAGAATATGCCCCAAAACAGCTTCTTGATAGCAAGCAAATCTTGCTAGTATGAGGAGAGAGGAAGAAAGAGAAACAGCAGCATGTGAATTTGTAGGTCAAAAACAGAAGAGAGAGAAAAAAAGTTATTTCTCCCTCTGATCCAAAAAGTTATGTTACATACAGGTAGAAAATTCTCTGTAAGCAGAGACTAGCCTGAGGGACACAGCTTCCTCATTCCTCAGCAGCAGCTGAGCCACCTTGGCCTGCTCAGCTCCCACATCTGTTCCCCTGACGCACACGGGTCCCATCCTGCCACCATCTGCTCCTCGTTCCTCCCACAGATGCTGTGTTCAACACTGCCAGCAACCAGAGCTCTGGGAGCAAACCTGAACCTACACCGACCACAGGTACCGCCCTGCCAGGCCTCCTTCTCCTTTAGAGGACCAGAGCTCATTTCCCCACTACGCGCAGCTGACAAAAGCTGAGGATGAGGATTTCTTTCTAAAACTGCGGTCCTGGCAGACTGTCAAGCAGAAGTGACAGCCTGAGGCTTCCACCCAGGTTAGCAGGCCCTGTGCCACTTGCAGGCAGCCCTGCTTGCACAGCCTTGCCCTGCTTAAAGGGCAGCAGGGGAGGTTCTGTGCACCTTCCCAGGCCAGCCAGCAGGAATGTCAGAGAAGTTGGCGCTGTGATTTACCATGTCTTGGTACAGCAGAGCAGGTGGCTTCCTGGTTGAAGAATTACTGTTTGAACAGGAGGAAGGATGGACAGAGATTATACACGTATGTAACACAACTGGGGAGACTACAAAGCTCTCCTCTGTATCACTCAGCTGGGTAAGAGCCACCCAGATGGATACTGAAACTTCCCGAATGTCATTGCTAACTACTCCAGCCCTGAGTGTCTGACGATTTCCCAAACGTGGAGTATTTTGCCATTTTAAATATGGGGGGCAAGCAGACACAAGCAGTGCACTGCCCTCGTAACAGGACTGTGCTTGAGAATGACATAAGCTCTGCAATTGGAGCCAGGTAAGGATCCAGAGAAGCAAAAACCACAGCCCTTGTGACCAATGCAGCCTGGACAAGGGTCAGGAACACACAAGGGCCATGCCCGGTTGTGCTACCTTCTAGTACTCAGTGGCAAACAACAGCAGAAGGCAAGGCTAGCAGGGATCCACCAAGAAAGTTGACCGTGCAAAAGAGCTGGCATCAAGCAATACACCTAGAAAGCTAGCAGAGGGCTAGACACAGGGCAGTCAGAAATACCAGGCAGCAGAGCTGTGTCTCATGCTGACACAAAATCATTATCTCATTCTGTTGATTTGGCAGTGACCGCTTGTCACCTGACTGAGTAATCACATCTTAGACTCGGATCTGTCTCTCAGTACCTGCATGGATCTGGCAAAACTGCTCATCAAGCCAGGCAGAGCGCTCACTTTGAGTAAGCGAAAAGCATAATACCCTTACTGAAGAGCTGTAAAAAAGTGTTAGAACACAGCCAGACTCCCCTTCCTCCTTTCCTAAAAGAGCTTTGAGTTAGCTAGAAAAATTAAGTGATTCTCTTCAATGCTAGTAAAATATTCTCCACAATTAATTCCTTCCTATAGATAGATGATTAAGCATCAACCCTAACAAGAACTGGGTTTCTTGGATTTTGTTGCAACATCTGGATTTTTCTGGATGTTGATGCAAGTACTGTCAAGCAGACAAGGCATTCTATGGCACAGCTGTGTGTGATTCATCTGTTGTCACATACATCACTTCTGAGTGAACTGGAAGCACCACCTGGCCTTCCAAGAGAAGGATAACTGGCAGAACATTAAACGGTCACCCAACAGACCTATGCAAAGCTGACTGCCTTTGATGTAGACATATTTCAGGATGAAATCTGTGACTTACAAACAATATGCACTAATAAAGCCTATTTGCAAGAGCAGAACTCTGAGCTTGTATCCTATCTATGACACAGACCTCCCTTTTCATCTCAGATATGTCATGTAGGCCCAGATTTTTGCTTTTACACATCAAGTGTTCCAAGAGAGACTCCCTTCTAAAAGGCTGTCTGGCCATTGTCTTCCTCTTCATGTACCATAGCAACTATGCATACACACTTCCCCGCATCACTGCAAAGGTTAGTTAATATGCATTAAAGCATTCTGAATGAGTAACATTCTCTAATGCTTACACATTTTAAGGATGAAAGTTTTAGTGCTATTCATTATTTTACAGCACACTTCCAGGCACAAGAGGTTTTTGCAAAGATCTACAAAGACTTTTAATTAAAACACCCTTCCCTGCACATATTCACAGCTCTGCATGATATATATCGTATTATTCCCATTGCAATTAACAGAGAACCTGTAGCATAAGGCATGAGTAGAGCCTTTCATAGGTCACTGTAAGCAAGAGTGATGGGTAACACAGTTAATATGAGGGAGAGTTAAAGCAGGGTAGCCATGTACACATCTGGAAGTTAAAATTACCATAGCCACAAAGAGCATTTATTGCAAGCAGAAAACACTAGTGAGAAATAAAGCACAGATTTTATTTTTATGAGATGCTAAATGTATGACCAACATACCTCATGTGGCTCCATATGGGATGGAAAAAGACTTGCATTTAGTCAAGGGACTCAAGTTTCACTGCCTTTTCATTACTTCTATTCTGCCTCTAAGAAACATGTTTATTTAGCCATTCATACTACTTACATCAGACCTTTATTGCAGCTGCCCAAATTACGCCATTTTAGACCACAACAAATAATCAACACCCAGCTGGTTTTCTTGCATAGCAATAAAATTAGCTTTTTTTAATTTCTACCCACCTCTGATGTTTTTAGTCACCAGGTTCAGAGGCCCTCTGGTTCAAATCCTTTGCAGCACAGGAAAGGACTCATGAAACACAGTCACCTCTAGTTAATATTTCCTTTGACCATGGAAAGCTCATCCCAAGACAGCTCTGAAGACCCCAAAGAACAGCTGAACAGTTGGGTAAGATTTCATTTCCATGACAGCAGCTGTTTGGGCTAACATCCAAGGGATCAGCCTTGGAAGCAATCACATGTAGAATTTAAACTTAAGAGCTGACACACTTCAAATGGGGCTAAACTGGACTCCAGTTAGGTAGAGAATGAAAAGTAATACACACAACCAAGGTTCTACACTCTCTGGACTTATGGCTAGCCAAACCCCTGAATGAACATTATACCTTAGTTATTGTTGGGACTCTGAAATATCTATATTAGTCCCAAAGGAGATGGAAGAAACTGAACTCCAGGGTAGCTAAGCTGATAGCACCAAGTTCCTGAAGGAAAACTGAACTGTACACCTACCAGTTCTCCGAAGCAGCACAAAATGTTAAGCAGCTCCAATGGCCCAGGAAATTATCCTTGCATTCACACACTGAGTATAAGAATATTGTTAACATGCTGCCTTTAGAAGCTAAAGTCTTCCTGAGGCTTCCATGCTTTCTGAAAAAAAACCCAACATTCATAAAGAGGATGCCTGCCTGAGTCACTGTTAAGCACCCAGAGTGTGCAGAAATTGAAGTTTACTGAGTCTCTTTCTTCTCTACTGCAATGAACTAGTGATCTTCTCTAGGTCTCTTATCAGATGAAGTACTTTGAATGCAGATCCAAACTTCCGCCCACCCACACGTGCTGATGCACATTCAGTGGCGATTGGGTTCTCTTAACCCTGAGAGACTTTCCAATATTGCATATGGAGAGAAAGGGACTGGTGCTGATTACATTCCTCCTCAAGCAGAGGAGATGAAATAGGAATCAGACTGTAACTGTCACTCCACTGATTTTCCTGCCCTCTTCTGAGTACTTGCACAACTACTTAATCACGCAGGGATAAGACTCTTACTGAACACAAACGCTGTTATTTCACTATACCCACAGTTTCAGCTGCCCATTTCCCCACATGTAGGACAGTCTGGAACATATATATTTCTCTAACCGCCTCTCATCTGAACAAGGCTCCACCACTATGAGAGCACAGTTTCACATTATTATCTTTGGACAAATGTTAAATCACAGCACGGTATATTGCAAGCGCCAAATAAAGATTTGAAAGCTGGGTTATAGGACCCTGAAGATATGTGTATCATAGAAGTGCTGTGGAAGCTTAATTACAGCGATACTACTATATGCTGCTCTGCTAGGCAAGCTATTTAAGTCCTTTCAATAATGTTTTGCTGTAATGGGAACAGTTCAAGCTGCAATAGCAGGTCTGAGACATAAAAAACATTATAGCAGTTGATCTTATTCCTTCCAATGCACTCGCTTTAATAGGGTTTTTTCTGCTGCTACACCTATCAGTTGCCCTTATCTCTAGAGAGCACAATTGCCTTTTTTCTGCCATTTGCAGCTAGTTATGATTTTCAGATTCAGCTTAGATGAGCATCACTCAATCTAAAATAAGCATATCTTTTTCACATATCTCATTTATTTGAGGAAACTGAAGGGTTCTTATTGAATGCTGAGCATGTGATTGCGCTGCACCCAAGTAACTCTTTTCTACTAGGTAATAAAGAGCTGCAACACTTACCCTACCAAGAAGCCTGAGAAAATGAAAAACCCACTAGATATTTCTACAGAAGCAGCCAAAGGAAGGAATAAGACAGTATGAGTGGGGATCACCTAGAGAAACAGTTTTCACAGCCCTGACATCAGATAGTCTGATGCCACAATAAGAGTGAGAGGCATCTCCTCTTAGAACACAGTTTGGACTTCCTCAGTTTCGAGTTTGTTTTCCCTTCATCCTACTTTCCCAAACTAGGAACTCTGCCCCTCCATCCACATTCCCACATGTATTTCTCCTCCCTTATAACCCCCACCTTTTTCAAACAGATCCCAAACCTATTTTCTTGTCACACCTTCACCTACCCAAACAATTCTCTCATCCATACTTCCCCAAATCTTTACAAATAATACCATGAGGTTCCTATTTCAGTTAATAAAATCCTATCTGCCTTGGTTTTCTACAATTCTACTTCATGTCACCTAACCCAAGAAAGAAACACTTTCTACAATTGGAGATAGAGCAATAGAGCCTACGGGGAAATCAAGCCCACTTTGTCTACATAAAAGTCACAAATGCCAGCAACAGCAGTACCTACTTTAAAAGAACAGAGCATCATAGGACAAATTTGACCTGCGAAGGGGAGATCTATTCAGTGTCAATCAGCTTTAAGGTTCAGATAGTCTCATCTTCAATGCCAAGACATGATATAAGCCAATTTGTACACAAACGTTATTATCAATTGTCTGCCATTTATCCTCAACCTCTAATACCATGTTTAAATATTAAGACATTTTGCTTAATCTCATCTCTAGCTACAGCTTCCCTAGGATTCTGATTTTTCTTATGAGTAATCCTCTTTTTCATGTAACAGCCTAATGATCTGTCAAATAATGGTAGCTTACTTGCTCAACTAATTGCTTGTTTTTTAATAGAGCATTCTAAAACATAGGTAATGATTGTAGGCCTATTATTTCTCTAAGGAATAAATAATTATGGTCAGATCACTTGCATTTTTCTTACCTTAGCAAAATATGGTAAAAATACATTATTCATATAACAGCTTTATATTGTTTTGTGTCTTGTTACATCCTTTTCTTTAAAACGTCCATCAATGGCAGGAAGATAATTTTCATAAACTGGTCACTTCAATAAGAATTTCTGAGTGAATTAACCAGTCTTGGCTGTCTTTACATAATAAAACTTGAAATATTAAATGCCAGACATAAGGGTATATTTTTACTGTACCTTGTGTAAGCTTCTAAAGTCACATGCAAGCCCACATAAATAATGGCAGCAACACATGCATTTTCCCTGGGTTTCCCTCTCTCTCATGCCCATTTCATCCATGCAGATTACAAGACCACCTAGGGAAGCACCACGCTGTTCCTAAATCCAAGTTCATGTACAGTCTGCCCAAGAGCTGCTTCAGGATAGTCGGACTCTGTAAATAAATCTCTTCACAGCAAAACTAATCCCTTACCATCAATAAAAGGAGTGCTGTTCTTTACTCTCCCTCATCTTGGAGCTGCTGCCACACAGGCTTACATCTGCAGTAATTCAAACGCAGATGGATATTGGTTTCTAGTGTGCAAGATTTACATCAAGTCCCTCACATAGGGCAACTAAAGGGAAAAGAAAGAGCAAGCATGTACCCTAAGTGGGTGGGACACATTTTCATTTTGTTGTCAGTTCACATTGTCAGAAACAAAATGATTTTGAAAGTAATAGAAACATCAGTGTAGTAACACTGTCCTCAGCATGGCTTTGAAATCTGTTTATGGAAGCCCCACTGGCGAAGCACATATATAATTACAACTGAAGCTGTATTTAGCTCCAGCCTAAACATCATCACAAGGCGGTGTGTTAAATAATGCACCTTTCTCATGTTTCTTACTAAATATGTGATCATTTCATGCATTAAATGTATTGTTTTGATAATATATTCTAGTAGCTCCATAGCCAATGTGCATACACTTTTTGAATATTTCAGTGAAGCAGGAAGTATCTGCACCCTGAGAAGTGATCACCAATGCACAAAAATGTCACTGTTTCAGCTGCAGCCTCCCTGCTTCACCTGGGACTTAAAAGTAAGCCCCGAAGAACTAGGAGTAGGGGAAACAAGGGCCTTGATGCTCCGCCGACACCACAGTCTCACCAGCTCTACAATTTGAGGCTTCCCCACTGGACTCTGGGCAACAACCATGTTGTAAGTCCATGCTTACTTCTCAGGTGGATGCACGAGAAGAGTGAGCAAGCAACAGCCATGGTCACTCTGCTGTCATTGGCACTGCAAGGAATGTTAGCTCAACATATATAAAACAAAAGCTTCCTATGTTTTTATATCATGCACCAACTCTCTTCATACCTTTCTACTTTCTCAGAGATGGACTCTATATATTCACAGATATTTTAACTCATTTTGACTGGAATATCAAGCCACATCACTGAATTTTTAATCAGTATTTTCCATGCCAGATGCACATGTGCATCAGCTGGCATTGGCTTTCACGTTGCCAAAATAACAGTAAATCAACAAAAGGCAATAGTTAGAGTGGTGATACCAGCTATTTTCTGGACAGTTATCATGGGAATATCTTTGTCAATTTAATATGACATTTCAGAGCAGAGTGGAGACATGTTCTTCCCTTTTAAAGTGTGGTCACTTGGAAACTGGCTACATAAATTGACATTGCACTCTGTATTTATTCTTTCTCTATTATTAATGTTTGTTGTATTTACAAGACAAGAAATGCATTTTCTTTGTCAGGACATAAATGCATCTGGAACTTCAAAATCCACATGTTCGCTTTCCTTCTTAAAGCTTGGGAGTTTACAACCAACCTTTCTGATGGTACAATCTGCTACAATTGCTCCATAGCGATTATCTCCAAATCTGGTAGTAGAGATCATACAGAATCATTATTTTATATAAATATATATAAATAAATCTTTTCAATGGTAAGATTTAACAGCAGCTATTTGATTTTGGTCTTGACTCTTAATTTAGTACTAAAATAAATGTGTTATCTTCATTTTGGCCATAGATATTACTTCGACAATTGAAATGCAATTAATTTATTACGTAGAAAATACCGAAGTCTACCACCGTATAAATAACAACTTCTGAACACAACAGGATTTATATTCCCTTGTGCACCAGCTAAATTTGATCTTTATTCATTCACCACGTAGTGGCAGTTGCAGCTAAAATACAGCAGATGGCACCGAAATCAGTTCACTAACTGCTGTTGATTTCCCCTAAATACGGCCACAATATCTCACAAGTACAACTTCAAACGGGAGTTGGAGTTTACATTATCCAGAGTGAGCATGGATAGAAAGAAATAACCAGCAGATAGTATGTAGATGAACACACTAGCTTAACTTTTGGAGCCTAAGTTTAAAATGCAGTAGCTCTTGCTGTGTCACTGTAAAAACCCTCAAAGTTACTTCTGCAGTATCAACAATGCCAGTGCCCCAGAATAAGCCAAACTCAACCGTCTCAATATATTCCAAAGCCCAACTAAGTTGTGTCATTTTTTAAAAAACAAACAAACAAAACCCACCAAAAAACCAAACCAAACCAACAGGCTCTCAAACTCATTTACAGTGTCTCAAACAGTGTCTAGAAGTAGAAGGTAGCACAAGTTGAATCCTTTCCCTCTGTAATGATGGGTTGAGAGAAGGCGACATAATAAAATAATAAAACAGGCTCTTGAGTGTTTTTTTGGCACAGGCAGGGAATACCGTTAGGTAGTTTTAGATTAGGTTGGAAATCAAACAGAGGTAACCACCAGTGGAAAAGACAACGACGCTGACTGAAGGCATGGCTCATGAGCCTGTACTCAGCTGTGCAGCTGCAGCCACTACCAGAACACACAGCCTGGGGAAATACCAGGGGAGGCAATGGGCAGAGAAAACAGAAGGGACAGAATTTCTGTTCACATCCCTCACATCTTCGCTGTTGGACCTTTTTATTTTTCTACCAAGACAACTAACTCTCCTTACACTCCCAAGAACAAAGGCCTTTTAGATATACAATATTATATTTATTAGTGGTAGTAAAAAACCTAAAATGAAGGAGAGGATACAGGATTTGTCCTCATTGCTTTTCCAAACAGCCAAGCTTCATCTGTTGGGAAGAGATCCAGGTAAGGCATTGGAATCAAATTCATGCTACAGAACAGAAATGCATGAGTAAATGCCATATTACTGGTGCCTTATGCTCCTAGTCATGTCAGCACTGGATCACATCCTTGTTTCTGATGTTGGATGATCTGAAAGGAAAAACATGGGCAGCTGGGACAACAGCTTTTTTTTCCTAGTGTGCTTGCTTACATTGTTGTGTAGCAGATCTGAAGAGCTAACTGCTGGATCATACAGGACAAAAAAAAAAGTTTATGTAGCCCAAAATTCCAGAAATTAAGTAATCTTTCAACAAATCATGACAACAAGGTTCAAATCTGAAGCCTATTACGGTAAACTGAATAATTAATTTACCATATTTAACAGATGTTCATCTTGGGACACTTTGTAGACCTGTGCTACCTTGGTACTTGATTTCTTGTAAAACACCCAGCCAATAAAGCCTAGATGCCCTTTGCTTTCTTTGGCCTCTGTTTGACAGTCAGTACATTTTCAGTTAAGCTTGGAGCAAATTTGGATTAATAACAAAGCCATGCTCATCTGTCCAGCTTCTAATGTAAAGTGATGACAGCAAGAGTGGCAGAGACACAACTCAGGTCCATGCATTCAATACCATTTCATTTTTTCTGTTGGGCTTTTGATAAAAGTCAATTGTCCTTTTAAGTACTAAGGAACACAAAAGTGTCCTTCGTGATTACAGGTCACTTACTCAAGCAGCCTGTGGCTTCCTTCCCCTTCAATTCCTTTCTGTTTTCTCCACTGATAATCACGATTTCCCTCTTCGGACAGAAGCCAGCTGTACCGGCTTTCGCTCACCTATACCCTAGAGTGGTCATTCACAGCTGCTACTTCTGTAATTTTATCCACAATTTCGAGAATATCTTGTTTTGTCAAAGGGATACACAAAGGCTGACTAGAAATTGATGTAGCTAATCTCTTAAAAACGGGGTCTCACCGACCTTTCAATGCTGCAGCAATGCAGTTCATCTGATTTCTTTTTGATATCTTTTTACTAGTTTGTGCCAAAGTATTGTTTGCTCTTTCCACTGCATTAAACACCATGCTCAGGCTGTCAGAGACAAAGTTTTATCCCAAACACCAGTACAATCTTTTTGTATTGTAAAACCCTCAGGGTCCATTCCTTTTTCTTTGCTTTGCTCTGTTCCTTTTGTCCCCAAGCCCGCCTTACATTTCTCTGCAAGTGAATTGCATAAGCCATTTAACTGCCCTGGTTTCCCACCTCTCCAAATCATTTATCACTGTGCTTCTCTCTCCTAGCAAGTGAACTTCTCTGCTCTTGAGGTTTTAAATTAATTGCCAGTTTGCTTATCCTACTGCACATTTATTTCCACAGGTTAGAACTATTAAACCAAAGAACGTGTTACATCTACTTTAACAATTAATAGTTTATAAAACGATGTCTCACTTCATGAGTAGTGCCAGTCTGTCAGGATACAGGGAGAAACACGACCTGAAGGTTGCTGATATAATTATTTAATCCACTTCATACAAAACCTGGCTGCATTTGAAACATCCTCTACACAAGTTCTATTCCGTCACTAGTTTCCATTTCTCACAGCAATTCCTCTCAGGCAGGAGCCTCACCATTACATAAGACTAAGCATCATTTCCAGGGCCTTATTTTACCCTGACTTTAGCATGCGCAATGCCAGTGAAACCAGGTTTGAGTGGCAAAAGGGTTTCATGAGCCTTAGGGTACATCCCCAAGCATTCTGATCTCCAGTCTGCATCTCTTCCTTACTATTATGAAAAACATTCACAGTTCCAGTGAGGAACTTGGTGCCTTTGTGTATTTATAAATTTTTTACCATCTTCCAGAGGTCCTACAGATTCACAAATACTTCATAAATAAAGCAGTAATAAAATGGAGAGGTTTGTGTGTTCATTGGTAAAGCACAAAAGACAACGAATTACAGGGTTTTTACTTCGGCAAGGTGCACTAGGTATTTCCCTGCTAGTACACCAGAGTTTCAGAAAGGTAAAATCAATTTTGGGTCACATACATATTTGCTTTTGCTGCCATACTGGCTTCTTCTCATTTGTACTTTTGTTTTGGGTTAACAAATGCATTGCTAGATACATATGCTTGCCTGCACTAATAATACTGTAGGGTATGCCTTTTTTCCTCAAGAGCTCTCTATCAAAAGCCTCTTTGACATGCAGAATTACTATTATTACTGGTGGTAGTGATGTTACCTAATTTTAAATGCTGTGTATGACATAATTCAGTATTTCTTTTTATATATTTGTGTATATTAATATATTTGTATATATTTATAGTTATGTATCTGTGGGGACACATATATTGTTATTTGTTAGTAATCCATTGGCCATCTTTAACTCCAAAAGTACCACTGAAATTTATGATAAATTCATGCAAGCACTTATGGAAATAAACACTGAGACTGCATTCACTGCCAGATGCTTTAAGGTCCTTGAAAGGTCAATATAAAATAAATTGCATAATTAACTGTAAGTTTAATTAAGGAGTCGCAGAATGAGAGAGAAAAGAACACCGAGATCAAATTTTCTATTTTACATCCTTAAACATTAACTCAGTTGGCATCAGGAAGATTGATATAACAGACAGAGAGTTAGGGGAAATATTGTTGGCTCATCAGTAACGATCTTGGACCCAATTATTTCCTAGTACGTACATACATATTCAAAAAAATACATATGTAGTGAAAGCGACAACAGCATAATTCACCACCTTCCTCAAAAGTCTGCAAGCAGGTGAAGAAATAAGAAAATAAATCTGGTCCCATTCCAAAGTCTAAGAGCATCTTTTGTTCCATAGCAAAAGACAGTTGGTAGCTTTAAAATCAGAAAAATAGCCTCTGAGAATTTGGGCATGACATAAAATTCCTACAGAACACTGTCTTGACATATCAACTATAGAAATGGAATGAAGAGCCTCTTCATTCTAGATCTCATTTCTTTACACGGCATGTAAAAGAACATGACTTCTCCCTTCGGGCCTTGGTGCTGCTGTAAAATACTGTTTATTGATAATGTTTCATCTGTATTAATAATTTTACATTATTTTTGCTGCTGTAAAATACTGTTTATTGATAATGTTTCATCTGTATTAATAATTTTACATTATTTTTCCTCTTGACAGGTGTTATGCCTAAAGAACTAAATCCATTGCTTGAAAATTCCAAACCTGAAAACCATCTTCACCCTAAGTTTTCTTAGAAATGTGATTTAGTGAATATTAAACAATTAATTAAAAAAATCTAACCACACATCCTAACCCTTCATGAATATCATTCAAAATAGATCTCAAAACTGTAACTGATTTTATTGCTTCCCGTTACCCCTGCTTGAAAGACAGCATAAAAACGGGGAGAACAAAAAAACCCAACAAAACAATGAAAGTGAGGAAAGTAAAATATAGGCACTGGCACAAGATATCCGAAAGTATCACATGCACACTGGCCTAAACAAAGGGAATTACACTGCAGTTGTGCTCAAATCCAAGCTACAACATGCATGTAATATCTCAGACTCTCCCATTTAAAATAAAGTAAAATCCTTGCCCATATGATGCTAATCCTACTCTCTATACTCATGCAGGTAGCTCCATAGGCAGTGAAACCATTTCTTGCATAAGGCAAACAGGAGCTGTCTTGAACCAGAAATCAAACAGAACTGCTCCTCTTCCATTGAAATTCAGAAGCAAGTGGGCTCATCAATTGTAAGCCCAGTACTTAACATCCAACAATATATATTGCAATAACAACGTTAAAAATTATATATTGCTTACAGTCAATACACTGAAATTTAAAAGGGTATTTACATTCAGAAATGAGCTCAGAGCGATACAGGTTATTTAACACAAAGACTTTCCAAAACACTCTTTGGAAGGGGCTCAGGTCATCTAAGCAGGTTCCAATACAAACACAATGTACCTCTCCTGCGAGAGTAAGAAACTGCAGCTGTATCATAAAATCAGTTAAGAAAAGTGATATGGAAAAAGTACTACCTGGATTCCTGCCTTCCTTCTACTGAACTGATAGCTCCCCTTAATTCAGCACTACACTTGGAGCATCACGGGCACCTCGGGGCTCCCCAGTACAAGAGAAACATTGACACACTGGAGTGAGCCCAGCAGAGGGCAACCAAGATGATTAGGGGACTGGGGTGTCTCTGTACAAGGAAAGACTGAGAATATTGGGGTTTTCAACCTGGAGAAGGCTTGAGGGGGATCTCACTGCTGCCTTCAGCTGCATGTCAGGAGGATCTAGAGGAGATGGAGGCAAACTCTCCAGAGATACAACGATAAGAGGCAATGGATATGTGTTACAACACACGCAACCTGGGTTAGATACAAGGAAAACATTTTCACCATGAGGGTAGTGATAGTGGAAATAGGGTCCAGAGACGTTTGAGTGTCCAACCTTGGAGCTATCCATGACTCAACTGGACAAGGCTCTGGACAACCTCCTCTAACTGGATCTGCTTTTAGGCAGAGGATGAACAAGGTGACCTCCAGCAGCCCCTTCCAACCTACGCTGTTCCAGAGCTCTGTGAGATCGATGGGAAAGGTCTTGATTGGAGCAAAGACAGTGTTTCCATGCCTGCAAATACCAAGTTTGTACTGCAGCTCCATTCTTTAATGGAAAATGATGTTAAAAATATCTGAGAAACACTTTCAGAAATTTTGAGGCTTTTCACAAAAATTAAGTTGAAAATAAAAGTTAGGCATTAAGACTCTCCATGAAAAAATGAGTCATATTTTAAGTGAATTTGTGAGAAATCAGAACAAACATCTGGGGTTTTCTTCAAAAGAGAATAATTTGAAAAAAATTTCTTCAAAGGATTCTTTTTATTATGTTTCAGAACACAGCAAGCTGTGAAAGCATGAGATGCTTCCTATCAAATTCCATTCCCACTTTTCCTGACCTCTTTTGTTTTCAGCAGCAAGCACAGATTTATACAGCCTGGTCCACCACACAGTGGAAATTCCCAGCAAGGTAACCTTAGCCCAGGGCCTGATGTAATCAGCTTGCCCAGAAACGGCAGAGCACTGGGAATGCCCTGGCACTGCTGGTCTAGCACAGGTGCAGGGCTAGCTGAGCTGGCCAAGTAACGTGAAGGCAAATACATGTGCGTACATTTGGTGACTCCTACAGCAGCTACCATTGATGAAATCTCACTGATACCAGATCAATGCTATTACCACTGATAAGGCACAAATTTTTCTACGCAGAAAAGACTTTCCTGTTCCCATAAACAATGAGTAATCAGTTTTGCTCATGCCGAGGCATTTTATCTAAGACTAATTGTATAATCCAACTGACATTTATTTCATTAAAATTTTTCCATTAAAAGATGTGATGAACAGTATCCCCCAAACGTCTCGTTACTAATACACAAAAATTCTCCGTCAAAAAGAGACCTCATTATAGCAATAAATTTATTTTGCCTTAAAAAATTGGCTGTCACAAAAAGTCCATGCGGGTAGCATAGCAGCTACCACACTTAAGCATCAGTTCAGCACTGAGCTCCAAGAATCTCAAATGAAACCACAGGAGATGGCAAGCTGAGTTGAGGAGGCCTGTCACTTCAGCAGACTGAACTAACAGTAGTTTTATAATGAAGTCCCTAGATTGAAGAAAATGTAAAATCACCCAAGAATAAAATTACCTGTCTTCAGCAAGAGTTACTCACTGATTTTCCCTTACCGGTAAATTGGGAAACACCCACTGAGAACAGCAACTATGTACAGTTCCATCCATAAGGAATGCCATTCTGAACCTAACCTAAATGTACTTGAGCTCCCAGTCAGTCACTCTTCCTATTTCTAGCGACTAGGAAAAAACTTTCTTGAGAAAGTGACAGAATTCAGACCTGACACACAGGCCACAAACCACCAGAGACAGGCACTGCTTTGGTCGTCCTTGTTTTGTGATGTCATGAGAAAGACAAGCTAACCCAATGTACGTAGACACAAACAGCAGAAATTCTGACTATTTTTTATCTTTGCTCCAGCTCTCCCAAATACAGTCCATAAGCAAAGTCATATGTAATAAATCATTTATTTGTGGAAATTTTTCTTTAATACAAATGTATTTTACCACAACGGAAAGGCAGATACAGCATAAAGAAGCAATTAACAATATAAACTACCCATAATATCAACCTGACACAACACATCACCACTGAAGTACTGCACTAATTGCACAAATAATTCTGCAACATGTCCAGGTCTCATTCAGGTGTGTAACTGAATGACAAAAAACAGGAATCACTGAAAGCTGAAAAACACACAGTATAAAAGGGTAAAAAACTGCCCCATCTCCATATTCTTGTGATGCAGATTTAGAAAACAGCAGGGTGAGCATGAGCAAAACCTACAACATTTAAGTAGATTCAAGATAAGCATGCCGAGTAGTGATAAGTACCAAAAAAGTTGTTGTTAACCTTGACGATGTTTCTGCAAGCTTTGATGGATCCTATGTTGTACATTGTGTTGTCTGACCCAGAAACAAATGTTCTCTGTCTCAAAAGTAGCTGCAACTCCCACTGAAGATAAAGGACAAGACTGTCACAGAAAGGGGTCTAAAGCCAGGCTGAGATAGGGACATTTTTCAGAACTGCCAAACACTAAACAATTCCCCTGAATTCAAAGTCAGTTACAAAGACCTTTTCCAGTTTGACAGCTTATGTAATAGTCTAAGTGTAGATTTTTCAGTCAAACATAAGATTCCAAGTCTGCCAGGATTAAAGTTAATGCTGATACTATGGCTAAGTGCAATGTGCCGTTTGGGAAAGATGCCATCACCATCTAAACATTAGAAGTGCTAAACATTAAAAGTGCTAAACATTAGAAATTCCTGAAATCTGAAGTGGAGAAAATAATTTAATACCCTTAAGTTCAGTGTTACATGTGTACACGACTCTTCACATGCAGAATGAGGTCAAGGGGGCACATATTCAAAAAAACAACACAGAAAATCAGCTTTTCTGATGTGTATATAGATTCACACCTTCACGCTGTAGCTAATACAACGAAGAGCCCTAAAATGAAGCCATACAGTTTCCATTTATTGAAATGAGGAGTTTTTGACGGAGGCAAATATTCTGAAGGGTTGAAGAAATTAATCACCAGATAACTTTTGCAGCAGTTATTTTTGAGTTTTTGAGGGATTTCAGGGTAGAGAAGTGTTAATTAATAACCACGGTACTATAGTTTTGGCAAAAGGTACAGGTATCTGTGAGCCATAATGAGCCATGATACTTGTAAATGTCCAATAAACCTTCACTTCTATTGTCTTGATGCTTGCCTGGATTTAAAAAATTAAAAGGTGATTAATTACAGTAGGAGTCTTTTTACAGAAAGACTCGAGAGTTCACAAGCTTTACATCCACCCCAAACTTCATCACGACTCTGAATCCATCACTACTGGAGCAAAAATAAATTAAACAACCTAGATACTGATGGTAAAATTGTTCCAGTGTGAGAGAACTTGCTCTCCGACTACAAAGCCACCCGGGGGCAGGGAAGTAAAGGCGACTGCTTGCACCTCGGTGGAGCATCCATTTCCACTTCCCTCCCTCCCAAGCAGTATCAGCGGGACCGCTCTGCACGCACCTGCAGGGCTAAGGCATGCAGCGAGAACGAAACTGCCAATGGAAGAACTCGGTTCCTAAAAAAAATCCGAAGTGCTGACGGGTCATGCCAAAAAAGGCCTTATTTCTTGCATTCTTTACCCCAGCAGCTAATGACATGCTTTTCTTCGAGGTAAACAACCAATTATAAAAGCGCCCGCTTTAGTACCCGCCGCAACTCTGCCTTCTCTGCCTCTAGCACCAGGGCTTTTAAAATTCACAATGAGAAACGTCTCCGAGATCCCTTACTAGCAGGTCTTACTACCGCAAAGTGGGTTTTGCGCTTCCTTGGACTACACTCTTCTCCTGGCCCCCAGCCAGGCACAGCGAATTCCTCCCTCCGCGCCGCTCCGCTAATCCCGTCCGTCCCCGCGGGCTGCTGCCCGGGCTGTCCCCTCCCTTTCAGCCCGAGGGCTGGGCAGGACCGGGCGTTCCGGAGCCGTCGTCCGCCGGCAGCTCCCCCCCTGGC
>NW_020799113.1:7344371-7355758 GCF_003259725.1 Athene cunicularia
CAGCGCAGCCTGGGCACAAGGCCGGGCGGGGGCTGCAGGACACCCGGCCGCCTCCCGGGGCTCCTCGTGTGCAGGCGGCCGCAGGGGCTAAGCAGCCCCTCTTTTAAGAAATCTCCACATTTTGTTATTGAGGACACGTTTTACTCGTGTGCATTTTGTTGCCTGCAAGTATAAATCTTTGAAGTGCAAGTTATAAATATTAAAGCTTAAATGCATAGGGGGAGTATGTGTATCAAATTTTAGAATAAATTTATTCCAACCCAGTTTGACACACACACACACACGCCTAATGTATTCAAGATGCACTTAAACAAATTAGGAAACAGTTATTTCATTTTACAATGGCAGGTGCCTGTTTCGGAGAGTGGTGAATGACTTAACAACAATAATTAGCATATTTATATAACACATTGCTGTTTATACGTGAGTTTTTGAATCTAAGAGGCATTAAATCAACATATAATACCATTTCCTGACCTGGAGTGATTCCTGGAAGTATGAAGCAATGACTTGTTTGGTTTTTTCACCCCCATTCAAGCTACATCTGTGCGTATATTCAGAGTCTGAAACATGTAATCCTGCCTCAGAGAGAGTGGGTGCATGTTAACAACACAATGTGTCTTCAACTGACATCTGGTTGCAAAACAAAAACAAACTGCTATTAAGGACTTTTTTTTTTTCCATTTTTCCCTCCTTAGTTCTTTTCTTCCATCTTCCTCTTATCTCTGGAAGCTCCATCCATATTGGAATAGGCAGCAATTATTCCAATCTCTGTAAGTAATCTCTTTTTTTCCTTCTTTTTTTTTTTCTTAACTGCATTAATAGCATGCCTTGCAGAGTCATGTACAGCTGTAGGAATATTATATTTAAAGTCCTCTAGCAGATAAACATCAATCCATTAAAAAGCAAATAGCTTCCTGACTAAGAAAACAACTGAGGTAAACAGAAACAGACTTAACCTTGTGATCTTTACACTTACAAAACTCAGAAATGAGTGAATTGTCTGAAATAGACCATAAAATTTAGTGTCAGCTACAAGTACTCCAATATTTCCTTTTTTTAAAAAAAAAGAAAATCCTCCTTTTCAGCATTTTCTCCGACAAAAACAAATTAGCACATAGCTCTTAAAACTGATTTATGAAATGAGCACACTGACATCAGTCAAAATTTATATCATTTTGACACTCACTAGTGAAACAAATGTGGCTAAAAATTACTTCCAGTCATTGAAATAAAACAATGCCTGACATTTAACTTCCTTCTACTCTACTTTTTATGACTAACTTTTGTAGTTATTACATGAAAGGTTTTCTGAAAAGGAAATATAACATTATAGGAGCCAATTCTGCCCATGTCACTGGTCCTGTTTTGGCAGAAAACCACATGTATGCAGGGAAGCAGAGTAGTTGAAAGAACGCGTAATGATAAAACTATATGCACAACAATTAAAAAACAACCAAGAAACATCTCAGAGCAAGTGCTGCAGCTCAGGAGAAGCCATGTTGAAATGTTGCTACCAAAGTCATAATCTGCTTACAACTTTCAAGATAAAATTCCCATCATGGGTGAAAATCACATTAAATCTGAAGTTTAAAGAAAGAACAGGGAAAAAGTTACTTACTTTTGAAAATACATAAAGGAACACCACAGTCAAGCAGCTACTATTGTTCACAGACTAGAAATATCATCAGGCTTAATGTTTGCTGCCACAACCTACCAACTAGGAGAAATTACTCATAGTGTAAAGATCAGCTTCTATCAACACCAGGTATTTGTAGGATCTAGCCCTAAGATAACTTTGGTAACTAGGAGCAGAGTTTGGTGGGTAAAGGTGAAGACAGTGCAAAACCAATTAAATGCAGACTTTGTCTTTCAGATTGCCTGGTAATTGCTTAAACTTCTAGGCAAATCATGTTAAAGTTGGGCTCAAGACCAAGTGCAAAATCAGTAGCTGCTGATGAAAATTGTTCACCCTCTGGCTACGTAATAGATGACCAACTGGCATCATCTAAGTCTGAGAAAATAATACAAAAATGACAGGAAACTGTAAATGCTTACATGAGTATGTCATGCTTATGTGTGGCAGTCTACCCATTTATTAGTGAATTGCCTGTAGACTTGGCAAAAAATATTTGTAACATGCTTATGTTGTTACAGGTTAATATTGCAAAAATACTGTTTAGATTATTTTTACACAGAGCTGTTGGTTTTACATTGTGTATGAAATGACATTTTATGGCACTTCATTCCGTATGTAGCCAGTGTATGTTTAGTTTGGGGATCCATATCAGAATAACATCATTTCTTACCCCCATTCCTTGCTTTCATGTTCCTTGACCCTTAAACTGAGATTTTTCCCTGCCACTGCCCCTCCGAGAGACCACTTCTTCATGGCAAGACAACTTTGTATTGCATTAACTTTAGATTAGTAGAGTTTTGTAATAGAACTGTTGCAGCAGACAGTTCAGAGCAATCTGAGTATTGCCCTAATTTTCAAATTGCAAATAGACTGCCTACGTCTCTTCAAAATTAAGTGTTCGTAGGACGATATTTTTGTTTTGCTTTGGCCTTAACTGAGGACAGTTCATTCAGGTCCAACGTTCTGGCCTTCTACACAAGGGCTATTGTGTTTAATTACTGTAATGCCTAAACTGTGAAATGTTCTACTGGCAATAACAGATAATGTTAACACAGTACCAGGTGGGCATTAGCCCAAAAAAACACTAAACTGTGGCTTCTGTTATGCTTTTATAGTGAACGTGGAAAGAGACTGGTGTTACCCCAGGCTGTTACTATGTACTACATGAAGGACACTACACAGCAGATCCTTCAGCTGTACAGAATTCACATATGTCAGGTACTAGACCTGTTTACCCTCCCAGCACTGAATTTCCTGAACAAGTGCAAAGGCCCAGGAGCCAAACTGCAGCTCTTCTCATACAGAGTCAGCTGTGCCTTGAGAATACTGCTCTTGTACATGACGGAGGGGTAAAGTCGCACAAGCAAAGTCCAGGCAGGCTAATAGGAATGGGGCTAGGTGACTTCAACCACAGGGTACCAAGGCAGGTTGACAGTCTCAGCATTTAATGAAGCTTTCTAATCAGCAATAAAATTTGCAGTTAGCTTTGTTGCTTTAGATGTTTCTTTTTCAGAGAAACACTGGATTTTCTTTGCAGAGTGTTTTTAGCTTTTGGTCAGGTATGTCTGTTTTTTAAAGTAAAAAGTCAAAATTATCTCTAGAAAATATTGATGGCAATGAGTGTATATCATTCTTAATCAGCAGTCGTGAACCTTGGTCACTTCTAACACTTAAATGAAGAGGGCCCAAAACTGCCAGAGAAGTAAAAAGGCAGACAAACATTTCTAGCCAAACTGCCTTCCCTTCCTGCATACTGCTGCCTCCTCTACCTCCTCCCCAGCTGTTCTGACATTCATCTCTGAAGAAATTGATTGTAAGCACAGGTAAAAAGCAAACAAATCAACTGATTTTTCAAGCAAATATCCAGATTGCCATATCAGCTATTATAAAAGGATAGTTATTTTACAACTATTAAGTGACTATATAGTTATGTATTTAAATATTAGTAAATCTTTATGATATCTGTATTGAACTATGTCCCTGCTGTTACATCTAACAGCACAAGGAATGTCCAGAGATACGTAAAACGTTCATTTGGATGCATGAGTCGGGAAAAACAGCACTGTAAAATATGCAGACAGCGTTTTAAAATCCAGCATTAAGATTCCTGTGTTACAACCTTTATAGATCTTACAAACTTACACTTTCTAAACAGAATAACCTCACAAAATTAAGAAAGAACAAAAGCATTCGTATTGTAGCTTTCCTCTTTCTGCATGAAAACCCACCTAAACCAGACACACTTGCTACAAAGGAAAAACACAGAAAATCCTGATCCTAAAACCAGTAGGCCCTTGAGTAGACACTTTGGATGCTGTCCCTCAGCATTCGGCTCCCAGGCAGTGACAGCACAGCTGGCTGCCAGCTGTGTTGTCATTGACTACAGCACTGCTAGCTGTGCTCCGAGACCCCGGGACAATGGTGGAGGGTTGAATAAACTTCTACTCATAAATAAGGAAATCTTTCTATACACAGCAAGAATAAAATGCTCTCTCCACTGCTACAAAGTCTGTAGGTCTTGTTCTTGGTGGCAAACCCTGCATTCTTCCCAGAACAGTCTCCAAACTCAGCCAGTTTAAGAGTTGTCTAGAGGCCAGTACTCAATGAACATAATTCCACATTCATATGCACAGGTGGAGCCCAGTGCCTCAGTTCAAAGAGGTGAAGAAACTGGGAAACTGGGTGATTCTGGGTCTGTGCAAGTATTTTACAGTGGTTCTGTTGGCTGCACCAGATCTGATACATAATACAGAAAGACAAAAGATTGCTTCAAGCCTGTGTGTGACAGCTTTGCTGTGAGCTGGTGTCCTGGAGAGAGTTCATTATGCCAGGAAGTTTAAGAGACAGACTTACAGATCTGCACCCCACAGCAGGATCTTCCCTTCCACTTGTGGGATGTCTTGAGAAGTGCCAGGGATCAAAGCACCAATATCTACCACCTGTTACCAGTCTCTCTCTTCCCTACCAGAGAATGCCAGGAACCATGTAGGTCTGTGATGCCAGGCAATTAGGGAAACACGTGCTGTCCCTTCTTCTCTAAGTGCACAGCAAAGTTTAATCCCCAGAATATCTAGGTTTTCCTTCACTGATTTTTTTTCCTCGAAGTGTGGATGTTTCCTGAAGGGACCAAGGAGGCTCCCACCTCCCTTTCCTTAAAGGCACACCCCATATCTCCCTACAGTTTTCCACATCGCACTTCAGGCTGTAGTGACTCCAGCTGTGTAGAAGGGGAGGATGTTCAAATGCCTCCAGAACCACACCTCAGAATTCTTTGTTCTTCTCCCTTGATAAGTCATATCCTGTTCAGTATTTTTCTGCCATCAATTTATTTTATGATGGCTTAAAATCATCTCCTACATCAGGAGTGATTTTTTCACCTTTTCATTTATTAGGCTGGAATCTGCACTAGGGAGGTATCAATTTCTCTCCAAGTGTGACAATCTCTTATCCTCCTTTATGAGGATGTAGGCTGACAACTCCAAATCATTCATTTCCACTGTAACTACTGACTTAATGCTTTAGTTTCAGCAGCTTCTCCCGACTCCTACCTCCCATTACTGATTTTTTTTTTTTTGGTGGAGAGAATAATAAATTAGAATTAATTCTGATGCAGCTACTATGCAAAAGGACAGATTAGAGTCCAATGCTGCTCTCATCAAATAAATAGAAACAGTGCTTTAGTTTCTGAAGGGGATCTGATCAGGTGGTACAAGCAGCCATACTGAGAAACCTCTCAGAGAAAAGTAGAGGGAAGATACGTTTTAGAGGTGCTGAGCGCCATTAACTCTCGCAGCCTGACATTTCATTATTATATAACGATTGTATCTGAGCGAGATGTTCAAGCACCTAAAAACGCAGTAGATGCCCAGATGCCTTTATGCAAAGCATTTTTCAAGGAGAGGTGGACACCTAATTGATTATGAGCTTTTGTAAAGCCTACTTACGAGTTTCTATCTTCAGAGGCTTTGAAAATTTGGCCTCAAATTCAGAGCTGGCAGAAGCAAGCAACTCAGTTGGCTTTGACAACATTTATGCAAACAGCAATTTTAGCTCCAAGACTTAATACATATCACACTAGAACTTCCTGAAATCCCTCAGACTGTTTTTTAAAATTAATGACATTATATGACATTGAGACACCTACAGTCTTCAAGACAATTCACTGGAGACCATTCCAGCCAAAGCCACTTGATCACTGTCTATATTGATGCACATAGCGCTTCTATGACACTTTTGTTACTTTGGCCTCTTTAATTCTACATTTCTTATCTTTTAATTGCTGGTTTTAGTTGCAAGCGTGTTAATCCCTTTACTTCTATCATTAAAATGAGGATCTTTTCAGCAATTGTTTTCTTTCTTCATTAGGAGCATTATAAAAAGAAATAGTGAAAACCACACAGTTTTAAATTTTTTTACTTTCAAGTCTCTCCTATCGGTAATTAATCTTTTTTAGTTTCATGGTTTAAGAGCAGCTCTGTAAGTGTCTGATCTTTACAGGTTTTCAGCACCCTAGCTTTATTTTGAATTAGCTGCAAAATTGTTACATTAGTATTTCTACTTAAAAGACCTACCTAAAACTCATGCTTTATTGCCCTAGGTCCTGCACAAAATAACTGGTCTTGTCCTTCCAGATTGCAGGTGTCTAGATAATACAAAAGGTGGGAAGTGGAAAAAAAAAAAAAAAAAGGTTGGCAGAAAAATTAATTGCTTTAGATTACATAGCAATTTAAGGAGAAGGGAAGGCTCTCCTGGATTGGTACCTCTCAATGGACTTGGCACTGACTCTGGCTAACAAGATACTGCACTACCTATTTTCTCTTGTAGCATTTTTTTTTTCCATCTTTGTCCAATCCCATATATGTCTCTGCTCTTAGGGTTGAAGGAACAGATTTCTTGCAAGTCAGTTTACAGAACATTTATTCTGCATTTACTTCTTCATATGATTATTTCATGTAGCTGAATTAATTGCCCACAGGCAACCTGTCATCCATTGGGCTCAGACTTAACCTCACCTTCCAGTTCCCACTTACTTAGGACAGGGAAGTAACTACAACTGGCCTGTAATGTTTTTCTAGTTAGATCACAAATACAGGTGGATCTCCCTTTCACTGGGGTACCCATGAGATATACAGAAATCAGTATTTTGCAGCAGAAAGTTAAACACTTTAGTCAGAACAGCTTTCTGAGTCACTCTAAAACTTAGTAGGCTGCTTCCAGTTTTTAAACATTGAGAACAGGCCCCAGTTTACAGAATGAGTTAAATCAGGGATTTCTACAGCAAGGACTCAGGTTATTAAAGAGATGAGCTTTACAAAAGAGTTCCCAGATCCTTTTGGGGAGAGTGTAATGGAGTAAATGGCAGATCACCCAGCAGATGGCAATCTGTTCAGTCCCAGTTGGAAGACTAGTTCTTACTAGGACAACCTCATATTGAGCTGTACTTCTAAGCCACATTTATCCATTTCCTCTTATTAGCAGAGTTCAATATTTTGGGCTAAATGTTCCCCATTTATGATTATTTACAAGTTAAGAGTACCGAGGTACACAGTGGCCATTTTCACTCCTCAAACACACAGTATGCAAGTCACTGCCAAACAACTGACAAGAAGTACAAGACTTTTTTAATAAAGTAGGTCATAGAAAGCCCAACGCAGAAGAGACTAGCATTTTAGAAATTGGCAAACCGTATTTACTTATTGTCATCCTGATGTGTCGCCCTGAAACTTGCCTCTAAAAGTGCAGTGATTAGGCAACCTACTATGCGATCCTCATTCCCTGTTCAGCAAAATAATGTAAAAACCCTGCAGACTTGAACAGACAATAAAAGCTCTGAATGACAAATTAACACTCCTGGTTTTTTGCAGGTGCCATGTTGACAAGTAGCCTAACAGTATCTAGTCATTTGGTATCGTAATTATAACTCTGCCTCAGAGACACGTCGGGAGAGGAACATGAATCCAAAGTGATTTCTGTTTTGGCCTGCATCTTGGTGCTAGAGAAAGAACACACACTGCAGAGGAGCAACAAAGAGTAGCTATTTGGGATGACTTTTATGCATCATTTGAAGTGTATGTTAGACAACGCTAATAATCACGCTTCTCACACTAAACACATTTGTGAAATCAGATGTTCCTTTAGAAAGAATATGGGACATTCAATAATAGATTGGAAAAGCAGTTAAAATGTATTCATGCTATTGTGTGCTGGGGTACACGCTGTATAGTACATTTCTTACCATCAGGCCCAATCAAAAACTGTCCCAATGTATAGGGACAGCAGAATACCACCAACAAAGATTTAGTATATAGATACACACTTTTAGAAAAGACTTTGCTTTTAGAACAGCACAATCCTAAATGGAAACATGAGTGGAAACTGTACTTTTGCAAAAAAAAAAAAAAAAAAAAAAGCTATGTTCAGAGCTACATTTCTGAGCTTCTGATTTAAAGGAAAAAAAAAAAATGTTTCTACTGAATGAAGCAAGCCATAAATTGGAAACTTTCCCAAAGTTGGAGATATAAGATCATGCTTCAGGAGCGCTGGAGCATCTATAGTGGTAGAAATAAGAACATTTTCCCAGATTTTAAAACACATAAAACTGTGATTCCCAAATATGCCCATGGTAAAATGTGGGGCTGAAGATAGTATCAAGGTACCTTAATAGTACAGAAATGACATCTTGTGTCTGTCCTTTGATTTAAGGTTATTGTAAATTTATTTAGTTGTCATCAATACAAAAATAATAAGGAATTGAGGGGCACAAGAAGTCAGAGCGATAAGAATCTCTCTTCCTTATATTGTGTTTTGCACAGGTTTCTGTGTCATGCACATCTAAATCATATAAGCATGGTAGAGCATTACGCATCAAACTAACATGTGCCATGTCTTGTTTATTCTCTCATCCTCTTGCCAAGTTCAAGAGTTGTTAAATCATTTCTGTGTCACTGGAGGATCCTTCTTCACCATGACTATCTTCCCACAGCTGGCTTCAAAGGTTTCAAAGCCAGGCTGCAGGCAAGAATGAGGACTATCATTTTTAATACAAAGTGCAGAGGGTTATGTTGCAGAGAATAGTTCCTGCCGGTGGGTGACCAGGGCATTATCAGACAGTGGTTGATGCAAGGAGTGCATACCCACTTTAACAGATATACAATTCAATGGTCATTTGAATAATAAAAAAAATGTGGTATTACTAACATAGGAAAATACAAATTTGAATAATGCACAATAGCTGTAAACTATTATGTGTATTTTAATGGTGCACATTAATTTTCAACTTGTAGATTGATTTTATGAATCACATTTTATAATACTGCACCTTAATCTAAATTTGATATGATCATTTTGATGTTCTTAAATGAATAATTTTCACTTCATAAATCCATTTAAATGCATGCTGATTTAGAACACAAACCTTGAAAACCATCAGCACACCATTGCATAGCACATTCCAGTTGGAACCGATGGGCTTAGAACTGGGAAGTGCTTCTCTGAAAGAGATTCTGTTATCTCCCTGTCATCTGTAGTAAAAATTGTTTTCAAAGCAATTTTACCTCAGGGTGAATCATACTTTAAAGACAAAATACTTTGTGCTAGCCTCTACTGAAACAGAAACATCATCTTGGAAATAATGCATTTTCTCACAAATGAAACTATCTGTTTCAAAAGAATTTTCATTGCATACAACTTAAACATTGTTATTCAGTCAGTACCACTGAGTGTGATGCCTACCTCTGTCCTGGCCTGCTGCACAACTATAGGCCTGTGCCTCAGTTTCTTTCTCAAAAAAAACATATACATATTTTTAGTCTTCAAGGGTTTTTCAGTTATTTTGCAGCTCCATTTGAGAATAGATGGAAGATTTGTATCATCTGGATTCACAAAAGACATAATTTGCTCTTGCCACATCTGAGAAATACAGCTTTATGGGATACATTTGCACACCCTGGGTTTTTTTTTAACCATCATTGTTCCCCCCTGCTTTTCAGTCAAAAAAAAAAAAAAAAGAGGATCTGCCCATACAATTTCTTAGAGCTTACAGTCTTAATGGTTGTCCCTGAAGATAGTAAAATATCATAGTGGACTTCTAGCATTTTCATCAAAGCCATGTCCCAAAGCGACTTACACAGTTCAACAACTAGCAGAAACAGAAAGCATAGTATTACTTTCAGGATGAGAGAGAAGAGGCATTTATCTTTAAGTGACCTTCAAAGTAGAGCCAGTAAAGCGGTGAAAAGTAAAACAGGAATTTTATGTTGGAGGAACTGTAGAAAACTTTTTTACATCAAAAAAAATGGTGAGATTGTAGCCAGTGATAGAGAATTGTGTTGAATGACTGAAAACAGGAACAGTGAACAAGAAAGAGAAGGGTGTAGACTGGAGCAGGTTCAAAGAAGTTTAGAGTAATTAGGGAAACTTCAAACTAGATTATGAATTAAACGGGCTTTATGGAAGATATAACTATGTGAGATGCATACCAGGACCAATTACTCTAATATATTTGCTAATTTTTTTTTTTGACTGTGTAACCAATTTAAAGCTAACAAAATTTGTTCCCATTTACACAATGACTACATTTGATACCAAAAAGTAATTACTTAGTGGCTTCTTCTATAATATTTTAATTCTAAAAAAACACAAACAAACAAACAAACAAACCCCCACCACCCAGACAGGATTTCCCACAACTTTAACTGCTGGGAGTTCTATGCCATTTTACCCCACTATTGTCTGAGATGCCTACCAGAAATACAGTAGCCATTTGGGAAATGTATTGCAAGATGTTCTGAAAATACAAAACAATATGATCTGATTATTGGCCTCTAGATTGCAGAGCTGCCAGGTACAAGTGTACAATCTAAGATTTACTGTTACAGTAATGTTGTCAATGCCGGTGATACTTATAAATGCATTTGGGGGTACTGACATCTTCCACTGGAGCAGCTGTGTGGAGAATTGGAAATCATCAACAATTAACTCCAAACTGCATGATTTTGCAGCTATGAAGGATGACAAAAAGGCTCCAAATTATAAGTACTGGAGAGTAAAAAAAAAAATATGATTTTGGGGGGGGTGTGTGTGTACTGATTTGCACACTAGCCCTCTGAGCCTTTAATTTCAAGAGCTAGTGTTTTTCAGGTTGGGCTTTTAAAGTCAGGTCCCGACTGATTGGAAATTGGCCAGTGTGATGCCCATCTATAAGAAGGGTCGGAAAGATGATCCGGGAAATTACAGGCCTGTCAGCTTGACTTCGGTGCCCGGGAAGGTGATGGAGCAGCTCATCCTAAACACCATCATGGAACACATGGGGGACAACCAGATGCTCAGGCCCAGTCAGCATGGGTTTGTGAAAGGCAGGTCCTGCTGACAAACCTGATTTCTTTCCCGTGACAGAGCGACCTGCTTATTGGATGAGGGAAAGGCTGTGGATGTAATTTACCTTGACTTTAGCAAGGCTTTTGACACCATTTCCCACAGCATTCTCCTGGCAAAAATGACTGCTTGAGGTTTGGACAATCGCACATTTCGCTGGGTAAAAAACTGGTTGGATGACCGGGCCCAGAGAGTTGTGGTGATGGGAGTTAAATCCTGTGGGCAGCCGGTCACGAGTGGTGTCCCCCAGGGCTGGGTTTTGGGGCCACTCCTGTTTAACATCTTTATTGATGATCCAGACGAGGGGATCGAGGGCACCCTCAGTCAGTTTGCAGATGACACCCAGTTGGGTGGGAGTGTTGATGTGCTCGAGGGT
>NW_020799113.1:7355808-7412428 GCF_003259725.1 Athene cunicularia
AGGGAGGCTCTGCAGAGAGACCTGGACAGGCTGGAGCCATGGGCTGAGCCCAACTGGGGGAGTTTCACTGAGGGCAAATGCCGGGGGCTGCCCTTGGGCCACAACAACCCCCAGCAGGGCTACAGGCTTGGGGAGGAGTGGCTGGAGAGCTGCCAGTCACAGAGGGACCTGGGGGGTGATTGACAGCCGGCTGAACAGGAGCCAGCAGTGTGCCCAGGGGGCCAAGAAGGCCAATGGCATCCTGGCTTGTGTCAGCAATAGCGTGGCCAGCAGGGACAGGGAAGGGATCTGAGCCCTGTACTCGGCACTGGTGAGGCCGCCCCTCGATTCCTGTGTTCAGTTTTGGGCCCCTCACTACAAAAAGGACATTGAATGACTCGAGCGTGTCCAGAGAAGGGCAACGGAGCTGGGGCAGGGTCTGGAGCACAGGTCGTACGGGGAGCGGCTGGGGGAACTGGGGGGGTTTAGTCTGGAGAAGAGGAGGCTGAGGGGAGACCTCATCGCCCTCTACAGCTACCTGAAAGGAGGGTGCAGAGAGCTGGGGAGGAGCCTCTTGAACCAAGTAACAAGCGATAGGACAAGAGGGAATGGCCTCCAGTTGTGCCAGGGAAGGTTTAGACTGGATGTTAGGAAGCATTTCTTTCCAGAAGGGTTGTCAGGTGCTGGAATGTGCTGCCCAGGGAGGTGGTGGAGTCCCCATCCCTGGAGGTGTTCAAGCATCGGGTCGATTTAGAGCTTAAGGATATGCTGTAGGTGGGAACTATGCTAGGCGAACGGTTGAACTAGATGATGTCCAAGGTCCTTTCCAACCTAGATGATTCTGTGATATCCACTTGAATTTTTATTTGCCTGCATTTGGAATGTTTTAGATTGCACACATAAAGTAACCTGAATACAGCTCTAGTACTATAATGAAATTTAAAGCTGATTTCCAAAGACTTTCTACACAAAGGTCTTCCTTGCCAAACTTAAAACCTTTTTATTCTGTCACTAGTTAACTATTTTCCATTTTACTCCTCTTTCTCATTACTGGAAGGCCATATAACACCATGCAACTAAATGACGTCACAGTGCATCCATTTGCACACTCAGATGCACTTGTCAGAAAATAGTTTCCTTTTATCTATCATCAAAACAAGACCACTTTCAATAGCGCTACTGGTGAAACGCGAGGGAAATAAAACACAAAACCACCTTCTCTGATTAATGTAGGAGGTTTCTTTCCCTCTTTTCCTGGATAATTTTCCAACTTTCTGATCTCCATGAATTTGTTTGTTCCTTATAGTATGTTAATAGATTTTTAACCTAACAAACTGGAATTCATTTACGTAATTAGTTCCTTTTTCAGTGATTTGCTCAGTGTGTTTTAGATGGTACGGCTGGTCACTGGCATTCCATAGGATATTTTGTATTGTGCAGTTAAAGTGTCACCAAAAAAAAAAAAAAATGTGTAGAGCTTCTCCAACTCCTTTTTAAATTCTGTATCATGCAGCTGCTGTTTGAATGTTTATGGACATCAAACAAAATAGCTATTTTGAATAGCCAGTGAAAGTTAAACACCTGTTATTTGCTGGCATAGCACTTGCCATGACCACTCTCCTCAGGCGTACCCTCAGAACCTCTGGACTAGGAAGGGGTGATCCTGTTCAGATATGACAAGTGATGACACTGGCACCAGCACTCCCATTTCTTGTGCAAATATATTTTGCACAGGTGAATATTAGCATGACCTGAAACTCTGCTTTTTTTAAATTACAGGGCTTAGGCTGGTACCATCTCTCATTTGAGAGCAGAAATTTTCCATTCATGAATGTGTTTATGCATAAAGATAAAAGGAACCATAATACGTTATCAAAGGAAAAGATAAAATTACTCTCCCCCCCCCCCCCCCCCCACCAAGTATCAACAGTACTCCTGGGAAGTGGCTGAGGAGCCAGTCAAAGATTTGCCTTCATGCAGAGCTGCAGACCCTACTATATAGGATTTAAGGACTCTGCAAACCAAACCTGAGTTTACATTGCCATGAATTTACTGAAGGCTTTTTTAAGATTATTCAAAAAATCCCCACTCTATCAAGCTGAGTTCCTACCCTTAACTGTCAAACTGGAAGGAGATTGTGAGAGAGTTACACTTACAGCGAAGAAGCCCTTAATCCAGTCCTTTGGGTTTATGCAAGATAGCAGTTATCTTGTTTTTTCCCCTCATTTATCCATTTTGTGTGTAAGCTGGGGCAAAGGTGGATTGTTTTGTTTTGGATATTAAAGCATCTAAGTCAGAAGGCTAGGTGCCACAGAGACATGGTACCCTTGCGATTTCTTTGGTATGCTTCACCTAGACCTCATCTGTCTCAAACACTATTTAAATGATCGGCCACAATAGCATAGGAAATATTTGCTTGAGTCTGAGACCCTTTTCACATCTGACAAAGAGGACAGAGTGTTTTCATCCACCCAGGCCTTTCAAAAGCAATAAGACTTTCCTGACTTTCAGGAGACATGTGGCTTTGTTGCTCAGGAAGGAGTTGCTTGTTACACTGAGTCATCTATTGTTTCTTCTCCTTTCAGATGAACAGAGCATTCTGCCATGTAAAAAAGAAGAACTACAGTGTGGTGACGGACTCTGTCTCTTAAACTGGCTACGCTGTCACTATAAGAAGGACTGTGGCAGAGACTACATGTCCATCAAACTAACATGCTCAAGTGAGTTACCCTTCACCTTCCTAAATCACAACACAATGTCCTACAAATGTGAATCCATTTGCTTGCCGAACTGGTGTTTGTAGCAATATGCTGTTCTAAAAATTATATCTGATCTGGTTTTGCTATTGCAAGGATATGGATATTTAGAGGTTTATTTATTCATATGTCTAAATCATTTATACTGCATGCTGATTTCAAGTAGAATGGTAGACAGCAGCAGTAATGGGAAGATTTGGTTGAGCTCAAAATGCATTAAGCTAATTCATTTTGAAGGCTGCTGCTCTGAAATGCCAGTTGAGGGGGGAGAAGAAAAAAAGCCTAAAAAAGGCAGTCACCATTGCCGGAAACAATTAGACACTGGCAGCTCTGCAGAGCAGTGACTGCTGGCCGGGCACTCTGCATTTGGAAATGTTAATGTGAATAAACAAACAGACTGCCAGCTGATTGAAATAATACTTGAGCAGGGGAGAGGTAAGAATTACTGTCAAGTCAGAGATATCCAGTGTATTTAAAGGAGACATAGGGTAACTTTTAGCCATTTGTTTAGAACCAGATTTGTTGCAAATAAGTTGAAAGATGAGTTTGTAGATTTCTGATGAACAGAAACGTGTGTTGTGATCTCAGCAGTTGCCATTTACTACCAAACCTGGTGATGTAACCCTCTGATTTTTCTGTTCCTATTTTTTGTTCATTGTGTTTACTCGTTAATTTCAAGCTACTGTTTTAACACTAGACCCTTCCTTTTAACATGCCCATTTTGTAATGAGCAACATCTGAGAGGGCAAGTTATTTTTAGACCTCTATTCTACATGGTACAAATAAGATCACATTCTGCTGTCACTAATTACCTGCCAGAAATATTTGCAGACTTGGGGTTTTTAGTTAACACAATATTGTACACAGAACAACGTAGCTGCAATTTTGCAAAAAGACTGGAAGTTACACCAGGGAGAGCAGATTGACAGCTACTGGCAATACACTTCAGATGAAAGTAAACCAAAAATGAGCTTCAGGAGTCAGTACGCTCCATCCTCTAATGGGCCTTCAGACACATGGAGGCAAGATAAAGCCAATCCAAAGCAAAGGTCTCTGAAACATGGATAGTGTAGACAGCAAGCCCTCAACACCAACTGTTTATTCTACATATCAGTGCTTGTCACAACCTGGCTTTACAGTGGAGTCATGCAACACACACACTCTAGAATTGATCATAGTCCATTAAGTAGAGCAGGATTCAGGTCAGATCTATGCAACACAAAAGATTATAACTGAGACTTCAGAAGGGCTGCAGTTAACATGCATGGGAGGACACACAAGACCCAAATTTAGGCAAGACCTCATGTTCTTATGCTTTTAATTCCTCATCTAATCAGCAAAGATTAGAGCTGGACATGTGGTTTGTTTTTTTCTCTGAGAAAACATATTGGGTGGGGTCATGGAGGATTTAATGGGAACTTGTCAGTTTTGATGATCTTGCATCTTGCCTGGATCAGACGAAAACCTTTCAGCAACTTACATCACACATAAGTATGCATTATTTTCTGCCCTTCTATAAAGTTGCACATAAAATAAGTAGTGAGTGACAAGAAACTCTTTTTAATATATGTAAATATATATTTTTTCTAAACACAAAGCTGTCAATTCAGTGGTAATAAAAAACTACAACAATGACAGCTGACAAAGCAGAGTCAAATAGTCACAGGTTTGGTCTGAACACATGACAGTAGTTAAGAGCTCAAAAACACAAAACCAACAGATCATTTGCAATGGTTGCAGAAGTGCACACAAATCAGAAATTGCCTAGAGGAAAAAATCATTATTTTTCAATGGAAAGACTGATTTGCTGTTCACAAATGAACCTGAGAGCAGACTATCATCCAGCAAGGCACTAACATCTGTCACTTCATATATACTTCACAGACACAGAAGTGTTTCAGACAAGTGCCAAAGCACCTCTATCACGTTAGTTTTGCTGAATAACAGCAAGAACTGTTATAAGATCAGCACCAACAGAAAATCTACACAGAACGACTACACAGTTAGATCTGGTGTCCCATTTCCTTCAGTCTCATACTGTCCAGAATAGCAACGCTACCTAGTAATAAAGGACAAGGCAGTGACAGAGCTAGATGGAATTCAAAAGCTGACAGATAGGTTTCCATATGAAGTTAACATTTGCATCGGGAAGTCAGGTCTGAACATGTGGCTAAATGAGCACTTGAAAAAAGTACTTGTGTATAAAAAAAAATCCCTTTGTGACTGATCTATAGGTTCATTATGTAATATGCATATAAGGGGGGGGTGTATATATACAAATATATATATCTTTATTCTTTTTATATTTGTGCAAGATAGAGGCTCTCTAGTGGAATTATTTGTTGTTCTTATTTCTACCTTCCTGCTTTTCTAATACTAACATCTAAACACTTAGCCCACAGGTTAGAAAATACTTTAATTCATTCATTCTATTTCATCCTAACACATTTTAGAATTTCCTGGCAGGATCCAAGAACCTTTGATGCTCACCAAAGGCAACAGTCATTCAAAGTACTACACCCTTGAGTCATAAAGCATGAATAAAAATATCAGGCTTTTACATATTAGTTATCATTATTCTTTATCATCTTAAATTTGTTACATTTACTTTACAGTTAATGGCATCTCCATTCAGAAATTTGTTTCGTTTGGCCAAGAAAAACTTCATCTTTTTCATAAGAAACCCATGCATAATAAAAAAAAAAAAAGGGACCAAGAAGGAAGTGTAGTTCCCCTATTGCATGTTTTCCTGTTAAAACACTAGTAATAAATAAGTTTAAAGCTTGTCTCAATCATATAACCTATCCATTACTTACTTTGTGTGTTCTTGGACAATTTGTCATGCTGCTTAATGAAATTGATTAAAAATTTAAATAGATCTATCCCATAATAATGTTGCTTTCCTATTTTGATGTTTTCCGAGGCATGGGGATGGTCACTTTTATTCATTTAAAAGGATTTTATATATATAAGGAGCAGAAATTTACTTTCATATTTAGGTTTCACAATGTAAAAACCTTTTGATAAGTGGTACTAAGTCACTTAAACTTGTTTTTTAACAACGGGCAAGTGTAGTGTACTACAGAGCTACAGCTCGCAAACTATCACTAGTAAGAAGGGTATGGCCGTCATCTCCCCACATATGTTTAGAGGCCACATTTGCATTCCCTCACACACACAAAATCCCAGTGAAAATTTTGACTTTCTGCTAAGCTTCTCTTTGTTCAAGGACAGAAGCTGACCTAATATTTTCTGAGTCAAAATCCTGGTAGTCAGCAGTGTCATCGCTAGTCTGTGTATTTATGAATGCACATTACTGGCATGCAATGGAGCCTATTGCTACCTGTAGTTATGATGAATTAACTGGAAAGGAGGAGGAAAAAGACAGCTGTTGTCTTGGCTTTTTTTAAACCCAAGCAACAGCTATAGTCCAGATTTCTGCCGTTCAGTATGGTATTCCTTGACTAAAAATGCCTCAATGGATGCTTAGCAGATGTTTTGAAATGTGTTTCCATTGGAGTGGAAGTTTATAATTCTCATCATAAATCATAATGTAAAACTAGTATACAGACAGGTTAAAATTTTCATTTTTATCATGTTACAAATGAATAATTTCAGCATTAAAAAAATAATGGAATAAAACCATATTCCACCTTTTGAGTTGTCTGTGAAAATAGTCCTTGTCAAAGTTATTCTTAGTTACAGAAACTGAAAATCATGATAGGCTGGAATTCCCTTTCTATTGCTTCAAGTAAGTTGTTGTTCAAGTAGTGTTTTTATCATCAGTGATTTTATGCTTACAGCCTGAAATTATGCAGAGGGCAGTGAAAAGCTTAAGCAGCACTTAGCATTAAATCTTATTAAGATTTGAGAGGATCTTCCATGGTGTACAGTTCTTCATCTAGCATTTGTATCCTGCAGCTGTAGACCAGCTCTTTTCTCCAAATCAAGCTCTGTCAGTTAAGGATCGTGCCATCACAGTTGCTCACCTCCATTCACTAACTAGAAGGAATCATCCACATAAACCAGTTAATATAGTGCTTAAAATGAGTGCGCCCTAATCTGTGCTAAAGACAACACCAGCTAGGAAGGACAGCTTTAAATTTAAATAGAGGGTTTGAATCAGCTTCTCAGATTTTGCCAGCAGCTTATTAGAAAGATTTCTGTGAACCTCAAGAATTATGGGGAGAGTAACCCCTAACAAAAGGAGAAAAACTATCATAGAGAAGATGGTAGTGTCTTCACAAGTGTCTGTTCTGGTTGAAGCGCAGCTTGTTGAAAGCCTGACTCTGAGAAAGTAGGCTCAAGATTACTTCCTGAGTCCACATATTCTACTATATATAGAGAGAGAACTATGCAGAAATGCTGTTTGGGTCACAATCCCTGCTTCTAATGGAAAGACTGAACATACAAGCATATTGCACAGCGCTCAACAGGACAGCAAATAAACCCTCTGAGTACTACTCACAAGACTGTTTTCCATGTAATTAGCAAAGCACTTTTGTGATAGGATCAATAAATTACATTGCCAAGCAGCTGGTGATACTGTCACATAGTGTGCTGAAGTCTGTTGCTTAAATTCATTATATGGAGTATTTATCAACGTCCAAAAAGACTTTCAATGCTGCTAAGGTGCTTTACTGTGTTATTTTGTTTTGTTCTTTCTATTTTAATTTTGTTCTACTTCCTTCCCCCACCTCTGGCTTTCTAGAAACCAAAGATACCTTTTAGTAAAGCTGAAACAGCAGTAATAGTAGTGTTTCTGTATGACAGCTAGTGGTTATAGAGCACATATACCATAAAGAACACACATATCTTTTGGAACCATATTGAAAAATCTGTACAATTAATTTTACTTCCAAGCATACATCAACATGCATCAAACTGGAAAATGAGAACCTTTTCAGGTGCTTCCAAAAAGCAGTACAGTTCACCCCCCAGTAAATACCTACAGTCAGGACTTCGGTAACTTGGCTGTTTCTACTCACAGACAAGTCTGTCATCAGCTTTTGAAACTGCAGAATTTTTGGTGGACTACAGCTACACAGGGATTCCCAGGGAAGCCGATAACATGCAGCTTCATTTGGCAAAGCTGGAATAATACAGCAATTCAATCTCAGCTATCATCTAATATAATAGAACAGTCACCCAGAAGAACCAGGATGAAATGTAGCCACCAAAGTAAAAGGAAGGTATATCTTCCCTATTGCCCCAAAATTATCCCATCAAACTGAAAACTGGACAGTCATTCCTAGCAACACTAGAGTTCTTAAAAATGCATCACAGAAGCATAGTGGGTTTTTGCCTTGGACCAGACTAGATCCTCTGATGGTACTTCTATTTAAACCAGCAGCTGTGCTGTGAGTATTCAGGCCTTTAAACAAATGCACAGTTAAAGATTATAGAATCCAGAAGCATGGAAGGTTATGCTTTTGTGCAGGTTTTAAAACAAAAAGCTTGTCCATAGTATATCCATTACAAGTTTATTTGTCCAACAGTTTTATTTTTTCATCTAAGAAAGTCTTTTTTCTTTAAACAGAGCAATAAATGGCCAAGTGTCTCAGTCTGTTATATGTGCTCACTATGCATGTACACTCAGGAGGATTTTGGATTTGTCAGTAAGGGGAATGTGTGAGGTCTGCTTCTTAAAACACTGGCAGTATATCAACCACGGAAGCAGACTAATGATAGAGTGAAAGGGAAATTACTTTCAAATCACCTCCTGCCCACTGTGTTATTAATGCCTAACCTAATACTCACATACTTACGCGTTGGGAGGGAATAAAATGAGAACCTTTTGTTCTAGCATTTTATCAAATCAGATACAATAGTGTCTGTAATGGGGGCTCCCTGTACCAGCAACCACTACCATGTGGTCTCAGTACTCAGTTAGAATGAGACTGCTTTATATCAGCTATGCAGGTAAGCAGGATCTCAGAAATGGGAAGGGCAAAGGAAAAAGAGATGCTAAGAAAGTTAAGAAATAAATACTTAGGAAAGGGGAAAAACAAACTGATAGCTCTGTCTCACACCAGTTTTACTGTCATGTAGCTCACTGCAATCTCCGGTGACCCACTGCTGTAAAACAAGAATAAGGCCATGGTATTTTGAGGATACCCATGACTACTGTGGGCATTCCAGTCACACTGGAACTCTTGACATTATTACTTGTCCAGTTATGAGCAAACGGCAGACATTCAGTGTTTCCTACGTGAGACAGTGAGAAAGATTCCAGAGGGCTTACACACAAAGGAAAGAGGCTATAGTATTTTACACATACTTTCACACCTAGGCATCTATGGGAAAAGCTTTGTGACTAACCACAGTAAAGTGAAATTTTAGGGAAGGGAATCAGGAAAATTTGGGGTCCTCAAAATCAACATCTGCAGTATCTACTGAGAGTAATAGTGGACTTTCCAGTGAGGCTATATTCCAGGAGAGATTTCCATCATACATTTAGCATATTGCTAAAAAATGGAAAACATCCATGTTGTTGCCACAAACCATAGTGTAGTTCTGGCAGGAAGAACCTCAACAAGTGGTGAATCGAACAAGAAGTAGGTGGGATAAGTTCTCTTGAGAGGAGGGAATCTCGGTTCCTTTTGTAGCACCTCACACATCCAACTTCCTAACCATGGCTTCTAGGCATTATGACAATACAAGTAAAGGATAACAGTACCAGTCAGTGTGTTGAGCCATAGCTCTGATATTTCTAAAAGGCTGTTTATGGCATCACAGTAATCAACAGCAGCTTGACAAGCTATGTGTGTACATTCATGGAGATTATCTTACACAACCAACAGCATATGCTTACCAACCGGTGATAGTGCATACACGTATATAAACCCAGCTCTGTGAAAAGAGGTGCCTTAACATAGAAAAAATAAACCAGGTATTAATTTCATACTGCAGGATTATACGTCCCCACAATTCAGTTAATTTTTACCCTCCATAGTTATCTTGGCTTTCAGAGAGAAAATAGTTTATTCCTTAGCTTACTCTGAGAGCTTAATTTTAGCATTTAAGAAGCAAAACATTGACATAAAAGTATTTCATTTAATGTGCAGCTACCATGAAATTCAGCCTAATGGGAAAGAGCATGAACTATTTAAAGTGTATTTCTGGTATTAATATATTTGCCTATTCCTTCCTGTATCAGTCAACCAGAATCACATGGAAAAAAATGCATTCTTGCGTCTTCCTCCCCTTTTCTCTTTCTTGTGCTCTCTTAACTTGACTGACTGATTTTTCGCTGTTAAATCCTCTTGAATCAGAAGTACAACCACTGCTGAGTCTTAACAAAAGCACTGTACTGCATGTACTCAAGGGAAGCTGCCCTGCGAAGCAATGCATGGATTTGTTCCAGTTGAGAAAACAAGCTAATATTTCCCTTGCTGTAAAAGGAAATCAAATGTATAATCTTTGCTCAAGGGTTAACCATACATTTCTCAGAAAATACACTCAGCAAAATAATGCTGACCTGTAGCACTTAAGATGTACTTGCCTTCACGTACTCTTTTTCCAGGCCCCTAGCCAACCATTTAGCATAGCAGCTTACATGCATACAAAGATTTTAGCTATCTTCTGGTGTCTCAGATTACCTACGTGGTTTTTTTAAGGCTGAATTATCTATCTAGAGACTTTCCTGAAACCATGAGAAAGTAGTATTAAAGGCTAAAACTCTGCTTCAGGTTTAAACATACATTTTCATAGGAACCAAAGAATTTGCTCCACTGAAGCCGAAGCTAGTCATAACCTGTGTAATTACTGCTCCCACTTCCATGGGAGTCTTTTATACCAGACAAATATAATGTCCTTTATGTCACTTGATATTTCTCTTTTTATTATTAAGGTAATTAAACACTGCACAAAACCTAAAATAACTCTGTCATGAAGACTTTACTTCAGGCTCATATTAACAGGAGCCAGGTTTATATTTGTTCTAAAAGCTGCATCTACAGAGATAATTCCACAGATTGCCTTTCTGTTAAACACCACAGGCCATTTCGATTAATAATCTCCATCACTCTCTATGCAGCTTTATATAAAGTCACGTAGGTAATCCTGCCTATGGAAAGTTCTCTCTAGATAATCCTGCCCAGAGTCAACCATGATGGTTAACATAATCTTGTCATGAGACTGTTGAGGAAAGTGTGTTTGGATACTTTCCAGACTTTGATTTTGGACAGTTTTGGACAGTGAGAAAAATGGATTTCAAGGGAAGTGTAGTACTGTTATTTAAACAACTGTCATATGAACATAACAGCACTTGAGATAAAGTGACAACAGTCATAGAAAAGACTAAATTTTAACCCAATGAATGCATTCTTTTGTTTCCATTTATTCTAGTTTAAATCCATTAGACATCCTTTTACAGTTATTCCAACAGAAGAAAAGGAATTTGTCATTTCACAATCTCCTTGCAGATTTCTATCCAGGCTTCTCCTAGTCCTTGCATACAGTTTCAGGGAAGGTATACAGACCCTCTGAGTACAGGTTTACATACTCTAGATTGTCAGTAGAGCCAGACAGGTACTCAGGAAGGTGATTTCATAGAGGTTCTACCTGCCCTGTAGATGCATCCAGGTTCTTCTTACTGCACAAATGTAAGACCTAGAAAGCATTGATTCCTGAAGCTCCAAAGTGAAGTTCCAAAAGTGTGTGAATACTTGTTCTTAATCTGTGTGATACTGTTACGTACCACTGAAATAGACAGGAAAACCTATTTTTAGTGATCATCGATGGAAACACAAATGAAAGGCATGCTGGAGGCACTGTCTTACGGAATTCCGAACTCAAGACTCAGTCTGTCCTGGGTCTGACAATTTCTTCCTGAGAAGTCATGTCATCTTCCTTTAACTTCACTTCTTCACCTAGCAAATGTATATAACTATGCTTGTCAGCTTTGAAAATTGCTGTATTAGAGGCACCCTGGCACTCTTACGAAGCAACAGAATGATATTCCTTATATTCAGGAACATCTTCATAACACAAACTTCTCTATTAGGAAAAAAAGCTTCAACATCCCCAAAAAAGATAAAGGGACACACACACACACGCCCCCTGCATCTAATTTAGGGGCACCCAGGTAAATCTATTCCTATAATCTCGCTGACTAATTCAGGCTTCTTATGACATCAAATTGTTTCTTGTAATGATAGTTTAAACAATCTTTATCATGCAGTTGAGTTCTGAATTCACTGCTACTTGTTTCTCTTATTTCTTCTTTGCCTGCTTAGTCACAAGAAGACTGTTTAGCCTCCAGTTAGATTTTACTTCTTTGGAGCATTCATGAAATTTATTTCTGTTTTATCATGAGAATTTAGATTGTTGTGGAAATTACTATCTTCTCTTTTCCCGTTACAACAATATGCAGCCTATTGCATAAAGAAAGGCTGTTGCTGGAATTGTTTATAAATTTCATGTACTACTAGATTATCAAAACTAATGACAACAATATCCTCTTCTCTTACAACTTTTATCTATCCTTTATAAGGATTAATCTGAAAGACTGCTTCTTCCCATGCTGTTATGTTTATTCAGCATATTTTTCTCTTTTACTTGCTGACATTAAGTTTTATTTGATGCATATTGTACTGCCTGCTGAGGGTCAGTATTTGTTAATCTTGCCTGATATAAAAAGCCTACTCACATACTCCCAACTTTTGTAAGCAAAAATGAACAATGGGCATAACTGAAATAGCCCTCAAGTAACTATTAGAGCAGAACTTTTATCTGTATTGTGCATCTTTAATTTGACAGCTTCTATTTTGTAAGCATGTAGCTAAAAAGAATAGAAGGTTTAGAAAATAACAACTAAGCATACAATTCTGGCATACAGTAAACATAAAAGGCAAGCCTGCATGGCTTGGACACCCTTTGTCTCCTAGCTAGAGAAATTAGCAATGGCTAAAGGAAATCAGTAGCCTTAAGAAAGGAGTACAACCAGGTACTATCAAGAAGATGCCAGTACCAGGTCTTCTGAAATGAGGCAGTCATTCTGACGAGGACCCTCCTTGCCCCGTAAACTTAGAAAATGTTCAATTCTGCTAAATATAGTTATTATTTTCAAGGTAGAGATAATACCACTAAATGATTTGATAGGATATAAACAATTACTAGATCAGTTTCATAGTGAGAAATTATAAGTAGTGTTGTTATATTTTGAAACATATTAAAATATTTCTTTGTATGGTTGCATTTTTTCAAGAGAAGCTAAGGTTTAAAATGGAGTTTCTATCAAGGCAGCCTGCCAAACACAGACAAGAAACTAATCTAGAGTTACCTTAATGTGCCTTTTCCTTCATCTGTAATGTGAAATCTATGAATTTCAGAAAAACCTATTTTAAAACATTTCAGTAATTTTTATTACAACATTTCTATAATACAGACTTTCAAAACTACAAGACAAGAAAAAGAGCCCATCAGCTAGGCAAGTACTGTTCCCACAATGTAAATAGGTAAAACAGTGGCAGATTTTGAACATGCATCTCAGTGCTCCCTGAATTGGAAAATTTTGTATGACTAAAATCAAGAATGCATTTACAGTGCATAAACTATAAACATAGGTGCTTTCCTGAATTGAGGCCTAACTTCTTTGTCCACAGCCTCTTTATAAATAAACAGCAGAATCCAGCTTTTTGGCACATTAGCTTTACAAAACATGAGCTAGTGGGAAACACTATATGCAGTAGAATTGAGAATAAGATTAAAAATACAGAGCAAATAGAGAACAGTCAGCACGGCCAGGGGGCATAAAACCTCCTTGAAATCCTAAATTCAAAAATGCCTTAAGTCATGACTGAAATAATTTGGTTGGTTTCATCTGAGTGGCTAACAGAAGAGGCTTGTTCATATCATTACATTACAAGAGAAGTGTTTATAGCTGCTAGGCTTTGTTCCAGGGAGAAAAGTGGCAAATAAACGCATATTATATGTAAATACAGAAGCAGGGTAGGAAAAAAAATATGTAATGGTAGACAACAAAATATTCTCCTGATCTGTCTTACTAAGCATCATTGGAGATTCTCATAAACAACCGTAATTCACAGAACTAGTAAGTGATATTTATAAATGAACGAAACCCTGACAACATCCTTCTCCTAGGAGAGGAGTAGTAATCCCCTCAATCCTTCTAGGTGGGAGAGCCAGAGAAATGCACAAACCAGTGATATGTGAAAGGAAGACTAAAGAGTTCAGGGTCTAACTTAGATGATGCTTCTGGCCTAAAGTGCTAAAAAGTCCTTCAGCATCTTCGTAACACTGCACTTGCCATAACAGTTATGTGGGAAAAAAAAATAATTATTTGCTGGGAAATAACCATCCTTTTATAACAACCTTTAGTGCAATTACAGGATAGCCTTTGTTTTCCATGGATTCAATTGTCTGCCCCAGGAGTGCTGGATTAATCTGAAGTTGAATTACATGCTTGCTTGGAAGTTGAATCTGATTCAGGTTCACAGGTGAACCCTGCTACTGCAGCATGGCTCTCCTGGATTGTGTCGATGGAGTTGTTTGTGCATTTGCTCTAGAAACAAGGCCTGGGGACCTTTGCATCTGCTCTCGGAGCAAGGTCAAGGTGCTGATTCTGCTTCCAGAATAAAATTGTTGTGGGAAAGGCTTTTATTCACATAGGGTGCTTCACACCATGGCCATAAAAAGTTGTGGTGCCTTAATTCAGGGAATGGTGCTCTACCAGATGAGGGACAGGAATGGTTAAGGCTGGCATTGCCGTCTGTGTGCCTCTGCTAGTGAAGCCGCAAGTCTGCTACTAAAACAGCCATTCTGGGGATTCTCCCAGGAAAGAGAAATGTCAGAACTGACACAATGTTTGCAGTAATAAGCTGTGTTGGCAAAATTCTTGTAGATGTCACCAAAATGTAAATGAACTCCACTGACTCAGGGAAGCAATCTCCAGAAAAGAGACACAGAATTTATTTGCATTTAGCAGGGGATTACAAATACCATTGTTCTCTCTCCTCCTCTCCAACTGAAACTGTTGGCTCGCTGTCAGCAGTGCAGAGATGCATTTCTCTTTCTTGAAACTAGTGTAATACCAAGAGAATAAAGTGTGTATCCCTGTGCTTGTCAGCTAGCTCTCCTTCACACATACTTTGCTGCAGGAATCCTGATTCTCAGTAGTAGGAATAAAGTGTATGATACAGTACAGCAGAAACATTTAGAAGTACGTAGTTGGTACAGAAACAAAGAGGTCAGTCACTGAAAATACAAACCAGATTCATCACCTCAATAAGATACAGTGAGATCAGTCCACAAGCTTTTGTTGGGCTCTACATGTTTTCTTGCCCCATACTATGCTGGAGATAGAAATCAGCACGGGCTTTGCAAAGTACTACAGAAACCCCATTCTGGAAATACTCTGTGGAACATGAGTGAAGGACGGAAAGTTTACCTGATGATAAAAAGTGCATGAACTAGATGGGTATAATGCAACATCTTAATTTGTGTTGTCTGGAAAAAGGAAACATCAGGATAAAACCAAAATACGCAAAGATAGTACAGGAATGTTACCTACATTTCCCACTTTTTAAGGCATATAAAGCAAAATAAGAAAAATCTAACAGAAGTGCCATACTTTCACCATAAAAAATAAATAGCACAGTAAAATAGCACCATTGCAAAAGAGATAAAAGTATCAAGAGAAAAGAGAAGTTTTCCTTTTTCCCTATTTTCTACTTTCACATAACCCATGTAATATTCATTAAAAGTAACTGCTCATCTTAAGAAAACAGTGTGCTGGTAATTCATCCCTCTTCCACAGATTATAGGAAGTGCAGGAAAAATATGCACAGTTAGAACGTGACTTAACACAGAGCATAAGACATAGATGATACGCCACAGAAAGTGCCAGCTGAGTTCAGTTTAAATGACAAGTCACTTCAAGGAAGAGCAGAGTTAAGGTATTGCCCTTTTGGTTGCCAACTCTAAAAAACACATCCAGTTAAAGCGCCACTCTACTCAGATGCATTGGTGTGTCAATTCACAGCCTCAGTGCAACCATCTGTCCTCAGAAGACTGCAATGCAACTTGAACACTGCCAGCCCTTTCAGTAGGCACGCAATAGAGTGTTCTGATGAAATTGGATCATACTTGTACTAATAGAGGTCAGCATGGGATTTCATGACTGAACAAGCCAAAAAAAGGGGTCACAGTCTCTGTTTATTGTTCAGCACTTGAGAAATTTACTTGTCTTATAAGAGCTGCAAACATCCTAATGAGTTGGTGTTGGGTAACATGCTACTCTAACACTAATACCATGCCTTCCCTTTGAAAAGAGAGCAAGCATCTAGACTCTGGATGCCAAGTTCCTGACACATCATCTTTTCTACTGGAACAGAAAAAACTATGTTAGATATATAGGCAGAAGATTTCCAGTCACGTAGCTGTCCATTGCAGTGTAAAGTCCAGCAGGCAACATGTCCTCCTCACTGCAGAACACTATTTTTATCTAACAGGGAGCTAACACAATGCAAAATAAATCCACAGATTTTCCTTCTGTAACCCACTAAAACCCATGTGACATCTATATAAGGAACCACAATGCCCTGCCACAAGTTACTTAGGAAAATGGGGCACCTGCAGCATCAGAGTTATATGGGAATAGTTCTACTCTTGGTCTACTCCTGTTAGCAGTTGTTTCATCCAAGTCAGAAAGGAAGAGATGAGTGAGAAGCCTGCCTCCTCTGTCTCCTCCGCAGTTATGAAGGACAGGCAAACTGGCATTCACCAAATGGAAATAAAACATTAAAGTCAGCATCTCTCCTACCACTTTATGGAAATGTGAAAACCTTGCTTCAGTCTGCTAAGTTGCAGTGAAAAGAGCCTAATTTTATCAGTAGAAATTGCCAACAAGAATGAGAAGAGTTCATTATTAAAGGATGATAAGTGAAAGCTAAGATTAAGGCTGACATTAGGCAAACTGATTTCATATTAATCTTGATTTGGGATCATAGCACAGCAACTGTTTGTGATAATATATGTGTATACACGTTTGTAGGAGGCAGACATGGGTTTTATGGGTTTGATGTGTTCATATTAAATTACCTTGAGTAAGAATCCAAAGGATAGTGTTTATGGAGTAAATAAGGCTAGTGAAATATTCCATTAATTCAAAGACATCCATCACAAATGTCACCACATCCCTACTGTAGAAAGCAGCTGCATACAAACATTACATACATACATACATACAGATCAGGCCCATGGCTACAACCTATTCCTCTCTCCCCAGGCCTCTGAGCCCCGAGTTGCACACTGCAGCCAGGACTGCTTTTTGTGATAAGGCAACTAATCCTTTTAACCCAGTCTTTGACCTAAATGAACAGGCTAATGACTGAACTTTCTGCATCTTTTCCCTATTTCCCCTAAAGAAGCTGTTCTATGCAAGGAGCCAAGACAAGGCACTGGAGCAGAAGGAAGAGGTGTTATTGTTTTCATTGGCTCTTAAGTGTTAACTACTGAGACAAATAAGTTGAAAGGATTTTTATTTGGACAAAGCTTCATGAAACAACTGGTACAAATGATCTTTGAAAAGAAGGATCCCATTCTCACAGATGAGGGTTTCCTTACCATCTCCTCCATGATTTCTTTCTTCCACTCAGGAAGGTATTGTCACCCTAAAGAAGCCACACCTAAACCAGATACGACAGATCAACTACATGTTATTCCAAGGTTCAAACACCCTTCTCCCACATTTATTATTGTAATTCGATACCAATACTGAAGATTAAGTATACTGTCTTTACAGGAACATATTCGTTAGAATTAAAAGTTGTCACTTCAAGATGAAGCAAAACCTTGAAGTTAGATTTCTCTGCTTAAAAATTGATTTTAGAGTTTACCAAAAAAAAAAAAAAAAGAGATCAAAAACAATTAATCCCAGTGGAGAAAAATAAAAACTTACTTGAAGAAGTACAACCATAAAAAAAAAAGTATCTTTCAAATCTAATTCAGTAGTCTTGCAAATAATGATTATAGTTATGCTCCTATTTTGTAGATGCTTGCATGGATGAATAATTAAACTGATCTCATACCATGACCATTATGCATGTACATTAAACCTGCACAAGTAGAGCCAGTATAAATGCAGTTTTGAAAAAAACAGCATTCCCCCAGCACATCCTACTGACATCCTGCTCATTTGGAATTGTACCTCAGTGAAGTATCTGCCTCTTTGTAATTTTGTGTTTGGGAATAATTGAGAGATGAGCAGATAACCGAGCCAGTACACAATATAATCTGAATGAACACTGTATTGATTCCTCCCATAATGAGTCAGAAACTGGTGGCGATGAAGACTTGTTCAGATAGAGTAGTGGTAATGCAAAAGAAATTACAGGGTACCCATGCTTCATCAGTGATATCTACCTCATAGTCAGTGGGAGAGTAAAAAAGGAAATCTTGTGCTAAATTAATCAGAGGAAATAGGACTATAATTCATACAGTCAGTAATCATCTTGACAAATATTGTAAATTAATGCATTGTGCATTGTTCATTACTTTTTATCTCAGTCATGGTAATTTTCTGAGGCTGATACGTATATGTTTCTCTTCGCAGAGTTTCTGGGTAATCAAACACTGATAAAGGGCAACATGAGGAAAAAACATAACACATGATGGGCTATCTCTAATCCTTCTTCACAGACAGGGTTTATCTCCAAGTAACATAGGAGATGAACAGGAGCTTTCCTTTCAGGACCAGAAAGCTCACTGCACAGTCTTAGCACTTCCTGAATCAACAAGGTTGCTCACACCTTCACAAGCGTTCAGTGCTTGCAAGCTCAGGTATATTGTTAGCAATGAGGCCATCTGTTTTTATCATCAACCCTGTCTTCCTTGGCCCAACCCTAAAATCTGGTATTTTAGGAAACTATGCAGCAGCTGCTAGTTAGAAAAATCTGTGATCTCATCCCCAGAAGGACTTAACAAGATAGTATTAACAAGTGACAGAGTAAATATGAATACATCAATTATTTTAATAATCCAAACAGCATGATATTTCTTGTATCATATGCTGTCAGCACAAGGGAGATCAGAGGATCTAAAGTGAAAGTCCCTGCACTGTATGATATTTAGTACAGCCTTTAGAATAAATTGTAGTAGAACATGCACAGGCTGAACATTATAAAGCTGTAGGTGTAGCTCCATAAAACACAAAAATGTTAACAAGGATAACCACTAGCACATTTCTCCAATTAATACCAATGCAGAAGCTATCTAGAAGGCGGCAGGGGTTCAAACAGGATTTTATTTTTGCATAGCGTTCATACCTTCCTTGGCAAAGAATTGCAATCTGTCCCTTTATCTCCAATAGCTTAAAAAAAAAAAAAAGCAGCCAAAACCCCCCCACACCCCAAACAACAAAAACCACAAACACACAAACAAAAAAAACCAACCCCCACAAACCAAAAAAACCCACACCACCTAACTTCAAACCACATTCCCTTACCAATTTACAGTGGAAGGCAGGACCTCTTCCTTCTCCAAGTCATGAACAACATATGACTGTAGTACAGTTTCAAGAAATTAAGACCCTTCAGAACACACCTTGTGATGCACAAGACAAGAATGAGGAGTTAAAGGAATTATTTGATACATGCAGCGATTTCAAATCTTTACGATTTAATGTTTTTCCTCAAGCTTCAGGACAGTGGGCACTTCAGATTTAAAAAAATAAAAAAAATTAAAAAAAAAATCAAAAACCTATCCACTTCCCACTGCCATTCCAACTGGCATTTTGCCAGTGCAATTATATTTAGGATATGCTGTGAAGTCCACAGGTTTATAAATTCTGAGGAATAGCTGTTCACCTGCTACTCCAAGGTAATGTAAAATTTCAGAATTGTTTGAGGCAGTAGGGTAACTCTGAGTTTACATCTTGTCTCTACAGCAGATCAAAAACCTACTGTTAACTTTTTAATAATTATTATGAGACTTTTCTTGGCTTTTACATATTTCACTTTCCAGTTATGATAACCACCAGGAGTTCATGCTTACATTAAAGCACAAGAGTTTTAAAGATATAACAGCCACCATTTCTAAGCTTATTTTTGTTCAATTTCAGCAAATTAATCAGTTATTGCATGGCTCTGGCTTTAAGCAACTGAAGTTCAAGGTTTCCATGTTGTCTTAGCATTCACGTGGTTCACACGTTCAGCTAACACTGATGCAGACTGGAGATCTTTGGTGGAGGCCTCAGATTTCCAACATGTGTCTCACCAGGCTTTGGACAGGTGACCTGTGGAGATCACTGGGGTAAAACGTGGATTCCAGCCCCGAGGTTCAATTTTTGTTACTTGGTCCCCTCCAAGAGCCATAGCACACTTTCACAGGAAAGGACCAAGTTTTTACTGCTGTTCAAAGCTCTGACTCTACTGCTTTCGGAAGGGATTTTCCCCAAGTCTTTAATTGCAAGACCATTATGAAGATAGTGTCCAGCACACACAACACATACCCCATTGTATTTTGCTAGGATTTGATATTTCTCTAGTAACCCTGGAGCACCACTTTTCCCTTTCTTTTTACTTTCAGTGCTACATCACTTTCATGAATAAGCCTTTTTCAGAATAGCATTCATTTTCTCCAGCTCACACATTGTATTTCTCCTGTGTTGTATAAAATAGGAGCTATATTCATGCTTTCTATTTCTTCACAAAAAAATTTATTGTCTACTAATGCAAAGAATATAAAATTTCAACTTGCTTTTAATCTTTGAACGTCTTTTAATCTGAATGTTCATGCATAAGAAACTGAAAATGTTCATATATTCACACCAGAATTGAAGTAGCAGTATATCCAGCTATCTCATGCAAATATTAGTCCACATAAGAGCAGATGCGTACAATTTACGTATCCAAGTTTAGCAATCTCTGAGATGGCGATAAATTCCTCTAATGTGAACTCTTTATATCGCCCTCCTATTGAAGGACATTCTGAGTTCTCCTGTATTGCAAGACTTTAAGGTAATATATATCTTTTTGGTAGGGAAGAAGTATGTTTAGTTAATTTGAATAGAAGCACCTTAACTGGCCACACCATGTGAATCCTCTTGGCCTCATTATGAGCCTAACAATGTAACTCTTGTCTGCCAGCACCTAGTTAAAATGAATAATTAAGTCAGATAAGAGGAAACTAAAGAAGGGGTTCACATTTTTTTTAATTCATTTTTAATTTGTTAATCAACAATTGTAACAGTAGTATCCATTTGCCACTCATGTGTGATCAGGATAAGCAGGGACAGAAATAGCATCCTTTTCTATTACAAAGTTGCTTATGTCTTTCTCCATATGGTTGCCTGTGCACTTGAAAGGGGTAGAAGAGGATTTGACATCGGCCTAGATACTAGTTTCTCCAAGAACCCCGTAACTTTTTTCAAAAATTCTTTTTTTTCCTCCAGCGGGTAAATGGGAACAATTTAACAGACCCATTTCCATTATGAATATTAATAGACGTAAGAGAGGTAGGATGGTTTGCATACAGGCATGTTAGGAGTTAACAGCAGGGCTCAGGAAACAATCAAGTGTCAATTTGTGCTGCAGTGGTGGGTTAATAGTCAAAGGAAGATCATTCTGCCTCATCCTAAATCGAAAATTGTGTCCAGAGATGAAATCACAGTTATCTGATAAACTGCAAGAACCACAGTTAGTGACCTTTAACGTTGGACTAAACATACAAAGCACATTTCTTTGATGTGAGCACCGCTACTGCAAGAAGGTGGAAGCTGGATGGTATTTCTCTCTCCCTGTTGTTCCAGGCAGCATCCCTGAATGAGCTTTCATTTAGGTAGTCTTATCAGAACGACCCCTGCAGTGCACACTTATTTTCTGGGACTGAACCATTCTCTAGTCCCCTTTGTTCAAAGGCCACAAAATTAGCTAGCCTTAAAAACAGCCAGTATTCCAGGTTAAGACATTGTCAAGGGTGCCCTGTGAGCATCGCAGAGGTTCTAACCTACACACAACACCGTTCATTACAAAGGGACTTATAAAACCTTTGTAATTCAAAATTTAATCAATTTTACCATAACATGTAATTTTTTAAATGGAGTCTAATCGAAGAAACTATGCTCACAGAAAGAGAGCCAAAGTTCTTGTTCTAGCCTTACTCTGCATCTTTCTATTATTATTCTCACTCAGTCTAGCAATGCAGAACAACGCACACTGCAAGTTCAGTTTCCTTTAGAAATATATTCTTTTGTTTAAATCCCCTTTGAAAATAATAAATAGTCTAGTTTTAAGAACAGGGAGGAATACCCACAGCCTAGAATTCTAATTGCCTGGAGAGAAAATGGTGCAGCATACAGAGATGTTTCTCAGGGCATCTAAATATCCTTCTTAAGTGTATGTCTTCTGTTTGGAGAACAACCCAGGATCTCTTCCAACTTCCCAGCAAATAGGAACGTGTAGATATCTCCTCTCTAGCAGCTATTGATATTTACCCTATGCTGAAACTAAAATAGTGGAAACTACATTTTATATATTAAAATATATATTAATTAATATATATATACTAAACACTGCGGTTTATATAGAAAGGTAAATAAATGCACTTTTCTAAAGGCTACACTAGACTGGGCAGGAGAGGTATTTGTTTGTTTGTTTTTAAAATCCTTCCTCTGCCATCTCAAATGGAAGAATGACCATTATTTCTAAGAAGGAAATATATGGAATCTATGAATTAAGCTATATATGCAAGGCAGCAGAATGTTGTGCTACTCCAGCAGAAACATCACTGACTCTCAGCTGGGGGCAAGTTACTTCTTCCAGCGCTGTGAGTCTTCTCTCCTCCTTAAGCCTGACTCATCACTGCTGGCCAAAGATAAACACGGGAGAGGGCAGAAAGCATTATGTGTACCAATGAACCCCTAGACACTGCACAGCATATACAGGGAATGGTGTTTGCCTGTACAGCAAGTCCTGCACTCCTCTAACCAAACAGATCTTCTATAGTAAGTAATAGAGATTTTAGAGAAAGAGATTTTTCTTCCCAGTTTTTTGAATAGTAACGTTTGAGTAATTTAATTTCTATAGATCTTCCAGTGTCCTTGAATTTTGGTGGCTCCTTTAGCAACAAAGAAAAACTAGGTGATTGAAATTGTCCTAGGAATCAATATCTCTTTTGCCATTATTGACATTCCTGCAGCTGTCTAAGCAGAAGTCCTAGTTCTATTCAGACAAAATCTGAGAGAATGAAATCGCTCCTTAATGGTATGAGAAAACTCCCTGATTTATGCAGGCAGATACCACTGAAGTTTTTACAGATACAAGTAATAATGTAAGTCATACTATAGACTTTGTATACTCTGTGACATCAACACCATAATTCATATGGACTTGCATAACAACACTAAAAAAACATTTTAATTATTTAAAAAAATTCAAGTCACCTTGAAAGAAAGACTGAGATATATCACATACAATATCACCTCTTAAAGAAAGATCTTTGAATTCCAGCATTTGTTAACACATTTCTATCTTAGCACCCAGTTCCTTACATAACTAGCTAGATCAGTATTTCAGTTGTCATTATTTCCTAAGCACTGAATGTCAATCATTCCTCTACATATTTTTTCTTAGTAGATAAGTACTATTGAAGACTGGAGATGAGGATGGAAAAAGAAATAGGATTATTTCAATAGAAAAAGTCCTAATTAAGAAGCAGCACATAGCCACAAGCACCTAGAAGGAGTGTTCAAGGTATTTATAAGATGGATATGATTCCTGAAGCTCAGTTAGTACTTCAGTCTGAGTTTTGTTGCAGATACCATCTTTATTAGCTCTTTCCCAGTTTCAAATCACACGAATGGGTTAATGATTGCTGAAAGATGATGGTTAAGAGAGCCAATTGAAAAGTTCAGTGCAACACATGGAAAATACAAAACTTCATAATTTAAAAGCCTCATAAATTTGAGCCCATTGAATAGTAATCAGAAGTGGATAGCTGATTTAAAGATTCATAAATGCTTATAGCAGGCAATAGAACACAAGTCAGCTGCTCTCTAGTTGTTACTGTTAGAGCTAGCCATTTTTTTTATAACTGCCTTCTCATTTTCTCTATGGAGGTAGAAAGTAACGTTTGTAAAGAACAGAACTTTTCTGTGGAAAGTTTTGGCTTTGGTTTTTTTTTTCCCCCAATACAGATAAGGTTTCCTGCCTATGCTGCATCTTCCATGAACTGTCATCTGCCCTCTGTAGGTCACATTAGGTATAGTACAGGCAGAGCTCAAACCACAGTTCAAGCAGGCAGACTGCTGAGGTAAAAATGTAGAATTATTTGCCAATTACATTTTTTCAAACCTTCCCCTCTCAGAATAGAAAGAAAAATTATTATATTGCTACATTTTTTTTTCCATAATTATATACAAGAAGCTTATGTGCCAATACCAGAGTTTCTCACAAGAAAGAAACCACCTGCTTTTGCCCTGGTCAAGTCACTACCAACCTAAGTTGGATCAGAGCTTATGAAGGTAACTTTGCTTTAATGAGTAAAATAGGATTCTCATCATACTTAGTTCCAAGCTCTAATACAGAGTTTCTGAAAAAAAGTAATAGGTTCGGGTCCTGCTTATAAAATTGTATTAGTTCGAAGTTGTTTGTATATGAGAAAATAGGGGAAGAAATACATTGTCCATCACAAAGTGGGCTGTTATACTTCCAGGGTGATTTGTTTCACTGCAGTGGTATTTATCATGTTGATAAAATAGACCATGGATGTGAAAATTGGAAGATTTTTGCTGTTAATTTGAAACAGCACCTATACATGCTGCTGTGACATCAACATAATACCCTAAAGCCACAGCATCTGGAAAGATTTATTTTCTGAGCCCTTATGCAGCCACATTCTCTTTGCTTCTGACAGTCTCAATTTGCAGGCTGCTGGTGATCCAATCTTATTCATTCTGGCTCTATAATAAGGATGTCAATGCAAGAAGAGAAAAGTCATTATCTGATAGCCAGCAGACATGATAAAAAGGCAGAGTTAGATATCTCAGAGGAAAGGCCACCCTTTCTGCCTTGGATGAGCTTCTCAAGGTCATGGGCAGCTTTTGTACCTGTAAGTATGCTTCAAATTCACGTTAAGCTGAGTGCATCAGATAAAACTGAAATGTCCCTATCACACAGTCTCATGTCTGATTAAGGTTTTGATTTTTTACTATTAATCAGTGAAAAAATTTAATTATGATTAGAACATAAACATGCAGTGGGAAAGATCAAATAGGCAATGTGAGCTGCAGAGAAACTTAGTCTAAATTTATGGGTCTGCCTAGTTAATGGCATTCATAGGGGTATGGATTATGCTGAAGTGTCTCCCACAGTAGCAATAATCAGGCAAGACTAGTTGACCATTTGTATAGAAAGATTTTAACCTCAAATTTAAAACCAGTAATGAATATCATCTGGTTTGAGGAACTGTTTAAATGTCACAGTTGCAGCAGCTGACAGCAAAAATTTATTTATTCACTGACTTTGTCAAAAAACTACTAAGTGCCATTCCAGAAGATAATTTCCCATCAAGCACAAGTTAACGGACTCTCATAAGCAGTACATGGATGAAAGTTTGAGCTGCAATATACATGAGCTAAACTAGATCAACTGGTCTTTAATCTAGGATTACGTACACCATGTGATGCCCTTTACAAGCCACATTAAGGTAAAAGTTTGAAGCAATCCCTATACAGTTATTATTGAATATCAATTGTAGCTTAAGAGGCAGCTTAGTTTTATGTGTGCAAATCAGAAAAGCATACAGAACAGGAGGACAACATATGATTGGCCCCTAGGCTGTAGGTAGCAGAGGCAAGCAGTGTGAGAGAATTATATATGCTCCTGGGCCTCCTGAACTGAAAATTCCTTTCCCTATACTGTTTCTATGGCTCTTGTAAAACTGATGTATAGAGAGGACATTTCCCAGATTATTCTAGTCTTCCACTCATTTGCTCAACTTCACTACAAGATAATAAGATAAATGCAAAAGGACCAATAGCCTTGCCTGTTCTTAGCATCATCATCAGTTCCTCTTAAACGCTATTTAAACATTAAACATACTAAGGTAGCAGATCTTACCTGCTTCCTGTACCTCTCTAGAATATGGGAAGAATCTGATGCGCAGTGTTCCCGTAGCTGAATGGGTATAACTGGTGAGTGGTATTATTCTTTTGGTGTTAGAAACACACAGATGCAAGATTGCATTGTAGCATACAGTCTGTGCTACTGTATAGCTGCTTTAGAGGGTAAGAACCCAAACATTCAATGCATTCCAGTGTTAAGGCAGCACCACCTAATTCACTACACTTGACACACGCCATTGCTGTGGCCACACCTACGAACCCCTTTCTTCAGACCAGTTTTCCATCCTCCATACCTTTAATGACAGCTACAAACTCTCTGTACTTACTCAGTTTCTAAGTCTTACTGGGTCCCTAGTTATTCATACCTTAATAAGTTGCCATCGCAGCTGCTGTAGATGTTATATGATGGAGCACTCAACAGCAGGTGTGCCAAAATCAATCTTTCACCAGAGGCACAGAAGGTCATCTTGTGAGAAGACAAAAAGTAGACTGCAAGTTGTTATTTGAGGAGAACGTACATAGTTTCCTCCCTATCCAAACTGGTCAGAATTAGTAAAAAACACCGTATTTTCCTCTTTTTTAGAGGGGGGGGTAGGGGGTGGTATTCAATTCCACTTTCATCATTAAGTGGTACTTTTAACCAGGGAGTCAGAAGAACACATAGATTCAAAGTGTTCGATGGAAAATGTGATGATTTCAATATCGTGTCTGACAGAGCTGAGCTATTCTCATGAGCCTTTCCTTTTACAGAATTACTGAATTTTTTTTTTTATTACTTTCACTATACCTAGAGATTGGAAAGGTTAAAAAAAAATAAACCCAAAACTTGTTAAATTGCCATTCCATTTAAAACCGGCAAGTTGTTTGCACCAAAATAAGAGTCTGAACAAAGTATAACTGTAAATCAAATACAGGCCAGGTTTCGATCGGCAGTCACCCCCGATGTATACAGAGGATAACTAAGGTAAAGCCCATAAGCAGATGACATCATGGCATTTGTCTAGCGTGAGAGATTCCAACCTTCTTCAAGATCCAGACAGAATAGCTTTGAATACAACAGAGACTTATTTTTTCCTTCTTTTTTCTTTTTTTAATTCTTTTAAAGATTTAGTTCCTATTAGGCCTTTGCATTCAGTGACTTGAATAATATCCTTCTCTCCCTTGCTACAGTGGTGCTCCGTACAAAGCTGGTTCCTGTGATCCAAAACCTTTTTCAGCTTGTTTTTCTAATGCACCTGCCTTACTCATTTTGTGAACTCCTGCCTGGCAGCTACAGAAATAAGCAGTGTGATAGCAGCCTGGTAGCTGCTACAGCCAGAGGCTTTTTCACAGTACAACAGCAAGTGTAGAATCTAATTAGTCACTCTTGGCCAAACTAAATCATCTTTGAACAGGAACCGTTCATAAAGGTAGAATCAACAAAATCTTCATCAGTTCCACCAATTTAGCTTATCTATGTGCCTCACTGGGACTTCTCCACTCCTTCTTGCCATCTGTCAGTCTCCTCCCCTTCATAAAGGGGGCATATTCCAATGCTGTCCCAACCAGGAATTACAAAAATAAGGATATCAGAAACGTGCTTTCAATTGCTTCACTGTTTGAGATGCTTTGTTGTGATTATTTAAAAATCAAAGCTTACTATGCACTATTCTATACTGAGCTTCCTCCTACTCATTTCCAGTCCTGTACACATAGTTAATATAGCATATTTAAAGGTAATAGGAGGTGATAGATCATCAACCCAAACCAACTTGTACAGACCTGGGGAGTACATGTATACATCACTGTTCTGTCAGTGTGCTTCGGCTCCAGTTCAGCAAGTAATCACTAAGACCATTCTGTCCTCAGGCAAGGCTTAACTGAGGCTGGCAGGGATGTAGAGGTGTATGATTCTGCACACAAAATCCTTCCAGTACAACACATCAGCACTTCTTCATGAGCTGTTCACATGCATTTCATTGTTGGGAAACAAAACCACTCCATGTCTCATCCTCTTCACCAGTGATAACATGAATCATCTATCATCTTTATTAAGATAATAGATTTTAAACTAGGGGAAGAGCTTTGGTTATCTTAATAAGATCCAACTTTAAATTATCTCTGATCTTTAAAGGGAACAAAGAAAACCCTATCAATAACGGAGACCAGTGTGGCTTCACTAGAGCTGATGTGCCTTCAGAAAAACAAACACCCCATAATTACTTCAGTATGGAGAGAAGTGATTTTCATTTATATGTAGTGCTTCCCTTCTGTCTCATCTGGGATACAAGCAGGTAAAAGCCAGTGGAGAGAAGCCACTTCTAATAAAGGGCTATATCTTGGATGAACCAAGTTCCCATGGCAGATCTGCACACCAAGACATTTCACTGACAGGATCTGACCCAACTGAAACTTCAACATTACTTACTGCCAAGTCAGAAAGGGATAAGAAGTGTCCCTTCAAAGACAAGTCAATGAAGAGAAAGCACGAGATACACCAAAACAGTCAAGTCATACTACACCTTCTTCAGTTACATGGAGTTACTTTACAAGTTTGTCTGTTGTGATGAAGGACCACTGGGTAAAATAATATAATGTGATATTTAAGGGATTTTGCAGGTTGATAATTTACTGTCTAACACTGAATGGATAGCATAGGCAATTTTCCACTAGTACTCTCATCCTAAATTAAGTGTTCACTCAGCCACATGTGCCCCTTGAATTGTATTCACGGCTGCAACAGCCAGCATGTTCCGTTTGTGCTGTGTGTGGTTACTTACACATCTCTCATCGCTGGATAAAAGCAACGGTTTGTGCATCCAATATAATTCATATTTAGATGATTAGATATAAAGTATTAATATTTATGCACATATTGTTTACAATTCATAGTTTCATGGAAAAAATACAACTTGCCTCAAAAAAGAAGTTAGCACTCTGCTATTGCTGTTATATTTGTTATGTTAAATTTATATATTATATAGATTTACAGATACTTCTGAGTGAAAAACATACCACATTTATATATAGACATATACAGCTTCTCAAAAGGAGATGTATTTGGATAAGAGGAGAAAAATTTGTAAGACATTGCTTTGCCAAAAGTAATGTAAGTATCTTTTGCCCCCCAAAAATTCAAACCCAAAGAATTTATATCAACATAGCATCTCATTCTGTAGTTTTTAGTCACCTGAGCAATTCCCACAATAGTAAGTCAGTCTGGAAAGTCTGGAGGACTAGACTCACAGTGTCAAACTGAAAATAATACCATAAGAGAAATTTATCAATTGCGTATTGTTTTAGAAGCTAGGCTAAAGGGAGTTATTCATTCCTTCTAATAAGAGCAATATTGCAATATATCATGTCTTTACCAGAGACTGGGTTTAATTAGATTAAGAGCATAAAAAAAGAGAAAGATTCATGATGATGAGAAACAAGAGATAAAATAGGCAAGGCTTGGAACAGCTAAGCAAGCCCTGGGAACATGCTAGATAAATGGACAGTCTTGAAATAAAAAATAACACCTCAAGTACAAGTGGGGAGTATAAGAGAGAGTACTTGCTGTTTGAAGTCACTGCTAACCTGTTAAATTCCTATAAAGCAAAATAGGACCAGATATTAGTGTTCACACTGAGTGGCATCACAGGAATCTCCAAAATAATTAAAAAAAAAAAAAAAGAAAACTAGTCTACTCTTCTCTTCTTTAGACAGATCCTTCCTGTTAAAATGATCATTTAGAAGTTGTCCAAGTTTCACAAGATCAGAAAGCACTCACTGCAGCCTCTTTTCTTTCCCACTGAACTTGACAGGAAGTTTATCACCAACTCATTTCAGTAGTACCTGACTTCAGTTTGAAGACCACAAGCCTAATAGTGCATCGAGCAACCTCACACCCCAGGTTCATGTTCTCATCACAAGGACAAAGTTGATTCTTTCCTCTTATCTCTTTGCAAGTCAGCCAAAATTACCAATAAATTACCCACCAGTACTTTCAATTCAGGTGTCAAATCCCTGCAACTGTGTTTTAAACTAATTGACACTGCTGTGATAGTTCCATCTTTCAAAGTCAGAATTTGCAAAAATCTGAATAAACAAGGCTCTGGAAAGCAAGTGGGAGTACACATTTGTTGGACATACTACCAACAGAGATAGTTTTAAAAAACTGTACAAATGAGAAACACAATTAGAATTTTGTAAACTTTGAGGAAGTTTGGTTCTAGTGCAAGGGCCATAAAATGAGCAAGATCTACCCCTCAGAAATACCCCATACACAAAACTCTTTGCACTAAGAGTATTAAGTAGGACACTTTTCCATAGCCTTTTTGATTTAATGCTGCAGAATCAGTTTAATTTTCAGAAAATTCAGTTTTCTCTTTTGGCATAAAATGCTTTGTAAAAGCTCAGCACATTTCTTGGCTGTCTGTCTTAATTGCTCATAAAGATTCTCAGCCAACAGTCAAGTGCTTCTAAAAAATTAACAAAAACCCTACTACATGCTAATTCCCCAGGGTTTTTTATATTTCTAGTCAGTTCTTTCAATGTCAAGCGTTAGCCAATGATAATATACATTGGCTTGAAGCCATCCTCTTCTTTTTAAGCTTATTGTGACTGCAAGGCACAAAGTGGTATATCCCAACAGAAAAGAGTGGGGAAGACACAGCTGAAAACTATCTGCTAACGTGTATCCATGTAAAAAGTCCTTGCGCTTCCAAAAGCACATGTTCGCTTTACAGAACATTTAAAAGAGCAAAATTTTGTTAGCCTTAAGTTTCCATAGGAAACAAATAATTTATCTGTTCAACTGGCACATAACCAGATATTAAAATATATCCATGCCGTATTTGAAAGCTAATCTTGGTATATATGCATCTCCAATAATTTCTTGCATCAATAAAATTCTGGTTTACTCGGTACATAGTCTGATCCTCAGCAGCTAATGGGATATTTATTTTTAATTTGGGGGAGTGTGTTTGGTTGTGGGGTTTTTTTAATAAACTGTAGATTAAGGATAGGAAAATGGGTGCTTACTGCAACTTGTTTCCAAGACCTAGGCCCAAATTTGGTTACCTTTACTGTATGCCCAAACTTTTGTCCACAAATAAACATACAGAGCCTTCTACTTCAGCAGAAATTCTATCTGCTGAAATCCTGAATCCTTTTCCCCATCATTTCTAACATTTAGCTCCCCTCCCTTAGCAGTACAGTCCCCCATAAATACATCTATGGGAATTAATTCACATGTATAATCATATGTCACCAGTGGATTCTCTAGAGGAAACTCCCTGTAACTTTTGATACTCTTGTTAGCTTGTCTCAAAAGGATATTTGACTTGGGAATAAATTACTAGAGTTACTCTGACTTTTCATAGTTTGGGATATTCTTGCATTTTCCATTTTTCTCCCTTAAGCTGATTTATTATTGAACTTAAATAGTACACCTAGAGATTTTATTCTAACAGAGGAAAGCAGTTACAGTTTTTGCCACATACAACATGAGTGGATGTCAATCAAAAAATCAAAATGGGGTGGAAGGAAGAGTAGTAATGTTCCAGTGTAGAACTGCTTGGCTGGAACAAAGGCACACAAGTCAGAGCTCAGCTTCGTCTGCGGTCACCTGGTGAAGCGCAGGGTGTACCTCCTGCAATACAATACTTCCACACTGTTTTAAGGTGAGGTCTGCCTGCCCACACAGCTCCTTCCTTACACAGTATCAGGCCAAACTAGGGAGGATGAAATGACAATGACCACACCAAACCTAAGCTCTCCACCCAATATATAGCCTGTTTGAACACTAGGAAAGCCTGGCACCATCCTTAGGTTACTGTTTAAACACACGGAGGAGCCCAAAGAGCAATAAATTAAGTTTATTTACTTTCAGGTTTTTAATTAGCAAATTTTAAGTGCTCATTGTGATGGTTTTCTATTTCAACAATTTATTAGACGTTAAGGCCAAGAGGACTGCCACATTGCCCAAGCTTCTGCCTAATAAAAAGCCATGTCTTGGATGAAAATCCAGTGCCTCACTAAGAATCTTACTCTGAATATCTCTTCCCTCCTCTGCTCCAAAACAGTTTGCTGGGATGCTGACTCACCCCACAAACTAGAGCATGCCCTGTGCTACAGAAGCATTCTCCTCTGTTTCACTCTTGCCCAAAACATTCTCTGCAAAACCTTGGAGTCTTTTCACACCTAGTAACAACACACAATTCCTCTGTTCTGCTTAGAGTCCAGATTTTTGAGTTTTCACATTCCTCATTGTGCACTGAAGTTCTTTCAGCATCAATCAATTCGTGATACAAATAATCTTTCCAGGAATAAGCAATCAAAATTACACAACACACATCACTGACTCCAGCAGGATACTCCCCAATAACAGGGAAACGACTGCCGAGTGACTCCCCCAGAGTCAGCTACTAGCAGCTCCAGAAATTAGTCTAATAAATAGGTTGTCCATACGAGCATGAATTCATAAAACAGATCTGTCTCAGGCTGTCTCTTAGGGCTTTGAAAGCCCTTCATTTTGGCATCTGTATAACCACACTTTGTGAATGTCTTTTTTCACAGCTGACATGTTCTTTTTCTCTGTGCCATACAGAAGTTCATTTGAACCAGAGCAGTCCAACCAGTGAATTCCCCAGCTACAGTGAAAATGGAAATGATACCAGTTTACTTGTTTCACCCCTTCTGGTGGCTGGAGTAGTGATTGGACTTGTGCTATTTCTATCCTGTGTTACAATCATTGTTGGCAGTCTGCGAAAGGACGGACGGTTAAGACACCCACATCTGAGGAGAGATGCTGTTTACGGTAAGATAGCTAGTCACAGCAAGATACTGCTTAACTTTATTAATAATCTGGTGCTATGGGCAACATAAAGCATCTGGCTGCTGTGCAAGGGATAAAAAAATAAAAATTAAAAAATAGGATAAGTAGGTCACAGGCAGCTTTGCAATTTAATAACATCTTTGTACTGGTGCTGAATTCACATATTATGAGCCCCATAGTTAATGGTTAACATAAACAAGGCCAAAGCTGACAGCATTTCTTAAACAGCTTATTTTCCCTTGATACGGTCTAAGATTTCTTCTCCATCGCTAGACTCCTGATAGCTTATTTTCATATCCCATTACAGCCTTGGTGTAGCATATAAAGTAATTTCTATTTGTTGGAAAGCCAGGAATGTTTTCACTTCTGTAGTGTGCACCAACCTACAACCATGATTGGGCATTTACTTCTTTTCTGATCACAAAAGTTAATAACTGGATATAAACAGAACAAGAGGGCATCAAAATATCATTATAACTGTCATCATCATTAAAGAGACTGGTTTGCTATCCAAAAAATGCCAATTCCTATCCCCGTACCCTCCAACAAACCCCATCATACTTTAAAAGGATTTGGGAATTATATTTTTGGCCAGATTTGGGTTTCCTGACCGGAAGAGTAAAAGCTACTTTGTCAAGAAAATGACAGAATCTGATTATTCCTGTATTTAAGGAAAAAAGTTACAGAAAGTTATTTTGTAAGTCTTCAGTTAGTAAAACTTTCAATGATAAACAGATTAATGAATTGAGCAGAGCATCAACAACCATGTCATCTGTGGTTAGGCTCCTGTATCTGCAGTTTCTTATGAGAATACAGTTCTTTGCATATTGCTGAGGTTTCTTCTTTATATAGAAAAGATAATAATAGGAGCTATATAAAAATGCATTGGCTCAAATCTTGATTTCACTGAGGTACATGAAGTATCCAATGAAGTCAATTGGACTTGATTTGATTTTGGACCAGGAATTTTCATTGTCTGAAAGAAACACATTTTCTAGGATAGTTTGTCCACCTGAAGCCAGGAACAATTCTTTTGGGCTTTTCCAGAAACGTTTATCCAGATAAGTGAATAATGTCTGTGTTTTGGGAATAAATTTTAGACTCTAAAAAGAAGTGAAATGCAAACTCCCATGGTAACGTACAGAGGGAAAAAGGAAAAAAAAAAAAGAAATCCAGAAAACTACTGTCTCCTATTATTGTAACATCTATTTTTTTCTACTTTTCAAGCAGCTAAAGTTAGGATTAAATGGTTAAACCCAACTTGGAGTCACTGTTTTACCCAGGAATGGAAATATTTTGGCATGATAAAATACTGACCATTAAGATACAATCACTACATTTAAACCTACTGCTATGTTAATTTCAGCTCCTTTAAAATCCCTGAAGCCAGGTGAAAACATAAAGGGCAATTGTCAAGCTGCTTGTTAGAAATAATAATGCTAGAAAAAAATGGGGAAAAAAAACCCCAACCCACAACTAAACGCATGGTGATATTTTCAGAGAAATTCAAAAGAATAATCTTAAACTAAACTGTGCCAGTCTACTCAAGTGAAAATTTTACATTAGCACATGTCATCCTAGTATCTCAGCATGCTTCCACTGGGCAGCGTGGGAGCAGCGGGAGTCACCGTGAAGTTGGCTTCCTTCACTTACTAAGCAAAAGGAAAGCACAGTGCATGATGGACTGGATTAGTCCCGGTAAAATCCTCACAAAGACACTGGCAGAGGTGAAAATTGCCAGGAGGAACAGGCAACTCAAGTGAGTCCTGCCCTTCACCCTCTATTGAGAGGGACCCTACTTCAGTCTCACTTTAGAAGCTGGGCCTTCTCTCCAGGTATTATTTTAATGCATCAAGTGAAAAGGGGGGATCACTTTATTTGAAAGACAACTGCAGGGGAGTGGAGATTGTTGCATTTCCACAATTCAGGACATTCTTAGGGAAATCTACCCCAGAATGTTGAGCATTAGCTGACTATCCTAAAAGACAGAAAACAGCACTAACTTCTTGGTATTTCTGGAGCTATGAAGCTCTTGCATGAAGGCATTAAGAAAGCCCTGGAGCAGGCAGCAGGATGATATTCTCTATTTTCCAGTTTTTCCCCTTTTTGTGTGTGTATTTATTGAGAACTGCATTTTCTCAAGACACATACCTACAATCAAACACCTAAGCCTCCTTTTAAAAACCTTAACAGAATTGGCAGGATTTCAATGTATGCAAGTCCTGGGAACTTCAGCAATCCTGCTAATGTTTGAAGCTGCATGCAGCAGAACCAACACTCCTTTTCAACCTTTGTGCCACAAGAGAATCTGTAGACACTTGCATCCTGTAGGGCATCATTAAATATACAGTCCCTGTGCCATAGCCTGAAACGCCACGGTTCATCTAGAGATGATGCTAACTTGCTCTTAAAGGAACAGAATGTCCTGTGAAACCCGATTGTTCCAGAATATCAGTAATTCCTCTGTCTCAGGTTTTATTTTCTGATTTATGGCAGTGCTATAAACAGTGATATTGTCTCAGAGAATCTACCATGGAGGAAAAGAACAGCAAGTATTAATTGCTTGTTTTCCAGCTCCAGATGGCTTCTCTTATGGTGGCTCTTTTGGAGAGCTGAGATCCACCTGCATGGAGGAGTTTCCCCCAGCTTTTGATTTTGGTTCCTATCTGGATACACTTTCTCAGGTCAACGTCATGTATCCTGATTCACCACCACGGTAAGCTCTTTTGTAAGATTCTGAGTGTTATAGTCTTGCGCTTGCAAAGCCTGTTAAAGAAAACTGCTAGACCTGTACCCACAACAAAAAAGCAGGTCACACAAACTCTAAATGCAGACAGACTTTGTTTAGTTTAACTCCAGGTTTTCCTTAGCGCAATATCTCTTTGTTAAAGAAACACATGCATACAGCCAATTCTTATTTACTAATATTCACATTAAAATTTGTTATATTGATGGCATATAATGAAACACAGGTGTAAGATTACTTATGAACATCTTTCTTTGACATAAGTGATTTTACAAGTCAAAGTTTCACTTCCAGGAGAAAAATATACACTTTTTTCAAGAATTTTCAGGTTACATTTATTAATGCCCTTGAGACTGTTCAGATCAGAGTAAACAGAAAAAAAACAAAGTGAATGGGTGGAAGGAAGAAGCACAAGAAACCTTTAAACCTTTCCATATTTTTCAGCAAGGCTCACTTATCAGCTTTCTTAACCCTGGTATTCTATCAGATAGCAGAACTGAAGAAAACATATCTTTCTGACACAGTAGTAATTGTACTTAACCTCTTAATTTAGGATAGGGAGAAAATTGTTTGGGATTGTTCATCTTACATCTGTGAAGGAGGACAACTACCATTTTAGCTGTTTAACCCAAACCTGATCTGGAGAGCCATAGTTGCCTGGATTGTATAAGCAACTTTGGAGAAGAGCATCCTCCAAATATCAGGAGAGGTATCAGCATCCTTCAAAGTGCCTGGGGAGGTAACATCACTAAAGAGGCTCTTTCCAAAGAGTTATTCCAGAAATTATATGGCAGCTCCTTCCACATTTGTGTGCCTGCATTCACAGGATACAAGAACAGCCATTACAAGTGACAAGAGTTGCACTTCAGGCCATCTCTATCTCCTCTTTGTGCCTCACGCACCTTGAGGTTAACAAATGAAGGAATTCAGTTACTCCCTCCAATGAACCAACAGAAATTGTTTTAAACAGAACATCACTTCAGGCTTTCTGTAGTGCTGTATCTTACAAACAGCAAATAATGGTTGAACAGCCATGCCCTCTTTTTTTTTTTTTTTTTTTTCCCTTTTCATCCTTTTAAGCAGACTCTGGTTTGAGTTAAACCAGTATCAGACCAGCCCTTTTCTGACTGCTTGTATACATACACAATATAGAGCATGTCAGTAGTACGAACATACAAAATATAAATCTTTGCTTTTTTATTCTATGCATGTTCTACAAGCAACCCTTTATGGATTACAAAGTCATACTATATAATAAATGGGCTTTTAGAGATGGTGTAAATATTTTAGCAGAGAGCTCACATGTGAAAAATTATTCTCAGCCTGGCATCTAAATTTGTAGAACTTCATATAAATCCACTTAAAAATTTAGACTGGTTTTTGGACCCACACCCACGAGTCTTTACTAATAAAAACCAGCCAGCTGACACCCAAGCAACAGCTTGAGTGAGCAGTTGGCCAGATTTCTGAGAACAAGCTCAGACTCCTGTGAATAATCTCTGAGAGCATATTTCTTTAGCAGACAGGTCTCCTAAGATTATACCAAAGGTTGCTTCCATTTCCCATTTGAAACAAGCCCAAAGAAGGATTTTCCACCCCTGTAGAGTTACCTGTTTGGAAGGAGAGACATGAGTGATACAGGATAGCACTAGATGATCTGTGCTTTCCTGTTAAAAAACAAAAACAAACAAAAAAATCCCCTCTCAAGCTACTTCTGTAGTAAGCCTGGCACAGGTTAACTATCTTGTGTCCTACATTGTTCTAAGAAACTATTCTGAGATGTCAGTCCTAGGATCAGAGAGACATAAAGGTGTCCAACCACTGCCTCCTCAAGAGTCCCTTCTGGGATGAGTGGACTGCATCCCTGAGGGGCCCATGATCTGACTCTGCATACACAAGGAAACACTGCTCATCCCAACGATTGCAGTTCTGCATCACAGATCAAAAGTAAAGATTATTGTTAATGGTTTTGCTTCTTTCTCACTGCTACCACAGTTAAATATTTATTTTAGAAAAAGTAGCTTTGGCAAATCATCAAAATCTTATTAAGCTTTATATCTTAGCAACACAACTTGGAGAAAACTTCAGGAAAAAGTAGAGCTTAGCAGATGGCTGAAAGCAAAGCTACGTAGAGAGACATTTAAACTTACTATTAATACATTATATAGTCCATTGTAACTTTCTGTTCAGAAAAGAACTGGTTGAGCAGCATTGTATGAATACACTGTATTATGTAAGAGCCTGAAAAATTTCTGTATAGCTATCTTTACACTCTCCTCCATGGCATAACACTAAACTGTATTTTTTCCAATTAGTAGAGCATGGAGATTATTTGGACTGATGGGTGCTAACAGCAGAAAAAACTGTCTGTCATACATGGCCTTAAAGCATAAACAAGACATGCTTGACCTTGTGCATTTAAAATATTAACTCACTGGGATCAATCTTGTTACATATGATAATGTTTTGAAGAGTAGGTTTACTGAAATATAGCACTGGTTAAAGTAATGCAATTCCTCCTTATACTTTATGCAGTGCAAGATGTAATTTAAAGCTAAACTAGCATGCCCAAAAGATAACAATGCAACTGCAGCATAAACAGAACAGAAATGAACAGCAACAAGGAAAGCAACTGCATTGGCAAATACCTCTGAACATATATTTGAAGTGGAAGAATTCAGCGAGTGAAAGCTAATCGTGTCCTACTGCCACAAGCAGACACCGAGCCATTAGCTTCAGTTAACCACATTGTTGTAACACAGCCTGCAAGAGGCACCAGCATTAGGTCACTGCATGCTGGGTGCTGCAGAGCTGAGTATTCTTGAACATACCAGTTTTGCTAAAACCATACTTTCTGAAACGATATTTGGCCAAGGGGGTGATTATAATCAGTCTAGAATGTTTTCATTAGATCTTACAGTTGGGCTTTAAACCATGAAATGAGTGGAAAAGGAATTTTAGGGGAAGGCTGATGAAACAAAGAGTTAAGCATACCCATTCCTATGGCTGAGGGAGAGCTAACTGTTCAGGGCTGCCCGCTCTCAACTATCCAGTTGGAAGTCCAATACAAAATACTGTTTATATAAAAACTTTAATGGGGAAATCAATTATGAAAAAATACCTTGGGATGTTAATAATTTAATTGCTTTGATATCTAAATCAGAAATTTCATTTGAGGCTCAATTTGATTATCACCATAGACACTTCCACTAACCACCTTCTTACATTAGATTTTACGTTAGATTTAGAGGAGTACCATGCACTGTTTTGACATTAGCCTGCCATAGTTGCAGGGTGGTTACAGAGAAGCTATTGGGTCAATTTGTCTTGACAGCCCAAAATATACAGTGCTCCTATCCATAAACATCCCTTTAGGATAATTAATGACTTTCTAATGAGTCTCAGATCTGTGTTAGCATCTGTCAGATTGATTTTACATGAGGTGTGGAAGGGAAATATAAAAACAAGATACAGTGAGTATGAACTAAGCATTTTCAAGATATTAGGGGTTTATATTTTGGAGCCTGTTTCTAACATACACAGATACTAGTAGCAGTGCTGGAAGTTAACTTAATGTTTCATAGTCTGTGTTACCAGAGATGACAAAGTATTTGTTTCTAAAAAACTTCAGTCATCTGAGAAAGATGATCCAGGTAATCTCGCAAAAATTCTAAAACACAGAATTCTTCTCCCCCCAAATTAGGAAACTTGAACAAATTCAACGAGGACAAAATACAGAATAATCTCCCTGCCACAGCTTAACTATCGTCATAGTAAATATGACTGAAAAAAAATACTGGAAAGCCTGTAAATCCAGTGTTTTCCTACTTGTTCAACATTCACTGTGAGGGTATGACTATAATCATCTAACTCAATTTTTAGTATCTTTAACTTCCAAAAAGAATCAAAGAAAAAAAACAAAAGTATTATTTGGAATTATATGGTAGGCAGCAGACCTTTAATCAAAACAGTCTTCGGGAGTTTGATCAAGATGGCTGTAATCATTTTACATATCCCAAACACATGCTGTTGACACTGTGTGGATAATACCTTTATAGATAGAAATCACGACCTCGTGCTCATGTTCACTGTGCCCAGAGATCATAGTAACACACACACTCATTGTGAGCTTTCCTAATTATCTCTTTATATGTATGTAATAAGAAAGCTGTTTAAAAGTAAACATGAGCTTATGTTTTAAACTGCTTGAAGTACAGTACCTATCAAGGACCGAGTAAATTAAAAATGATTGCATTTTCTGATGAGTCTCTAAAATCTTAACAGTGAGGAGATTTGAGGTTCCCTGGATGAAAAGAATTTTATCAACTTTTCACCTTTTGGCCAGAGGAAATGCATTTCACCCCACTCAACTAAAAGCTTTTCCACTCCTTAGTGATTGGATATTAATGGTATGTACAGAGCTTTAGGCAAGCAAGGTTATCACCTTTTTCATCTGTGACTCATGACTGTCTAATACAGAACATCATTGTGGAATAACTCTTCAGCGAGATGGAGGGATTTAGCTTCAGGAATGGTTTTAATGGAAGGCACAAAAGTCCTCTCTGTATTTCACATTGAAATGTGTCCTGCAGGGCACACTATGATAAAAGCCTGTTAGTCACCCATTATCCTGGTATTCACATTAGAACAAATTGGGGGCTTTTTTGCTTGTTTGTTTTAAGTCTGCTTGCTCTACCTCATCTGGTCATCTTGCCTAATCTGTATAGGATCGATTCTAGAGAAAATTGTCTTGCTTAGAATTGATAAACTGCAGTACTCTTAATGCCCATGTTCAGTCTGCATTGTTTAAATGGGCAAATACATTTTGAAATTATTTTAAAATGGCAAAAGGAAATGCATGTCTTAAAGACAGACCCTAATTTCCCTCTAAATATGAAAACCATAAAACCCCAAACTACTTAAGGTATTTTCTTTTCTAAGACACTTTTCTCCATCCCCCACTTCTGAAGAAGCAAGTTAGCCATCTCAGAGGGAAGAAGCCTTGAACCAGCTTCCTAGATTTTCTTGAAAGACAGAATTAGGCTTGCAGGAAACTAACACAGGAACCTGCTATGTTGTGCTGCATTCCTTTGCCAAGGCCTTTTCCTGCAAGCATGCAAGGCAAGTAGCTTTTGGCACATTACAACAACAGCTGGCAAAGCATGAGATGGACATTTGTGGTTATGTTCAGATCTCAATCCAGCACTGTCACTGAGATTTTCAGTCAGTAAAGTAAAAAATACCACTGGAAATATGACTAGTTTAAATCCACCAGAAATCATGACATGAGATAAAACTCTCAGTTCTTTCAACTCCAAATTCGGAGCAACTAGACCCTCAAAAGTCCCTCCCATCACATCCTAGTGCTATCCTTAATCAATATTGGATATAGAAACAAGTTAATTGCTTTTTTATTAGTTAGTTGCTCTCTGCTGAAGGGATTTTTACATGACACCTACATTTCACAGCCCATCTAGTGAGCACAGGTATATCGCCTTCGTGCCCAACATTAAGGCAGCCTTTGAGAGGTCAGAGTCTGCAAGTGAGATCCCAACAAGTATCTCTCTATATCCTATAGAGGGTATATCTCTAACCAAAGCCTTGCCCTGGTGAGGTTCTCAGCTGGTGTGAATGCCACCACACCAGTGGCAGCACCGTCAAGTTACATCTGCTGCATGGACAGGTTTTCCTTCAAGCTTCCTTCATCTGGCTGCTTTCTACTAACAGATCATCCTTCAGGAAGCCATTTTGGTTAGAGGAACATAGGCTTGAAAGGATCTTCTGCAGTTACCCAGTCACACCTCTGCTGCTGCAAGTAATAATTTTTAATAGAAATGTACTTATTCCATAACAGTTTGCAAGGATTTTTTGTCCCCATTATACTCATTCCAGAATACCTAAGGACAGACCTAATTCCTAATTATTATGGCAACCTTCTTCTTTCCAGATTAAATTTGTTTATAGCCATGTAATGATAGTTTCTTTTTGTGGTGTTTCAATTCCTCTTAAATACCCATACTTGCTTCTTGTATTTGTAGTCAAAAGTCTCACACCTCAGCCTGCAAGTTGTGAGGTAAGGCAGAAAGTTCTCTTAGCTTTCTGTCATCAGAAATATCTGTTGGGATGCTCTGTAGTCTGACCAGCCTTTCCCTACACCTGTCCCAGTTTCACTCTAGAAGTACTAACTATTGCTGCATATCAAAAAAACCCTGCTGCAGTAAAAGCAGAAAAACCTGACAAAGGAGAGGCATCAGGCAATTCTAACCAGAAATTGATTGTGCCACGTGGAACAATCACAACTTAAAGCTGTTAAGTCATTGATAACAGTACTGAAAAAAAGGAATATTTTTTGATTTCCCAGCAGTTAGAATTTCTGTTGCATACTGCAGCTAGCATTTCCTTCACCTGCTCAGAAATCATTCCTAAAATAATATGATCCTAAAACATGTCACATGGCAAACTTCATCTAATACTAGCAGGTCATAAGCATTCCTGCTGACATGCAAAAATTGGTATTGTTTAGAACCCTGTTTGTGCATTAAGAGATTATTTTAAAATAGTTTTGTCTTAACTGATTATTATTACTCAACCAGTGCGCAGTTTCCCTGTCATTTACTGTATAATGGTTACAGAAATCCAGAGACTAAACACTGCTTATGATCAAGTGATTCTTATATATAAAATTAATGCCAGGCTGAAATGTATTATATAAAATCTTCATCATAGAATGACTTGTTTTATATAAAACATTTATTTTATTTGTTTAAAGCTATACATTTATGTTGAAACTGTATTACGTAAGTTTCAAATGCTATGTTCTCATGAAAACATTGTTTTACATTTAATTTCATTTTTCATTCTGGAATATTTATTTATCAGAGTCACAATTTCCTTGATATTATCTTGACACATAGTGCAGAATAAAGATCCAGACTTCTAGTGCTTATTAACACAAATATTCCTATTGTAGTTGCAGGGAATGGGAAATTCCAGAAATAGCTATGAACAGAAAAAAGGCAGAAGATAAATTAATGCCAAGTTTCCTGTCTCTTCAAGGATTAAGTTACTTAAGCCTTAGATGTTTCCTTGAACAATACCTTGGGTTACATTTTTTACTATTTAAAAACATTAAAATAGAAAATAACAATGTTAGTTTTTGACAGTTACCTACTCCAAGATCAGGCAGGCACCTTGCAAGTGCATTCACCACACCTCTGGGAGCTTACAGGTCAATTAAGTTAGGAGATCAGCATCACTCTACAGCTAATAAAAAGAGAGAGGTTCCTCCAGGGTACCTCAAGAGAATCTCCCTCTTGTTTAAATACCTGCATTTCAAACATACGTGACAAAACATTCCCAGAAAATACTCCAGTGATTTTATGGTGCACTGGATCATTCCTTCAGGGCCCTGGCTTGGCTGACACCACGGGCTGTTATCTTTGGGTGTTACATGTTTGTTATTTTCCCCCTCACCCACTGTAATTTGGGATCAATCATAGTAAAAAACTCTCATGTAATATTATCCAGGCCTAGAGACAGATGGATTTTGGTTTCATGCAAACCGATTAACTAGGACTAAACTGCATAGGGCACGGTGCCACTTAACTACATTTGCTTATTCTTGCACTACCATTCTCCTAATTACTAGGCCCCAAGAGTTAGGGGTGTTTCTTTATTAAAAAAGAAAGATGTTTTGGCTCTTCATTCTAAGTCACTGTTCAGCAATTAAACTAAGTGAATGACTGAGACAATCAGTAACATTGAATGGATTGCTATTATATAAAAATATTAAACTGATGGTTAATAAATCACTGACAAAGCATGCAAAAGAAAAGTCATTAGTAAATGCACCTAGTATCTCAAATGGAAACCAACAGTATCAGAAATAAACCTAGAAAAATATCCTGTCTCACGATATATGTCTCTATACAAGCAGTTCCATCAAAAAATGATATATTTCCCTCATGGTAGTTACACATCATCAAAGGCTGTATGTATTCTAAGAAAAAACACCTCAAAGGAAACACTGACACATTTCCAAGCTGCTGTCCTACAAACCCAGCTGTTAGTAGATTGTGTGATCAGAGATAGTATCACCAGCAGAACTACTTACATAGTCCTCAAACACATCATTATTTTTTCCTTTGATCCTCCTTTTAGAGAGTTACAGCGTATTTGTTCTAATTTCAGTTTTTCTTTACTAGGTATCAACATCATACAAACATCCTTCGTGCTGTTTTCATGTCAGCACGTGTATTTTCTAGATGCAGTGATTCTGTTTACTTGCCATTATTAAAAGAAGACAGTAGGTCATCAGCAAAATGGAAACAATGTAACAGGAGCAATTTTAGTATAGTCATATAACAAATGAACAAAGTAAACAAAAAGACATCTATTTCACAAAGAATAATTCTTCATTCCCCAGATTTGCCTTTTTTTCCACTAGCTATTGTTTGGATCTTTAAAAATTCTGTAAGTAGAACCTTCTTTCCCCAGAGAGTAGGTCATAATTTATGAATGACAGCTAGTTAAATAAGCTCTTTTGGGTTTCCTTAGCAACAAACCTATCCTAATACTTATTGCAATGAGACCTGACAAATTCATGAAGTCATTTCCCCACCCCCCAACATTCTGAGTCAACAAGGTCAACTTGAAGAGCTGCTGTATTTTTTAAGCAACATTCTTCTCTTTGCAGATCACATTTACATGCGGTAAGATGATGTTAACAGACATCAGCCCTCCTTGCCTTTCTTAGTATAATTATCCCTTAAAAACTCAATAGCATAGTCTACAATAACAAAGAAGTTATTCTGACAAGAAACAAGGCCAAAAAAAAAAAAAAAGATGTAGACAACAGCACATTTCATGGTCAGTAACGTCCTCCTTCTCATGACTGCCTGTAAAATACACTGAACCTTAAGATAATACAATTTTAAAAAAATAAATGGATTAAAGTGTATTAACCACAAGTGCTGTAACCAAGGCTTTTTTCAGGACTGAAAAAGAGACGCATGATAATCACGAGATTCAGTGTAATGAGTTCCTGTGGTCCATTATTAGGTTACGGTAACATAATACTTTTCAAAAGCATTTGCTTTCTTGTCTATAAGGATCTTTCTGTGACTGCCATACTGAACTTCAAGCATCAGCTACTTTTTACATGTGTAATAACTTCACAGAACTGAATCTCTCAGATTAAACGTAACTTATTTTTTGCAAGAGACTAGCAAGTATTTCTGGTTTTCCACTTAAGTCATGCAAGCTCTATGCTCTTGCATTTTCAGTTGCAAAACATATATATATATATATATATATACACACAGATATATATGTAGGTGTCATTCCCTTAGCAGTTACTGAGGTTGCACTTTTATGATATGGCTAAGAAGTTCCACCTGTGAGCTGTGGTCTAAGATGTACCCACTTCCTCCATCTTTTATACTTCTGCTTCCCTTGTGTTGCATTGATGCCCATCTGACTTGAGCTTCCAACTCTGGTAGCTAGATGGGTAGAAATCCAGCGCAGAGAAAAAAATACACAGAAAAAAAAAAAAGAAAAACCAACAAAACAATCTAAAAAACCCACCCACCCACAAAACCAAACCACATGCACACAACCTTTTTGCCTGTTTAGCTCCAGATTGGGGATCGTGGTCGGGAGGAAGTAGTGCAAGGAAACAGTGGGAGTATGCAGCAGGGCAGGGACACTTCCTTTCAGTGACATGGACATTGGATCATGCTGAAACCACCACTTTACACATCGCAGCTGCCGCCTTCTCAGATTGAATCAACAGCATTAGTTAGCATAACTGAGTGACTTGCATGTAACAGCATAATTTTAATATTAGGAATCATCATTACTGATTGTTATAGATGCACTGGTTCTTTTTAGTGGTAGCTAACATTACATAGTACCTCAGCCCCTCTGGTATTGAGCTCTCCATACTAGCTGATGAGAAAGCAGTTCCTTCATTCTATTCTAGTTTGTGCAGTTTGCAAGTAAAAAGAAAGAAACCTAAAAGCTGTGTCAAAGATGCAGACCTCACACCTCACACTGCAGGACAACTCAGCAATACCATGCAATTCATTATTACACACCTCACTGCAGTAAAATGCAAGAATCCATTCACTTCTCAAACATGAAGCTTTATTTTAAGACGTTAAGTATTTAGTCCAGTATCACTCATATCAATACATGGTAATCAACTGCAAGAAATTATTGCTATTACAATTTTTTACAAGTAATCCTTTAAATCTTTTTTTTTTTTTTTTTAATTGGGTTCTCCATTTGATTTTCCAACCACCAACAATACATGGACAGTGGGTGCCTCTCAAACTGTGTGTTACTTCTTAAAATAGTTGCTTAGAATCCTCTAATTAAAAAAAAAGATCCAGCAAAGACTAGATGTATAAGTTTACATATTATGATCTCTTTGAAAGAGAGACTGCAAAATAAAATTCATGCTTGTAGCACTGATATCCATTAGTTATACTACAGGAATACCTCCATAACAGCACTCAAAGCAAAACCAAATTACCGAGGCTGTTAAACAGCAGAAGGAAAAACAAAACCTAAGAAAAACCAAAAAAAAACCCACAAAACATTTGGGAGCTAGGGAAGAAGATACAAAGTTAAAGTTGATTTTATGACCTTAATTCATCTCTCTTCTATCCTCAACAGAAAGTGATAGGAACCTTATCTGTAGCCTCCACTACATATCATAGTATCATAGCAATAGCTGCTTGCAATGTCAGCATTGCAAGCAAAGATACCATGTTTAGAAGATAATATGGGAAACTAAATATCAAGATCATAACTTGCTAATGAAGTACAATAAGTTATTTTTTTTAAAAAAAAAGCTATTTGAGTAATTTTTAGTTGCTTCCTTGGCCACAATGGTAGATGCAGCTGTGAAGGTGCCAAAAGTTATTTAATGTAAAATCTAGCATGTGTTCCTTACTGCTCTTACTTACAAATTTTAAAACGTGAACTTAATTGCCAAAAGGGGGGTGGAATATTACTTGCATTGGAGTTTGGAGAAAAATAATTGTTTTTCATCCATTATATATATATGAAGAAAAAGTGCCCTAACACTAATATATTGATATTTGGAACAAAACACTAAAATGCCAGGTCTTGTATACTGTAATCCAGTACCCATTTATCTTGATGCTTAAAAGTCTCCTTAACAACAGATCATTTTACTGCTTATCCTAAGAAGCATTTTAGTTCTACGGAGCTGAGCTACGGACCGTGAAAGATATTAAATTAAATCCAAGGGAAAGAAATGTAGATGATCAGAGAACAACAGTAAGTAGAGGGTTCATACTGTGCCCGTTTCTGCTTTAGGTCAGTGGCAGTTTTCCCTTGCATTGGGCCCAGGCCCAGAATCAGGACAGAGAAGCCTCTTCCCTTTTGTGTCTCAGCAAAAGGATTGAAAATTTTCCACCTTGAAACTCACACCACTGTGGGCTTCTCAAAACTGAAACTCTTTTACTATGGTAACAGGACCCAGTAGGTGCTCTTCATTAGCCTGATTAAGTCAGTCAAAATGTGTGGAAAGATTTTACATAAATTCACTGGGCTTTGGGTCAGCAAAATGTAAATTAGGTAAAGATGCAGCTCATAGTAAGTAATCCTGCAAAAAGTGGCTCTTCCTTTACACTCACTGAGTTCATGAAGTTCATGAGTTGGGGACATCAGGTCCTCGTTCTGACTGAGAACTAAGATCTTTTAAAAGAATACCAGGTATGCTTGAAAGCTTCAGTGGTCTTAGTAGAGGCTGAACTGAAATCTTTTCCACATGCTATACAAAACAATTCAACCTCTTATGGGCTAGGACTTGTTTCTGAAGTACTTACGTTCTGAAGATCCCTACTCAAGATCTTCAGAACACAGTTATGTTTTCATATACCATTCTTTCTGATGGGGAAATCAAAATTTTCTAAATTCAAATTTAAAACCATTCTCCTCATGAATATAATAATAAGATAAAAGGGAGCTAAAAATAAAACCACCTGTGAATATTTGAGTTATTTAGTAACCTAGTACTAAGATTTCACATTCTTACCTTTCCCTTCCCCAAAAAACATTTCCATCACCTGGACTGGAAAAAATACCATCAATATCATCAGTAGGGCTCTGGGGGAAAGGTATGAATGAGTGCAGTAGAACCAAGTCCTTCTCTAGGGCAGGGCCTCCATGGTTGATTGCAGTAGATTTGAACTCGCTCTAACCAATGCAAGCTGCCCTGCTGCAAGCCACCTACAATCAGGTTTATTAGCTTGGGTTTAGCCTGGCAGTAATGCAGTTACAGGGAGCAGAATGATGGCCTGAAGTCTACTGGGAAGACATATGCTGAATATCCTAAATTTCAGGAAACATCCCAGATCTTAATAGCTCTGTGGTTAGTGTGGTTGAGGAAATGGGTTCTTAATTTGTCTGGCTCCAGCAGAATTGGTTTTCGGGCTAACCGAGGAGGTGGAGGTTTTTACAGGAAACATTCTCTCCTTCAGAATTGGATTTAAAATGATCCTGCTAAACAAGGCAGCCACAAACAAAACAGGTCCAACATTTAGGATCATGTTACGACTCTTCCTCTCTTTTGCCTGTAGCCAGTGAACCAGGAAAACGGGACCTTCCTTAGACCACTAGACCTGGGCTGGTTTGATAGCAAAAGTGGAATCAGCTTTAGTTTGTGGACAAAGAGGTGATCACACTCCAGTAGTCAGACAGCAGACCACCCAGATAACAGACCAGATTCACCAGTTCTGGGCCACAATGCAATCTCTGCAGAGTCCTTCGGCTCAGAGGGCTGAGCAGTGCCTGCGCAGCACTATACACACGCACAGAGCCTGCTCATGTCCACTCCTGTCAGTTCCCATCCCCTTCCTGCAGCACAGAACATGAGAAAACACAAGCACAAAGACACACTGGTCTATCCAGGCTCATTATTTACTCCTCGTGGGCCTCCCAAGGCTGTGCAGTCCAAGCTCCAAGCCGGGGTGGCTTGTCTGCATTCACACCGGGACAGCAAGCACTGAGCACAGTAGTGGAGTAAGGAGGTGATGGCTTGCCCTGGCCTGGTGGCACAGACAGAGCTATAATGCCTGGACAGACCTGAGCTGGCTCCTCACAGAAGTACCACAAATCGGTCTGTCTGGCATTCCTCCTTTTTAGGAGGAGGTGGCAGGGAGTCTGCTGAGTCTCAGAATGGCCAGCATGAGTCTGTCAAGATCATTCATCACAGCTCTGCACCTCAGCAAGAAATCCTGCAGCCTCTGCCAGCACAGATCTGCAACCCAGACTACCCACTGCATGTAACTGCTGGCTGAGCACCAGAGACCTGGGAGTCAGGAGGACAGCATTTGATGTGATACTCTACTCTAGACTCCATCTAAAGCTCTCTATACCTTATTCAGAACTGTAAAATAGCGACACCACTTCCTTTTTTTTTCCCCAGCCATTTTCTAACTTCACTACTTACAAGCAGGAACGAACCCCCGCTGTGCTACACCTATGGCGACGGGTGCAGCGTGCACAGCTCTGTGTGAGCCAGCAGTTACTCCTGCTCCTGTGTAACCGCTGTAAGGAGCTGGGCTTATCCCCAGGTACTTCAGCTGAGCAGTGCTGCCACAGATGTTACTTTCATGCAGAAGGATGGGGTCTGAACTTTCACTGAGACCTCTGGGATTATCTTTAGGTATTCAGAGATGTGCTTTTAAGTATTATGCTCTCAAGTGTCTCACATGGCAGGGTAAGCAAGGATGTGGGCTGAGGAACAAAACAGCAGACGATCCTTTTCTTCTCACTTTAACCTGCCCCTGTTACGCTGAAAATAATGTACTGTGCCATTTTTTTTTTTCCACAGGAATCTAATGAAAAATTATTTCTTTCTTTTTCAGCTACGATGAATGCGTGGGGCCAGGAGCAACACAAATATATATTCCCACAGACGATCCCCCCCCATATTCTCTTACGGACCCTTGTGAAAGAAATGAAATATCAATAAACATTAGCCTGGAAGAGGAAGCAGCATCTGGGACTACAGGACAGGCTGCAAATTATGCAGTCAGGCTGCAGGACTTGGAGCAGCCTATTTCATCCATCTCTTTGTCATCTCTCACACTGGAGGCTGCTCCCCTGTATGAGACAGTGGTGTGTGAACAGAATATCCCCATCCCACTTGTTCCAATGGAAGTACTGAAAAATTCTTCCACTGACTATCAGAGCCTTCTGAACCAAATCATGTGAATAAGTGGCTCTCCCCTTCAATTCTTTTAAAGAACTCAAACCAACAAAAACATTTAAATGGAAGAATAAAACCTCTGAAAGTTTTACCTATTTTATATCTTTAAACAGGGATGCAATGGGATTTTTTTACAGTGAATTTTGAAAGTTTACCGACTTCTCTCTTTGTGCTTCAAAGTGTTCCATGACATCACACAGCATAGAAGAGCAGCAGTGACAAGCAGTGCATCTGACCTTTTTGAAGCGTTTCAAAACACATTGAAATCAGCGGCTCTTAATGTAGATACATGTTATCCAGTCAAGCTTACTTGTTGATTTTATGATACTTTGCATGTTTTAGAGCAGAAGGAAAAAGAAGAGCATTTTGTTGTCTTTGTAGGTGTCACTAGTACATTTCATTCAGTGTCTTGGCAACAAAGCATTTTTTAAATAATTCTTTGTCTAAATATATATTTCAGTAGACAGAGACAGAACACTGCCTGCAAAACATGACTGTCAGTACCATATAGGAGTAAAAGAAAAAGAGTAATACTTTGATAGTCACATTTTTCCTTTAGAAAGCCTGGCCAGTACCAGACTTTCCAGACCACTGCAAAGCCTGCTGTAAGTCTTCCTCAAAAGAAACCAGCAGCAAGCGATGGAGAGGTGGCAGTGGATCCCCAAAGACCAATTGGCTTTACCTATGGAAGCTGTACTACAGCTGTGTGCAGGCCTGGCAGCTGCATGCCCTTCCCGGGGACTTGCTCTAGCCAAAGGCAGGGCAGTGTCTGGAAGCCCAGAAGATGCTTCATGCCAGTTTCCAATCGTGATGGCATTTTCAGGCACTAACTGGTCTCTTTCTTCAGTAAAGAGCCTGTAGTGTCACAAAGGACCTTGACCTCTAGTGGTTGCATTAGTGTGATGTAAATAATAGATGCTGGACTTGGCATGCACAGTAACAGAGAACCTTACTTTGTGCAGAAACCTCTTTTATTAGGCATGATCCTTTTCACTGAAATTTTGCTACTCACAAATCTAGTCTGTGTTCATAGACCTGGACTTCTCACACGTTCATATGATAAATGCATACAAGTTGGAGATGCACACTAGCAGAAACAGCAGAGGTAAACTGAAGAGGTGAGAGTTTAATCTTGCATGGTACAGAAGCACCCTATCTCCACACAAGGACTAACCTACAGCTTCAACCAGTACTAGTTAGCAGTTAGTGGAGAGGGTCTTCTCCACTAAACCTCTTAGAGGTATTTTCACTGAAAAAAAAAAAAATTATGCTGATAAAATGGACTTCAGTTTACTACCCCCACTGAAAGTTATGTAAAAATGAGTATAGTAAATATATAACTCTGTTTAAAAGGAAGTATCATTCAAATTATTAAAATTGCACTTAGATTTTCTGTAAATACTAAATAATTTTCAACTGTAATCATCATTCAACACTCCAAAGATTGACACAATTATAATTAATACTTAGATGGGAAGTAATTATATGGTTCTTACTGCTGTATAAATTATACCATTACTGAGTCATATGCACATGATGAGATAAGGTAAGTATGTATTTTTTGCCAAGTAGATGAGAGTAAATATGTATTTTGCTAAAATAACAGAATTCTTTTGCAATTCAGCAAGATTTTCAATATTCTTGGTGTACTATACCCAAAACAACAAAATTTCACAATTGTGCATTACAGAACTGCTAGCAGGCACTGCCAGAATGTAGACTATATTTTACAGACAGATCTATTCCTCTGTATAAAGTACTAGTGTAAACAGTTTTGTGGTATGCAAAGTATCCTGCAATAAGAGGCACAAAACTAATAGATGATATGGGGCCAGAAATGAAAACCCCACATAGAAATGTACCAGTCAGTTTTATTGGCAGGAAAATAAAAAAGAAAGCACAGAGGTTTATTTATGCAGAATAGGACATGCTTTCATAGCTGTGTCTTCCTGCAGCTCTTGGAGACCTGCCTAGAACAGGGTAAGGCACCGGGACCAGACCCTGCTTACTTCAGTCTGCTATTGGGGAGGTGGAGGGGGAAGTCTAATAAATAGAAGGCAAATGTGATTTTTTTTTTTTTTCCCTGAAAGTGAGTCTTTCTCTTACCTATAACATGGCAAACCTGAAGTCTCTTCATATCTGCCAGGCAAGTCTCTACTCTTAAGTATCTGTAACAAGAGTTTCTGTGTATTTTTGGACATCCTTTCAACCTGCTTGGCTTTTAACCTGACAGGGATTCATGGCCTTCCACTAACTTTCTATCTGTGGTTTAAAAAAGTAAATTAAGTAGACCTCTGATGAAAAAGAGATTTGTATTTTACCTTATGATAGAAATGCATTACTAAGATTACAGAAAATAATCAAAGTCTTTCTTCATTTGATAAGAGTTACACATCCTTAGCATTGCAATCTGGATTGTGTGTAGCAGCATTACTTAAAAACAGCTGTCTACTCCCTCTTGTGGTATACTGCTTTATAAAGTCGAGACATCTAGTTATTACACTACACAGAGTTCACGGTGAGGGACCCTCCATCAGAATAATCCCAGCTTCTTTGTCACGCAGATATGGAAGCCAGCCAAAACACAGATGCATACTGTAGCATTTTTCTAAGTTACCACTAAATGCATAGGCCATGTCATTCATTATAAACAAGTATCTTTAAAAAAAAAACCAAACTGTGAATTCAAAGTAGAGTATGCTACATTCCGTGATATCACAATCACTTGCAAATGTGGCTTAGAATTTTCTGCTCATTAATCTTTTTAACTAGGTGACATTCAACAAAGTTGTCGGAAGAAAGCTTATAAATCCAACCCATATACCTCCGCAAACAGACAATACTCAAAGGTTATAGCTGTAAAGCTGCTCTAACAGCTTCCACTGCTACTACTGGAACACTGTTGACATTTCTTGTAATGATGCAATAAGAACACGTTTTCATTGCTTGGATCATATTTAAGATCCTGGATAAATCTCAGCAAAGTTGACAGAGTGTCTCCTGATGCTCCTCTTAAGAAATTCATATCCTCCTATCAGATTTTACCCTAAACTCTCCCATAATTTTAACACCAGTCCTAAAACAGGCTTAACACAGGCCTTTCATTTATTACATGGTTGACATCAGAAAGAAAAATGTTTGGACATGCTGTTTCTTGCTATGTGATAACAACACAGTCTGTAGTCATCTCTTTTGCTTTGATTTTTAGTATGCTGATGTTTACACAAAACTTTTAGTAAAGAACATACATGTATTCCATTTATCTCTGGTGCTTTTTATTGCATTGGTATCTCTTTAGGACTACCCACAGCCTTTAGCCTCCTGTTAATCAGGCAACTAAGCAACCGTTGACTAAGCAACATTGTGCTTCAGCCACTTACATTTGGATTTTACATTTGTCAGAGACCACATGAATAAGCAGCCATCGGAGCAGTCAGGTGTCTCCTGCTCAGGGGGACGAGTCAGTGTGTGCCCAGCAGGATCAGCCCAGCTGAGCAAGAGCAGGAAGGGGAGTCTGCAATACTGCTGCAGTGAAAACTGTTACCCTTGAAATACTCTCAGGCATTTCAAGAAGCATCAGAAACGCTCACAAACACATTTATAGGTACCTCTGAAAATCACTAAGGTCAGAAGATGAAAATGGCAATATACCACCAAGGAGAAAAAGGAAAACCCGGAAAATAACAGGCCAATCTTCCCAGAAATATTCAAGTAGAAATTTTTTTAGCAGAGCAAGGTGAGTAACAGCATATTTGCTGAACAGAAACCACATCAAGCCAATCTAATTGCTCAGTACAGTCTGACAAATCATTCCCCTCCTTAAGGGATGTCCTTTTATGTCTACATAATATTATAGCCACGGACTTCTGTATATTAAAATAATAACCATCATACAAGAGAGCATTTACTAATTGCTCAGTGTTAGTTTGAAAGAATGCATCAAGTGGAATCGCCTATGACCTAATGAAAATACCGAGCGTTGCTGGATTTCAGAGCTTTGAGAGAGAATGGACCTATTAAAATCAGCACATTACATTAGACTAGGAGAAGCAGGAGCATGTAGGAGAGCAGGCCTAGAATTTGTAGAGACAGAGAGAGAGCCTCGAAAGAACACAATGCAATTCAGTGAACCCAAATACAATTCCTGCACTTGAGAAATGTAGGTGCAAATTCACAAATACACAACACAGACTGCAGGAGAATGCCTGAGAATTAGACAAATACAAGCTAACTATAAGCCAGTAATGTCATACTACTAGGAAAAAAGAAAAACAAACAGCAGCAGCCTGGGAATATAAACAGCGCTCTTATTCCTGAAACATTCAAAATAGCTCTCACTACCGCTCTGTTAGGAAACTGAGTCCAGGCTGAGGCTCCAGAAGTCAAGCAGGCTGACAAACCTGATCACCTAGAGAAAATGAACAAGAAATTTAAAAGGCCTGGTTATTATTTTTCTTGGTTTTGCATGACAGAGAATTAGAAAGCTGTTCTCCACTGTCGTATGAGATATTAGAATTGAGGGGAAATGGAGAATCAATATTTTATAAGTTGTAGAGAAAGAAATATTCCACATGCTACCAGGAATGGAAAGGCCAAATTTCAGCCCTCTCTTTCTAGTGGAGCTTTCCACATCCTCTCTTTTATCACTGCCTCACAGTGTCTGATGCTGCTTTATGGCCTGGGAATTGGCAGTTGTACTTTTGTCACAATATTAGCAGCTCTCCAAATCTGAATGTTCTGCCAATACCCTCTGGGAAAAGAGGATTCTCTTAGCCCAGACCACATTAGTAACCCACTGAGAACTACAGGACTTCTAACGCTATACTGTTGTCACAGCAAAAAGCTTTCAGTGAAAATACTCCACCACAATTGTACCCAAGCACCTTCAGCTCTAGCTCCACTGAAATGATGTGCTACATGTGAAGCGGGAATTGCAGATAGATCAGAAACTGAATCCATGTTTTCTGAATCCCCAACAGCATCTTTAACAGTAAACAACTTCTCAGCTAGCAAAGTTCATATTCATTTCCCTTTTCCTCAGCTCACAGTAATGTATGCTTGAACACTGGCTACTGAACTGGTAAGTATATGATAAATCCACGCTGGATTTCAGACAGGTCCATATGCGTATATATTCTCACTTCCATTAAAGCAAGAAAAACTAACACGCAAAATAGCTTCCCTGTCCAGTAGAGGCCCAAAGTTAAATCTTTAAGGAACCTAGAAGCATCAATGGTGGTCTATTCATGTTTTGGGTCCAGTGCCTTGACTCTCTCATTTGTTCTCCTATCAATATTGTTTCAATAACCTTCCTTTGCGTAAATCAGCCCAACTGCAATGAAAAATAGAGTCGGGTATATAGCCTGATGCAATTCACCGAGTATCAGCATTGTGCCTTTTGAACTTCAGGGAAATAGCAACAGTTCACATGAACAGCTGGAAGTGGCTATTCTTTTCTACTGTATTCCTCTTCTCTCCTAGGACTAACGATCAGGCTTTTGCCTTGCTGTAGTCTTTAAAAAAAAAAAATAAAAAATCTTTCCAATAGATTCTGTCTTCTGTTACACTCCAAGTAAACCCAATACACTCACAATGGAGAGACTTTTTTAAAATTTCAATTCAAATGACAATGAAGCAGGGAAAGAACCCTGTAAAAATTAAGACTATTTTGCAAACAGCTTTGCCTCTAGCAGCATTTTATATTTGCGCAAGAGATTGAAATCAGTAATAAATAAAATTAATAAACCCAGAAAATAGCAAAAATCCTTTGAAAAACATTTCAAAGTCTCATTGAAGAAGGAGGAGCAAGATAGGAGACCTCATAGCTCTGAGAACTGCAATTGGACTTCTGGTCACCAGGGTCACTGCCCTGTTGGCAGTGATGGGATGGGTTCACACACAGACACCAGGGATGTGATTAAGCTTCCCCTTTAGAAAACAGACTTTTAAAGTATTAGCAAAACACAGAAAACAAATCCCATCCTTGGAGGCTGTACTAGAAAATTAATTCAGAGAACAACAATGCAGTGATAGCTAGACAGATGAGACAACTTGGTATTTACTATATTATGCAAATATGCTTTACTGAAAAGTGAAACACTCAAAAGAACCAGCAACAAAGCAAGACTCCCTGTATCATTCGACTAAAATGCATCAGGCTTTAACAAAATGCAGCTATTCTATAAGTTAACAAGAACCGCAAAGTTTGAAGAATACAATCCCAACCCCCATGGAAGTGGGTGTGAAGAAACCTGAAATCTAACCCTCTCCTTTGGGTCAATAAAGTTTTGCATATGGCGAGAAGAGAGCTGAGCTGCCTCCAGGGACCCTACTAAGAGCACATCCAAGCTTGTCTGTGTATGCATGCACATATGGTAGGGGAGGAAACTCAGACATTGCAGCAGATGGCCAGATGGCCTCATTTTAACATGTGGTGGTAGTATGGGGATTTGTCCCCCCTTCCCTCTTGGCTAGATCAGCAATTTTATATAGCAATTATCCATACACAAATTCTACAAAAGTATTTCCTAATGACATTTCACTTGGAATGACGATCAAAAGCATATGTTTTTGGAAAGCCCGCTTGCCTGGAAAGTCAGAAGGAAAACCAGTTTATTTGCAGCACCACACAGCCACTTTCCCCAAAGAAAGATATAAGACTGCGGTCAAGTAAGCCAAAGATTCCTCTCAATCCTGAGAAGCCATACATTCCCAGAGGTTAACAGTGAGATGGATATTCATTTTAAAATCTGTCATGTAATGAAGACAATCTTTAATAAGATGAGCCATTAAAAACCCATCAAGTCAAATTCACACTTGCAACAAGTCAAGTCAGTAGAGACACTGCTGAAGACACAAGCCCAGCTGGTCTACAACAAAAATTAAGGCCATGGGAGGCTGACGCTGGCACTAATTTATGAAATCACACAGGTGTGCAGCATCACAACAGCCATAGGAAGTGACTCTAAAACTCAGATTCCAAAAATCAAGATTAGCAAAACCA
>NW_020799113.1:7412478-7438678 GCF_003259725.1 Athene cunicularia
ACACTTGCAAAGAGACAGGCTCAAGGCGCTGGAGGTGCTGGAGCTGCTCTGCGTCAACCTGCTCCTCTCCCCGTGGCGGAAGGAGATCAGGTCGCTGAAGGTAGGGAAGCGCTGCGGCGCCCGGGCGGGGGGCGCAGCCGGCCGCGGGGCCTGGAGGCTGCGGGGTTTCGAGGCCTCTCTCCCGGGCCTGTGACGTGGGAGGCCCGGCAGCGGCACCCGCGGCCCGGGGAGTTACAGGCAGCGTTTAGGAGCCGATTTTGAATAGATATGGGATGCCCGGGAGCGGTTGCAGGTGTTCGTTGGCCTCGTCCTCGCCGAGGACGGGCTCTCAGAGGCCTTCCCAGGAGCGCTGAGCAGTTCAGGGATTTGGAAATAGAGACCCTTGGTTATTGTGAGACGGTAGAGAAATAAAAAGGTACAATGAGAAGCTTAGACTCTCATTACTTCGAGTTTTAACCTTAATTTACCTATAGAGAGGGGATGGATTTTAGCATTAGTTATCACTTTTACTAACAGTTTGATGCCAAAGGCCAGGTGGGCAGTGTCTCTCTGGTCTGATGATTCTACCTCCAATCCTAGCTCTAGTGGCTGCAGCTGGTGAAGTGGGTAGGAAACCCCCCTTCAGAAGAGGAAATGCTGCTTTTTGCAGCAAGGTGGTCAAGGTTACCCCCTCATCTCTAGCACACTGAACATGTCATTGCCCAGAAGAGACAGCAATCTTGAATACATGCAAAATGTACTTGTATTTAAACAACATCCCTGAACACCCAAAATCCAATCATTTCCCTTCCTACAGCAACAGGTGCTGGGGAGGAAAAGCCATTTCTTTCCTTCTTCTTGCCCTTAAGTCTTGTCTGCAGATTCTCAAACAGCTGTAGTTTCCTATTCTCCTCATTCATCTCCCTAAAACAGGACAAAGCGTAAGCTATTCAGGTCTACAGTTAGTAGGCTCAGCTTTTCATAAGACAAGAATCCTAAGCATTAAAATCAAATTTTGAAGACCACTGTGAGTAATCCAAAGTGCTAGACAGCTTGCGGAAGGCCTGAAATAATTCTACAGCAAGGCACAAGTTGGAGAACCAGTATCTTGTGTACATGGAGGTTTGATAAAAGAATTATATGCAGAATAATGCTTCACATATTTCCTGCCTCTCACCTGCTCTGATGTCATTGTCCCCTGCAGTGCCTGCTACTTATTTCCCCCCTGGAAGGAACAGAAGCTGGGGAGTGAAAGGCACTGTTGACAACTTTATCTGAGAATGGACTGAGGCTCAGTGCTACATTATGCTATGATCCTTTAGGTTAATGGCTTTTTTGGGGATCCGTTTTCCTCTCCCTCAAGCTTGTGCTTGTGGGACCAATGCTTAGGTTTCAGCCTTAGGAAGTAGGTAAGGCAGTCTCAAGCTGGGCAGCCTAAAAATAAGGCACCCTGATTCTGGGAGTCTGGACTTTACACTTCTACCTCCATTCTGTTCTGACTTGCCTGGAGTTGGTCATGATTAGGTCAGTATAGTCTCTCATAACGTTTCAGACAAAAAACAAAAACCACTTGCAGTTTACAAAATAGGCCTTATGCCTGGGGTAGCTCCAAAACCAAGCAAATGTTGAACATTTTTTTTAATTGGGCCAAAGAAGCAGCATTTATTCAAGTCACGTTTCACAGACAGCTTGTGCAAAGAGAGCGTGTTTGGGCAGTATTTCTGCTAGAATAGTTTCCCTTCAGAAAGGTGCTTTCAGAGAAATGTCAACTTAATTCAGGGGTAGTAGAGTTACAACAGAACAGGAGTCTGAACCATAGAAAAAAAAAATGTTAGTCTTGTCACCAGTTAAGAAATAGAGATAATGGTGAGTGCATCATGTCTGTTTCTTTAGGAAAATATTAGACCTCAGTGATTTATTCTATGAATCTTTGTTTTAAAAATACTGCTGTTCTTCAGTAGATCACATAAGACTTATTGCTGAGTTTTTATACTGTGACTAAAGTGTTTTTCTTACTCTTCTCCTTTTTGAGTATTGATGTTGTTAGCCACTATTCTCAGCAGGCTTAAACTGGCATAACTTCACAGAAATTAATATGCAAAGCTATAATGCTTGAGAGGCTGACAAAATAATGCTGATAGAAAAGCCTCATGCACTTTGATTCAAAATTCACACTTTTAGGAACATAGGTTTTTTTAGAAACTTAAGTAATTTCTGAAGTACTTCTGATTTTTAGGAAGTCTTTCCTGCTTCCCTCCACCCCGCCCCCCAGCGTTCATATTTTTTTTTCAATGTTGCATTCTGTTTCAGACATTCACCGGTAATTTTGTCTACTATATTCAATCTGTGCTCCCAGATGACATTGTAAAAACAGTACTGGAGAAAATAGGTTACATTGCAACAACAGCAACAGAGTTTTCACTTGTCAAAAAGAGAAACAATGAGGAAACAAAGCAGACTGCATTTGAAATATTCCTGGCAAGAATGGAGTGTGAAACCATCCTCGAAATGACAAATGAAGAAAAACATGGCAATTTGGAGAAGACTCTACAGAAAAGAACACAAATACACTGGCATCATGGAGATAAAGACAAAGAGGATCAGACACCCCAGAGAGAAGACACTGAAAATCTAGAAAATAAAGGGAACAGTGAGACATCTTTGTGCCTTGCTACTCAACAGAAGTCTTCAGCTAACAGTGATATATCCTTTGAAACTGCTGGGAATCTGAAGATCAAAGATGACATGCCTCAGTTAGCAGTTACTCAATCCACTAACAGGCTTCAGGAACACCAAAGGCAAGTCATTAACACCGTACATTTTCCGGGCAAATGCTCAGACAGTGAGGACTTCTTGATCAAATATAGTGACATTGTCATAAGACAAACACCTATTTTCAGTGAGAATCTTCCTCCAAAAGCTTTTGAAAAAAAGCCAAGAGCCAGTTTAAGTGAAGAATGTGTTTTGGCAGTCGCTGCAGAGTCAACTGCAAATGAGATGAGGCCTGTGCCACTCTCACCAGGAGCAAGTGGTCCGCCAGCCTTCGCAATATTTGCTGACGGTTCTTGTGATGGCAAAGACACTTTGGAGTACAAAGCTCAAGAAGTCCCCGAAGAATCAATTGAAGCAGAAATTAACGATGCCATAAATTGCACAGACTCAGACCCTGCAGATGAACCCAATGAGCTGAAGTCTCTGCCATACAAGGACATTGCATCTGTCCAAAACTGCAGTGGCCCTAGGGAAGAGGAAGTTTGTGAGCTGTCTTTAACCTTCACAAAACTCCAAATCAAGGACATTCAGGAAGACCTTATGTATCCTGTAGAGGAAACTGGCCAACCTGAGTCAGTATCATATGCAAGTACAAGTGACAGGCATGTCAGAGAATTTAATCATTCCAAAATAAAACACACACATCTGACTAACGCTCAGATGCAGAACAGAGCAGCTGTACATACTGAGCCATCTTCAGATCTGTGCTGTACTACTGGGAACATGGAGGATCCCACAGCTGGTTCTGATAGCAAGAGACTGTTAATGGGTACTCTTGATGCACATACAGCTTCTGAGGGCTTCAGACATGTCAGAGAGCCTCCTAACCTCACCTACATCCCACCACAAAGTATTCATGTTCGGTCTTCATGCATAAGAAGGACCAGTGCACAGGGCAGGAGGAACTTCTTGCAGCCTGAACGTGACTCTCCCGAATCCAGTGAAGTAAATCTGGAGGACTATAATCCAAAAGTAAATGAAATTCAGGAGCCTTATGTCATTATTGACAAAACTGATGAAGGAATGATATGCCATCACACTTGATTCTACCAGTGCTTTATTTATACTATGCCTGAATTTCTTCCTTTCACTTGTGGCCTTGATCATCTTTTCAAGGAGATGATTAGCTTTGACAGAAGTTTTTAAAAAAAGCCAAAACCAAAAAGCCCACTGCTTTTGGACAGCAAAAAACTGGGATGTAGTTGAGCAAATTCTTAATGGCCCCTTCTCATCTGGAACCTTTGGCACTGAAACCTGTATGGTCACCTTTCTAAAGCATAAGCAACTTCCATAAATTTAAATCCATTTAATTAATTAGTCAGGTTCCTCCTTCTGGCTGTACTTAATGCCAGACAGGTTTCCTCAGTTGAGTTGGTTTTGGGTTTTTTTTTTTGTTTTATATACCTATTCCTGGTGTACTCTGAGTATAGCATGCTGTACAATGATAAAAACAGGTAAATGTTTCTAAACTGGAAGACCCAACTTTATAAGTTTACAAATGCTATACTGGAGTGTACTTCTGTTAAGTCATTACATTCCTATGAAGCTGTGCTCTGAACTAATCTTGCTCCTGTTTACAGCTGAAAATAAGTTTTGGAAGTTTGATAACATTCCTTTAGGTTTAAAGAAGAAAACAGAGCTGTGAACACCCTGGGTTTTATAGAGGTGATAACCTGTATTACAGGTTTTACACCTGTCTCCACTTGTTAACAAAATTTTTTATGGCTATCGCCACAAATTTCAAGAGAAGCACTGAGCATTGTAATCATTCACTGCTGCCAGAAGAGGGAGACCCTGTTCCTGCCACTTAACCCTGCACCAGCTCAGGTTCACTGGACTTTTCTGTAGGCCTCTTCCTCTCACTACTGAAATGGAGGGAAGAAACTGCCATTCTCTGCCTCCTTACAGGTAGGAAAAAAAATCAGATCAGAGAAGGGTCCTGGTGAGCATTAGAGCCGGGATAAGGGATATCATGTAGGACAGAGTGCTGTGTGGAAAGCAGTGTGCTGAGAAGGAAAGGGAGCAGTATTGTTAGATCAGGTCAGCAGTAAGCTGGAGTCCCAGCATTGAGAACCTGTCATACACAACATTTAATTAAATTTAGAAAAGCACATAGTCACTGGTGCTTTATTTCAGCACAATCTTCAATGCTTCGTCATATACTTGTTACCTCGAAAGACAGTTTAATACTGCTTCAAGTAGCTCTTCCAGTAGCACTTCAATGCTAAGAATGTTTTGTTGTTTCATGTACAGTTAAAATATTAGCTGAAATAAATTTAGTGCAAATTGCTTATTATTGACTTTCATCTCCCCAAAACTCAAAGAGGAGCACATGGATTACACTAGAAAAACCTCAGGAGCTAAAATATAAAGATCTGCTTCTTGAACAACTAAAGTCCTGTCATCACCTGATTCCAGCGGTGCAGGAGGAATAAGACTTTGACCAAGCTAACAGCAAGTGACATGACTGCCTTCAGCTTTAGGTGGGGTTGGGACAAACACATCACGAACATGCATACACAAATTAATACTTCTGTACTGAGTCTGACTAGGAGTGAGGTAACTTTCTTAGCAGCCCCTGGGGGGCGGTGTGTTTGGAATTTGTGGCTAAAATTGTTTGTAGTACACCAGTGTTCTGGCTGTTGCTGAGGAGTGCCTGCACAATGTCACAGCTTTCTTTTTTTAACTGTATGTACCACTCTCCAGTGAGTAACTGTGAGAGAACACAGCTGGGACAGCTGAAATGACCAAAGGGCTGTATCCTACCATGTAACATCATGCTCAGCAATAAAACACGTAGCAGAACGTAGAGGTTTTTGTCTACCAAAGTGACCATTGCTCAAAGACTGGCTGGGCATTGGTCTGCTTGTGGGAGGTGGTGAGTTACTGCCATTGCATCACTTGGCTTTTTTCTCCCTCTTTTCTTCAGTTACTAAACCTCTATCTCAACCCCAAAACTGTCTTGATTTTGCTCTTCCTGTTCTCCCCTATCCTGCTGGGGGGAAGAGGAGCTGTGTAGGTGCTTAGCTGCTGCCTGGGTCAAACCCCCACAACCTCCTTGCTCTTCTTTCAAGTACTTACCTGTCCTGCCTAACCATTTATAAGCTATATTTTCCCCCTGTGGGGGTTATTAAAGTTATGTGTTTTAAATCTCGTGTCAGTTATTTGGGAATGCTAATATAAAACTGTAAAAACCCCATCTCATCACAAATGATGATGTCTCCTAAGTATTTAGATTATTACCAGTACTAATTCATATACCTAACATCCCCTTTTTATCTTAACTGTAGCCATGCAAGGAAAAGTATTTAAGAGCAGCAGCTTACACATGAAAAAACAATACAAAAAGAAACTAAAGACTAGCACTTGAAAGACACCATTTGGGGAATCTGACTCCATTAATGCCATACAGCTGACCTTCATTAAACTTCTTCTGTTAACATTTACTGTGAGAAACACTCTTAAATCTTTACTAACTTCCCCTGATGGGCCTGTGCACAATTGCTTCCATCTTTATGGTACCTGGCATACAGGAGACATAGATCTTCACCCGTTTGAGCAGAGTTTTGAAGCAGCATCTTCCCTGTCAAGGAGCTTAAGAACAAGCTCACATGGGGGAAGCAAAATACACAGAGGGTCTTTCAGAAGAAAGGAAGCATAGCCCCAATGTGCTAACAGTGCACCACTGTCCACAGCTCCAAGTCACAGGAACACTGTTGGAGATCATAATGATGAACAATGCCCACCAAACAAACAGCTGAATTGCACAAAATTTATTAAATATAAAATGCCATGTTCTGAGAATCTCCTTTTTGTTATTATTTTGAGCACCTGCATTAAGGAAGAACCTCCTCGTTACGGCAGATTGGCCAGGACTGGTAAAGTGTCATGTCTGCCTTTGCAGGGAGAGCTTCTGCGCACTTTAACTCTTCTAGGTATTTTCATCTGAGTTTGTTACTGCTGCAAGAATACTTCTCTTCTTGTACAAATGGTAGGGTTTTGAGTAAACTACTTTTGTATTTGCAAATTTCCAGGGATTCAAGACAACTGCTTTACAGTTAAAGATGCTTGTGAAGAGATCGGATTTGAAAAACAGCTGAAATAAGAGAAGTCATATTTAATAGGCCTTAGGCAGCAGTCCTTTGTGCAACTGCTTCCACATAAGTAAGGTGGAATTCAGTTTAAAATCCTAGTTGTGAGTACAGTCAGACCTGAGAGACAGACAAAAGGGAATGTAGGATTTCTGACCCCATCTGCCAGTGCCCTCATGTCCTTGTTGGTAATAACCACTGCCCCTCTCCTTGACTAATTGACTTAAATTAGAGCAACCACTCAAGCAAGCACTGCTAGCCAGCAAGAGGGGTGCCTGGGCCCCTTTCTAAAGGAAGGTGGTTTGTGTTTGTAAAATCTGTGCTTATCCTCTGGTGAGCTGTCAACTTTAATTGTGCTACAGCTGGTCCTGATTGTCTGTGAATTGAATGGGGATTTAGTGACTGATTGGATGTCTTTCCATCAGAGAGACATGAGGCCAATTCTATTCCCAAATTTATATGCTACACACAACCACTCCAAATGGCTCAGCTCTCCCAAGCCTTGGCTTAGAGAAATTTTCTTTTGATCACTGTAGACACAGGCTCAGGCAGCAGACCTGGTGGCTGGGTGATACTCACTCACACAACCTCTCCCCACTGGGTCTCTTACAATAGTCGTTTTCCCCCCCTTAACATTCGTATCACACATACACCCTTGCCCTGTCTGGAGTTAAGGCGCTCAACAGACATAGCTTGGTTTTAGAACAAACCTTGTTTTTAAAGCCAAGAATAAAAACCAAATTTCAGTGTGAAGACAAAAAAAAACAACAAAAACCACACAACTAGAAAGCATGCAAACATAAATGAATAAACAAAATTACAATTTGCTTCAGAATTATAGATGATGATCTTAAAAACAATTCCCTGAGACACAAAGAAAGCACACCTGAGAGGGTCTGGCAAGGCCTTGCAAAGCACTGATGAAGATTATCATTCAGAACTCTCTCACCACACAAAAACAATTTCTGCAACACTGCTTTATCATTTTTTACCTTACTGGTACAAACACTGGGAGAATAACCACCAGTAACTCACCACCACAGCTAAAGGTCCTGCCCATTGGCAGTTAATTGGCACAGCTCTCTGAGACAGCTGATTAAACCCCACAAGGCTCCTTTTCACAGCATTACAGTAAAAAACTGATACTAGGATTGGGATGGAATATAGTGTCATCTGCAGAGCAGCATACTCACAGTGGAAGTTCTAACAGCTCAATACTTTTTGTGCTGTATGAGAGGGAGGAATGTATCACTATCAGCAGGCAGAGGGCTCTAGGGTGGAGCAGAGGATTCAAATCAAAGCTTTCTGGCATAAAAACAGGCAAGTAGTATGTATTCAACAGACAGGTAACGAACAGCTCCTCCATTCTGTCACTCTCCTTATCGAACCTCTGTACACAACACTTAAAAAATTGGTGCTCTGATCCTGATACAGTACAAATAATGATCACATGCCAGCCTCTTAAAAAAAAATGATAAATGATCAATTAAAAAATTGATCTGGACTAGACAGAATAATACATTTCTCTTATGTAGAAATTAATTGACCGCTAGTTTTTGTTCTGAAACTAATCTTCATTTTCAAAAAAAAGCTCACAACTTTGTCAGCCCCCTCCAATGCTGGGGAACAAAAAAAACCAAACAACCCACTGTAATTCTCACCTGACTATCCTGCTTTAGAAATCCACAAAGTTTACACTACAGGAAGGACTGGAATCTTCAAGGACAGTAACATGCTAGAAGAACCATTATTCAGGAGAGAGACGAGAGCTTTGTGTATGAATCTTCTAATAGCAACTGGTGGCAGAATACCCAGCACTTCCTACAGGTTCTGCAGGAGGAAGTGCACTGAAGAGAGATGATGGATTATTTCCCGTGTTGGCAGTAGTTTTGTGTGCTAATTAAACTGGTGAAAACAATTTTCAAGGTTTCTTAAGATTTACTGTTTTGGACAGTCACTTCTGAAATGTTTAATCAAACAGGGGAGATCTACTAAACATGCTTCCCATGCTAGAAGAAAAGTACACAGAAGGCCAGGCTAAGATAACGCAACTATTGAATGTCTATCTTACTTCAGATCAATTTATACGATGCTCCCAGATTTGCCAAGACACCTTGACCAGGACTTGCGTGGAGAAGAAATCATCTATTCAGATTAAGTATGTAATAAAGAAAAGGCAATACAGAAGGCAATCACTTTTCACACATACTGCAGTTTAGATGTAGAACTCATTGTGACAAAAGTAATTAATACCCACAAGTTTTACTCATCTCTTGTATTCCTACAATATACTCCAGAACAGCCGAAACATATGCAAAACCAGCTTTGTATGGCTCAGTCTACAAGTATTGGCTACATCCAACTTATAGACCACATCTTAAAAGCCAAGAGAAGTAGCAACTTTTTATTATCCATTCCACTGGTACTGAAGTTCAGTCTGCCTAAGAAACAAGAGTAATGCCTATGGTATTTTGGAACTTGCTACTCAATTATTGCTCCTTAGACAGTCATAAAAGAAAATACGTATCAGACTAATGCTGACCGCCCTTTTTTCCCTCCCCTCATCAATTGAGAGATCTCAAGAAACAAAAGCAAATAAATTCCAGGCTTATAAAGAGCTATTTATGATTACTGCCGTATTTTTACCTACACATCTATAGCAAACTAAACATTTTACATTTCTGACACATTACATGCAACCTGTTTGGTTTTGTTCCCAGTATTCATTAAATACCCCAACCCTCCTGTACATTAAAATCTATACATAAAATTTAAAAGATACCAAAACATAAAATAAACATGCTCTCTATAACCACCGCATCTGTGATTTTTAATAAATAAGTTATATAAATTATTCCTTTATATTCCATTAGTTATGAATATCAATAACTTCCATCCAAACTACTGTTTTGATATATTAAAGGGGGGGAAATCTGACGAAAAAGCATAAATTTCTTTCAAAAGCTGAAAGGTCACAGTGAGATTCTTAGCACTGTTATGATTCTCTGTACAGAAAAACTAAGTGATATATTCTGGACCGTGTGCAAAATATACATCCTTGGCTTCTACAACCCATAATAAAATTAGAATTAAGAACAAACTGCAGATGACTGAACTTCAAGTTTCTAGAACTATTTTCAAAGAAAACGTTCTTTTGGTCTCTTACAGGAGAAAAAAAAAATTTAAAGTTTAACAGAAGGTTTTAAGAATAACTACTATCCCCCTACAAAAAAGCTTCAATAAGTAACATAATTACTTAACACTCAAAAATCTTATTTTTAAGCTAGAATTCTGAAGATTTACAGCAGAACAGTAGAATGGCAATACTGGGTTCACAAGCTTTAGTATAGGAATTCAGTACTTCACTAGGAAATGCTCTCTCAGTGCACTGACCATTATTAAGTTCTACTGATTTGGAAAACACACAAAAAAATCCCACGAGATGGAAATTACAAGAAATTAACTGCATTTCTTGACTTGGAAAATGGTGCTGGCATTTCAATGCAATGATTTTTAGGCACACCACAAAACCAGCTACCTCAAAACTACAAATAAAAGCAGTGAAGTGATCTCCAAAAAGTAATATCAAATACTGTTCAAAATTACGTGGAACATGGAAAAGCCAAGTAAGTGGACATTTATATCCTCCAACAAGTTACAGACAAATGTCCGTAATAAGTGATCAAATACTAACTGAAGTCTTGGATGTTAACCATTTTTAGGAGCATTCACTACAAAGCTATGGCAGACGCTCAACTACATTAATATAAATGTATTTTAAAGCACTGTTAACTTTGCATGCTCCAATTAAATCAAGCAAAAACAGTACAGGAAAAAAAAAATATATATATATATACACTGTACTTCAGGAATCATTCCCCTCAAATTAAACAGAAAAAGTAATGTGAAAACAGTCAGAACTGCTGCACTAAAAAGATTATCTTGAAGACAACACTCAGAGCATAAAGCAGAAATTAAGGGCATCTCAACACTTTAGCTAACAAGTGCGAGAACGAAACCCCCACTATTTTCTCCTGTAAGTACCTGTAAGTCATAATAAACTAATCAAGATAAAAACCCAAAGACCATCTGTATTTTTCTTTATAAACCCCCTACAACTGAAGAATCCAGAATACTTAAGAAATCAATTAATTCTAGGGTTTTTAATAACTATTTGAAAGGAACAACAAATACAGTTCTGTGCACCCTGTATTTTTACTAGTCCTTAACTCAGCCATAGCAGGGCCAGTGATCTCAGGAACACCACAGAGAAATAAGCCATTTTAAAAACCTAGCTTAATAAAAAGACTCAGAGCCCTTCTACAATCACTTACGGGCACTATTATTCTTTTTTTGCCACTGAATTCAGTGGGACTTTACTAGTGCATAGTTACCTTCAGAACTACAGCTATATTGTGATTTCATGTAAAGCAGAAGAGACTTGCTGAATCCAATGAAACTGCACTAGTGTAGGTAGGATTAGAGTATGACTCCCCGTTTCAACTTGAAAAGACCTATTTAACAAAGCTATTTTGACTTGATGCACTTCATTTGCTTCCTCTAATGATAAAAAAGGACATTCCGCCTCTTGTGTGGAACTATTTCTTTCAAATTACAAAAATAGGGTTGTCTTGGGGAAAAAAAAAAAAAAAAGAACTTTCTTATAGGAAGCAGCAGTGAAGTGGGAAATGGGAGAAATAGTCCTATTTTAGCTGAATAGAACTGACACAGTAAAGCTGACAGAGAACCTAAAAACATGAAAGGGAATTGGCTTATATTCTGTTTATGACTTGTATCTCAACATTTCACAGCAGTAAGTCCACAACATTCTACAAAGCATAATTCAAAAGCAAAACCATTATATTTAGAAATACTAAAAATACTCAAAATCGCCCCCAAATCAGACTGCATTAACATGTTTTTTACAATACAATAACCGCAGACTTCTATAAATGGTGTTGCATATTGTATGGGTTTAGTATTTGGTCCCGGTTTTCTTCATACTTTTCTATCATTTTCTGCATGTCATGGTCAGCTCCAATAACCTTGAAAAGAAGAACATGAACATTAGAAATAACTGACACCATAAAACGTGGTTGCTTTTGAGCAAAATAGAACAGGACTACCACTGAAGGCAAATCGATATACTCATACAGATCTGTCCCATTAGCTTTCTGTTCAGAATTTGGCATTCATTGAAAAGCTGCATGTCAGATCCTGCAAACAATCATGGTGAACAGACCCTCAAATTCCACCCAAGAGATGGAAGACCACACTTTTTATGCTATACACAGTGGATAGCTGCAAACATTTTTCTGGAGTTTTCCTTCTCCAAAGGTTATTATAAAAGCAGATTTATTTACTTTTGCCACTAAATAACACCCTTAATACCTGAAAAGTACAATCCTCCATATGCTTAATTGGTTATGACTAAAATGATACTCACAAGCACTGGGCAGGAAACTTCAGACAGTGTATGTTTAATGAGCCAATCTTCGTAGAGCTGGTGAATAGCTTCTAAATATTCCTAGGAAAGAGGCATTCAAATAACACCTATGCCCAGGGATGGAATACACATTGCAATTTTTATACACCTGGTAAGTAGTTAAAGCTACATATAAAAGCCAACATCGGATATTTCCACTAACAAAAATGAAAAGCATCAGAAGGTTTCTGAGAAAAACTAATTCCCAGTATAAGGTTTTACTCCATGAAGAATGTCAAAGACACAGCTTACAGGAGCACAGGGCTTTCAGCTCCTTTTAAGATCAAGAGCCATGTTTCTCTCCCACAGGTATAATGTGGCTCAAGATTTTACAGGGAAAAATGTTAACAGAGAAATAAGGACAAAAAGGGCAAGACTGCAGAGAAAATGTATTGAAGGCACTTTTTGTGTCAATACATTTTCCTAAAATTCCCAGCTCATTTTCTCCTAACTGACTCCATTTCCTCTAAAAGCACTCCTGCCTGTCATCAACTATTAGGTTTTTTTCCATGGAGACCACATTTTTCATTCATAATTGCTCCCCCCCACCCCTCAGTAGAGCTGGAACGTAACACAATGTCTCTTCATTATGGTAAGAATTTATTCTCCAAGGCAAAATTTCACATGGCCTAAAATTTAGCTTTTTGCATATGTCTTCAACTGACAATTGCTTCTTCTGAACTACCCAACGCTAAAGACACCTTGTAGTACATGGTACGTCTTCTGCAACTACATTTATTTATGGTTAGGCTTTCTTTAGGCAAAAATGTGTTTAATGAAGGGCCATTCTATAAACTGTGACACAGAAAGTGATCATTCCATTATTACAGCTTATTTTTAAGCAGATTCCCACACTAACAATTTTCAAGCAGTTGCTTCTTTTCAGAGACAAGCAGACACTTTTCATGCATACACATCTTGGCAATAGCAGACAACAGAAAGTGCCCACATAAATATTCAGCACCTGCACACACAGGTATTTGTGCTTTTATGCTGTTTAATGATACAGAAGCAATTGCCTTTTTACATCTTCGAGAACATTAGCAGTTGATTAATACTTCACCTAAACAGTCACCTATAGTGCACTGATTACTAGAACTAACACTTAGACAAGTCAGTGGGCATGATAGATCATTTCTTTAAAACAAATCAAAATTAAATAGTGAAGTTTTAGTCTGCAATGGAAACAGCTGCACCACATTTTGGCAATACACTCAGAATGTGATTTTAGTATTTAGATTGGAATCATTATGTTTTCAAAACTCATTGTAGCCACATATATTGAAGGAACTCCTTACCAGAGGAATGATCTTCTCCTCTTCTCTGCATCTTCTCTTTAACCTCTCATAACAAACTTCAGGAGAAGTCTGCAGATAAACTGTCATAACAAAAATTACAATAGTTATGTTCAAGCTTTAAAAGCAAAGAAGAAATTTACTTCACAGACTACAGAAGGAAAGAATGCGACCTGAGTACCGCCACCGAACCTCCCCTTTGGCGTTACCGTTAACCAGTCCATGAACCATCCACAAATTCATGCTGTCTGATGCTACACATTGCAACCACTATTATACTGAATAATGTGATTATATATGACCCAAGAAACAAGATTTTTTTTTTTTCCCTCCAGTAAGGAAACCCACCCACAAACACCCCCCTCCAGATCCCATCAAAATTTTACCTATCAAATCAACCGAAACATCAGTGTTGTTCTGGATCCAGTCAAACCATTCAGTTAGGACAACATAATCCACCTCTGGCATTTTTCCACTGAATAAAACATAAAAGTCATCACTCACTCACTGAACAGCATGCACAGATCAGTTCTAAACTTTTTTTTTTTTTCACCTGACTAGAATTACTCCCAATTTACTCTAGCACATGTGAAATTAAAAAACCACCAATATTACACCCACCCAAAATGGAGGCCTCATAAAGCATTGTTTATACAATACTAACACAAAGTTTCTATTATTAACAGCTACATTAACAGTTACATTAATTATTTTTCCCACTACAGTTAAAAAATAGTTACTTGGTGACTAAGAAAAAACTTGACCACATCAACATTTATACAACAACAAATTAGTGTCAATGGTATTTATTGTTCAAGTTCTTAATATCAGGATCACTTCAAATATATCTGAAGTACTGCAGTGCGTGTCACCAGAAAGGCTTGATTTACGAAGCAGCAATTCATTACAAAAGTCATAGTAAAGAGCAGTGAAAAACAACAACACAGTGGAAATAAAATTTACTCCCACTGTAAGAAGTATTTATGGAAAGAGTACTGAAATATTCAACATGCTTAATATAAACCCTGTAGTCAGAGAACACAGACAATATTGGCAGCAACTGTCCCAAAGTTATGTCAGTAAGAATAATAGGATATCAAACAACTCATGAAAAAAGACATGTTAAGAATCACATGCTATGCTTTTACTAGTATCGGAATTTTCACTCATTGCCATATTCCTAAATAGTCAAATATTACTAGTTTTACATTATTCCATCTTCAAAACTGGTGAGAGTAACACATATTATGCATGCTTTCCTAAAAGCATCTGCAATAGAAAAATAAAAAAGACATGGGGTTGAGAGGCTCCTGTCCTCTCCAGCTGAATGACTGAGACCAATTGCAAGATTTTAAATAGCGCTGAAGAAAGATTCCAGGTTTCTAAGCCATTCCCCTGGCAACGTGCTTTGACCACTGGCAAAATGGAGTAAAGATAATCCAGAAAGATATATCCGCTTAAGTATGCAAGCAAGCAAAACTCGTATTCGTACCACCTCTCTTCTTTATCTGCCATCCAGCTGAATATCTTGCCGCTCAAAGCACCCAAGAAATGGGATAACACAATTCGCTGCTATTCTTCAATCATATATGTTTCTGGGTAGCAGGCATATACATAAGCCAAATACTGATTGTGCTACTTTTCTCCAAGATACACGGGGAAAAACAGGAAGATCATAAGGAATTAGAAATAAGAAAAAGCCCCACTATTCTTACCCTAGAAGACAGCTACATCCAGGTCAAATCTGCATTGACCTGCCCTGCAGACAACATGCCTTTGCCTTCCCTGTGTCAGCGGAGTCCCCTGGATAATCCTGTGAGGATTCTCCATCAGGCTCAAGATCCATAAAGATGCAGGTAATGTAAAAGGCACAAAAGGGCATTTTCATTTCCAAAGTTTGCTGACATTTGACTTGTATCAAGTAAAGCTTTTAGTGCAAAAGTTAAACATGAATGGGGTAAGCTTTGTATCATAAATAACTATGAATTCAAATGGAACAAAGTGAATTGCTAGTGCTTACCCTGTGACATATCACGCATACTCACGTGCACGCATTTTATATTCTACAGTTTTATACCTAACGTAAGCATGTCTTTCAATGATTAACTCAGATGTGCAATCACAGTAAGAACTTGGACATTCATGCATATCTCTGCATGCCAGAGAAGCTCACAGCAATTGCTCACAATTTAAGCCTTCCCCATCCTCGTAAATCTTACTCTAGTTCTCTCTCTGGGAAAAAGCCTGCAAAGCCAAAACACAAATACTGAGTGACACTGGATCAAAGAAGAGCTGGTATTCCTGATGTTCCCACAGCTCTTTATCCCCTGCTTAAACTAATTATTCTCCTAAAGGAGAAGAGCTTGTGTAGACTAGAGATAACAAGAGATTCTTCTCCCTCTTTTAAGACTGGGACCCTAAGCAATACCTTCTTTTACAGAAAAGAAAGCAGAAAATAACCTCTGCTCTTTGCAGCATGCTTACCCCATTCAGTCCAAGTCTTACGTTGAATAAAAAACTTCTAATTCATTTTTACATACTTTTAATGGGAAAATGCCTTCCATATAGCTATTTAACAATCCCTTTGCTGACGATACCTGTTGAATAGCTTGAGGGGTGTTTTTGATAACATTTTTATTTTCAGCAAAATTTAAAGATATGCCAGGTCAGTTTTGTCTTCCAGACAGGTGTAATTCACTTCCTGCAATGGGCAACCTCTCCTGTTTTCTCCATGATTTTTGCATGCTGACTAACCTACACAAGAATTAGGACCACTCCCCTACAGAGACAGGAGATTCCTTCTAGGAAATAGTAACAAGGAAAGAAAAAGCCTCTGGAGGATACAAACGAATTTTCCTTTGCAAAGTCCGTTTAGTCACAGAATGGTTTTTAAAATTTTCATGGAGCAGCTGAATAAAAAAACCCACAGCATGGGAAGCAATTGTTTTAAGTTATAAGGCCTTTCCCCTGCCACAGGGCACTATTATCCTTCTACATAAAAGTATCAAGTGTAAAGTTTCTATTTTCTCTTTGTTCCCCTGATGCTTCAGACACCATCTTCTCATTTTTAGCCTTTAGTTTATCCACAGCATTTTTGTATCTAATTATTCTTTTGTTACTATAGTCCTGCGATTTCAGTAACTCACATTTTGTGTTTGCACCCACTGTGCCCATAGGTGACGAGTGTATTCTTACAACTTTTCTATACAAGTATGTCAAGCTGGTTTTGCCTCTTTAAACAGGCTTTCCATTCTTTTGATCATGCCAGTATCTCAGCTTCCTATCTGTTTCAGTTTTCGTTCATAGATCGTGAATGAGCAGTTAGAAGTGTAAAAAGTAATGTTAAAAAAGGTCTCATAAAAGCTGTGTACGAAAGCACCAATATTTCCATCCCCCTCTCCTGAAAGCCCTTTGCCAGATAGTTCCAAGAGTTACATTAACTCTTCTCTGGACTACTCAATACTAGCATTATTTTGTGACCAATTTTTATTTATCTACAAATAAATATAGATTCTGCTTTTTGACTCACAATCTTTCATTTTAAAGTTGAAATTTGTTGTCAGTTCAATTGAATGATAGAATTTATTAGCATACTCTCACCCTGTGTACCAGAGCATCAATCCAAAGGGTGAACCAACATGAGTAACTCCCTTCCAGGCTGACACATCCCCTTTCCATATCTCACTTCAATGGGATTTCCCATCACATTACAACACCAGCTTCTGCACTTAATGAATAACCACTCATGGAAGTCTCCCCAGACCTCCTTCACAAATATGTAACTTTGGTTCAGACTGGTAAGAATGCCTTTGTTCAGGTGGAGGAGGACATTACAAAACACAATTACCAGATAAGTCTAACATGCTGTGTTGTTGGTGGCTGACACATTTTTGTCCAAAGCTTGAATTATTCTCTCCTTCTGTCATTTGTTCTGAAGCTGTGCTAAATACTGAGGCAGATGAACAAGCCTGCAGTTCCTAAGATGACTTTCCCTACCCCCTAATATGGGCTCTAAGTCACAGGGGTACTGCCTCTACAGTACAATATTTTCTCCTAGCATGAAACTTCACATGCTTTCAGAACTCTGAAATGGACTGTTTCTATTATCACTATCTCCATACTCCCATTATCATCCTGGGGTTTTTTGTATCCTGTTTTCCTTCCTGTACACAGAAGTATTAGTTTTTGAGACAAGGCTAGATGGTCTTTAAAGAACTATGACACATAGGATAGGGCAGTGATCAAAAAACATGGAGCAAAGCTATAGAACTGCTTGCCACAGGACCTCCTGGAAACTAAAGGTTTACAGGAGCTTGGGGGGAACCTGGACAGGTTCATGGAAAATAAATTCCGTGTGGGTTACTACGGAAAAATCACTGCTGAATAAGAAAGTCCCCGAACTGTAAGTTACTGGATATAATCAGAAATTATCATACATGCTTACCCTGTTCTTAAGAGGATACTCTCTTTTAAAGTACTTTTGGCCACCACTGGAGTCAGGATATGAGGGAGCACAGATTTACTTTCTTTTTTTCATGTGACTCAAAATGGCTATTCTCATGTAGTCGAAATTTTTGTTCGATTTACAATCCTTTTATACACCCTTATATCATAATTTGGTTTGCTATTGGTAGCACCAGCTGGCTTCTAGCTTGCTGGAACAAAACAAAGCAAATGCCTTCCATCCACCATTAAAAAGAGCTGAAGGCACAAAACATCTTAGATGCCCTTAAAAATGTTATTACAAAATTAATACATAGAGTTGACACAAACAGAATTAGCCTCATAGCAACAAAGTTCTCAGTCTTTGGGACAAAAGCAGTTTGTCTACAATAAAAAAAAATAAAAAATCAGTAATTAAAAATGAGAAAGACATTCCAGTACATTTGTATTGTATACAGACAGGGATAAATAACGTCTTTCTGTTTGCCTCCCATCTTACTGTGTCTCTCTCAACTTTCAAAGCAGTTCCAGTAACAGACTAGGAGCTCGTGTAGCACGGATGCCATCTTGTGGCATGCAGCCATTCTCCCTGCAGACAGGGGCAAGAAACTGTTTTTTTCCCTTAAGACCACTGAGAAATCCAGCAGAACAACAATCTGTTACAAACACTTCTCAACAGGTCAGCATTCTAAACAAAAAACAAAACAAACCCACCCAAATCAGTGCCGATTACTGCGCTATTTCAGTTATTATGGGAGGGGCGAGTTACACATCAGCCAGGTAATAAATGCTGCTTCTGTTTCAGGCCAGATCCCCCAGAACAAAGACCCAGGTTCGGGCTGACTGCTCTGCCTCCAGCCTCAGCACACCTGGGGGCAGGGACCCGATTCAGAAAGCGACATTTAGAGACAAACAGCTCTTGTTGTTTCTTTCCTCACTAGCCTACCAAGGTTTGCAGTCTGTTCTGATCCTATGAATCCTGATTGTAAGCAACAGCAGATGACACAAGTTCCTGCTTGTCACTCGAGTTCCTGCTTCCAAGGAATGCCAATTCCTGCTGCTAGGCTGGACAACACTGTCCAGCACTCTGCCTCCTACACTGGCATGCTTTATGTCCTCCTGGTTTTCTACCTGCTCAGTATGCGTTTGCTTTGATTTAAACAAGACTTTGTATTCAGCTGGAGAGCAGATAACTTAAATAGATGGTGTTCTAAATAATAACATGCTCTAATTACACAAGAGCACTTCTGGAAAAGGCTCTTGCCTGGACCACATCCTACAGGTTTTATTCTGCCAGTGGGCAGCACATCCCATACAACACACACTGCCACTGACAGAGCCAACAGACTTCTTCAATGAAAAGTACCAAGGAAATCACCAGTCGATTATATATATATTTTTGTAATCTAATTAAGCCAAGAAAGTAATTTAGAAAACTATATACCATACCTTCGATACAAATTTTCTACAAAAATGTATTTTGCACTGTGAATCGATCGCTCCATCATTCTTATGGGGGAAATCTACAAAATAAAACTTGTCAGTCACTGACTTAGTTTGAATTTTTCAGCATGCTTGTTTCTTTTCAAGCTCATATTTACACATCATGTCCTTCACATTATGAAATTCATAACACTTTTTGTTCTTCCAGATGTTGTGATAAATAAATTTACTGGGAGGGTGGGAACCACAAAAAACAAGTACTCCTAATCTTACTTATGGTCTGCACTACTGAACACTGACATAATTGTTATTCATATGCAAGTTTCAAAGGTAACTGCAGAAGCATTCAATGAGCAGCTGAAGCTAACTAGGGCTACAAAAAAGCAGCAATCCATTTAGGATTTGCAGAGCAATAGGAACTATTGCTACCTGAATTGTTGCCACCTTCAGGTGTGTTACTGTGTCAACAGCACAGGCCTAACATCAGAAAAACTCTAACAACAAAACAGAACTTTTAAAAGAAATAATTACAAGTGACAAAGCACTGGCCTTATCCAGTCTTGCATGTGCTCAAACAGTGCTTCATTTGGGAGAAGAGAGACACTGGACACTCTCTGGCCCCTGCAGAGCAAGGCAACCCTAGCAGAGCTCTTCCCAACCAGGTATGCTGCACGTTAATGACCACAGAAGCAACAATTGCTCCAGCCAGGCTCAAGTGCAAATGACAGCAAAGCTCAGACTGAAATACAGGACAAGCCTCAGGAATTTCTGAATGAACTTCTTCTGCAACAGACTGAGATTTCTATTACCTTGGAAGAACACCTCTTCCAAAAGCTTGTATGTGCAGTATCACTACATATGCCATACTTTCAAAATTTTGCCCTGACACACTCAGAAAATGTAATGCAAGAACAACCATTAAGACGTAAGCGTGCCACCTAAGATCAGATCTTGTGATCAGGGAATGAAAGATTTGGCACAGAATGTAAGAAAAGGTGTTTGTAGGAAAGAGAAGTGATCTCTGTCAAGTTATCAGATCTTGATAAAAAGGTGGAATGTGTGAATCAATATAGAAAAAGAAAACATTACAAGAGAAAAATGTTGCAGACCATCTCAAAAAAGGAATAGAAAATTTTAGTGGTGGTATTTTGGATAAACACGAGGAGTAATGGCTAAATCTGTGCCAGACAGCATGGAGCAGTAGAACAAATACTGACACTACCTTTAAGATTACTTAATGTTTGCCAAGGATTTGACATAGCTAAATTTATAAAGACACCAATTACAGACAAGTCACTGACGTGCGATGATGAAGAGATTTGTGCAAGTCTAACTCATAAGGGTGGTGCCAAATCAGCAGTATTAGTTTGGGGAAGTAAAAGTTCTGAGCAGGTAGGAGGCAGATGTTTCGCGCTCAGAGTACGTGTTGAGTGTTTCAACAGTGTCTTTGCACCATAAAAATTCATACTCACTGCAGGAACAAAGAATGCAAACAGCATCTTAACTTCTGGATACAAGGTTAAAAATATTTATTACTCATAACTGCATCTAATTCTTTTTTAAATTAAAAGAAAAATGTTTACTTACCATTGGTCTGGTATGCTGCTCCAACATTGTCAGCTGTATGTAAGTCTGTAATGTTATCCCCCATCTTGATGCATCTTGGTACATTAAGCCCTGGGGTCAGAGATGGAAGCAAGACAGACATTTATGTTAGGTCAAACAGCAAAAAAAGGGAAGTTGGGTATTTAGCAAGCTTTTGCACTACAACAGAATTGCTAAAAGAAGTGCACTAAAACAGCTGACACTGCGCCTGACAAGAATTAAGTGATCATTTGCTTTCCACAATGCAGATGGAAGAATTGCTGTCCTGGTCTTTAAGAGACACTAAGTGGGGCATTTGGAATGCTCGCTGAAGTCAACAGGAATTAGTTACTCTGCACCTGAAACAGTCAGGACCAAGGCACAGCTCATTTGAAACAGTTCAAATATATTTAGTAAATAAAAAACCCTTATCTGCTACTCTGTTTTGGGGCACTGACAGACTCTCAGTATACCCAGTCCCTAAATGCAGAATCCAGAAACGCATATATGATTCCAGTAAGTATGTTCTGGGCCTCAGACAAGGCATCTTTTAACACAGAGAACAGTTCTACCCAAAGGATCCTCAAAGTAGTTCTCATCTTCCATTCTGCTGCGATTACACACACACATACACTTAAAAGCAACAGTCTGTCCTGCAAAGCAGAGAAAAGATCTGACTCAAAATAAAACATCATTCAGTGTGTATTTGCTGAGGTCACAAACTTTAAGGCAGCAATGTGGCTTCAGTCTGCAGATCTGATCTCCTCCTTTTCTTCCTGCCCAAGATCAGAATGAGAAAGTATTCTGAAGTGCAAAGATTGCTGTGATGATATGCAACACAGACAAGCACGCCCCATACCTTTATTAATAATAAAAAAATAAAGCATCAGCAACTCCTAGTAGGGAGAATTTACTTTTGCAGAGGACCTATGGTAGCAGTAATGGTATCAAACACATGTTTGGGCACGTGTGGTTTGGGGTGTATCCACATTGCCGTGTTGACAGCAAATTCCACCTGAGCTTGAGCAGAGATCCCCATCTCAGGCAGCAGGGAGGTTTTTGCAATGGAGGTGATCACACAAGCAGTGAAGACTGACATCAGAAACCACTTCAACCATGCCAGCAAAAGCATATCTGCAGATGTAGTCAGGGCTCTGACTGCTGTCTCTGGGCATCGCTGTGACAAAAGGACATACATGCAGGGAACGGCTGCAAGACACTGACTTCCCAAAAGACAAGAGAAGCTCTCAAGGCCTCACAGGACTGAATTTTCCTTATCTTCAGTAGACAAACAACATCAAGCCCTTGCTTTCTGAGTGACCTTCCCTTCTTCGAAATAAGCATAAGTGAATTTAGAATCAACTCAGGGCTTACCTTTCACACCCAACAAAAAGACCCAGCCCTTGCCAAAACCACATTTTATATGCAATGTTTCTATTACCTGCACATCTTAATCACAGTAAAAGATCTTTTGCATTACGGAGCTTTATTTTTTGCTGTGTGAGATTATGACCGCTTTTGTAACAGTTTTGCTAATTAGTAAGAAGTCCTCATGTACGTCTTTCTAAAAGAACAGTAATTGTAGTTGTAGATACAATTTCTGCCACTTACCAGGATATTGTGACCACGAACATTCCTCCACTTACTCACTGGTTCTGTCAAAACCTTGTTAAAAAGAATTACTCCACGTTAAATATGTTTAGATTCAAAGTACTTAATTTGACCCTACAAGTCTGCAACTATTTTTAATGAATACTCATTCAGTAAGTCAAGAGTATTTAGGATTTATACTCATCCCTCTTCAAAAAACAGCACTGAATCCTGTAATACAGAAGGTAATAATGAACACTGCTGAAGAATAGAGAAATATCATTAGACAGTATCTTTTTAGTGTTTTCAAACCACGAAAATAAAACACTGGATTCATTACCTAACAAGCCTGGATATAATTTCCCTTTTTCGAGACAAAATCATACCATGTAAGGGAAAGAATGGCTTAGCTGAGTACTGATTGCATTTCAATGACCTGCTCATTCCCTCACAAATTAATTTCTCAGAGAGTAGCACTTGTCAGCAGAGGCAAAGAGGATCAGACTACTATCTTACTTTTCATTTTATTTTTGTGATTTAACAAAAAAAATGTATTCAAAACTTTTACAAAATTAATCAGAAAAGCCTCTACTCTGAATAGGTGATATCACAAGAGACCTACCTGGTTCAAACAGCATCTAAAACTCCAACCGCACTGTAGAGCCAGGCCTAAGAGAACCTGATAAGCCTGGGAAGTTAACTAGCTTTTTAAAAAATGTTGCACTGTATACAAGTTAAAGTTTGCTATCCTTTGGGTTAACACTTTTTTATTCCATAAGGATCATTCCTGTTAAATTAAAAAAAAACATCTGGCAATCCAACATTTCTGTGAGGAATCCTAAGACTTATCAAATGTGTTCCCAGGTCTGCCAGGAAAAGCATCAATATCTGATGTGCACAAAAGTAATTGCTCACTGAGGTCTGATCTTGATTTTGTTTAAAATACATTGTCTGCCCTTCCCCCAATCTTGTTCTAAGAAATATGAAATCAAATACCATACCAGTCTAAAAAAATCTCCAGAAACAATTCTAACAGATTTTTCACTTTTTAAAAGAAGCCATCCATGTACTGGGATCTCGCTTACATGACATCAGTATCTTTACATGATTAATTCTTTCTCTTTAGTTTGCTGACTACAAGACAGAACTAAGATTTAAGCGACATGAAACAGCAAACACACATGCCCAAACATGCCCAACCCACGGGGGCTGCTGTTACTTTGCAGAGGTACAAACTCTAACCCACGGGCCTTACTGATATTTTTGCATCCAGTACTCTACCACATATGATCTAAATTTCTCTTCTACAATTTCAGTATAAATAGTTGGAGGAGCTGGAGGTGTGCCAGTAAGTGCCCTGGCTCACAACCTGCTGCTCCTTTCTCCTTAGCCTAAGGAAGGACAAACACTTCTAAGTTAAGGCTCAGTTTTGTCAACACAAGCAACTGCTTATAGTGATGTAAAATAAAGACAAAGAAATGTACATCCAGTACCTCAATGCTGGTGGTTTGTGCAAAATAATCCAGGCATGTTGTTTTTCCACTTGCAATGTTCCCCTCGATACATATCTGATGAAAAACAGTATCACCTTTAAAAAACATGTTATCACATGGTAGTAAACTGCTTATGTAAAAATACACTCATTCCATATCAAGTATACTGTTTCCTTATAATGTAAATAGACTATTTTATAGAAAGACACTGGGGGTCAGTTTGGATTTTGTGATTCCCTGCAGACCACTTTTTCTGTCCCTGACATACATATACCAACTGTCTCTTCCCCAGGCACGGGGCAGCCTTTCCATCCGGTACCCCCGCACAGCTGCTGAAGTGCTAAGGCTTGGACAACAGGCCCAAGCCAGAGTTGACCTGTAGATGAATCCTGTATATTTTATAACTGATAACTGTGCTAGTAGGTTATTGTACTAAGTTAGAACAACCTGCTCATGCTGATGTAAAAAGTGTTAAAGCATTGATACACTGAAGCCTGAACAACAGGCCTTGAGCCAAAGCTGCTAACTTAGTACGTGGTCATTACCAAAATATGTAAGCTCACTAGTGAAAGGTGCAGCTGAGACAGAATATAACCAGTAGTGAGGATGAAAGGCCAAGACAATGTATCCAACTTTCCTTTCTCAGCCTTGCTGAAGGCTGAGAACCCAAGTATTCGGCCTTGTTAGAAACTCCCTTGGCTCCCTGGTTGCCCCCACCCCAAAGCTCTGGTCAGGCTTTGGGTGGAATCCAACAGGAGAGTGAAACCAGAAATTTTCTGCTCAAAACAAAGGTGCTGGTTATTCTGGCTGCCAATCTCTAGTATATAAGGCTGGGCCCACTCACAGTGACTGTGGACGCCTCACCTATGGGTAGACACACCACGTAGGATTTCTCACTTGCTGGGACAGGCTCTCCAAATCCTCACTGTACAGGGCAACTGCAATGCTACACGTGCAACGCTGACCCCAAACTGACACATGTCCCTACACACCACCGTGTGCTTGCACAGCCCCTCACGACTTGAGTGCAATTTCCAGAACCAGGGAAGCGTGGGTCTGCACTGAGCCAGACCCAGTGAGGGACGCACCGCCCGGACAGCACGCCGCACAACAGCCACGTCGAACGGCGGCCAGTATACACATGCTCAGATTAGAGTATAATAAGAGGTTGCACGTTTTAGAGTTTTCTGAACAAAACACAAATACTTACAACTGTCTTTCTATCATCTTCTTTCATCAGATGTTTATCTAGAATAGAAAGAAACAGAAAGATACAACCAAGAAGGAGATCTTTGTAACAAGTTATACTGAGCCTTAGCGTGAGCCCCTGTGTGAAGTTTTTAGGCTCTCTATTGCTTAATATGAATATTTGCTGAATTTCCAATCTTCAAAGTTTTAGGTAATCATTAGGTCATGCAGTAGACGTAGCACACACTGACATAGTTTTAGCTTAAGCTCTCCACTGTCCTTGACACTACAAAGAGCCAAATGGTGAGTGCCTACACTCTTCCAGCAAGTTTTTGTTACACTTACTGCTCCTCAGTTGGCTTCCATCGGGGAAAAACTTAAATTTTGGAAAGGCCAGTCACGTGTGATGCCCACAGACTTTGCAGGCCGAGCTATAAAGCTGGGTAAGAATCAAGATTTTAGGTTACCTCCAAGAATTTAGATGCCTTACATCTCCGAGCTCCCTACGTAAAACTTGTGCAAGCAACGCTAGGGTTACTAGAGCCCCAACAAAACAAAACACACGAGAAAGGCCGGTCCGGTACCCGGCACTGTCAGTGAGGGGACACGAAGATTGTCAGGGCTGCGACGTACAAGAAATGGGAAGCGGCGGGCTAGAGACTCGGTGGCTGCGGAACCGAAAGAACTGAGCAACGCCACCACTTCCCCCCGCGCCGCCCCCCGGGTATCGTGAGGGTATCGTGAGGGTATCGTGAGGGCCTCCGCCGCTCTCCCGCCTCCCCCTCCGGCGGGTTCCCTCCCCGGCCCCCCCGGGCTTACAGCCGCCAGCGCCGCTCG
>NW_020799113.1:7438728-7441629 GCF_003259725.1 Athene cunicularia
GGCCACCGCCTCAGTCCGTGGCTCCGGGAGGTTAAGCAGCAGTTCGGTTCGGTCCTGCGGCAGCGCCTTTCCCCGGCAGGGGGGGCGGTGTTCTCCTGCACCGGCTGCCGGCCCTCAACATCCCTCCTGTAACGAGCATCGTTGGCTTAACTTGGTAACGCTGTGGCTTCAGCCTTCACAGCACAAAGTAAATGTACGCTTTCACCTCAGTATCAATGAGTTCGCCTCTTAGCTCCCTTTTCTAAATTTATTTGCCGCTTTAGCCTGTCAACCGTAGCCAAGCTGCATAAATTTGACTGCCAAAAAAAGGTAAAATGAGGAAGTGTTACCACAAACACTCTTTTCAACATCAAACCACTGGGTGTCACTATCGATCTTACGTGGATGTTAACCGTAATTCCATTTTCATAGTAAACCAGCAATTTTTAACGATTCATACAATATTGGGAGCTAGGCATATTCTTCCTCAGGCATGTATTCCAAAATAAATATTTTGCTTCCACTGGCCGTTTCAGGAGATTTTCAACTCGGTGATTTCAGCGTTGTTCCTCCTCGTTGTGTGCCTGTTTGCAGTAATAATCAAGACCAACAATGGGACACTGGCTGGAGGAGTAAGTAGGAAAATAATTAACGAATTTCAGTTCTTAAAGTAGACATGAAAATGACTGTCATGGAAGAACGTATGCAGAAGTTGCAGACAAAAGTGAATACACATTGAATGTATCTCACTAAAAAAAAAAATCCTTACATCACTAGTAATGTAAAGATATTACTAGACGTAGGCATTACTACAGAGAAGTATACTAACACTGAAAACTCCTAGAGTTTAACTAATTGGAGTAACCTGCATTTGCTTCCATAGCCTGAAAAGCTGGGTGGGAGATTCCATAGCTCTTTTAGGACCACCCAGTTTGGTTACACTGTTTAAGAAGAAATGCCTACAGTCCTGCTAGAAAGAGTTCAGACTTTTTAACAGACACGCTGGTACCTCCCTCCTGATCTTCTGACACAAACTGAGAAATTACAGCAGTTGAAAAGGTTTTTTCATACTATGATTGTAAGATTTTTGTGTACTAATATCAAACCAGTTTAGTAGTTTAAGTAACAGGTATCTTTAATTTAAATGAAAACTAATTAACATTAATAAATGATAAGAGAGGGGAAAAAACTTCTAGTTGTACTTCAGGAGATGCAAATACATTCACAAGGTGAGCTAAAATGTGACAAGCAACCAAAAGATACACAAAACTTGCCACATGAGTTTTTCAAAATCTGCTTAAGAGACAACAGGGTGGAAAGCTGACGTCTTTGCTGGCAATGACATCCTAAGCAAAAAGGAAACTTTCTGATAAAGTGACTGTTAGGATGTTAGAATATATGTTATATTCTCAGTTGTGAAGTTAATAGAAATTAAAGTTGGAAGAAGGAGACTAAGCAAGTAGCTTGGAAAACAAGTTTGGGCAGAACATATGAGATCTTCAACGTCAGGAGAAACAACTGCCCCTAGGCCTGCACTCGGCCTTGAACTGTGCCTGGACAGCTTGCCTTAGCATTACTGCCACTGATCAGGTAATTCCATTTTAATACATGCTTGAAAAAAAAAAATAAATTGCGTGCATGTGGGATCGGGCTCAAGGGCAAGAGCTGAGCAGGTTAACTCCGTGGCCGTTTGGCAATCACATTTTCCAGTTGCCAGCCTCAAGTTGTGTATTTTTAAATATTACATTTTCTTCAATTTGGAATATGTTTCCCATTCAGAGCTCCAGAGGAGAGGAGCATTATTTTTTTTCCTGCTATGCTTGTTTCTACAGATGTTGACTTTTCTCCAGGCCAATACCATTAATTAGGCAGTCCTTAAAGAGACAGAAGGGTTTTCATTTAGGATAAAAGCATTGTCTGGCATAATGCAGCATTAGCTTAGCTTTCAAAGGAGAACACACCATCTCCAGGCTTCACACAAACATCAAACAAAGCCAGGGTGTAGGCTGCTGTATGAAAGGCTGATGGGATTAAATATGGATGTTATTTAATTTATCAGCTGTCTCACATCACACATATATTTAGAAAGCCAGAAGCAAGTTAGGAAAATGTGTTTACTGCTGCTTTGAGTAATGGTAGATGAGTCACTACAGTAAAAGATAAGAGATTCTGTGGGGAACTAACGTTGTTTTTATAGGTGCTTGGTCTTGTATTGCTTATTCTCTGCGTTGTGGACGCTGTTCTTCTCTCCCAGAAGATTAGCCTTGATAGACCAAGAAGAAGGACTACTCCTGCAAAATAAAATCACCATTTTTGTAAAACAATTTCTCTATTGGTGACCTTTTACAGTCTTTTAAACAATTTGTATTTTCACGTGTTCACCTTTGAATTTCCTGTGCCTTTATATACATTTTTGCAAGTGTTGTTCATCAGTTTTCTTGCCTTTACAAAATGTAGTTTCCGTGTTGCTGTTTCACCAGTATAATGGAAATCATGGAAAATTGTCCTGTTTTTCTCAACTTAATTACATTTTCACCTGTATGAAAATTAATTTTATAATTTACTTTTTTCTGCAATAAAAATAAAATACAAATAGGCCTAAGTGCATTATTTAACTTTATTTAGTAAGTGTGCTTACAGGATTATACAGTGATTTAATGTACCCGTGAACATCTTCAGGAGAAGGGTTTTTTCCACCCGTGTGTTCCTCGTTCCAGAGCCGAGCGGGACGGCTGCGGGCTGTCTCGTGATGCCACGTCTGACTCGTGCTCTATCGCCGAGGCTTTTCGAGCCCTGAACGTTCGTGTTTATGTTCAGAACGGCGCTGAAAATAACCTCCCTGCCTCCAGCCGGCCCCGCGCTGCAGGGAAGAGCCGGGACGAGGCTGACTTCGTACCGCAGGGAACGGCGGAGGGGGCTGAG
>NW_020799113.1:7441679-7487524 GCF_003259725.1 Athene cunicularia
GTGCCGGTCACCCCCGGCGGAGGGCAGGGGCGCCGCCCGGTTCTGAGCTGAACAGACCCGGGCCGGTGCCGCCCGTCTGCCCGACCCCGAGGGAGCGCACAAGCGGGGGGAGCCCCGCCAGCGGGGGGCGCAGCGCGGGGCTGAGCGCGGAGGTGCTTGCGTTCAGGGGGAGCAGACGGAACCCAAAGTACTCGTCCCGTTCAGCTTCCAAGGCCCCGCAGCGCTTTCCCGGCAGCAGGAGCCCCTCGTCAGTTAAAACCGGCCCTGCCTGCGCTCCACGTGCGCTGTGAATCCAGCGGCCGCTGCCGACCCGACTGGCACGGTCTCCCCGTGCCATGGGGGAGGCATGGCTTACAAGCCATCCTGTCCTGAGAACGCTCAAGAAAAACCTTACTCATTAGTTTATGATGTACGGCATTACAGAGGGCATCACGATCTCATAACTTTTGTCCCAAGCGCTCCCAAAGCTGTCCCAGACCTGAGAGGGACGCGCTCGCTCCCTGCTATGGAGCCAGCAGCTTCCCGTGAAAGTACCAAATAATAATCATTAGTCTGGCGCTGGACACACTGCTCCCCCAGAAACATACTGTAGTTCTCCCTTTAGGTCCAGGTTCTGAGATGGGAGCTGGTGATAACTATAGGCCTTTGATTTTTGGTGTAACACTTTCTGGTATTTTACTCGTAAAGGCTTAAAGCCTGACGGCTGGAACAGTACACCCCTGGCAGGGAAGAGGAAAAAAACTTACCCCCATGGGTAGTGGGTATTTCACAATCAAAAGTTAAATTTTAAGAGGAAGTCAGTTGATTGAAATTAGACCTTCAACATCATTTATACTAGAAATAATGATAAGCTTAAACACTAAGTTCTCTGTCACTTTAGCGGGAGTTTTGACAGCAGGTAGTCAATACCGGGACAGCCCGAACTAGCCGTCAGGTACATGGAGCGCTGTTTAGAGGTGTGAGGTGTCTCTGGCTGTCCCCTCTGCTAGCTCAGGGAGGGAAACAAGGACATTTGAGAAAGGGAAGGAATGGGCAGGAGGCGGCAGCGTGGGCAGGCTCAGGCCGGCCCTTCTCTACCAGCCCGGTGGGTTTGTGAGGCTGCGGGCACGGGGCTGGCTTCGAGAGGAGGTGAGGGTGACTTCTGGGGGGGGAACACAGGCCTCAGGCCGGGTAGCAATGGGCCACGGGCTGTGTCAGCTCCATGAAAACATGCTGTAAAAATTCCAGGTAGCCCCCATCACGCATACAGCATCTGTAGTTTACAAAAACACAGGTTTAGAAGATAGCAAAGCCCAGCTAACTTTGCTCCTTTGGCACCTGTGTTTGTTACATACTAAAACATATACTGGAATTTCCTATACAAGCTTAGAGCCAGTAAACTATGACTTTCAGAGAGCCTGGCTTTAACATCTCTGAATGATGACCTATTTGAAGAATACTGTTTTGGTCATGGAATCAGACTCACCCTTTTGTTGTCATAGAGAAGTACTGACTATGCCTCCTTGGAGTAATAAAAACTCCTCTGTCTTGACAAAACAGGGATTTATCCTTTGTAAGGCCACTCAGGGCTTCCTCAGGGTTTGGCTGGCTGAAAGCAGCTCTAAAATCCCATCTGCCCAAGCTGCAGCGAAGCTTTCTGTGTGCTACTTGCAGGCCAGCCCACGTGCTTCGGATGTCGTTTCCTGGCAGAGGGGAGGCAGCGGTAGTTTCTCTCCAGTTGTCTCAGCTTTGCCAGAAGAAATCCTTGAAGGCAACAAAGACCCCAGAATAAATCCAGTCTGTATACAATTAGAGAAATGCAGAGCCAAATAACTGAGAAGGAGTCCAAGTGAAATCTATCACAGTTTAAATCTGTGTTTCATCTTTAGCTTTGTATTTCTTGTCTTGAATGTTTGATTTTTTTCCTCTTTGACACAGTATTCATGTGGGGCGGGGTTGGGTTCTGCACAAGTGTATGTAAATAATATTCATGAGATACAGATTTTTACTAGTGTCTTTTGTTCAGAAACAAAATGGGGTTCTCATTGTTACCAGACACCTCTGTCACATCGCTTGGCAAGTCTTGAGAAATGTGCTTTATTTCTGTCTTTAAAGACACTCAAGCACTGGCATCTCTGCAGGTAGAGCAGAAGTTCTCTGTTCAGCTACAGGAAATGCCAAGTTAGTTTATTCAACATTCAAAAAACAAACCACCACATACTGAAAAATATATTGCCACCGAAGCAAAGTAGCAACTTGCAAACGTATCTTGACTGGGGTAGATGGTTATACTTCTCTTTTTCAGTCTGTGGCAGAAAGGGAACAGAAGTTGGCTTCAGCAAATTCCCTCAGCCCAGCAACCGTGCTGGTTGTGTACTTGGTGGAAGTAATCTCATTAAAAAGTCTTGTTTTGCCCAGTAGAAATGGCTGGCAAATGATCACTTCAGCTGCTAAGAGTTACAGCGGACTGACTCCGACTTTGTAAATGATGACACCTGCCACCTTGATGCCAGCGTGTCCCTGTCCCTTGCCGGCAACAGTTGCTCTGTTCAGGCTGAAGGAAACTGCTACAGCCACTTTTTAAAAATAACATTTACACACATTTTCACATGAAGCGAGTATGCATATTTACAACGTTCGGGTGTAATTTTCATGTCATCATGTAAACTGTGGGCTATCAGGTCTGGGAACTCTGGTGCTTCCTCTAGAACAAGTTAGGCTGGCAATGAAGCTGATTACTGCTAGAAGCTTAATTATAATCTCAAATTTTATTCAGAGAAGGACGTTCCCCTCACCCCCCTGCTCATTTTCCTTTTGATCTTCCAGCCTTATTAATTTTTTATTCCACCTGGGATAGCTACACAGCCACAAAGAAGCAGTAACATCAAGTACATGTATAAGCTTTGCTGTCTCTCCTAATCCTATTTATTCTGTTTTGGTCCTCCACTTTCTAATCACCATTCTTTATCTCCCAGGTTAATTTTTCTTTCTTTTTTCCTTTCTATTCTCTCCCCATACCATTACTTCTTCCATGTATTTTAACACTCTTCATCTCTTAAGCTACTCATTTTTCCTGAATAATCAAGTTGCTGTCTTGAAGGGCAGCATCTCATCCATGCTCTTTTCCCTCTTAAGAAATACATTTTTTCAGTTGCCTCTGTCCTATGTTGGAACCGTTTAACAGCCACTCTCATACCTGCCACCAGAGCTTGTCTGGGCAAGATCCACAGTTACGCACTCTGCTGCTCACCCTGGCTACTTCAGTCAAGCTTTTGTGTTTGTCCTGGTGACTGTTTTAATTGGCATCTCCTTAGTCTCCTATAGCCCGTATATAGTGGCACTACATGTTTTTTTTTAATAAAAATGTAGTGTGAATATGTAAGGTTGTCCTGTATAAGGCACAAAGGATGTAGAAATCATTATGCCTGTTTTTCTCCTCTTTTCCTGTCTTCTGTCTTTTCAGTCTTCTCTGAACTGACCTTCACAACTGAAACTTCCAGCTGCTCTGTGTAAAGCCTCCTTTGAAGAAGACCCCTCTGCCTTTCTCTGGGTCTGTAGCCAGAAGGCAACCCGTGTAGCTCATTCTGGGGGAACCAAGAACCTCCGCTCCATGACAAGTACAACGGAGAAGTAGTAACTGAATAGCAGAGACCACTAAGTGGTGTCATTTCTCTCTCTGCCAGTAAACAATAACAAAATGCACTCGTCCAAAAGAGTTCACCGCTAGCCACTTTTAAAACTGTTTAAGCAAACCTGTTCTTTTCCGTGGAGGGGAAACGAGGAGCAGGGTTTTGACGGCGCGAAGCAGCGCGCAGAGGGCACTGGGGGGTGTGTAGCACTGTGCAGTGATGTCAGCTGCTTCCTGGCACCTGCATCATCCCCGACGTCCCCGGAGGGACTGTTCTCCCTGCACAGAGGAGACAGACGCCTTCATACTCTGCCATGACCTCAGCACTTCAGCAGTCCACCCTCCCTTAAGCAGCACAGTGCTCTCTAACCATTGTAACGAATAACTTTTCATACCTCAAACTGCAAATTAATTATATGATAAAGAATAACTTCATAATGCCTGGCCAGTTTAAGAAGCCCAGCAACACAATAATACAATTTTCTCTCAATAATTACATGGGAGAAAATTACATTTTGAAACACAGTACCCAGGAAGTTTAAGTACATTCCCATTCCCACAAAAAAAAAAGAGGTGTTCAGTGAAAAATTAGGCTTGATTTTCTATGATCTTATCACTGCCAGACTATGAAAGGGTCCTGTTCTGTTCTTTACTGCACTAGAGCTTTGCGCATCCAAATATTCCTCCACAGTGAAGCTGTCAACAATCACACCAAACTTTCAACAGCATTGCAGGAACAACTCAGAGTCCTAGCTATTATCAATGCCAAGGATGTAATCCCAAGGGAAAAAGAAACCCCCAGTGTAAATACAAATGGACAAAACTGAGAAAACACTGCATTTTTTTTCCTCCCAGAAGCCGCAGTACTTTCTGAGTTTAAACATGCTAGAAATGAACTTAAAACTGCATTAGGCCTCACAAACTTCCTTTCTAGCTGTTGGTTTTGGTATTTTTTTTTTTTTTAGCACCAGCACAGAGCTGTTAGAAAAATGACAAGATTCCATTGCTTGACCTTTCTCTGAAATCACTTTTAAACACACAATTTCTGGAAAAAAGGTGCAGAACAAGTGTGATGTGCAGTGGATCATCTGTGGTCTTTAGAGGGGTCAGGCTATATTCTAAAAGTTACTTCTGAGTTTGTTGGTTCTAGAGCAACTTTCAGTTTGCCAGATGTTGTCTCAAAGCCTTGAAGTCTGAGAAAGTAAGTAGGTAGGTGTTCATTATTTCTGGGCACAGATTTATACTGTGGGAGTATCTTTATTAAATTACCAAATTTTTAGGTGACACCAAGTGCTTGTTAGTGGCACTGCAACTAAATGGTCAGACAAGATAACAAGATTATCTACCTCCTTTCATAATTCAGAAAAGACAGTAATAGATAATATCCTGTATTGCTCAGGGAGTCCATGCACTCCACCTGTCAGACAAGGGCTCTAAACAATGGGAAATGAGAAACATTGTCTAAAGCCAAGAGCTTTGTGTGCTCTTGTATTACACAGTCTGTCCCCAAATTACCGAATAGATCTGACACTAAAATCCATGTCAGGGCTGTGATATAGTCATCAAGGAGACAAAAAAAAAACCCCAAAACTGAAAAACAAGCTGTAATACCACAGCCATCACCTGACAGAGCCTTCAGGCACCTCCTTCCTTTTGTCTGCCTGCCTCCCCCTCCAGCCTTGCCTCAATGAAGGCTGTAGCATCTAAAAATACTGATTTTCATACCCTCATTCTCAAAATCTGGTCCACTGTTTTATAGGTGTGTATTTCACCTAAAACCTTCCTTGGGCCTTTTCAGTCTCTGAATGCTGGTAAAATGAGGAGTGGTACTTAACTGGAGAGCAATTACCACGCTTCGTGTCAGATTCTTTCCCTTTTACGATCATCATCACTACTCCGTTGAAATCAAGGGACTTCTTGTAAACCAAGAGTGGGTTTTTTTAACGTGTCCTCGGCGTGCACTTCCCATGCAGAACGTAGAGTCAGGAGTGGCGAGCTGGGACGGGCTGGACTCGAGCCCACCACTCAAGGTGATGGCAGGAGTACAGTTACTGTTATCAGGGCTGAGGGACAGGCAGCAGGAGACGGCTGTGATCCTACCAATAACCAAGCGGTTTGTCTGAGCAAGTAGCTGGCCTGCTAGCTAGATTTTAAAATGGACAACTAATATTTCCCCAGATGCCAGGTTCTCTGGATCAGACCAAATTAGAAAGCTGCCATACTCAGACTTGTCTCTTCAGCAACTTTCCTTGCAGCCCAGCAGGAATCCCGCTGGGACACCAGCACGATGGAGCAGGAGCCCCTTGGTGTGCTCTTGCTCCGAAACAAGTTTCTGTTTGGATCCTGAGCCGTGTTACAGCAGGGTCTCGGGCACTGCACTGCATTTCAAACCACGTGGACCTGCCCTGGGCCATCAGGGTGAGGGGAAGACAGTGGGAAACTTAAGTTACACAAATTACCATAAGGCTGATCTTAAGAGAACACAAACGCTCTTCGTTTCACCTAACAGTTCTGACAGAAAATCTTTTTCTCCGTATAAAGGCAGACAGAGCACAAGAGTTCTGTATCAAACAGAATCAAGATCAAAGTGATCTCTGCTGTGTAGTATTAACTTACAGATCTGAAATTCGCTTCTGTTCCTCCCCTCGCTGCTGTAGTATGATGGATTATTTAACACTGGTTTTAATCCTTTTATGACAGATCTACCAAGCTTAGTTCAGGTCTAATGTTCTGCTGTTGAAAGGGGCTTGGTTGGTGGGACCTATCCTGAACACGTCTCCTCCCGGCTGCTGTTTGTCCCTTCATGCTTCTCTTTCTCTACATCTCAGCATTCACACTTTCCTGTAGCCAGAAAAAGGAAGAGATTATTTTTGAACACCAGAACAAGAAAGAAAAAGTGTCCTAGCTACATGGTGATTTCTTTTTAAATCAAGAAAACATGAAAACATGTCTAATTTATGTTCCACAAATGCAACTGAAGCAGATTCACAAAGTTAAAGTCCAGTCCTTTCTGGTTTTATTCCATGGGGGTGGGAAGGGAATAGGTGGTGTGATAGGACGGAGGAAGAAGTCCTCTCTCCTCTTAGTAGTTTTCAAGTTCTGTTATATCCATTTCCCTTCAAACAGTACTTGCCATTTTTGTTACAGAAATAAAATACCACGTTAAGGATAAGATACAGTCAGTGCATGAGTTCCCTCCACTATATGAAAAGTGTAAAAAAAACCTGCAAAATGGCCATGTAAGCAATCAGCAAGTAATAATAGGATAAATAACAACAAATAGGGTTAATATTGACAGGTAACAAGCCTTGATGCAGAAGTGAACCCTATGTATTCTACCAGATCAGTGTCCTACAACCCAATGACATGAGAACAATGCACAGGCACTTTAGGATAAATATAGTATCTTACTAAAAATGTCACATCCTCTCAAACTTCACCACCCAGCACTAATGGATCAAAACAATATACTCCAGCTGCTACCGTCCCGGTCAAGAACTGACTGCTTTCCCCAAAATCAGGCTTAGAATAAAGGCTAGTTCATTAATATTATAAATTAATATTAATAAATACTCCTATAACTTAATAAAATAACTAAATGAAGACATTATTTCAACGGGATTGAACTGCTCAGGTGCCCCCTAAACCTAAATGGGCTCTTCTGATACATGTATTTGAGGTTTCACTGACCTCTCATAGGAGTAATTATTAATTAATTATAGCAGCCATATCATTCAGATATAATAATGAATTTTTTTTATTTTTTTTTTGAGGTACAGGTGGTTGCCAGGAAAACATGGCAGCAACAAGCAAAGAAATCCATAGATCTGAACTGTAATGAGGCGCATGCATTGATCATCACAGTCCAAACATTCATGCTTTTCAAGAAGCCACATCTGCCTTTTGATATGCCACCTGGGGGAAAATACTCCATCTATTTTCAGTATTACAGGAGCGAGAATGTCAGTGTCCCACTTTAAAATTTAGAAGTTCAAAAAAATCCTTGTAACCTAATGCTCAAGCAGTACCTACTGCTATGTTGACCAAAAGCATCTCTGAGCATTGCTAAGGCAGAGATTTGTCTCCAAGAGGAGAGGCCTAATAGAGCAGCTTGTGTGTAAACTAGCACATAACACTCACACTTGCAGAAAATGTTTTATTCGGTATGCTAGCTACTTTTTTTTTTTTTTTTAAGCTGATTTGAAGAAAACAGCAACCAGTTAGATGAGGTAGTGGAGCAGTAGGGTCAGAGCCACGTCTTGGAGGTGACCAACTCCCAGGATATCATTTGAAAGTTTTAAGGTTCTCCATAGTTCCCTCAACTCCCACTTTCACAAATACAGTGGCTCAAAATTCAGAAGCATAGCACAGCACTTCAGCAGTGTCTAGTTTAGGTGAGAATGCATTTCCTTTAGCCATTTCTTCATTGTGAAAATTTCTATTTTGAGCCATATTCTGAAGGTATTCTAACTGAATGGGAAAACAAACGGCATTTTTATTATTTTGTGGAGTTAGGAAACATCATGCAGATAAAACAAATCTATGGGAGTTATTTGTGCTGTTACTCTCTAAAACAACTGTCTACACTGGAAAACTAGAACCAGAGACTTACAGAAATCACGGAATAATTAATTCTCAGCTCTTTTCTATCCATTAACAGCAGACTTCTTCTTTCAACTCTAAGAAGATTATAAATGCTGAGTTACTTTGGGCTATCTGAGCAGCGATTTGGATTTCAAATGAGAACTGTCACAGTTGAAAGCTTAAAGCTCCGTTTTCTTGGCAATGCCCTAGTATTTTCAGAATTATGTTGTCAGAGCTGTTTACAATCCAGAGCTAATTATTCACTCAGAGAGGTGCAAATCCACTGAGCTCTCCGGAAAGTCAGTTTCACATGCATTGAAATAAATGCCATTACTTCAGATTTACTCCATGCTAAACAAGAAAATACCTTTGGCCCAAGGAAAAAAAAAAAAAAAAAAGTAGGAAGCAAGATATGCCATCACCAGCAGCCCTGGCAGAAATACGCAGGGAGAGTAAAGCTTCAAAGCTGCTCAGCTGCCTGAGGCTCTGCTATTCCATGTGAATAACTAGTTTTCCCTTTACTCTAGGTGCTGTCATTTATCATCTTTATCTGCTATATTGCATCTCTAGCTACCTCTTTCATGATGGCACCACTCCTAGAGTTTCTGCTGGCCCTGTTTCTTTTTTTTGCCTACGCCTCCAAACTTAATGAGAAGTTTAAAGGACTCTACTGGCCTTTGATGGTAAGTGAAATGTGCAATATAAACCCAGAGATTTAATTGTACAGTATAACATGAGTAAAAGGGACTATACAGGAGTTTAGGCTGACTGTTAACAACTTCACCCCCTTACTAGAAACTTGTCTGGATTGCCTTCCCTTCAGAAGGGCCTAAAGCACTCTTTAACCTGTGCTATGCTACAACTCTAGCTTTCTTGGTGCTGACACAAAGTATGGTTTTATTAAAGCACAGAACTTATACCTGATTCCCAGAAAATGGCTCAGAGCTGGATCTTCAGAAGCAGGCAACATCAGCCTAACTAAGTCTGACCACTGCTGGGGGCTCCTTTAATATTGCTACCCTTACAAATGGGGAAACTGAGGCACGCTATATAGTAATCCATGTACTTTACTAAAACGTTTTAAAATTCTCAGGTAAGTGCTGTTGAGATGCAGAGTCATACTGACAGATAAAGTGACAGCTACTTTTGTTAAGGGGAGAAGCCTGGCAACCCTTGTCTGCAGATGCTCATGCACACAGAGGAAACCAGTGGCTAGTCAGGGCGTCTTCAGGCTGGTACTTGCAGGCAGTTACTGCACACTGGCCACTGGATGTCTCTGTTGCTTCAAATACACACTCCAAAGGGACCGTCTGTCTAGCACAGATACTTCCAAAAAACGCTCATCTAACCGATCTGGATTCTCTTTTGGTACAGTCTAGCAATAGTTCATCATAGGGAGATTTGAATTAGAGCTCTCAACAGTAGAGAAATGGCCACTGGTGGATAAAGGAATAGCAGTGACTTTGACTATGACAGTGCGTGGTTCTCAGCTGGTAACCTCAGTTCCATTGTTTTCCCATGTTATGCACGCAGCTGATTCCAGAACTAAGACAAAACCCCAACTTATATGTTTGTTATGTCCACCACCATAATATACTCCAGCCGCAGAATGTAGATAACTGACCTTGGCCCGACTTCAGAAGAGTCAGGCTTCTTACAGGATTTGTGTTTTGAGACAGAATCTTTCTTACCCCTCTGTTCTGAAAAGGCAGATCTAACTGTCAACAGAGGTCAAGATACCATTATTCCAGCTCACTCTGGGAATCCCAGCTCTTTATTTAATATACAGCTCAGAGACACTGCTGGCCCCAGCACGTCGCTGCCCGTACTGCAGCGCATGGCCCCTGCCCTGCAGAGCTGCAGTCTCAGCCACAGAAACACCCCTGTCAATGACAGCAGCAGGTACGTTCACTCCAGGCGAGCTGCTGGAGTTACAAGTGTACATACGAAGTATAAATCACAGTTTTAAACACTAAACAAAGTGTTTAGTTCCTAAACGAGGACTTCCTACAGACAGGCCAACTTGTATATAGAAGCAAACGCACGCCTGTTCCCCACGGGAACAGAGTCTTTGCTGCCACGAGTTCTGCTCGAAGATGAAGTTTGTAAGGCATTTCAAATGATTCTTCTATTAGAGCCCTCGCTGCGCTCCAGACATCTCAGAAAGGTGGCCCTCCTCAGCCTGAAGAAAGGTCTGCCTGACATAAGCATGTTAAAAGTAGGAGTTATACCAACATCTGTAAGAGCAGAAGCTTATGCCAGGATTCTGGTCATCTCTCATGTAAAAATATTTCCCAGATGAGCCATTCATCCGCTACAAAATACCAGGCTGTAGTCACACTCCAGCATCAGGCAAGTCCACCGATGCAACAACAAAGGTTTTTAGTGGTCATTTCTGAAATAATTCTTAGAGGAGTTTGTATGTTGGAATTACATGACTAATCTGAGAATGCAACATTGCTTATTTTACAGGATTTCTTGCGGTGCGTCACTGCTGCCATTATTTACTTTGCCATTTCAATTGCTGCTGTCTCAAAATATAACGATGGAGCATCTAAAGCAGCAGGAGTAAGTAGACGCGAGTTTTCCCCTTAAGTATTCTGGAGAAGTGCGTATGGACATACTTTAGAAACAATTCGATTTTGACCCCGTTGCAAGTAGCAGAAGTTTCTTCAATTAACTGAGATTGCCTAAAGCAAGGAAGAAATGGTCAGCTATTGAGAAAACTGTGTTTTGAATCAGTGAATAGTTTTTTCGTTCTGATGGTGCTGCTCAGTGTTAACTGTACTAACTTAGGGAAGGCATCTATTCTGCTTTTTAATTTCACCAGCTGTACAGGGAGTATAAACTTCTCTGTTCCTGCAAGATTCTCCTGCAAGATCCTTGAATTGAGGGAATAATAATAATTAAAATAACCAAACCTGTAACTACTAAGGACAGTCTAAAATAAGTAATTTCAACCTCCTGCACCTACTGCTTGACTTGACTTGGATGAATTGAAACAAGAGCAGTGTCAATTTACCCTCCAGTACACAGACTGCCCAGGAGAGAGCCTTTGCCATCAGCATTTTGTGTTCAGAAATGGGATACAGCCTCACCATCTGCAACTTGACTCTAAGCATCAATAATGTATGCAATATAAATAAAATCTGCATAATTTTAAAAGATAGGGAAGAACAATACCCAGTAGTGTTAGCCAGCCAGCCTTACCAAACCATCCCAAGCCATACACAATTTCAAAACAAAGACCTTATTTTAATCTTTGCCACTCTGTTTAGACATGGAGCAATGCAACGTAGCATTTACTCTAGCTTCTCAGGCTGAAAACCAGCCTGTTCTTGCCACACTGCTGCTTCTTTTGACACTAAATAGGTAACGCCAGAATCATTTTATCTCAATCTATTTCACTGCTACAGACATGTCTCCTTGCAAAGCAGTAACAAATTATTTCCAGAGAAATTGAGGTGATTTCTTGGTGGCAAACAGATGCCCTGGGATGGTGGAGGTGCAGGTTATGTTCTGTAGCTCTTGACACGGGGCAGTGGTGATGCTCAGAACGTGCCCAGAGCCAGAGAGGGATGTAGCCTGGGGAAGGGCTAAGGACACATCTGATAGAGCAGCTGCAGGGTTCACTACTCAAGCTCCCAAATTAGCTGCAATTTAGTTGATGCCGATGGGTCGTGAGACATGTCCCTTCCCTGTCTTTTTAGAAAGGCACAAGCCAAAAATAAATCAAGCCCAAGTTTTCTTAAGCATTCTTCTGTCAGTTAGACTTATCTTGGTTTGTCGTTGATGGACATGACCTGTTGTTAAAGAGGGTATTATTTTGCCATTTTAGGTGTTTGGATTTGTAGCCACGATAGTGTACGCCATTGATTTCTACATAACCTTCAATGACCTGGTTACTTTTCTCAAGCAAGGCAGTTCTGATTCCCCTGAAGGGCACAAGTCAGAAGGTAGGTAAAATTCCCCATTTCGGTTATACTAGCGTGTAACGTGAGATTTTCTTCTCCATTTCACCCTTCACAGGGGAGCAAGAGCGCTCAATAAACAGTTTCTGTTCTTGGCTACGTTGGTTTCTATGACACAGCTATGCTGAATTACAAAGCTGCTTAGTCTTAAAATAAAACTAATTTCAGTGATTTAAAAAAGATAACTAGCAAGTCAGGAATGTAAAGTTTCTCAGAGTTTTGCACCATCTAGTTTTGAAAAGCCTCAATCCAATTATAGAAATTACTGTGCAGCACAGACTTTTTTCCTCCTGCCAACATGTCTTTCTTTAAAAACAAACATCTACCTTTTTTTTTTTTCTTTTGATAACTTGATAATTAACATCCATTAGTCCACAGTCTTTTATTTCCAATAGTGCTCTTCTCTTCATCAGCTCCTCGTCATGATTACCTCTTATTCGGGGTCAAGCTTTGACAATCTGTGGGAAAATGGCCTTGAAATCCAAGGGCCACACAGTGTAAAATTAATAAGATTGTTACCAAATGTCTTTCTAATATACAAGGTGCAGTCTACCTCAAATCAGAGAGATCCACTCAAAGATAAAAAGAGGGACCTGCTGTTGGGAGTTCAAACCCATTTCAAGTCAGGACACAGGTAGCTATTTTGCAGTACCCAGGAGCCCAAATCATGCCCATGTGATACTAGTTAGTGCACCCACAAAGATGAAAAAGACTCCACACTTAAAAACAAACAAAAAATCCCCAAACCCTGAAAAACACCCCACACAAAACCAAAACCCACAAAAACCCTCAAAAACAAATACTCAGGACATGTACAGAACCCTAGAAGGTATATAGTCACTCTAACATAGTGTTTTCTAGGTATTTTAGTAGACTGTTAAGTGTTTTTGAAGATTTAGGCCAAAAAGAGGGACAAAGAAAGGAAGAATTAAAGGAACAGCTCATAGGAAACAGACTGTTAAGACTAAAAACTGTTTATCCCCACAAACTGAACTGACCTCAGAAGATCAGGTGACAAGGGCACAAAGTTAGGCTAAAGATTAGATCTAATTTCCATGGAGTTGGAGAGACAAATACATAAACTTACAAACAAGCAGTCACGCAGCTTTGTGTTGATGATTTGACCATGCAAGGGCTTTGTCCTGCAGCACTGTTCCTCCAGCACCAAACTCTTGTTCACACTGGAGCTCTCAACTGCTGATGCCAGAAATCCCTTCCTTGCAAGCCAAGTCTTGAGCTTGGGCAAGACATACCTCTGTAGGCCTGTCAGGATTTCTTAACATCTTAAAGCTTCTGGCTTTCAGATACGTTTGACTGGCAGCGCAGAAGGGTGACCCACAGCACACGGCAACGCTCGAGTACAGGAAGCGTGTCTGCAGCAGACTTCCTCTTGGTGGTCACACTGACAATATTGTCTCTGCAACTTCCTTCATCTGAACTGTTACCTACGTTGTAGTGGTCTAAGGGCATTTCTCAAGTCCTCTGAAACACAATTTAAAGCTCCATCATGTTAGTAAGAACTGTCATTTTAGGAGTTTTTTCCTAAATGTGGCACATCCTTTGAAGCAGACACCTGCTGAAGAGCAGCAGCTCCCAGCAAGAGCTAAAGTTGATGTGGAGATTTCCAGTTTTCATTTTCAGTATTGTTCCTTGTTTTAAATTTCAGATGAGGACTCCGATTCTGACTCAGACTGAAGAACTGAACACCAGCCAAGCGTGAAGGGAAGATGATCAAGCACTTTCCTCTTTGCTGAATGCACTGCCAATTGAAATATCTCCCTTATTTCAACCTTGGTATCCTCTTTCCACCTCACTGTTTATGGAATCACCAAAGCACAGACAGGGCAGTGATGTGGAAAAGGAGATAATTCCCAATGCATTAGACGTTCCTTCAGAACTATGGATTTTACAGTAGTTCAACCTGCCAGAGAGGTCTGTGTCCAAATAACACATCTCAATTCTCTGCTGCCCCTCTCTACTCAGCACTACAATGTACTGAGTAAACGGGACCATGGTATTTTAAACGTGTAAGCGGAGCTTTTAATATGCTTTCTTAATTCCAAATCTTTAACTCTTACAGCTTTTATACTTCTTGCTGTGCCAAAGAAGGGAGGCTCACAATGCCTCTACTTTATTTGTATTTTTCCTGATTAACTAACAGTATTTCTTTATCTGAAGTCTGAATATTCCACTATCTCAAGCACTGAAGGTTATAGTTATCATGTTGGTTTCAGTACATTTATATCTACTGCCTATCTGCAACAAGAAAAAGTGAACTGGAAATCTGCAGTAAGAATAAACCTCAAAAGTATAACTGTGCTGCAGGGTAGCTGCTTCATCAAATATTCAGTATCACTTTTTTAAGCTGCTTGGATGGGATCACTCCCATCTTCCGCAGTTCCACCACAGAGCAGAGGTAGAACAGATGAGGCATCTTTGTACCAGCACCCTTCCTACCATTTGTGTGGGAGCCCTTGTACGTGTTTGCACATACAGGTAGGGAAGGCTGGCCACATACCATCCAACAGTACCTGCCTGCAGAAGCCTGGAAATGTTTGTGCACAAGATATGACTGTCTGATCTCACGCTGTGCTGCGAACGCTGGCCCTCCCGTGAGAGCTAGAGCTGGATGTCGTCCGCTGGGTTTGCAAAACAGACAACTGTTCTGTAAAACTCAGGATACCTGGACCCCAGGAGGGCAATACATCCTTCCCACTGTGAAAAGGCAAAAAACCAACCTCCAAACTAAAGAACGTCTGCAGTGAAATTTTCCCCGACCCTTTTTGGGGGAGGGCATGTGTGTGGCATTTGGTTTGGGTTTTTTCCCCCTGGAAGGACATGATTTATCTCATGGTCTAGTATTCCAGGTGAAAAGCCTTCTGAATTTGCAAAAGGTAGTTTCATGGGGAGCACAACCTACCCTGAAATATTTGTGTCCACCCATGAACGTGTACTGCTTGGAAAATGCATGGCGTGCTCCTTATATATGGCATCAAACAGGTCTATTTCAAAGAAACCTGTACACATTTTAACAAAAATTAATCTAGTACCAGAACAGGTGGCCTTAACAGGGATTAATTAAAATGAGAGCAGATGGTACTAACAGAGTAAATGAAAAACAGGGATAAAACAATAAAGGCAGATTTCCTTTGAAACAAAATTACCACTTGGGTTCCAATTCCCTGCTAGCAGCTGGCTGCTAACAGGCAGAACACGGTACCTAGGAGCGAGCAGGGGCTTGGGAAGGTGCTGGCCAGGTTCAGAGCTGTCTGACAGGCAGCTCCCGCATCTCCTGTTTCCAGACCACTGAGAGAATAAAAGCAAAACAAATGGTTGCTTCTAAATGTGAAATGCTTTTATGAGAAATAGCTCTATGGACCTTTTCCTGTATGAAATTCCATGTTTCTTTTCTGTTATCATATTTTACTGGCACACACTGGGATATCGGGGGACCTGGGCTCATTTTTATATTCAATTGTTTTGTATTTCTCTTTTTTTAATTAAAAAATGTACTGCATGTCACAGCTGGAAACTAGTACATGGTTAATATTTAGAAACCATGATGGATTAAACCTCTTTTAATAGAAGTGTTGGGTGTCTTTACTTACTTTAAGACCTGGTTTTACCACCTCGCCTCTGACCAGTGAGAGCAACGATGCTTCAAGAAACTTTACCGGGCAGGATGGCGGGTGCTGGGGAGGTGACAATAGCACAGAGCCAGCGCTGGAGACCAGTCACTCATGCTTGCGAGGAGACACTTCATCTTCAATGCGTAAGTGTAAAAATTTAACCAAGGATTAGTTTTAGCATATTTATTAGACACTGGAGATCCAGTGCTCTTACCTGGCAGCTAGTAACATTGTGAACAGCAATCCCCTTTGGGTTTACGCTTCACAGACATGTTACAAGCCAAGAACTGCGAGCATTTTCTAATAATTTTTTCACATTGGAATACTCCTAAAATCAACAGAAGAGGCAAACAAAATTGCTCATTACATGCTTCAAGACTGCTTTAGCAGGCATGCAGTGAATTGCCTGTCCACAGAATTTAATTATTAGCATTCAAGTATTTGATGATTTCATTTATTTCTAAGCAGTTTGCTCCCAAGGTCAAGCACTTGTGTAAGATTCCAGCATTTTATTTGAAAGTATGTTCCCATGACTGAAATAAAATACACTTTTATAAATATAATTTCAGAAAAGAGAATTCAATTAAAAGTAATTACTTTAAATCCAATTCTGATTGGGGGAGTGGGGGGGAAATGTCGGGCTGACTCAATCTTTGGTTCATCTCCTGCCAGCAATATTGCACTAAGCTCAGAGTCTGGTATAAGGCAGAGGAAAGTCTACTTGGGTTTTTTTGGCCTTTGCATTTGTTTGCTTATTTTTCCTTAACAAAGTAGCAGGAGCACTGCTTTCTCTGCAATTCAGGATCCACAACACAAGCACAATGCTACACCTGCAGCATGGAGTCCTAATTGAGTTCTTATTTCAGTGTACTGTTATCAAACAATCATCATCTCTTTTTGTTCCAAACAGAAGCCATTTCCAAAATCTGTACAGGCTAAGATAAGCCTTCGTTAAAAGTGCATCAATTCCCATTTTGAATTCCTGTGCCTGTTAGACAGCACAGCAGCAGACAAACCTAGGGAGTGATGAGAGTTTCCAGCACCAAGTGTGGAACACATCTATGTGCAACAATGCAAGCAGTCTTATGATCTACACACTGTGAATCAAAGCCACTAACAGGAAGGAAAAATGATCAGCTAGCATCACAGAGGAATGACTTCATACAGCTCTCACACTGTTTGAAGATGTCTCTCCCTCCTCCTCCTCTCAAAAAGCTTTTATACTTATCTGTGGATGGTTTGCTCAGTCCTGTGTGGTGATTTTGGACAGGTGATAAGGAATTCAAAAGACCTTTCCAAGCAACCTTTTTAGTTTCTAAGAGGCTCAATTGTCCAGACTTTTAACACTCTCCATTGCTCCACTTAATTTTGCTTTTCACCTGATACCTTTCAAAGCTCGGTTAAGTCTTACATTTCCAACTGACAAAGTAATCTCCAAGATACTAAGTGAAAAGTGGTGTATCTCAGCCTGTGTGGTATTTGAGAAGAATGCTTCCACCAGTCTGGTGTGTCGGAAAGCAGAAGACAACTTAATGCTCTGCACAACAAGCATATGGTTTTCATTCATTATGCTTCTGGTAAGTGTTCATTGTGCAAATTTCTAAGCCTGAGTTTTATAGCTGCATCTTCCCCTGCTAGGAGACCAACAGCCTGTATCATTAAGTGAGTATGTACTTGTAACCAAACACTAACAGTGCATGTTACCAACCTTGTCAGAGATCAAAAATCATAAAATTAAGTGGCTTCATTCCAAAGACCAGGATACAAATGAGCAAATGCAAGATAGTCATCACCATGCATATGTAAAAATACGAGCAGCTCCACCTGGCCATCCTCTAATCTTTTTTTCAGCATGGAGAAAGAGAGAGAACTCATCAAGTAAGCAGAAGAAATCTAGATAAGCACTGAGAATGCAAATCTTGTTACAAGATGCTCGAGACAACTTTCAGCATGAAGTACTGGTTTAGAAGTCAGGACAAAGACACCATCTCTTGTTTTTCTTATAAATAAACAGGACTGCATCAAAAAAATCCATACTGCAACACAAATTCCTCCTTTACTGTAAGAATTCACAGTGCTCCGAGTGTTCTGTAAAACTTCTATGTCAGAAAACAATGCTACCCAAAAAGTGTAAAGTGTATTTAAAAAAAAAGTTAATTTTCAATCTATTTTCTTGAAAAAGAAAACTATTCCAATATGAATTTTGTGATTTTATTTTATATATTTCAGATGCTATCACATTTTGTTAGCCGAATCCATTAAATAAGAAATAATTATAGGCTTCCCAGGAGACCGAAGGAATATTCAGTATTTAAAAGTTAGACAGAATAAACTCTATTTTTTTAATTCAACAGCTGACAAAGCTTCTCCTAACCAATGAACACCATGGATAACAACATCAGCAGCAATATGGCATTAAAGTCCAGTACTTTAATTCTTTGTTTTTCTTAAACAGCATCAATTAAAAGGCCTGATCTCTGAGCAGGTCCGATGGATGTACCACCACAAGAGATGAGACTCTACCAGTGCTGACAGCCCCACACAGGCAAAATGAACTGGCCCATCCCGTAGCAGCAAAGTTGTACAAGCACGTCACTCTCCTTAAGGAATCCTTCTGTAAAAGCTCAACCATTCCACCCTTTGTCCACCTCCCCCCACACACATTATCCCTAAGCAGTGTTTTAAGAGCATCATCCATATTCCAAAAAGTTTCCACACCACTTTCAACCATCCATGTGCTTCTGCAGTTCTCACGCTTAACTCAGAGCTTTCACCTCACACCTGAAGCACCCGGATCCCAACTCCATCAAAGTAGAACTTGCAACCTTGCAACAACAGCCCATGAGGTGGCAGAGAACTACCCACCCACTCTGGCATTTCAGCCCCAAAACTCCTTCTCAGCCCAGAACACAATGCTGCAAACCACAAGCCCTAGCATTTCGGCCCATTACCGTGTACCAGATGGAGAAACTTCCACAAGAGCAAACCCACCACAACCCCTTTAGCAATAAAGCAGTTCCATGTGCTTTCTGCTACGTATCACCTCTCATCAAGGATAGACATGGTTTTTCATTAAATCCTGCATCTATGAAGTCTGTCTTGTCAGAGGCACAGTCACAAAAACCCAGACTGGGCTGGCTGGTTTGATGTTTAAGCCCTGAGCCTCTTGCACAAGAAGGGCTTTTAGCAACTGCACTTACCGGGTTACGAACTGATCCACCACATCACTTGGTATACTGTTTATCTGTAGCCTTTACAAATGAAGACAATGTTTTTGTACTTTAATATGTCCATTTATTAAACAGGAAGTCCTTCACAAATGATTCCATACTATATTATCAAGATAAGTGTTAGAAAACTACCATTTTCCCTACATACAAAAATACAGACTTTTACCACTATGAAGACATGATCAGAAGAGTACCATGAAAATCCATAGAGCTCAAATCTTCAAATATCAGAAAGAAAAAAAGACAGAAAGACAACTAAATAAAAAAATTTACAAAAAGTATTGTGCCCATATACAAAAGACTGGAAAGCAAAATGACATTTAAAACTGATAAATACACCATTTAAATTATGCTATAACAGTATGGATTTTAAAAACAAGGCTGCTTTCTGTATTGCAAGACAATTACAATTCTTCAGCTTGTGTTTTTTGCTTAGCATAAACACCAACAGAAAAGAAGCACACAACATACTGAGAAATCATCACTGGTGTTAACACAAGTTGGGGTTACGTTTTCTTGTAGAGTTACCTTGCCTTTGACATTGGCCGAGCATTAACAGCACAGCTTTCACATACAGAGCTGGAAGGTGCCACACTTACAGCTGTAAGTTACAGCTGTGGATACTGAGAAGACAGCGATCACAGCCGGCAGGTACCACTACAGAAAGCGTCCATGTCATCAGCTGGCCTTGTGTGCAGTTTAAGAACTTCAAGAACACTTACCAAAATAATGTGAAATGACTTCAAGGCTGTAAATTGTCTCTGTATGAACATTTGCTAACTTGAGATATTCTTCAAATCCTTGATCAGGATTTGGCAATAAATGGGTACCTGATCTGCAGTCCCCTAAGTCAATGGGGAATTTTGCCTGAGTAAGGACAACAGTCAGGTTCTGTATTCACACGCAGAAGAGTATGCTTCTAAGATATTCCTTGGCAAAACATTGCAATTTTTCTCACTTCAAATGCAAAATACCAAGGGTATTACACAGCAGACTTGTGCTCATATGATAAAAGGAAAATTGCATCTCCTTTGCTCAGCCAGAGATGGAATTATAAGCCACTATTTCAACTAATACTTCTGAGCTGTTGGCAATTACAAATCACAGAATCATTAGGTTGGAAAAGACCTTGAAGATCATCTGGTCCAACCATTAACTAAATCTGTCACTACAGGACCTATATCCCCAAGGGATAAGGTCTTTCAGTCAGGCCTGGATGCACCTTCCTCGGACACCATAAACCAGACTATGAGCTAGAATCAGAATGTTTAGGCTGTGCCTGCTACATTTTCTACAAGACCCAGAATCAGCACCAAGGATACAGATATCCCACACTGAGCATCTCTTTACACAAGTCTCAAGGAAATAAATTTGGAATACCTTCTAGCTCATGTCAGCAATGTCCTTTATCTCCATCTTTCAGGTAGCAGCTGAAGGCAGAGCAAAAGTGATACAAATCCTTTGATTCGCCATGAGATCAGATTTACTATTTAGTGCACAAAGGGGAGTCAATGACTACAGTAACCCTAAAACCAGTATTAGTGGAAACAAAGCACAGTGAAGCCAGAGATGCATTAGTGACTCACGTTACAAAAATAGTGTTTACTGGTTTAATAAATTTACATCTCTATTTCTGTGAATGACAAGTGTTTATACCACACATGGAAGGCACCCTAGGTGAAGCAGTTTTTCGGTATTTGTTTACAATTCTGTGAAAAGACATACAAAGTGTCAACTTTCAAATCAAAATTGAGCATTATAGTGAGAAATAAATACATACTTTACTATTTTATTGTGGGTTCCTGAACCCTTACAAACTTCAACATATACAAATAGTTTCAAAATGACACTAACACAGAAGAGAGTAAGTCTAGACAGATATAATGATTAGCTAAGTCATTCGTTATATTATGTCATAAATGTTGTGTCTTAAGTATAGAAATAATTTTTAAATGTAATAAATTGGCCACAATATATAAATCAAAATATATTCTTACTCCAGAACTGTGATGTATGAGTTAAAGCTGGATGAACTGTAGTGCTAAGATATACTTTCCCTCCACAAGAGCCAACAAGTAGAAACCAGTAAACATTCAAGATTAAAGTATAAACAGTAAAAAAATGAAGGTAGCAATTGTAATAAAAGGGTGTTAGCCAAAACCACTTTAACCTGCAGACATCAGGATAAATGTAACATTACTAAAAATATTTAGACAGTAATACTTTTGGGATTAAAAGATTACCAAAAGTGATAAATCAGCCTAGTTAAGAGAGGGTATTTTCTTTCAAACACATGAAGGTTTTAATTAAATATGTCTATTGAGACATTTGTCCAAAGCAAAACAAATACAATACCCTGAAATTTCCCATATTCCAGACAATAGTCCATGACAGTCAGAAGAGGCAGATGGTCATATTTCATTCTGTTACTCACATCCAGATGTTATTAAAATAGCTGCAGGGACCAGCCCCAATCAAAAAATAAGAAAAAACCCAGATACTCTGTTAATACAATCTGGCTATTGCTTTTTAAAATGCTCCTATGTCCTCATTCTGAATTAATGAAGATAGTTTCCATATCCTTCCATATATCCTAACTGGCTTTTAAAAATTTTACCCATGAAGTCCATGGTATACAGATAAAACCTTCATAGTAAACACAAAGCTCTATGTTATAAATATGTCAATCAAGGTAACTATGTATATTGTATATAAAATTAAATATCTTCTGTTTGCCAAGTATAATTTAAAAAGGAATATCTGTGGCTAGTTATAAAAAAATATTTATCAACCCATAGAGATTAAAAGGCAATTTCACTAACTCATCCATCCAGCACATCTGGAAGAGTTGCACTGGGATTCTGGATAGGTAACTTTATCTAATCACATTCTCATGATAAATAGACAACTTTCATTTCTGGGCATATATAAGAACACTTTTGAAAGCTGCATATCCCAAAAGAAAATTAGATTGTGTTGTATACTCTAAATTAAAGGCTATCATAAATCACAGTGTAAGCAGATTATTTAAAGATTATTTTTAGAATACAAATGGTTAAATTATAGACAGATTTAAAAAGACAACACAAAAATACAACCAGAACAACAAAAGAACCCTTTCAGGCTGGACAGCACCACTCTGACACTGTCAAACAGATCTACCCAGGTGGCCAAGTGGCTAACAGGGAAAACAACAGACCAGGAAAAACTCTAAAGTGGCATTCAGAGATTTCCTGATTACTTGTATAAATTCATTTTTAACCAACTCCCTCTGTTAAAAACAGAGAGAGGAATATGGCATCATTTCTACAAAGTACTTTCAAACATTCTGCTGACTTTTGTACCTCTTTCAGTTTCATTTTAGAAGTCTTACTTTTGTTGCCATTGAAATTCATACACAACATCTCTACCTGCACAGTCCTTTTGAGCTTTGTTGGCTCTCCAAACAATCCATTATAAAACCTATAAACAACAAGAACTAAGTACCCAGTTTTCAGAAATGCTACATGACTGCTTTTCTCATTTCAGTGGGACTGAGCAGAAATTAGTCTGGAAGTCTCCTTTCTTCTAGACACACAGAGCCCTTCTGACACAAGCATCTACATCCTGCAGGTCTCTGTGAACCAACTACTACACTTCTGCTGAGCAGAAGTTATTTGATAATCACACAGTTTGTCAACATACCTCAGCTTTTAAGATGCACCATTAACAAAGTCTGTGTAGAATCTCTCCAACTGTGTTACACAGCCAGCACAGCCCCAGTTCGGAAGAGAGACACTTCTACACCTACTTTTAACTGCTGATTCAAGGTGTCTCTCTCTCCTTCTCTATAAAGTGCAGAAGTAATCCTTCCTTCTGCAGTTGGGGATTATTAATGTTCACAAATCATTTTGAAAGCAATGGACTATTAAATGTCAAGTTTGGGTTTCTCTCTCCTTCTCACTCTTTATTGTATCTCAAATTCAGGATCAGATTGTGCCTACCTTTATTTATCCTAAGCACCTGCTGAAGATGTTTGGCTCCAGAGCCTTCAGCATAAGACCTGTTCGTTACGCTCTGATTTTCATGTACCAAGCTGATCGTATCTCATCTGAGTAAGAGAGAAGACATTGCTTTCTACACTATTTGAATTGCTATTAAGTTTGGGGTTGGTTATTGGGTTTTTTTTATATTGTGCCCTAAAAACATTATTCTCATTTATTTTGAGGTTTGGGTTTTTTCTCCCTCACAAAAACGAACAAGTAGGAATGTTTACAAAGTTGTCATGAGACAAGAAGATAACAGATATAGAACAGGGACTAAGGAAGAGGGAGGGGGGAAAAGGGTTGCACTAATAAAACCACATATTATATAAGCATTTGCTGTGACTGCACGTCCCCAAAATAGCACAAAGGTGACAAATATCAAATTTGCTTAGGGACCTTATTAAAGTTCACGGAAAACTAGTGGTTAATTCACTCCTAACAGTCCACATGCAGCTTGTAGCAGATCAAGTCTCCTGCTGTGTTCCACAGCATTTTAAGAACCAGTAATTCTGTGTTAGGAAGGGGCAATCATCATATAGTATGAAATAATTTACAGGAGGAAAAAAAAAAGAGTAAAGATTATCTTAGGGAAGATTGGAAACTTTCCCCAGGTTTCCCCTCTTCTTTCTAGAGCCAACACTGAATTAAAACCAGTTAAAACAGTTACAGATCGTATCATGAGTAGCACAGTGAAACACATGTGACAAAGCCTATGGAGGAGCACCTCACATTACTGATTTTATTTAAATTCACACGAAAGAGACATCTTATAAGCAAAAGATGAGAAGCTGCTTCCAAGTCACAGCTCACTGCTGATGCCATGCTTCTGAAAACAAAGCCCATGATGAAGAGCACAGACTGAAATATAAGCATCAAATCTCTAGAGTCAATACTTTGTCTCTCAAAAAATGCAGAGGTAGATGAACCTCTAAATCTTCTCAACCTCTAAGCATGTGGCTCCTACCAGAAAGCTTACGCAGAAACACATACTAGTTTCCAAAGTCCTAGGGGAAAGAATAAAATTTCCCCCAGCACATCCAGCGCAAACATCACAAGCTATCATAGGAGGTAAGAGTACCATACTGAAGCAAAAGGGTGTTGGACACAGTATTCTTATCCTCCTTATATTGAAGCAGAAACTATACAGATCAATGAAGAAGGCTTAACAAAAATTAAGTACTAAAACCTAATACAGATGAGGCATGAATGAAATGAAAGAAACAAGTGGAGAGGAGGAAGGAATCAAATTGACTAAGAAGCAATGAAATAATCAAATCAGTTCTTAATTATGATTTTAGAAACTCCTGTTGTAGGCAGTTTGTACATTATTACGTATGATGAACTAACGCTGACTAAACTGAGCATACATAGCATTAAGAGGAAAACATATATTCTTACAACACTATACAACAATTATTACACTGCTGTTCCAATCATCTCTTGTTGCTGAATCTTTTGACTCCTGTGCATAGGTTGCAAAATTTACCATCATTTCTACATGCAGAAATACATGCAGACTGTGTATCTGAGGGCTTAGTTTGATGAAAGAGGATTAATCAGAATCATTACAGTTTTTACCATTCCATTCCTACAAGATTCAACTGTTTAGCTTTAATTTAGTTTTATTTACAGTGAGTTTTGAGTCCCTTTATGGAGCTAAACAGCACTCTTAAGGACTAAAAGAAATTATCCCTATATGATCAGCAATTACAAGCAAGACTAACTGCCTGGGAGAAGCAATTGTTACTTCTCTAAGTAAGTTAAAAAAAAAATTTAAACTTTCTACCCTATTTCTTCCTTTAGAGGTGGGTTGTGGGGTTTTTTTTTTTATAATAACTGCAGTCTTGGGTAACAGTCTTAAAATATAACCACCTCTTCAATACACTATGTAAAAATTAAGTCAGGGGGTGGTGGGGTGGTGGAGAATCAATGTTTCAAATTAAGCTGTCTCTCACAGCTACTTTATTTCCCTTCTATATAATCCAAACAGTAAATAATGTCTCTGTAGAGTAATAAATGCTTAACTTAGATTTTTAGAAAGTATATACTGTACAATACTAAAACCATCTTTGGTCCCTAAAATAGGGAAATTACAAATTTACATTTGTTTTTGTTTTACAAAGTGTATCAGATAGTATTAAATTAATATTCTCTTTGAATTCTACCCTGAAATCTGTGCTAAACTCAAGTCATGATGTAAGTAATAAATAATGGCATACTGTTCTTGGCTCAAGGAAAATTACTTCACATGGAAAAGCACTCAAGGTCATTTGGGTATACTATACTACATGGCGAAGTATCACACTGTATTAGAAGTATAACTGTATGACTCTGCATTTGTCATTCCAGCTAAAAGGTAACAAAAGCTTTTCATGATCTCACTCCAGAAAAACCTTGGTGAAGTTACCTTTTTCTAGGTAAGGAAATGTGTAAGGATTTGAAAGATACCAAATTCATAAACTTACAGACACACAAGAATTAAGCAGCAAAGAGAACAAACTCCTAAGGAAAAGCCTTTGCTATGCATCACCTAACTTCTGTTTCTTGATATGAGGGTTCCACTCTAAAAGCATGGATCTTCTGGAGGACAATATTCTGTATTTGAGCAGGGGATTTGGGTTTTTGCTGTGTGGGTTTTGGGGGGGGTTTGGCAGGGTGGGTTTCTTGGGTTTTTTTTAAACAACTTTTATACAAACTGCTTTAATGCCAGCTTACGGTCTAGGTATTCTTGTGCTACTTTTAAAAACTTCTTTTAATAACTGTTAATATCTACAAACTCTTCTTGCAAATTTTGCCAATACTAGACAGAGTGCTGAAAAACAGCAGGGCTGTAATAACTGTACCGGCAATAGGAAAATCTGTTATTTCATATCACACTGAACACGGAACTGTCATTTACTTTACTGTCACACAGTAATCCTGGTGAGACACCCACCTCAATAAAATGTCTATGTTCTAAACCCAACACTAGACGTTTGCTTATATGATGTGATCTTTTTTTAAACTGGTGTTCCCTTTGGCATTAACTATCAATGATGCACAATAAAATGCTACTATAGTAACTGGTAAGCCATTATTCGTTAAGAAAAATCTACAGAACACAACGTAAAAAGTGTTCAAGTCAAATGTGAGACAAATTCAGGCGTACATGGCATACAGCTCTGCTAATTTCAAGGATTTAATCAGCCTACACCCAAAAGGAATTCAGCTCTAGAGATCTCCCTGACCCATTTTCTTCAGGTAACACGCGGGCATGCATATGCCAAATAATGAATCGCAGAGATAAACACACCAAACAAAACCCAGAAACATATCAAGGAACATCTTCCTAACACCACTATGATACTGTCTAACCAATCATTTCAGAATTTGAGTTTTGAGTAGAGAAAATACCCTTCTCTTCACTGAAAGTACAATTAAAATAAGAGAACTTCAGTTAGGTAAAACTATTACTAAACCAATCAGTACAACCATATTATCCTCCAATTATCTAAACTGATTTTCCAAATAAATATTAGGGGATAAAATTTGCAGAAACACCCAATTAACAAAAAAAATAATCAGTTTTACCTACTACCAACAGCTTTAATTTTAGTAGAAACCAACCTCCCAAAAAGGAAAATATTTATCTTACATGAATCACAATATTGCAACCTTAGAAACACTTTACAAGCACATCATATTTTTTTGCTAGTTCTTGCTTACCCTAGACTTCTCAGAAAGGTTGACATGCTAACTTTGCACAAGTTCAGACCTGGCCAAGGCCATGCATGAACTCAATATGGCAATTTCAGAGTAACCCACAGGGTAACTACCTCAACACTATCCGTGAAACAAAAAATGTGAAATGGTTGTCCATTACAGCTAAGTGCACCAACTGTGAAACTGCAGGAGATCCTGCAGATAAGAATTGAGCTGCACTGCTGAGGCTGCATGAGGTTGTACACAGAGGGTTTGTTCGACACAATAGATGGCTAAAGTTATTGCTATTTGCCCCTTCCTTCCTTTTTGCATTTGTTAAATTTACATTTGGTGGATTTCTTTCCTATATTAATCAACCAATATCGTGCTAGTCTTGTCTACAATAGATAAAGAAACAGTGCCAGAGCTTGCACTTGGGAGAGGAAGGAACGTACCGTGCAGTTTATCCAAAACAATAACATACTTCAAAACATATATATATAATATATTATATAAGCTATATAATATATGTGTATATATATGTGGACATCTTAAACAGATCTTGTTTTTTAATGACCAACATTTACTGCCTTCATGACAACAGCTTCTGACTCAATGCATCTCTGCACATATGCAGGGCTGAGCATTCTTTGCCACCATTTGATCTTCCTTTTCTTCCTTAAACAAAAACGCTTTATTCCATGGGGGAGTTAAGCACTACTTCTTTTCCCTTTGCAGTCCCATTTGAATGTCGCTTCATGCATCCAGACGCTGAATCTCAGGGCGATGCTCTACTTCTCTGGATTCTGTCCGAGCACGTATGTAATCACTGGTCTGCCGACTATTTTGTTGTCTGCTGTTCATTCGCCACTTTTTAATAGCTAAGTATGTGTTCACAGCATACACTGCCATTGCCAAGAAACCAAATATCTATAAGAAGTAGAAAGAATTGTCAAAGACAGTTTTTGAAAACAAGAACAATACTAGTTTCACAACAAATTCCTCAGAAGCTTATTTTTCTACTTTATTTGCACTGACAAATCATCACGGCCCATGAAATTCATGTTTTTCTTCTTCAATGGACTAGAGAATCTGCAAAAGTGACTAAGATCAATGATCCCAGAAAACAAAGTTCTCTGTCTAAAAAACATGACAATTAAATCCTGCAATGCAACTTTAATGGAAGAACCTCTTGTAAAGAAGACTAGAGCTCCTCATCCAACAGTTCATTCCTCAGGGTGCACATACCAGTGAATGAATGACAAGAGAACAGACGAACAGGCCGGACCATCAGCCTGGAGAAGGAGCTAATCTGCAGTTTTTCCTACACGCTTCTGCAGAACTGCTGTGTGATTTCCAATACCAGGTTTGAAAGACGAAAAAAGAGAAGTTGCCAACTCAAGCACAAAATTTATTAGCGTGACCTTACTGTTCTGGATTTAAAATCTTGAAGCACTACTATACTCACTCCACAGAACAAAAATTATCTGTAGCAAGCAAGAAGAATTCAGTAAATTATGTGTAAGTAGCTCCTCTTTCTTGTGAATTTTTGGCTCTATCTTTTTTGTAAGCTTGCACTATAGAGCAGTATCATCTAAGCTAGCTATAGAGGAAAAAGCAAGGCAACTATTGAAGTGTTCTCTGCAAGTCATTTTTCTGTTTTTCTTGCCTGAAGACAAACAACTCAAAGGATGCCCATACTTTTTCAATCACAACTAGCTTATAGCCAACTGTAAAATCAGAAGTAAATTGTGATGGCAAAGCAACAGTTCCATTCAATGAACACAAAGGAAAAGTCATTATTAGTTTTAATAGAAGATAAGAGTCATATATAAAGAAGTTCATATTCTTACCACAGCAGCAATTTCTGCTCCAGTTTTATGGTTTAAAGCAGCAAGTACTACAGAGGCAATGAAAAAGAAGAAAGTGCTGAGTCCAGTGTTGACCAGATCCTAAAAAAATAAATTTATTAGCATTACTAAACAATGATTCTTTGCTTGCTATTATTAGAAGTGATGAAACAGAAGGTTAGAACAAGAACTACAGCAATACTTTCCCACTTTCTATGCAGCTTATCACTTACACAAAAGGTGGCAAAGACACAGGAAATGTAGCATGTGGGTGCTTTAGTCTGTGAACTGAAGTCAAACAGCATGTACGCATAAAGCACCAGTGCAGATTCTGGATGCGTTACCTCAATTTCTACTGGGTTTATTAGAAAACTACTGTCAGCATAAACAATAAGTAAAACTGTTCTACCTCAGCTGATGCTGAAGTAACCTGTACATCAAACTTTAGCTCTCCAGGAACCCCTTGTTCTCTTTCACATCACAACAGCACTCCACGCACTACAGAATTCTTTGAAGCCTTCACTGTAGAAAACAGCATGTCCTGTGCTATTTCTATGAGTTACAGCTGCCCATATTCTCAGAATACACAGATTTTTACATATTTCTTGCATAAATTTGTTGTTTTAAGCAGACATTTTAGAACATATACACAGCAACACCCCAGGGGCACCTGTGTTCAGGGAAAATTCTTGTTTTGCTCCAAGCACAGAAAAATGACAGGCAATATGCAATTCAGTTATACATATGCTTCATGTCATTCACCTGTTCAGATAATTATGTTGCTATACCTTATATAAAGCAGGGTCATTAAAATACCATTGGGACGTAAGTAACAATTCTGAATGGCAGCTATTAGCACAAGAATAATTATGCCAATACAAGACTATCTGATCAGGCTTAAGAAAAAAAAAATTAAAGAGTTGGGACTTTAAAATAATAGAAGAAACAAAGTGCTAGATTCATTAGGGACCAGCTGTTCACTACATTACCTGAGACATCTTTTATAATTTTAAAAACATTTCATACACATGTGCACTGCACTATACTTACACTACAGATATGTATGAAATAACAGACTATCACGATAACCAAATGACCAGGTAAAGTCAGGGGTAAGAAAGCTGTGGAGGCATCAGGGAATGGCAGCTCAGCACAAGTATCCCGAACGAGTGTGAAATCAGTGAGAGGTGAACACTATCAAAGCCAAAAGGGATGGAAAGAAAACCTGTATACAAGTTTGCTGTGCAACTTACAGTTTTGAGTTAAAGGGAAAAAAAACACCAAACAACAAAAACCTACTCAACGTGCCAACTCCCACCATTAAAAAGTCCCATCACCACTCTTTCATTAGCATTCAAGGACACATTTGTTCTACTTGACTCCTCTCACATTTGAGCCAGGCTCACTTCCTGTTCCTGCTCCTCCGCTTACTGCGAGTAGAGTATTTTTTTAAATTTTATTTCATTTTTCCCCAAAGTGCATCTTGTGAAGTGCTCTAAGAAGTCAGGCTTAGAAAACTGAAGATACAAACATATTCCCTGGATATGAATCCCATGATTATGTTCCAGCTATATAGCACAAATACTCTGAAAAGACCATTGTCATCCAGCCACCCCCAAAACATCTGTTTTTCTAGCCATGATTGTAGAATACTTTAGAAGGTAACTGTAAAATCTGAAAGTTTCTTGTGCTGTGTTTTTCACAGGGGATACTATTTTGAGGGTACTGACTCAGCGACAGCTGGTTATGAAAATTAAACATACCTTGGGATAAACTGTATGATGTAGCACTTTGGCCTGATCCTCATCTAAAAGGAGGACTTTCCCAAGAAATCCGAGAGGCTTCCATTGCTCACTGCCATTTCCACCCACACGTTCAGATTTCATAAACCCAGTAAGACCCAAACTGTTTTACCAAATAGTAAGGAAACAAAAGCAAATTGTGGAACTCCTACCATCTTTTTATCTGCCAGTGTATAACTAGAGAGATACTTCTTCTCTCTGTTCAAGCCTACTGAGGTAGATGTTATCTGGTACTTAGGGCATCAAACAAATTGGAATTAAACAGTTATTGCAGTTTTAATTATATAACCTCTTGCTTTGCAGAGATAAAGTTAAGCAATAGAGATATTAGAAAACAAATGCCATTTCACAATTTCTCAGAGTATCCTCCTCTCCAACTTTGAGTGCAGCAGCTCTAACTGTGCTGGGGAAGCCAACAAGAGCTGTGGTTCTCACTTGCACAAACCTTTTGTCACTAGAGGGGAAGTCTCACTATATATGACAACAGATAACAGACTCAGCAGTATTCAACATTTTCATCAAGTCTCTAGAGTAAACATATGTACGTCACCAAGAATGCTGAAACTAAATACTGAGGAGGGCAGCTATGTTCTTGAATAATTATTTTTTTTTTAATTTTTTGAGTTCAACCCAAGACCAAGTTGTGTATTTTACTACCAGAGTACATTTGCCACCTACAGGAAGGATCTACAGAATGGAGACAAAATCCTAGAAGCAATAACTCTGAAGAACTTTGTAATTACAGTAGGTATGCATCTCAAGATGTGATGCCATAACAAAAAAAAAAAAAAAAAAAAAAAAAAAACATTCTTTTGGATATACGGACACAATAGATGTAAGGTGGTAATCTTACCTTTGCAAGGACACTGGAACGCTGCATCTTGTTCCAGTATCCACATTTTTTAAAGTATGTTGAAAAATTAGTCAGGGTACAGAGAAGAGGAGTTATTTGAAAGGAGGAGAAAATTTATCACAGCATGAATCAGAGAACCTAAACTGCTTTGAATATTAAAAAGATTGAACTGTGTACATAAAGACTCCAGTGTTCAAATAATTAAAAAATACTAGCTGTTTTAGAAGTTTAACATAGAATAGGGCACCAAAATTAATAGTGTAACAAAATTAACAGCTGCAAAGTTAATACGAAAGTCATATTCAAAACGAAGTAAGTTTTAACTGTAAGGGAGCTAACCATCAGAACAACCAAAGATGTGCTTAATATTGGACCTTTTCACTTCTTGTAATCCAGATTATGTTTTTTCAGACACGCATTTTGCACACCCTTAGCACCATCCATAAAGACTAAGTGGATAACACATAATGCTCTATGATTTATGGGCTCAGATGTGCTTATTAATTAATTCTGCTGACATCTTACTTTTTGAATCTGTCAGCTTGATCACCTTGCCAAAGGACAATCATGTAAGCAAGACAGACCTACCCACAACATGACAGACACTATCATCTATCTCCATGCCACAAATTGACTTGGGAGCTTCTTGTAAGAACTTTGAGACACTGCAGAACACGAAATACTGCTGAAATTAGACTGGTGGTGCCTTTGTCATTATTTTTCCAGGAAACCAAAGATATAAGTATGTCAGAAACTTTGTCATCATCACTGACATTTTATTTTATTGTACTCCTTACAAAGCATATCAAATTTTTCTTTGCAAAGAATCCAACAAGTCAAATCTAAAGAACTGATGCCATCTTGAGGCTCCAATTTATTCATTTCTCCATTTACCCTGTTTAGGTCAAAACCTTTTAATGAAATTAATAATCGATTCACATTCATACAATAAGGCTGGTTTCTTAAAACTAACACAATCTTTCATATCCACAGATCAGATTATTTGAGGCTTAAGGAACAATGACACTTATGAATAGCACTCTCACACAGATATACAATGATAACATCATAGATTAAAAGATCAGTGAAGGTTTTTAAACCCAAAACTTGGTATTTACTACTTAGAGCAGAAAACCAAGAAAATAAAAAATACAACCATTTTGGATAAAGTCAGAACTAAAACAGAAGAGAATGAACTACAGTAGGAATTCAAGAAGTAAAGGACACTCCCTAAAATAATGCAGCGTTTTTCCACGTAAGAGAAAATGAATAATCGTGACAATAAAAAGAATAAACTAATTGAAAAAATATGAGCCGTTTCAAATCTGGCCATGATGTAGCTGAAGTTCTTGCTATTATATTTATAGACAAAGTAAAAACCACATCACACAGATAGAAGAATTCCTGCTGAAATTACAGCAACCTCATGAGACAGTATGCTGTGCCATGAAATACTGTACAAAGCTGCCATCCATAACAGAGAATAAAATCTATGAGCTGAATCAAATCCACTTTAGACTGCTGCTGCTCCCTCTCTCCTTTCCAAACGATTTAAAATGACAGACTGACTTCTGGTCACTTGCTAGTCCTTTGCCAGTCATTCTGTTCAGTCACCAGTGGTCCTATTAGTCCAAAAGAGAGTATCCAAGGACATATATCTGCTACTGCCATCACCAGTTATCTGTCCCCTGCCGAAGAAGAGTAAGGCAGAGGAGGCATCTCAGCTTGTGGATAAAGATGGGTTTATGCCAAGACAGCATTTTATACTAAAAAAGGATGAGGCTTTTGTTCTCATTCTGCTGTAAAGGTGGGAAACCCTAGAATAGAAAAGTGGACAGCATCCTACAGTCTTTTGTTTTTAAGAGTCTGGGCAGGTATCATTCCTGGATTAATGAGGATGGAAAAGCTGAACTGGTTCTATGGATGGGAGGTCTGTTAACAGACCTGAAAACTCCTGAAAGCTGCAAGGCACACCAGCTTCACAGACTTCTGGTTAGTGCTCCAGTTTGGTACATTACCAGGAGCTGGTTCCGACACTCACAGGCATCATTAATATCCATGTGCCTTTATCCATCACTCTCCATGACCTCACACAGGCAAACTTTTGAGAGACATTCAAAATACATGCTCTGCCTTTTTATCCTGTGGAGTAAGAGACTGCACAAGTGATCAGGTACTATTTAAAAGAGAGACAATGCCATATTGCAATTGTAATTTGTATAAACAAAAATATGACATTTAAACTGGTGGTTGCTTTTGTCATTTGCTTTCTGAAATCCAAGAGCTTACATTAGGTGGAGTTTAAAGTAGCTAAATTAAGGTAACTTGTAAGAGAAGCCTACATATATCAACAGCTTGACTTTGTCACAAAAGGTAACAGAAGTTAGTGGCCTGCTGCTGCCCAGGTTATTTTCCACAAAATATAGAGATCAAAGTAACGTTTCCTCTTAGCTCTGTTTGGGTTTTGGTGGTTTGTTTTTCAGTTAGCAGGGGAAGGGAGGGGAAGTGTGGTTATTGAGTTTTTAGCCTTTTAATTTTTTTTTTTTTTTTTTTTTTTTTTGTTTGGGAAGTTTTCCCCTTGTTTCTATATGAAATTATCAATTTGAAGTTTACAAACATATCAGTCATCTAAACCGAGCACTTCTGGTCAAACTCCCAAATTTTACTCTATAATTGTATTATTAAAAACTTTATGAGTAATTTGCAGCCCAATTAAAAATGGAAACATGGTTTCTCAAGCAAGAGTAAGTCCTGGGTAGAAAGAACCAAATTAACTGCATGAGCATTAATTCCCATCTCTTCACATTTTTTTAGGATTATATAGGTACAGGAGCCTTTATTCAGAGACTAGATTCTGCTACTCCAAGGTTCACATAAGCACTGCTTCCCGTTAATAAAACAGTCCATGACAATGGTTTCTGAAATATGTTAGTGACCCAGAAGGCTGGATTCATGCTGTGCAGAGACCTTAGTGTCCATCTCACAGCATGGACTATGCTGCCTGGCCCCTGCGCAGGGCTGAAGGTCCCCGTGGGTCTCACGTCACACACAGCAACCCCCAAGGTCTCTAGCATTCATCTGCAGGTGCTCCTGTTCAGGCACCGTGATCCAGCCCCAGGTGTCCAGCACTTGCTGGAAATCAGTTCTTATTTCTAGCATCTCAAGCAAAGTATGTAAAAAACCCTGAATTAACACGAATGACTTTCAAAAACCTTACTTGGCACTCCAAAAGCTCAGGAACAAGCTACAATTTTGAAGAAATGGAAGAGGTGGCATTCCTCAGGGCTCAGTGTTGGGACCAGTGCTGTTTCACATCTCTGATGGCAACATGGGCAGTGGGATCGAGGCACCCTCAGCAAGTTCACCAACGACACCAAGCTGGGTGGTGGATATGCTGGAGGGAAGGGATGTGGCACCCAGAGGGACCTGGACAGGCTGGAGAGGTGGGTCTGTGCAAACCTCATGGGGTTCAACAAGGCCAAGTGCAAGGTCCTGCACATGGGTCGGGGCAATCCCCAGCACAAAGCCAGGCTGGGCGAGGAGTGGATTGAGAGCAGCCCCAAGGAGAAGGACCTGGGGGTATGAGTGGATGGAAAACTGACTGTGAGCCAGCAATGTGTGCTCACAGCCCAGAAAGCCAACCGTGTCCTGGGCTGCAGCAAGAGCAGTGTGGGCAGCAGGGCGAGGGAGGGGATTCTCCCCCTCTACTCCACTCTCATCAGACCCCCCCTGCAGTGCTGTGTCCAGCTCTGGAGGCACCAACAGAAGGAGATGGACCTGCTCGAGCGGGTCCAGAGGAAGCCACGAAGATGCTCAGGGGCTGGAGCAGCTCCCCTGTGAGGACAGGCTGAGAGAGTTGGGGGTGTTCAGCCTGGAGAAGAGAAGCTCCGGGGAGACCTTAGAGCGGCCTCCCAGGGCTGAAAGGGGCTGCAGGAAAGGTGGGGAGGGACTCTTGGTCAGGGAGTGTAGGGATAAAATGATGGGTAGCAGTTTTAAACTGAAAGAGGGAAGATTCAGATTAGATCCAAAGAAGAAATCCTTTCCTGTGCAGGCGGTGAGACACTGGCAGAGGTTTCCCAGAGCAGCTGTGGCTGCCCCCTCCCTGGCAGGGTTCAAGGCCAGGCTGGACGGGGCTTTGGGCAACCTGGGCTGGTGGAAGGTGTCCCTGCCCAGGGCAGGGGGTTGGAGCTGGATGGTCTTTAAGGTCCTTTCCAATCCAAACCATTCTACAATTCTGTGAAGTGACCTCAAAACCAAGATTCATATGACTTCAATCTTATTTCTAACTATTTTTGAGTTGGAATACAAGCTCTGTTAGATGTAGTAACTCTGCTGTAAATGCCCAAACATGTTCCTGAATGAATGCTTCTACAATCCCCATTTCATTTCTCGAAGATCACCTGCCTATTACCGTCTCAGTTCTTTCTTAGCTGCTCCTCACTGCTTTCCCTGCATGTTTTTCCAATAACCAGTCCTGCACAGAGACAGGACCAGCAGTTACTTGTCACAAAGCAACAGACATTACCATAATAACTACCAAACCATGTAATATTTCTTGTATTTAGAACTTGTGCTTGTATTTGTTACAGAACAATACATTGTTTACACCACGCTGCACCAAACAAGATCTGTCCGCAAAGAGCACTAACTCAGAGGAAATTAATTCTATTTTTAATTTATATTTACTTTTAGCCTTAATAGGTATTGCTATTTTGACAGCAGCAAACATAAAAGTGAAGGATAACTTACTTAATTTCTCATTCAACAGCTAAGCAAGCCACAGAAAACCAAGATGTTTCTTCAAAACAGAAGGGGGGAAAAATTAAATTAAAACAATCAAGACTTCCCTGTGAAGGTTCTTGAACTACAGCTTTGTAATTACACTCTTCAGAGCCAAGGCTCCTGTAAGACAGTTTGTCATTTTGGCACTGCTTCAAATTTTCAGCCAACAACTTCAAGTGTCAGTTGCTTGCACACAAAGTTTCATCGCTGCAACAACTGAAAAACCCCGACCCTGCAAAGATGATGAAATAAGTTTTCAGGCAGCACAAAATACAACTACTGATCTGTGTCTTCTAAGAGACACACCTGATTCCTTATGTTTCCTCCCTGAAGCAGTGCTTCCCTGGGACTGAGTCCAGGCTTATAAACCGGGTGGAAGTTTGTGTTGTGCTCAGTTCTGTGCCTCATCTCTGAGGCAGCTCTAAGCTGAAAAACTCTGCATTCAGAACTGCACACACACACACAATACACTACCAGAGCTCCAGTGGATGTTTCCAAAAAAAATTTTTTTTTTAAAAAGCAATGGTCATAATCTATTGCAGGATTTTTTTCCCCACAGAGAAACATAAAACAGTCCATTCTACTGGCTGATTAGGCAATGATTTACATCTGTAATGACTCGTATTTCTCTCACCATACAAACTCTCATCCAAGAAATACTGTCAAATTCCAGTATTCTCAGCTGTTTGCCATCACTTCTCCCCCTGCCCAAGACAGCTCAGTTGTCAGCCCTGAAAAAAGGTACTGCAGCATTACAGTGGATCCACTCTGCTGTGGCAGTAATTGTCAGAAAGCCTGGCAAACCACATGCAAATTCACCGGAACACCAAAGTTACTGCAAACACTTCTGTTACTCTCCTACCCAGTCCCTGCTTCTAGAGGGCCATGTCATGCACACAGTTTGGCTGCAAGATCTTAAGTTCTGCCTGTAGATACCATGAGATTTAAATAATGAGTTTAAAAAATAAAAAAGTAAAAATAGCCAAACACAAAATTATAGCAAACATTCAGTTATCAGTTAACTCTTAAATATTTCAAAGCAGGAGCTCATCAGTTAAGCAGGAATCTCTGCTGCAGTGTGCTCTTCTTTCCCCTACACCACTTGCTAGTCTCCTTGCAGGACAGGCTCCCTTTGAGCTGTGAAATATAAAGGAAATGGAAATTTCCACTGACAGATTCCCCAGCTTTTGCATTTTTGCATAATATTGATAGTGCTGCACAACACAGACAAGTGACTGTTCTTTCATCTTACTGTAACAGACTTGCCTCTTTCCAACACACCCAAGTAAGATTTTTTTCTGGCCTCACCATCTCCATGTTTCTTTCATGTTTACCTCAGGAAAACATGAAATTGGCAAGTCTCTAATTAGGATCAAAACAGTGCTCTTTTCCCAAATGGCTACAAATATATATTTTAAAAATATTAGTAAATTTGTATATCTTTTAGATGCTAGTATATATTAATCCACATTTTCGTTCCAAGCAGGAATAGTGGACATCAGACAATATCCACAACACATTAGCAAGAAGACTAATTTTAATCAAGTACTAAAGGAAACAATCCTATGTTGGACAATAGCAGCTGATGGCCTGGTATTTCTAATATGTAGGATCCTTTAAAAACAAATAGTTTCAAATGATTCCTAGGAAGTTTGTGCTGTGTTTAAAGAAAGACTTCTTCCTACATTTAAGACTATTAAATTCTTCCAAGCACTGTAACAGCCTCTTCTTCTCACACAGCTTCTAAAAGCAAAATTTGAGACTTCTCACAAGGGCAATACCCATTATAAAGTCATACTTTTTCTTTAAAACATATTTATTAATGAATTTATACATAAGCAGGAACGACTTCCTCCTAAAGCATTCAGCAGTGTGAAAGTCTTGTTCATAAAAGCAACTCCTGTGACACCTGTGTCATATACAGAGGCTGCAAAATTATCAAAATAACCATCAAAACACACAAGTACTAAATACTGAAAGAGGCAAATAATCTATGAATAGATAACTAAATTGTAAAGAATAAAATGCCAGAATAAATGAGCCAAAAAAAACATTCAGCCACAACTCTACACTCTTAGATTTCTTAAATTTGCCAAAATGATCTCCCCATCGGTGTTCTGTCGGCAGCCTTCAGTCTCACACTCTGTACATGCAACAGCAGACTACAGCTATCTGAATAACAGATACTCCAACACTCCTCTCAGAGCAATGGTCTATCAGACTACTGATTGTTAAAATCAGAAAGCAATACCAGGAAGAAGTATGGAAATCAGTTAATGGAAAACAGAAGCTTCCAGCTCTCACTTCTGTTAGAGATCTTTGGTATAATGACAGAAGAAGCATTTCATCTCCAGTACATAACTAAAAAAAATGAGACTTGTGAGATCATGACAATTTACTTCTGGTTCTGTTGATCTCGCAATATGAACTAAAGCAAAAGCTTTTGCAGTGTATTCCATTTGCCCTTCAGGTTGAAGGCTGATCATGTCATGTTGCTCCATGCTGTTTAGGTGGGAGATTCAGAGTGTCACCATTGCCCTAAAAACTAGAATACTCTTTTAAAAAGATAAAAAAACACCAAACCAAAACCAAACAAAAAACCCACACCACAACTGGTTGGATTTTTAAGTCCTCTCTTCTCTGAAGATCTCTAACAGAGTGCTATGCACAGACAAGTAACGTTACACTCAAAGCAACAATTCTTGTCACTCAAATACTGTAAGAAGTCAGAGTGGCTGAAAGGACCTACCAGTTACACACTGATATCTACCACATTGTACGGGGGGAAAGGCAAAGAGCTACATTGAGGTTTCTGTATTTACATATGTTCAACATACCGTCCAAGTGTTCTGGTAGGCAGTAAAAGCATGCCACAGGACTCAGCAACAGAACAAAAAGAACAGACATACAAAAACAAGGGTCTGCAAAGTCATTAAACTGACTCTTCCAGAGATACAACTCCAGCTCAGTCACAGACATCGTGCATACCACTCTGTAGTCTCTTAACAAAAAGCCCTGGACAAACTTACTTTGAACATAAGCTAGATCTAGTATTCATTGTAAAACCACTCGCATCACACCAGCAAAACCACCATGTATTCGGTGTGACACTGATGCACTTACACACACTTGTTAGCATGCTCTTGTACATCCTAGTAGAACATACAGAACTGCATGGTATAAAAAGATGGTCTTCAATTGTTTTTATCAGATGTGAGGCTGCTGTGACGCTCATTAAACAACCAAGCTGGCCACAGAAACAGGAACGTCCTCTCTGCAGCCGCTGCTTTTCAGCTTGCCACAAAGGTAAGTGGTGACAATGCTGGCAGGAGAGAGACAGATGGAGCAAAGGCAAGACAATGCAGAAACCCTGCAGTGGTTCCACCAGTTTTGTTCTGCAAGCCACCAGTATCTCCCTCACCTACCAGTCACAGTTCTCAGTCCATCTAATCCATCTACCAAGTACTCACAGGAAGAGTTCCTCAATAGATCATGCATTCCCAGGGTACAAAGGCTCTTCTAATTCCACATTCCAGTCTCATTGTAGACAAATCATTTAGGCTTATAAACAGTTACTGCAAATGTGCAAATTGCAACTTTAATAAATTCCATTAAAAACTAATTTTAAAAATCACACAGAAGTCTAAAAACCTCTGGGACTGGTCTCCAACAGCACTTACAAAATTACTGTTATAAACCAAAACAGAACAGAGGCACATATGTATCAGTACCGTCCAAAGAAGTTGATATAAATATTGTCCTTGAAGCTGACAGATCTTTTGCTGGAGTGACTTAACATGTTGATTTTGTGACCTGTGTTTATGCAACCCAATCTGAAAGTTTAACTCATAATACAGCATGGAAATAGAGACTTTTACAAAAGGAATGTGCACTGCCAGCAGTTCTCTTCCTAAAACTCCTCATATTTGAGAACCCATTAAGCATTGCCAGTCAAAGTTTAATAGTTATGTAAGCAATTCAAAACACCTAATTTTCACAGAAAGCACATAATTTTTACACCAGTACCCGATGATTGTATTAATATGTGTAAGAAAAAAATACATAGCACAACTGTCCTAATATAAAAAAAAACAGCTTAAGAAAGAACAACAGGCTACCATAAATACAGCATCTGTCAAAGTTAAATAACTACAGGCTGCATTTTTATCCACTTTAGCCACAAACAGTAATTGCTGGCATTAGCAGGAATTTCTTCCTTCCAAAGAGAATCTACCAGAAGACAATTTTAGTTATATTTAATGTAGTTTATAAAGCTCATTCTGCAGTTAGTATTCAAAATAAATGTAAGTAAAATGTATACATTACCCAACATAAAGAACACTCATAGACAATCTCAAGCAACAGTAGAAAGTAAAGTTCAAAGACTGCAGTTATTTTTAACAGAGGGAGGATTTCTATGAACTTACAGTAAGATTCCAGTTGATCTGCGGTATTCTTGTGTGAAGGTTTAGACTGAACATAAGCAACAGAACTCCAGTAACCACCAATGCACTACAGCTCACAAACTCAAAGAAATAAAGGCCTTCGCAAGGGGAGCATTCCATGATGGTCTCTATGCAGATGAATGCAATCAGTGCCAAAACCTAGGAAGAAAAACAAGTGGAAAAAATATAAATAGATTTCCACATTTTGAAAGTAGCCACAAGTATTCCTGAAATTTCCATTGGGAACATGATCAGTTTACACTCAGGAATGTGTGATTTTAGTTTATAGCAAGGCACTGTCTAAAGAGCAAAAACAAAAGCAAATTAATGCAAGACCTTCTGGATATCTCCTGTTCAACAAAGTATATTTTAGCAAAATTACAAGGAGTCTAACAGCAATACGACTGAAACCCCTTCAGTCCGTTGGCTTAATATGCAAATAGCACCTCAAACATTTTATTTCATTTTTCACTCATGATTTGCTATTCCAAAACTTCAAGATGGAATGCATTTGTCTATTGGGCCAATCTCAAGCTCAATTACACAGCATTAATATAGTGTGATTGTGAAACACATTTCAATAAAGCTATTATTTAAAATTCACTACCAACTTGAGATCCAAGGTCAAAATAGAATAGATTCAGAACCTCTACCAGCCTCCAAAAATTATAGAATCATAGAACTGTTTGGGTTGGAAGGGACCTTAAAGACCATCCAGCTCCAACCCCCTGCCCTGGGCAGGGACACCTTCCACCAGCCCAGGTTGCCCAAAGCCCCGTCCAGCCTGGCCTTGAACCCTGCCAGGGAGGGGGCAGCCACAGCTGCTCTGGGAAACCTCTGCCAGGGCCTCACCGCCCTCACAGGGGAGAATTTCTTCCTTAGATCTCACAAAAATCTACCCTCTTCCAGTTTAAAACCGTTAACCCTTATCCTATCACTACGTGCCCTTGTAGTGGTAAGCCTGCCTTTTTCATGGTTTTTATCAATATACTATATTTTCTATAAAAATATGTTTTATCATTCCTTTTTAAGACCATAAATGAGCAGCTAATAGATGATGGAAAAACTCCTGGTGATGCAAACGTATTGAACTGTGATAATGGTTAGTCACACTAAATTCAGAAGGTGTCTTAGTAGAGTTAACACAAACACAGACTTCTGCAAGACTAGTGTTTAATTTACTCTTTAAGATAAAACAATGAAACTCATCATACTTCAAAAAAAATCTGCCCAAGTGGACAACACTAAAATATATAAAAACCATACACCAATTGTAGCTACCACTTAGATACCACTGATTAGCTACCTCAGAGTATACAACTTACATACGTAAGTCTATGTTTCAAAATGATTACTCTTTAAATATAGTTGGTAAAAGAAAACAGTTGCATGGATGGTTTTGTTTTGTTGATTTTTTTTTAATTTTCCATGGCAAGCCGGGAAGGCCTTAAGAGCGTTTTACTTTGGTTTTCAAGACAACCACCCCCCCACACCCACCCACTTACATATTTCAGAAAGAATTCACTTTTTGCTCTGCCGCAAAATTCTAGTGAGACCATAGTAAGTCACTTCAATTTGAGGATGAAGAACTCCGGGAGATAGCCTCCTCAGAGCTAAATACTCCATAATCTGAAGGTTTTGCACAAACAAAACATAAATTTAAAAGATTGACAGAAGCCACAATACAATCAATTCCTGCTAAATCCTTCTTTGTCAATTCCAATGACGTTTTGCAGATACCCCTTCTTCCAGCACTTTTATGTTTCATGCACTAATTTGCCTTTGCCTCCTACAACAAAACGAACAAAATGAAGAGAAAGGATTTTGAAATAAGTTATCATTTTTGTCACTAACACTAGCAGTAATTCTAAGGAAAGGACAATACCCTGCATGCTTTGTTTGCCGCGTACTTCAGAATACAGTAGCTAATTTAAGTTTAAAAATGGATTAAAACAAAGCAAATCAGTTTTAATAAGAAAACTCATACTTGGATAGAAATTTTCTCTCAGTTCACTTAGCACACTCTCTAAGAGAGCACATGCCATATGAATTTTTGCCAGCTAACAGAGCAGGCCCATTCACATCAAAAATTCTGAATGGATACCCAGTGACTAAACACTTAACTTCAGATTTTTATCTTTGACACTGAATAACTTTGGGAAAAAAAAAAAAAAAAAAAAGAATATGCAGTAAAATGGCACGTTCAGAAAATCAGAATCAGTCAAACTATGATTTCAGCAATGACACACACAAAAAAAACACTGTCCAGAGCACAGCTTCATTTTACAATATTATCATGTAATGAAGTCCACCTTTGCTGTGAACACAAGTCTCATAACTGAAGATGACACTGAATACAAGTTTAAAAAGTAAAGCTCACAAAAAAAAAAATCTTTGCTATTTCAAGCAGGATCAGTATCAAGTATTAATGCTAAATGTTGGCTGGCAAACCTTTTATTACATTGAAACATCTAAAAGTTAAGTCTCCATTGTTCTTGCCACTACTTTTGATACATTCTGACACTTGTAAAAGTTTTAGAAGCATTAGAAATAAATGATGCACTGAAGAAGCACTTGGAGCAATGAACTCTAATCATCACGTGTTAACGTATATACTCCCAAGCTCAGAAATAATAATTAAACTTCAGAGCAATTCTACCTTAAGACTTCATTTTATTGCTTAAGAAATTATAAAATGCATTTACCTGTGACACACCCTTATAAGAAAAAAGTGTTAGTTGTGCACACTTGGGTTTGACTTAACCCAAACTATTTCAAATGCAGGTAAATACGTGCTATCATTTTACCTGCAGCAGCATTAGTGTGCGGTCATCTGGGTTGTGGCAGCCCAAGTCTATTGATGTGTTTATCAGAAAGGCTGGGAGAAAACCTGAATTGTTTCAGTTTGTGATGGGTATTCTGGCCACAAAGCAGAGACTGTGTTTTGGAAACATGCACAATAACTATGAACAGGAGTATTCTCATCACTAAGTGGATCAGGATGCCTGAACACTTGGCGGAAGGGACAGGGAAAGGAGAATATTCCCATGTATACAATTTATTTGTAACACTTTTGTACTTCAAGTAAGATTCCAATTAAATGAGTTACTATTTTTCTTGCATTAAAAATATATTTCACCCTTCTCAAAGATCATCCGTCCTGCCAGTGCTACACATGGTACCTTCCTGTTAACTGCCCACTGCTTGTCTCACAATGAATGCTACGACAAAAAATGAAATCCAAATTAATCACCACATCAGAAAAACGCTATCCGCCCACAGAAACTTCCCTTTTTGTAAACACAATAAAAATCTCAGTCTTTAATAAGAAATATTTTCTCTTTGAAACATCAGGGTAATCTTGTCCTCCTACACATTTATAAACTTGCCAGAAGCATCCTTCCAATTAACTACAAAAAAACTGAATCTTCTTTAAAAACACACCAGTGCTGCTTTCGCTGGCTGTTCCATTCAGAGTTGAATCGAATTTTGTTTCTAATAAAAAAACCCACTACTCTGAACACATGAAAGTGAAATATACATTACAAAATCAAACCTGTAACTTCCTCAGACAGCTACACTACTTAAGTGTTGTGTAAATGCTACGACAGAAGCCAAAGCAGATTTCCAAAGGCCATGGTTCATCCAGTCATCAAATTCATTTAAAGAAAAAAAAAAAAAAAGGTGTTAACATTGTAAGAAAAATGCTTCATTTCCTCTGCATTTTAAAATTTATGAAATAAATAAGACAGGCTACAGAAATTACATACTGAATTAATACAATTTTGCCACCTAGAATACCACTTGATTGGCATGGCCACAAAGTGGAGTGATGCGATCATAAGCGTGCCCCTACAGTGTCCCACTGCAACTGCAGACAGGCCAAAAAAGTCAGTCTTAGTCTCAGCTAACCCACCTTATTTTCTGAGGTACTTCAGTGCAGGTCTAGCACTAACCATTTTCTCCTGTTCTCTCACAGAGCTCTCTGTAACTATAATGAAAACATTTTCTTTCTAACCTACATTTATCTCCATTCTCTGTCTACCACCATCACTGCCTACTGAATTTGATAATCAACATGCAGCTCACAGCTTACCAAGGGTCAAAGACCTTAAAAGTCACTTCTCCAGAACTTCCTATACTCTTCCTTCTGCCACACCACAGATCCAAGATACAACTGGTGTTTTGCCTTACCATACTGGCTACACACACTCTTTTGGGAAGAGGAGGGAAGGACAAAGACCCTCCAGTGTCCTCCTGGCAAGCCTCCATGCTCCATCCAGACAACGTCTGAGTGCACAGAGACTTGCACTGCCCCAGGTGACTGAGGCACAAAACTGCAGCAAAGAAAAACCCTTACTCCACAGCTGCTAAAGGTTTGCTCTTGCTTTGTAACACAGGACACCAATGTTACCTCGGGAAAACCAGGAGACAGGATCTATCCAGGCCTGCGTCTGCCTCCCATGACTGCAGTTACAGGACTAATCAAGACAAAAAGGACAAGAGGTAATGGCCTCTAATTGCACCAGGGAAGGTTTAGACTAGATATTAGGAAGCATTTGTTTACAGAACAGGTTGTTAGGTGTTGCAATGGGCTGCCCAGGGAGGTGGTGGAGTCCCCATCCCTGGAGGGGTTCCAGAGTAGAGTTGACTTAGCGCTGAGGGATCTGGTGTAGCTGGGAACTGTCAGTGTTAGGTCAATGGTTGGACTGGATGATCACAGAATCACAGAATCGTCTAGGTTGGAAAGGAGCTAGATGATTCTGTGAAAAAAAAAACCAAAGAACCCAAAGAAGTGAAAAATGCATCATCCTATCAGCCAATGAAATGCAAACTGCCATTTCTCCCACACAGGAGGCAACCCTCACTTTTGAGTCATCACCTCTTCTCATAGTTGATGGTGATGAGTTTCAACAGGTTTCTTCACAAGCAAAAGTTTCAAGGTTAGTTTACTTGAGGAAAAATGAGAAGTTGAACACGAAGATGTCCCTTTACATGAATTACTGCTGTCTCCCACAAATGACACAGCTACAGCTTTCTCAGGCAGTCAATAAAGTTTCCTCCAATGGATGAAACAAAACTTTTCATCTGTTTTTCTCTGCACTGAGTACTTCAGAATACTTCAGAGGGTTTTCTATTCCACCCTAATTCCTCCAATGCCCTAAGATTTGTGCAACTCTCTTTTATTACTTTCCTTCTCTTTTGTAACAGTTGCTTTTGGTTTCCCTTCTACTTCCCCTGTTCTTGAAGTAAGTACAGTGAATATTGCATTGATATGCAACTTCATCAGGATGGAAACATCTGCTTATCCTACTGAATGCTCAGGTCCATGCAGAGGCATCTTGGCTACCTGCAATACCACTTTTTCTTTTTTTTTTTTTTTTTT
>NW_020799113.1:7487574-7501371 GCF_003259725.1 Athene cunicularia
GGGGGGGGGGGGGGGGAAGAGATGCAAGAGTCTAGTCAACATCAACAAGAATGAGCTTCAGGGTAAGCTAAGAAAAGGACTGAGTCTGCCCAGACTTGCAGCCCAATGCCTGCAGTACAGCTCTAACTCTGTGATGGAACAAATCTCCCCCTGCCCTTCATCCCTCATCTCCCACCTCCACATAATGCAAGGCAGAAGAAAAAAAAATCTCCAAGTAGAGGATTAAGTACAAAATGGATTTCCCAATAACGACTTTTTGTGTTTTTTGTCTTGAACAAACTGGCAAACTGTTACCCAATTTTATTGTTTAGGACTGCTAAGATAACTCATGTACAGTGTAAGGCTACTGCACTTCGATTAAACAGCACTGAACCCCACATAAAGGCTCCATTCAGAGTGAAGCAGCCCCTCACTGGAAGGGGATGAAGCAACCAGAATTTAAGGCCATTTAATTCCTGAAAGAGAGCCTCTATACTGGGATCCAATGTCCTTTAATTTAGCCACATTAGCCTCCTACCATTATTGTATTCATCTCAACTTTCCTGTAAATTCCCCTGGAGAAGGGCCCTTAATGAAGAAATCATCTGCCCTAGGGCTATGTAAATGGCTTATATTTACATCATTTTCTTGGCAACACAGGCACCTCAGACATAAAACACTGCATTTCCCCAAAATGGAGAAAATGTGCTATGACAAGCACCAATGCTGAAAGGGAGCTTTTAGGAGGTTGCTAATGGTGTATTTTTCCTGTCAGAACATGTTGTGTTTTATTTTTGAAGAAAATAATCAAACAACTTTGCACTAAAAATAAAAGAGACAGTTCTGCAATGAAAACAAAGTAAAAAATGAGTTTTCCTGTTTATCTAAAATGTTACCACAGAAAGCCTTATTGTGTGGTTAAATGACATAATTACGCATGATTTCCAAAAAACCACAAAATGGTCAGCATTTTTTCTGCCTGAAAAATACCCACAGAATTTTAGTAAGAATGTCACACTACCAAGACATTTTTGCATCCAGACTGTTTAAATTAATGCTACAGCAGAATACATATGCACAAAATAGAGAAGAAATAAATTGCTTTTACACCACTTAAAGTATCTGAAGACATTAAACTTTCTTGAATTAAAATCTAGATTTATTGTTCTCATTTACTTGGCCCAGCAGTCCCAACTTAACGTATGAAACCAAGTGGGTCTCATTCCTTGCAAAGCACATGCATTTCCCACATCTAAAACAGCTGGCACAGATATGAATATCTGGGATCATATGGCTTAAACACAGTCCTGCTCCTCCAGCAGGAAACCATCTTTTACCCTAAGCAGAAGAATGACTGATCTCCCGCCTGTTCCTAGTCTGCATCCTTAAGACTAAAAGAAATGTGTTATTAACTGGTAATTGGACTGCAAGGAGCCTTAAATCACAAAAGAGTATTGAACTTTTCTTACAAGATAGAAAATTTAGGAAAACGATGCTTACCAGAGAGGGAAGCTTAAGAAGCACCAGTGATTCAGCACCCTGGATAAACTAAACTGTGCTCTAATGGCACTAAATACAACTCTGAACAAATCCAGAGGAACTCAACCTGACCTCCAAGTTCAACTCTGATTTGGTTCTGGTGGTGACAACAGAAATAATAACAGAATATTTAAATTTCAGATCTTCACTGCATCTCTAGGGTTTCACATGTAGCTGCATTCCTTCAGTTTTCATTATTTCTTAGTTCACTTTTGGATATAATGTGGCAAGACTTCAGCGCATTAAGTATTGTGGAATCTGTATTAAATCAGCTAAACTTCTGCCACCTCCAGCAGTTTTCTATAATCCCTGAAAGATTCAGCTACTGCTCTCTTTCCTTTCTCAATTTAGGCAAAAGACCAATTCTAAATACAGAACATATTTCAGAGGCCAGAAACATTTTGATAGTGAATTATGAGAAAGGGTCATATTTAAGAAGAACAGTAATCAGCACTCAACAACAGAATGATAGTTGTTTTGAAACAGAGTACATCAGAACTAACGCTTATTCTAAAAAAATATAATTAACCAGACTGAACTAAGGGAAACAGAAGAGATTCTCAACTGGCTTAAACAGAAATGCATCAATTTTAAAAGTGAACTTAATCACAGAGTCTAAAATGAAAGAAAGCTGCAGACATGAAGTCGTGTCTTATTACCTGTTAATTATGCATTCGTGTTTTGCTTATTGCTTGGACACGCCGATAAAACAAACATTCTTATCTGCTAGATAAATGCAAAACCTATTCCAGTTCAAATATCATTAAACAAATAGTATTTTCCAGTACAGAAATATTTTATGATTTGGGATTTTTTAGAAGAAAAAGCAAACACAGTTCTTCCTGCTACTGCTGAATAATTTAAGATTTTTTTTGACTTTACATTTATATCATCCTCAAAGTAAATCCATTTTAGCATTCAAAGTAATAACTGAACACGCAGACAGGTGTGAAGCCCTGGTTTGCACAACTCCCACGTGGCTGTTCTGGAGTTGTCAATGACCAGACCCACGCCACGCTGCTCACTGGGACTGGAAGAATCCCACCTCATGACGCCCACACTTGGCCCCCAGCTCCACCGGTATCTTGCCCACTGTTATTTTGGCACCTGTAAAAAGGTTGTTTAGCCCAGCTTTGCATTACATTGCAGACCTGACTGCAAGTTTTTCTTTCTTATACCCAAGACCATCTTCCTAACAAAACAAAACACACACTGGCAAGCAAACAAACAAAAAAAATCGCTCTGATTTAGGTATATTTCAGGTTTTATCCAATTCAAAGAACCACTGAACAGAATCTGAAGCCAAGGCACACTGCAAGGAGATAGTCGGTTTAGGCACATTTCCTCAAAGAAATCTAAATGAGATTCAAACATACCTTCCAGACTAGACAAAAAGGGAACGTAACATGCCACCTGTCCTATAAACAAAAGCCCAGCAATAGTTTTGTGGCAAACATATCGTATAGGAATATTCATTTGAAGATCACAGAGATCCACTCTTTAAACAAAGACAAACAAAACATGCAAAACATAACCAGTTTCTCCCACCAATTTCTTCCCACAGGAACCTGTGCCTCCAGTCTCCAGAAATTACAATTCATGTGTATCATAATTAAAAATATTTTCATAAGCAACAGGTCGTGCAATAATGAGCAAAATCCCAACATACTGAGTTACCCATTTCTAACCTTGCCATTTATACACTGTATTAATCACTTAACTCCCACGCAACCCAGTGAAATGAACAACTCCTAAATGAAAGTCTCGTTTTGTATCTATAGTACACTGAATTGTGGCAATGCCTTCAGTGAGTGGACATAAAACACTAAATTATAGGAGGCAGGGGATTTTTTCCCCCCTTTTCACCATATCCTGATATTTGAGGTTTAATTTTCCCATTCATTGTCTCATAATCGTTTTGACAGACATCTGCAAGCAGAGCTTTTTATAGCCATCTCTCTAATTCCCAAACACCACAAGCTAGTCTCTTGAATGATACTGCCTGGTGCAAGACGTGGCAGGTTCCTCAGAGGCAGCTGCAACTCACGGTAAAATTCTCTCAGCGTCCACCTCAACAAGCCTCAGCATACCCGTACCTACACCAGAGGAGAAGAGAGGGACACACCACATAGCAAAGGGAACTCTTGCAGACTAACCACCGCAGAATGTCCACATCAGACTTCAGAATAGCGCTCTGAAGCACTGGTAGAAACCATTATTAAATCACACACATAACAGAAAAGTGGAAATTCTTAAAACAGTTCTTAAACTGCTTGAACAATTCTTAAACTACTCAACTAAGTTTCAAGTCCAATTTTATCACAATTTGACTAGCATTTATATATTGTGTTCTTAGACAAGCTAGGTAAAAATAGGTCAGAAAAAAAAAATCATACATTTCTTCAGTGCTGCACTAAATATAACTTTGTATACATTGAGTCCTCTGCATCTTCCTCAGCCACTGCCGGCTGAACATGGTAGGAGCAGGAAGAATAAAATATTTTTCCATTAGTCCCATTTACTGCTAGTCCTACTCATGCAGGCTTTACTAAAATAGTAACACAGAGTAAAAACTGACTACAGGAAACAAAGAGGGGGGGGAAAAAAATGTAGCTTAACATCTGATTTCAAGAAAGTATAGCAACCCTCACCTTCAGTCACAAAGGCAGGGGAAGATACAACTTCACTTCCTTAAAAGTCATTGGTAGTTCTTGTTTATCTTAGAGACTAATTTAATAGTGTTACTAAAAGTCACTAGTTTTGTATCAGCATGTATTAGTTTGCTAACAACTGTGCAGGATGCTCTAGAAAGCATGTCCAGGAGAGGAACCTCTCAGGGGCACACTGTCCCACTTCCCATCCCCAGTCTTCCAGCAAGGGTACAGCATCCTCTCCAGTCCATTTCCCAGTGATTTCTATTAAGTCAAGCTGTAAGAACTCATAACTTATTATACCTTTGATATTTAAACAGAATGAATAAATACAGTTACCCTATTTTTGTCTTTAGGCTGCAGACACATGCTCTGTATGGCACATACACACAAACACTCTCTGCTGGAACACAGCAAGTTACTGAGCTTGTGTCTGCATGATTTGTAAACAAATAAAGTAAACAAAGTAAAAAAAAAAAAAAGGCTATTGCTTCACTTAAGAGAATTCTCCACTCAGCTCTTAAAAAAAAAAAGAAAAATCAACACTTTTGACTCGGCTTTGTGTTCCCCTTCACATTCATTGGCCAAGCTGTGCTGGAAACCTGGCTAGTCAATACTAGAACACAGTACTATAAATCTGTAACAAACAGTAGGAGGATAAATTAATTGCTTTTAAGAAGGTGTACTCATAAAATTTGTCAAGTATTTGATCCGCACAGCCTCTTGTTTAACTACCCTGTTAGGCTATTTTAAAAAGTGAAAGTTCTATTTTAAGACTATCAGAATCAGTCTGCATCCTTTAAAACCCCATTTAATCCCAATTATGAGTAAACATCAAACATCCCACAAATACTAAAACAAGAAAGGAATTTTAATGAGAAAACAATCAAGAACTTAAAAGTAGTCCTAAGGAATCCATTAAAGGTTTTGGGGGTTGTTTTTGTTTAAAAGAAACGATGCAAAATGTCCTTACAATCCCAAGGTTCCCAAGATCGCAATCTGAAGGCCCCCGTAGATGCCATGCCTTAAAAGGCAAAGAGAGTCTAGACACACTGGTAAAACAGAACGTTAAAAAAATAGATGGAGGCCAGAACATTAAAGAGCACTGCCAGCTGCACTGGGGAATGCACGAAACCTTCGAGCTTGTCTTGCTGTTTAGACTGTCTTAGAAGAGTTATACAGTACTATCTCATCCAAAATAGAAAAAAGCCCACAAACTCACATTGCGTAACTGCAAATCCACCTACTCGCGATTTTATAACTGATCTGACTAAAGACTGCAAACAAACTTGGCACACTGCAAACAGAGGACTATAAAATGTTGTTAACAACACAAAAGCTGGAAGACGCTGGCAACAACGCCTTTGCCTTGGTCACAATTCTCACTGTATCGCCACCATGAACTAAACATACTGTGCATCCCAAAGACGTAGGACACAACCCTGTAACTCTGGAGGAGCACTTTCTCCAAAATACAAAATGTTACTAAGTGAGAACATCATATAAAATCAAAAGATCCCAATGTTTTATTAATAAAAGGTTTCATCTACACTAGATAAAGTTTTAAGCATTAAATGCAACAATTAGTTTATTTTAGAAGAGTTATGATCAAAGAACCAATTAATTTATTCACAACATTCAAGTGGCAATATCGGTTCCCAGCAGGAAAATAATTTCCTAAGACAAAAGTTACTGAAGCTTATTAAAGATTTCCAGAACTTAAGTATTTCATAATATTCACAACCATGCTTGTTTCTTTCTTGCATGAGTGTTTCAGTTTAAAATGTACAGAAGTACAGAAAATGAGTAATATGGAAATGCTTGTAGTTGATTAATAAAATAATTTTGCAAACAATTGCCAGAACTGTTATGAGCAGTGCTGTATCACTGGCAGATTTATAGCATTTAAGAATAATAATGTTTAGCTTAAGCGAAAGTTACAGTGGAAGTATCACTGTACGCAACTCCTGATCTAAGCACAGGACGTATTTCTACATACCAGGCCCATGGCTGCTGCGCTTTTAAGCTATAATGTAATGAAGGGAACTATCATGAATGTTCTCACTTGCAAGCTGAACACTTTGTGAACGTACATACAAGCTAAAGAGAAATTAAAGAAGTGTCCTGAACAAGACATTTTTCAAGCATCAACACCTGAATATCAAGTTACATACTAAAAAATGTTTAACTGCAGACAATGTTGAAGACACTTGTTTGGGTAAAAATGCATCATGTTCTTCCACAAGCTGAGGCATTAAATACCAGAGTCTTAATTACAATTAATCAAATACAGCAGTCAGAAATATGATACTTGGAGTTACAGTTCCTAGTTTAATTTGCCCACAGTGAGGTTAAAACACTACTCTGCTTACCTGAAACCACACTCAGGCATTATGCCATTCTAGTAACATACTGTGGCGTGAGTATGGATTTAATCCTGGGCATCTACTAAACAAAACAGTGCTGGAGCCCTGTCACTGTAAAGGCTGCATTACTTGATTCATACCGTAGCGTACTGCACAGGCTTCTCAGTTTGGGCAAGTGCTATGCCAGGTCTAAGACCGCCTTGCCCACAGCCTGTAACATTTTGGACCCATCTTTCCTCTACTCATGGCTGTGCGTTCTTACACCTATTCCTCATCAGATTGGTGTTATCCATCTTTTGCTTTCCTTCTCCCATATTCTGAAGAGCTAATGACAGAAGTCCCAGAGAAACCTAAACAATTACTGCCGTGTTTTGGAAGCAACTGACTACACAAATCATCTGCGAATTAGGTGACTTATCTTTTCTAAAAAAATATCAAAATTTATATACTTTTTAATCCAGCTCTAATTTAGAAGTAGCAACTACTGCCACTACAGAGTAAACAGCAGCTGACCTGCTGTTAAGAAGTCAATTCGTTGTCCTCTTTGTATATAAAATTTCGGTACAAAATTATTTGTTGAGGTCTAGAAGCAAGGCAGGTTATTGTTGAAACACAATTCTGAGCGCAGGATGACGACTATCAAAAAGTGTGCAAGTTGATTTGACAAAATGCTGCGTTAACTCACATCAGAAATAACCAACTCCTCCTATACTGGTTATGTTACAAGAAAAACACAACCTCTTTATTTTCTAGTCCTTCTCCTTGTATCCTTACCTCAGAATGGTAATTAATCACTAAGGAGGCTCATCAACAAAAGGCATTACCAGAAAGTTTATGAGAAAAAAAGGTAGCTTTCAAAAAAATAATACCATTAGAACTTACTTAACATCTTACTTAGCATCTCTTACTATAGCATCTACAATCAGTGTAGTGCATTTATTACTATTACACTTGTTCATAATGGGAAGAAAAAAATAGAGCCTTCTTACTGTAGAGATTATAGAAATTTCTTCTGAAAGCAGAATTTAAAACTACCCACCATCTTAAAGAGACATTTGTAACGGGCATTTGGAGTTTACTGACAGTAGGACACCCGCCCATGGCCAGATGGTAGTTAAGAAACACCATGAAAGAGACCAAAACCCATTCGCCTTCATGTGGGAAGCCAACCACAGCCTTCTCTTTAGTTGCACACAAAACCAATAAAAAGCAAAGCTAAACAGAGTTATCTCATCATTCTTCCCTCTATGGTAAATGTCAGTATAAAAATATTGCCACACAGCAATGCAGATCCGCAACCTTTCAAGATAAATCTTTCCAAAAAGAAATCAAAAGGTCCAGAGACATTGAAGAGACATTGTTTACCTAAAGAGGATTTATAAGCATATTCATTTATTAATTGGATCCTTTTAATATGATATTATAACAGCCTTTTTCTAAGACCAAATGCCAAAAATTACCAGTATCCACTGTCATGCTTAGCTTCTTCTGAACAAGCAACTACAAATAGCACTGAGAATCAAAGCACAATACAAACAATCACAATGATTTCTTACACAAATGCACACTTATTGTTTGGAAATTTTAAGAGAATAAAAGATGGAAGACACAGTTAATCACGGAATTACTATAAATTACCAATGCGATCCTAGCAGGTAAGAGGAAAGGTGTCTCCAGCAGAGGCTTGGAAGGCGACACGTCAGCGTACACACTGGTAAGAACACTTTGAAAGGCTACTGACAACGCAGGCTGTGCCTATGGCGAAACCATTACCTCAGTCAGACACTGGTGCAAGGAGGGGCTGCCAGACAGTCCTGAGACCAGAGAGCCCCTCTTACAAGCAGAGTCCAAAAGAATTTTGTCTTGCCTAGTGCAGCAAGATGAAGGCTGGCTGAGTGCAGACAGCTGTTTCAACGTGCACGAAGGAGTAAGGAGGAGTTAGGGAAAATGGCAGTGTTAACACAAGAACAAACAGCTATAAACTTGCTAGAATTAAGTTCACACCAGAAATGAGGAAGGTTTCTATACCTTCAAAGTGAAGAAAAAATGAACAAGCGCTAACTTTCAGGTGAAACTATCATTTATGGAAAAACCATCAGGTACAGGGCTGCCTGTGACAATGAAGGTGCCTCAGAAGGCTCAGATGTCTCCAGCAGTGCTGTGCTGCTCACCAAGACCACTGAGTGCTTTACTTCCAGACGGATGACCTGACACCATGGAATGACCTTACCATGCAGAGAATGTCATCTGCTGGCCTCTATCACGTACAGAGTAATTTTCTGTAGCTTAGTTAACACCCCATTTACATAAAATCAAACTTTACAATAAATAACATGAAAGAAATCTCAATTTATTCACAATGCATTCAGTAGCCAACTGGTAACTTCTATGATTTACAGATTGACAACCGCCTGTAAAGCACCCAGCTCCCCGCTCTAACAACTCATAAACAAAGCAGAAGTGTACAGCTGCACAGCAGCGCGATGCCTGGAGTACTGCAGAGACACCCAGGGAGAAAGGGGCAGGGAAGAAGAGTTAGACGTGTCGTATAATGTGACACACCGGACTGGGGTGGGAGGTTGGAGGCTCCATCTAATCCTCCCCTCCAGAAGCGATCAGAATGAGATGCTGAGCTGAAGGCACAAGCAGGCAGCGACAATTAAATATGAGATTTCTGAACACCTCACAATAGTTTTCAACTGGATTCTAATAGTTAGCAGTTAGCTTACTCCTTGGAACATAAATGTTATTACTCTACTTTTTAAATATAATTAACAGTGAGAATTCTCCATAATCTCATTACCCATGCAGGCATGTATTACAGGTTTTTTGAACTTTGTTTTCTTCATTGCAATAGATTCTGATGGCAAAGAATTTCACTGTAGTCCTGGCCTTAACCAATTTCTGGATCTGGAAATGTATAATGACAGTAAGCCACGAAACAAATTTTTCCAACATCCAGCTCCTCTCCACCAATGAAGATGGAACTTTTTATTCTGAAAATTGTGAACATATGAACTGCTGTTCCCACCAGATTTAATTTAGCTCAAAATCTTGCCTCCACTGACGGGCAACAGCATATGCTATAGAGAACAAGACGAGAGCAAGCATGCAGTGATACTTCCCAGTACACTCATCAGCAACTTACAGCTCGGAGACCTCCCAAGCAGAAGTATTATCTTCTTTAAAAGGACTCTGATTGATTTTGTAGCATTTGGAACAGACACATGAAAAAAAGAGGCTAGGGCTGTCCAAGACACAAATGCCATCCTCTTTTAAGCTAGCACATGATAAGGTTTTCTGACACTTGTTACCTCCGTCACAAGGTTGCTCTGTGATCTCACTGCTCCAGTTAAACCATTTCTAACTACTGCCAATGTCACAGGAACTGGCCAGGCCCAATTTTTCACATCATTTGCCCCAACTGTTAAAGGCAATATGTTACTTTAAATCAAGTAAACTGGCAGGATCCCAGTGAGAACCAACGAGGCTCCCAACAGGATCCTGCCTGGTTTCCTCCTAACTCACCTGGTGGCCTGATGACCAGCCCACCCAGAGCTATGGTTCCCAAAGAAACTGAGAAGCAGACAACAGGGAGTCTTGACATGCCATGGAAATTTCAGTGGGAAGTATATGTCTACACCTAATTTTAATGGTAGTCATGTCCTTGGAGGTGCAGAATTATAGCAAGCAAAATTATAATGCATTTAGAACAGCTGAAGAGAAAAATTAAGGGGGGTGGGGGGGAAGCAGGCAATCTCATCTAAAGTGAAATAATTTCCAGCAAAGAGGTAGTACCTACTAACTGGACCATCTCTTTTGGATGACAGCAATGGGCCCCTCCTGACTCCTCACATAGTAAGCACACTCAGAAAAAGGAGAGAATCTCCTTTGGAAATTCAAGGGAATGGGAACAAAGTACTGAAATGAAACAAATTCTTTGAGGTTGTCCATAGGAAAGTTTTCCAAGGATATCTGTTTGATTATTGTACAAGAATCTCCATGGGAAGTATTAAAGCCCCAAAAGCATGAGAAACGTTAAACCATGCCAGAGAATAATGAAAATAAACTCTAAAGAACTTTGGTCTCCAGGGACAGCTATCTAATCTCTCACATCAGCCATATGGCAAGGTACTGCTCCATCTAAATGCTAGAAAGTCAGCTGAGGCAATTTCCACCTAGATTTCAACCTCTCCAAAGGAAAAGCATTTATTTGGTTAGTACACAAGTGTACTGGTTTATCCCTGACTTCCATTTCAAGTTCAAACCCTATTTTAAAAGAAAAAAAAAAAAAGGCACAAACCCAAACACGAGTGCTTCATACTACTTTACCTCTTCCCTCCTCCCCCCCATTCACTTCCCACCTGCCTGATGACATCCCATCAAGGTGTCTCAGCCACCCCAGTAGCCCTGAAATCTCCTTTCCTGATATGGTCCAACACTCACCACTTGACTTAGAGCTGCTTCTTTTAAAGAGGCTTGCAGCTACAGCCTCACCTACAGCAGATGTTTCCTCACAGATCCAAATAAACACACACTCAACTATTTCAACAGAACAGTAAGACACAGGCCAATGAGCTACCTTCCGAAAAGCTCACCTACCTAACAATAAAAATTTCAAAAAGAGGAAAATCGGTTCAATACTAAGCTGTTCCACATGGGTCCTTTTTATTACTTCCTCTCTATTCTTCATACTGAATATTACTGACCATTAGCAGGCAGATGTATATACTATAACTGCTCAGTTTAGACTTAAATATTAATAACGATCCCTAAATAGTAAAATACAGCTTTCTTAGTTTGCATAGCCAATTTAAAATTAACAAAATCCATAATGCTAATCAACCTTTTCTGGGAGTCAAGGGAAAGCAAACCAAACTAAGACCCAGAAATAAGCTGCACAATACTATACATGAAACATTATTATAAGCCATTATGTCAGTGCCCCTTTAAAGGACATTTTAGGGCATGTTCTCTTTAAATATTAATAAATAAGAATTAAAACTCTCCTCTAGCAGCACATAAATTACTCCATATGCCTAAAATTTCATACTGCTTTCCATCTTTTAATAACTACTGTAACAACGTTTTAAATCACTAAAGACAAATCTACAACAACAGCGCCCTACAAACACCTATTTTCAATCACTTGCGTTCTTTCTCCCCATTCCCTGTTCCTTCTGCTTTTGACAATAAGTGGGCATTTGAAAGAAAAGCCACTTAAGTCACAACACCTAAGTTATGCTTCCTATACAGCACTATGAACTAATCTGCAGAAAGTCTGTCAACCGAAGATTAGAAAACACAGCTATGTTTGTCTTCAGCAGATAGTTTTCCCTGCCAATCATAACGTATTTTAAGAAAAATCCTGATGCTAAATGAAGCACATGCATTGTAATATTTCCTGTAGCATTCTTCTTACTAGAATATATTTTGTGACATTTTTATCTTAACCAATACTTGTCTTTATTTTTTTTTAGGTTTTCTTGGGTGCAATAAAGGGAGTTCCTCCTTGTTTTTAAGAGCTAGAGTTGTAACTTTGATACATTTTCATTCCTACAGTATTTTTGTAAAGATATTACTAAACATTATAATTAAAATAATTTTACTTGGCAAATAAGTGAATTAAGCACACTGTGGAATGTGCTCTCTCTCCTTTCCAAACTGCTCAGTTTTCCATCAGTTTGCAAAATTCAGCAGTCTGCTCTATCAGTTGCTACCATGAATTAGACAGAGCTTCTTTGAGTACAGCTGTGCAGAATCTGAACGTGTCTAGATGGTACATAAGCTTCCATCCTATAGTAACCAATTTCTTGTCAACTTCTGACCCAATGGATTCATACATTCTGTCGGAACCACGTGCAATAGCTCAGATGACTCTTACTAAAGAGGCACAAAACATTACTCAGTTCCCCTGAAGATACTAATCTGCACGTATACATCTTCCAAATGATGTACATGTACTGGAAGTAGTGACGTCTTTGTTCAACAGACAAGAAAACTCCCCTATCTGTTAACTTCAGCACAGTGTGGTTTTCCCCCCAGCTTTCTTTACAAGACTTAAAAAATTAAGAGGTGTACTCCATGTAACTTTGGAACTTGTTCCAAGCCAATCACAGTTTAGTAATCAAGGATTCACTTACTCATGATCAGTAATCACTCATTTTAATTACAAGCTTTTTGATGTGACTTGCCACAGTTATTAGCCTACTACAGAAAGGATCAGCAGTAGGAACAGAAACAAAAATCCTGAGGGCAGGTTATTTCAGCATATTAGACAGCACCACCCCGGGACTCCTACCACATGGACAGTTTTTAACAGTTCAAAGACAGGTAGACATTGCACAATGATGACAGATTCTTTGGCTTTGGTCCCGAAAACACCTAATACAAATACAGCTATTCCTTGTTGTTAGATTGCTCGGGTAACACGCTCCTTGCTACCACTTGCAGACCACAGATTCTGTTCTACACTGAGAAGATGAGAAGAAAACAAATCGCACTTCCAAATCATGGATTTTACTGCGTGTTTGCAAGGGATTATCATAGATTCATCACTGCAGTCCTCTATAAACTTGTGTCACTGTTGAAGTTAGGATACTTTCAATGTTATTTTACAAGAAACCTGTACGTGCAAGCTTTGTCTTGTACTAACCAGCGGTGATTTCAAGTGTTGAAGCTATATATATGAAACACTAAAGTGTTTCTGCCATCGCAGTCCTCAAAGAACTCACCCATTTCAGGGGAAAACAATTTGTAGTACTCTACAGAAAACTACTTTCAAATTTATTTCAAGCTTACTGCTATTTTCATAAAACACCTATTGCAAAATATCCTGAAAAACAGATTTGTTGATTTAAAAAACATTAATATCAAAGTGACTTTGAAAGTGGATCAGATGAAGACAAGATTCAGCATCATCAACAGAAAAAACTGACAGACGCTCAGGTGTCGTTATTAGCTGCCACAGTGCTCCAAGACTTGCACGCGCTCCATCAAACTACAGTTTTAGCTGTTCGAGGTACAACAAACACAGCTTACATTTTATTTCAGAATAGAAGAACACAGGTTTGGGGTTGGGTTTCTTTCCCAGGATTTCTTTCCTTTTACCCTGTGCACTTAAGAGAACTTCAGCCCACGAAAGGCCAGCACGCAAGCGAACCCTTCGCAGGCACCCAAGAACCTGCAGGGCCAACCCCGGCCTGCAGCGCCCGCCTCGGAGTTTCCGGCGGCTCCGCCGGGCCGCGGCTCGGGGTGGGCAG
>NW_020799113.1:7501421-7539281 GCF_003259725.1 Athene cunicularia
CCCGCGCCCGGCGCCGTCTCAGCTCGCTCGGCTGGAGCCGCTCGGAGGTGCCGGTTGTCGCAGCTCCGAAGGCAGGAGCGTCTGTCGTGTGAAGGCTGTGTGGCTTCGGGTTTTTAAAATGCATCGATGGTGGTGTTAACCCTGAGGAAGTCAGCGGTCCTGACGTTCTAACTTGTGGCCGTAACTCAGTTAATCCTTCGAGGCAGATCAAACAGTTCACCGTGCCCAGAGTGACCCTGCCAAGCCGTGAGGACACTGTTCCCGCAGCAGTCCCAGTACAGGAAATCTTCAGTGGCTTCTGTGAGCTTTAGAAACGTTTTGAAGTGTAATTTTAAATAGTGAAGTTTTCCAAGTAAACGGTTAGTTTTGACAGGCTCTAAATCACTTTTTGGAGACACTTCTCTTGCTGTGTCACCATAAGGAGAAATTGCAACGTGATGTGGCAAATGCAGCTTGGTTTTTGTTGTTGTTGTGTTGTTTTTTTTTTTTAACGTGGAGAGAGACAGACCAACTGTTGTGGACTACAACCCAAGCTGACCTTCGAGGTGTTCAGTGTCACATCCTCTGATCTGCCATCTTTATCAGCCAGACACCTACTCTTGTTCTTGTCATCACTGGCCTACACTATTTTCTCTTCACATTACTAGTACAGGACTTTCACGTGTATTATTTCTTCCAGCATCTTCCTCTGGCCTCCAGGAGTCTTTCTTACTGTTACAGCTTTTGTTTTCCACGAACCTTTTGATTTCCTTTCCAGTTATCTTTGTGTTTTGCTTAATCTCTTCCTTTCAGTTCTCTTGAAGCCCCTTTAATCCTTCTTCTTTTAAAGGGTTCTGCCCAGTACCACGTGATTTTTAATTTCAAGAGATTTTTCTTCTTTTCTTTGGCCTCTGTATAAATAGACCCTAAGAACTAGGGCCAAAGAGACAGATTCAGAGAGCACACCAGGAACCCTGGATCAAAAAGGGTCGGGTTTTTGTCTACCATTGACAGTCACTGCTCAGTTAATTGGAGACATTATTGACAGCATGCAGCAAATAGAAATCTTTTCATAGCTTCTCTAGTACACCCTGGTGCTGGAAGAGGCTGATAAGCAGTATGAAGAGTTAGGAGACACGCTTAAGAAAACAAAAACATTGCCCTTTGGTGAAGAACAAATGGCAGGAAAAGAAATTTAAAAAAAAAAAACAAACAACCATGAGCAAGGCATGGAAAAAATGTAAACTGTTGCTTGGATCACATGAAATGAGACTAATGATATGAAATCATAAATGTAAGAGGAAAATCCTGCATTGGCATAGGCCTGGCCATGATGGACTAATAGGTTTTTACAGTCTCTTATTTCAGTTCTGGTATAATTCCAGGGAAATCACAAAGCTCCTTTTCTTGCAGGAAATATCATGGGTAGGTGGTTGCCACTTCCAAGACCTTCTCTGGATTCGTTTTAACTTAAGGCTCCACAGCTGTTACAGGAACACAGGATTTCCACATTTACCTACAGAGACATTTAACATTTCCTTTGAGGAACCGCTGTGGCACTTCCAGAAAATTATGCTGAGCAAAATTATTAAAACATTGCTGAAGCACCCAGTGAACATTTTTTTTTTTTTTTTTAATGAATCTGTTACAGCTCTAACCAAAATACATCCGTATGTTGAAGGAGAACCAGAAGGTGGTACTGCAGAAGGCAAATGAAGGACAAAAGGAGAGATGGTTGAGTGATTTAAGAAAAAGGCTAGGTGATAAGAGATCCTGATTCTGGATTTTGGCACAGCCAATGCCTCCTGTGCAGCCTTCAGCAAATTTAATACCTTAGTTTTCCCTGTAAAGGGGAGGACACAAAGTTCAAATGTATTTAAAATCAGTAGAGCATTTTTAGAATGCCCCAAAGTATAGACACACCGTCAACCTTCTGTCCTTTAGTGAGCAAGTTGCCTGGGTAGCACAAGCACAGTAAGTGTTCTCTGCTCTAGCCCAAGTGTTATTTGAACAATTTGAGGCATGTTTGCAGTGAGCGTGTTGACAGTGTCACCAACGGCGGTTTCACAGACGTTCCACGCAGCTCCGCGGGCAGCGGGACACCGGCATCGCCGGCCAGAGCCAGGGTGTCCCCTTTGGCACCATGGCCCGTGCAGCCAGAGACCCCCTTGCTGTAAATGGCACAGAGCCAACACCAAGCCATACTGGGGGATTTTCTGGCATCCTCCTGGACGGGTGGGTGGGCTGGACAGACTTGGCAAGGGCTTGTGAGGTTGCTGCCAACATTTAACAAAGGAATCCTTTACACACATTCTTGCCTGATACGGCACCTTTTCAGCCCGCTCTGTAGCACTTGAAGGAAAAAAAGTCTACATTTAATATGTAAATAAAAGTTCTGATCCTGTAAAAAGGTCATTGCATTCATCCAAGGCAGATCACATTGCTTTCAGGTAACTTTGTTTTTACAAGCTTCTCAAGCACAGCCTGCCCTTTCATTGTGTGGCTGCATACCAAGACTAGGAAAATGGGGAACCAGGTCAATGATCAGCACTCAAGACACCACCATGGCATCAACCTAACCAGATCACAGAATTCATCAGGGAGGAATTCATAGAGGAATTCGTATTGGGCTAAAATATGACTGAATAGTGAAAACAAGGAAGAACAGCACAGAGGAGAGGAAATCCAAGTATGCTATTCATGGACACTGTAATTCAGTAATCAAAGATCTGTATTCTTACAGAACAGGTAAGTCCAGCTTTGACAGAATTAAAAATTCCCCATCAGAAAGAATCTCCAGCACAGCAGTGATAAATTAAAACCAACTGGTGATTTAGGTGTAAAAAGCAGTGGAAAGAGAATCTTAAATATTATCATCACTGGTCAAACTGAACAAAATAACCCTCACCTCTCAATATTCATCTCAGCTATTCATAAACCCATCAGAAGTTTATTAAAGGCTGTATTTCATTAAGCACATTTCAGTTCTATTTTCAAGATTCAAGCATGTGATTCTACTGCAACTGAATAGGAATACCAACTTAAAACCAGATTTTTTAAAGCTGCTTTTATGTAGTTTTAACACACTTTAAAGTATTTTAATGTTTATACATAAAATTTTGTAGATCTGAATGGGGCTTATGACGAATGGTGCTTAAGCGTAGTTAAGAGTGTGAAAGGAATTAGAATCCAAACAGGAAAGTTACATCTGTACATGTACCTGAAAAGAGCTGAGAGGTTCTTTAAGAAAATGCTCCGGTATTTCCACATGACCTACCAAAGGGAAGGAGCACTGGTATGCTGCCAAATTCCAAGAGAGCTGAGCAGTGATTAGAGTTTAACTCTGGCATCAGAGAGGAAGCTTTTTTCCCCTTGAATTTCTCAATGTAAAAAATGCTGAAGCTTTTTCTCAACTTTTCAGTTGGGGAAAAAAACCACCAAACCCCACCCCACCCTAAAAAGCTAATAAAGAACTTGCTTTAGGAAAACATCTGGTAGTTTTAACTGCCTTAGTCCAGTAAATTGTCCGTTTTCACAGTGTGGGAGCATGGCATGCACACTTTGATTCTGTAGCCATGAGCAGCATGGGAAGCAGGCAAATAATTTTGCTGAGTCAGAGTTAGGAATTAATACAACAGGAATAAGCTGCAAGTTCTGACATGGACTTTAAGCATAAGGAAAACTGGGCATAACAGTGAGGAGTCATGCAGTCAGTTATCTCAAACTGGTCAAGGATAACTGCTGCTGAGCTGTACGGTAATTCCTACTTACCACGTCCAACCACAGCTGAAGGAACACTGTGCAACCTCCCAGGATAAGACCACTCAGCATAAAGGCACCTCAGGACCAATAACGAGAACTGAATTCCTCAGCTAGGAGTCAAAACACGGTCATATCAACTGAGAAAAGTATCAAGAGAAGCAGAGAGGAGAACAGGAGGAAACTAATTTGAAGGGCAACCTATAAAAACTTCTCCCACTGAATATCCAGAGAAGTTTCACAGGCTGACAGCGCAGTGCTGGTGCCTCACACCTGATGGTTTGCTCAGGGCACTTTAGGTACATACTGACACAGCACAGCAAGTGGCTCTCTTGGCTTTTCGTCAGGTTAAAAAAGTACAGCTCTAGTAACAGAAAGTGTTAGTGAATGCTACTCCTACCCTGCAGTTTTACTCTAACATTGACCCATGCATATTTTCAACACCTTCACCTGTATTCCAGCCCCTAGGCTTCGGAAAATAAACAGAAGCCCTGGAAGGCCTTACAGGCCTCATATGCTTGTGTGACAGATTCTTCCATCATGAGCACCATGGAGCAGCCATCGGGGACCAGAAGGCAGCAGTGGATGAAGGACTTGTCCCAAGGAGCTGTATGGGACTTGGGACAGGACTTGTCCCAAGGAGCTGTATGGGACAGGTAGAAGTGTCACTTCTGGAATGTCACCATCACTATCAGGAAACAGTATTTCTCCTTCAAAAACAAACCAAATAAGAGAAAAAAAAATCCCCCCCGACCCCCAACAGAACCAAGAAAGGCAACACTGCCAATAAAATTAGCTACCCCCTTTTGCAGACTTTTGAACATGACTTTTTATGCTATGAACAAGGAGACATTCACAGAGCAACTTTTGGTTTCACTCCAGGATTAGAGATTGACATCTTTGGTATTGTATACTGGTCCTTTTTTTTTTTTTTCCTTCCCCTGCCTTCATCACTGATGAAGTTAGTCACTGACTCCTTTGACCTCCAAAAACTTTTAAGGACAATCTGCAAGTGTCAGAGAGCAGCACAACTGGGCTGAAGGGCAGCAATCATTCTACATAGCAGGGAGGTGAAATTAATTTCTATAAAAAATAGAAGCAAAACCTCATATTCTTAAAAAAAGTGCCAGTAGACCTTTAATGGTGCTGGGAACCAGCCAAGACTGTGGGTTACATTTCTTTTGAAAGAATCCTGTATAATGAAGCACACTGAAAAATATGCAGAGACTGACAGCAGTGTTTATTTTATTCATGGCACTACATTTATTCAAGGAACAGAAGAAAAAAAAAGAGTCCTAAACCAAGAAAAAAAGGTAGTCTTCCAATAATACCATAAAAACACACAGGCCTAGAGCAGAACGTCAGAAAACACTAGTTCCCTCTGAGTGGGCATGGTCATGCTGCCCCTGTGATATCCAGTATTTTTACAGCAAGAGATGGAGTGTGTAGGGTACAGCAGGCCTTTGGAGGGGAAGAGCTGAATTTTACTTTTTGAGGAGGTGGGAAGCTGAAGGGGAGGATGAAAAAATTGTATAAACCATGTTTTATAAGCAAAGTTTTAAAGGTCCCTTAACAGGCTTAAAAAAAAAGATGAAGTACACTCGCTACATTCTTTCTTTCCATGGGCCAGCGAAAACAACTGACCTCAACTGTTTTAATACTGTGTTTGTTGTTACGTACCCAAGCCAATCGGTCCCTGCACTTCTGGTGGGGGAATTGCACATGTTAAACAAGTTTGCTTTCTAATTATCCTTCTGAATTTGTTTTACTTACAGCCAAGATATAGCTAACATCAGCTAACATGACAACAGCTGAAAGAATACTGCTTTTTTTCAAAAGCACTTAATTCCTCCGTATGACAGAATTTTCTGTTCAGCTAATTTCAGCTAATTTGGCTCATTCCCTTGCACAGTACTTCTGTAGTTATATAGGTCTTCTACATGCAAGGAAAAGTTTTGGCTTTGGCTTCCCCCCCCTTCTTTCTTTCTTTTTTTAAACAGGAATTTCAAGTCTTCCATCACTGGCTATAAACTCAAGGCAGGCATATAGCCCCAACTCTACAAAGCCATACACAGAGGAACTAATAAATCCTGATTCCTTGCAGACTTACATCTTCTCTTCCTACCTTCCCCACCTCACTCCTCCCACTGAGCCCAGTGATCCAGCAACCTCCCGAGGGTCCCTTTTCACACACAGCAGGCTTAGCTCCTATTTATGTCCTCGAACTACTGCTTGAGTGAAAGGAAGCAAGTGCTATGCCAGGTTCCATGTGTGCAGACCGGCAGATATTTGTTTGGCCTGTCTCGCCTAGGAACTAGCCAAACTTACTTGGCAATCCTTACCTAAAGCAGAGGAAGTCTTTGGATTTATTGTCTCCACCAAGCCACTAATGTTCATGCAACTGGTATTAATTCAGCTATCTGCAGATCTTTCTTGTTACTGAAGTTGGCCAGAAGATTTAAGTTGTTTTGGAGGAGGGGGTAAAATAGGACAGAGCACAAATGCAAACAGAGAGGAAACAGTGCTAAAAATATTTTAAATATGACAACATTTTCTTAATAGTTGTGTTGTACTTCTGTTCAGCTAAAAGGTGACTTAAGAGAGATTTTGACAGGTTTTTGCTAATTTTGAAATCGTTCAGCTCAGATCCTGCCAATTTCACTTGGCAATCTCTCAGCCCAGCAAAACACCACTGCAAGATATCAGTCAAAACATCCTAACAGACCTAAACAGCTGCTAATTATAGTTGCCTACTGACACTCCAGTATTCTGGGGCACATGCTTTTCCCAGGAAAATAAACCTGTGTATAGCAATTCACGTCTATAACATACACAAATTTCAGTATTAATTCAGTAACCCCAATCTCTTAAATATATCAAAGGCTAATATAACACTTGCTTTGTTCAAAACCCGCCCATTACAACAGGAACAAACAATTATTACCAAAGGATATTGTCAGCTGACAGCTGTTGAGTATTTGTGAGTCAAGTCACAGTGAGATTATCACACAGATAATAAAAATCTGTATCACTTTCCTTACTGACCTCCACACCTAAGCGAGATAAATCAGTTCTGGGTTTGGCTGGAAGTATCAAGAGCTTAGACTTCTGCGTTTGTTTTGGATTTAATAGATTTTTCTCTGCAGTCAGTGACTGATCTTTAATAAAATGGATTTTTTTCCTACTTCTCCTTCTCTGCCTATGGGCACAGTAACTTAAATCTTTCAGACCCTCTGAAAATTTTTAACATTTTCACTTGCTAATCTCCAAAGCACAGTCAGTATACTAAGTCCTTCATGGATAATCATTTGATTCCTCTAGAAAAGAGAGATTTAAATTTGATAGTACTTAGTGATTTATTATCAATGTAAAACCGTTTCTATTAACCAACCACAGCAAGTAACATTCATTTCCACCTTCATCCTACCATTTAAGACACACATGATCAATACAGTCATTTAAACTTGAGCTCCATGTTCAAGTTCGCTCTGCAGCCGAAATGCATGTTAAGTCTGTTCAGATGCTGACTAATTACTGGGCCCCTGCCTATGCATATATTACCTTCCACAACCCGTGCCCAACATTCCTGTTGTGACCATGTGAATTTGCTGTCCCTGGCTCAGGCTTTTCCTGCCTATCCCAGACTGCAGGACAGTCAAAAGGCTGGTGTCAGACCAGAAACTTGGCTGGGCCCTTTCACAGAGGGAAATGGGCAATGTAGCGCAAGAAAACTGTAACAATCCAGTAAACAATACACTGAGTTGATCTGGTCCAAGCCTCAGTAGCCATCTCCATCCATGATTTTTTCAGTGCTCTTATTCCCTCAATTAACTCAATTCTAACACTGTTATTCCATTCCCTCTCTAAAAGGAAAGTCCCTGTTTTTTAGAATGCTGTCAATCTGGTAAACTGAGTGCCAGAGATTTACAACTGCGTGTTTCCTTCTCTCAAGAACTTCAGTATCTTACTGCACACTCTTGTGAATATTCATGCAAAACTATTCCTAGCACCTTTTGGCTGCAACCACCTTTGTTTTTTTTTTTTTTTTTTTTTTTTTTTTGCTTTGAAGCATCTGGCAGGTCTGAGACAAGGATGACATTTTTAACATGCATCAAAGCTATTCTGAGTGTTACATACAAACAAGTACCAACAATTTCATTAGTGAATATTCATACTGAAAAATCAAACACTTTCAAAGGCAGCTTGTACAATCAAATTCAGCTTTCTTGTGCATAGATACAACTGTTTTCTTTTAGTGATGCACATTGCTATTTCTGCTTTTGTTCTGAAAGAAAGGAACCAGAGTGTCTTAATTAAGACAACTCAAAAATAGAAAGAAAAAAGCTTAACCCATATTCACAAAATTCTTAGAACTGAATGAAACTGTGTTTGGGAAAAATTCAGCAACTCACTCTTTGAGAGATACTTGACCTAAAAAAAAAAAATAAAAATCTGCCAAACAATAATTATTAAGACAACATCACAAGCAATGCATATAGCATCTTGCAATGGCACATTAAGCAGCATTACCTACAGGCATTGATCCCAAGTCTGCCACCTTCTGGACTTGGAACATTTCATCTGCAGGAAATTTCAGCAAAACAATTATAATTAAATATCAGGGAGATCTATTCTTCAGATAAAAAGTTACAACTAGCAATGTTGATTCTGTCACATAGAATGTCTGCAAACAAAGGCAGTGCAGAAAATTAAATTGCTTCCCTTGTTTATGACATTATCTTACAGACCTCTCACATGTAACTATTAGCATGGTTTCAGTATAACCCCTCCAGAAACTTAAGTCTGTGCCTATGAACACCAGAATGCAAACCAAAGTGATTATGTAGCTATTTCAGAGGGCAGCAGTGCTACGTATCAACTTACAACAAGTCAAATCTTTAGCATCAGGTCATTTCTAAACAGTGTCAGCACCATGCTCTTAGATGCACTGCTCTATCTGGCAAAACTAAGGTGCTAACACTACTAATACTTTTGGGAGGAGCCAGTTTAAAGCAGAATTAGGTGTCCTATACTTCAGATTTATGGAGACGTGCCTGATTTTGAAGCTTTGTGACAAATTTATACTACCACTTGTAAAGCGCCTCATTTGAGAAAATTAACTTCCTTGAGCTTTTTTTTAAGCATTTGAATTTCAAGAGGCATTGATGTACACGTGCAAGTCAGTGCTTGCTTCATTTCACTTTTCCAGAGAAAAGAAAGCACACTAGATCAGATTCTGCCCTCACCTGCATTTCTGCAACTCCCATTACATGGAATGTCTGTTTATAAACTACAGTTACACTTGACTGCAGAATCTGATATGTTTGTGAAACCAGAGCCATGTGGTGTCCCAAAGCATTAGTTCAGACCGTTGGCTTTCTTAATTATTTGTGCTTACATTATCTTCTCTACACAATCTGAGTGGATCTGAAAAGTAATTCGTTGTTATGAAGGTTGTAGTAGAACAAGATGCTCCTTGAAGGGAAAACTAAATTCCAGCAAAAGTGTGCTTTTGGAATTAAACCGCCTCTATCATTTTTTAATTAAAAAGACTGAATAACAGACAAGTTCTGCTTTTGGTACTAAATATTCAGTTTAGGTAATCCATGCAGCTCTATAGATCCAAGCAACCAGAGTCTGGTTTAGGTCATTAATAACAACATAACAATCAAGAGCCTTTCCCTTTTATGTATTTGATCTAGAGACTCAGAAAATTATATTCTTATTCAAGCAAAGGTTCTTATTTGAGAAGTTCACTCCCTAACAAAATCCTGCCATGGCTGAAAAGGTAGTGGAGTTAACATCACCATCTGGAACAGCACGGGTAGTGAAAGATTCATCTTGTAAAAGTAGATTAGAGCCTCCAGCAAAATGTTTTCCACACCAAAATTATTATTATCCAATTTTTTTTTTTTTAATTTGGAGACATTTTGCTTTAAAAAAAATTACTGTTGAATGACTGCAAAGTAAACATAAGAGCTACAAGGGTGTTCTTCCATTTTGATCATTGTTATGTTTTTTCTGAAGAAAGTCACTTTCAACTTCTGCACATCTAAAGATTAAGTCTTGATTTAGTTTCCTCCCAAACTGATGTAATAGATAACTCTCTTCATACTCAATTTTTTTTTTGTTAATAAATCCCATCTTAAAGGACTAAAATTAATTCTCTACATTAATGAGCTCATTAAACCATAAAGCATTATGGCACTTTTAAAACTATAATTGTTTCATGCCCTCATAAAGATTCACTTGCAGAGAAACAATGTAATTTAGAAGCCAAGAGCTTAGCTGATTTAGATTTCAGAGGCAGGGTGACTCAAGAACATGAGTAACTAGAACTTCAATCTATGCTGGGGGATATATAGGCATCCAGTTAAAGCAACGATGAAGTAAACAAGAAGAACCCTAATTAAAGTCAGTCTACCCCTCCTATGCTTACTACAAAGAACCTGTTACACCCACCAAAGGGAAAAAACTTAGCTTTGCTATTGGCAGAGAAGAGACATTTGCACAACTCAAGTAATTTACTCCTTAAACTTGTCATAACCTAGATTTTAATCCTACAAATTTAGGACCAGCGCTCTGCTTGGATCCAGTATTTCACAAAATATATTAGAAGGTAGATGTCTTAGCCTGGGAAAATATACAACTGTTTCCCATTGTCATGAAATGTATTACTTTGCACCAAAACCAGTTCTGCTGACATAACTGTTTATGTGTAAGAGATCACAAGCACACCTCTCTGCAAACGTAGCTATACCAACTTCTCTTTACTTACACAAGTTCTATGCTCTAAACTCCAGAGAGGACTTGCATTCGCAAAGGCTGCTACAAGAACTCCCAAGAAGGAGGTTGTCATTAAGGTACACAACTTACAAGCCAACTTATTTCTCCTGTTCACAGAACTTGCTAATATTCTGCTCCCACAGAAACGGATCTAGAAGGGGGATCTGAAGAACAACAAAGCAGCACAGCATGAAGCAGTCTGGATTCGTGTTTATTGAAGCCAGTAATTAAAGACGTCCTCATTTTGCCAGCACTAGAAAGCAAGATTCCACATGACTGCATACTGCACCTGGTTAAAGCCATACAACTGGACTAAGGTTTGTTTCATACATTTGCAGTCCTAATTGTAAGTTGGAAAAAAAACCAATAAACTTAGTATACAGGACAGTGAACTTTCATTTACAGCATGTATATTGTTAAGTTCATGATGTACAGAGCAGTCACTTTCAACATAGTTAAATTAAATAAAATATGAAATTCTGTTCAGTTTAAACAGGTCTTTTTAAATGCCAATAAAAAAAGTGCAAACTTAAAATCAAGCAGCATAACCACAGCATTTTTATGGAGGGCCAATGTTTTAAACTTTTCTATTTGCTTCAAGTTGAATGCTTTCATCTTTTGTTTTCGTAGTTTAAACATGAACAGTAGATGCAGACACTATAATGCATATAAATATAGTCATATAATAGTTTAAACAGTCTACCATACAAGTGTATTTGCAAATAAAATGAAGTTTCACTTGAAAATGTAAAGGCTGTTTGCAATTTGGCCTTTGGTTCCAATGCTTGAAGACACCAGAATAACAACTGTGCAGCTCACCAAAGTTGACAGACTTTGGCAACCACAGGATGCTACATTACTTACAACTTTCTTCCAATAAACTAGGAGCATTCACTTGCAATTAGAAACCAGAAATCTGTTTCTGTTTTGTCAGAAGCATCTTTCTGCAAAGCTGGTAAATTATCATACATTATCAGTTTTTATCAATTTTAGTATATTTAACATTTTTATAGAACTGGAAAGTACTTCAATTTTAAGTTTTAGCCGTGTTGCTAGAGAAAGTGCTTATCAGGTTAGATGACAAAAAAATGCAGTTTCAGACTGAGGTTTTCAAACTATATCCCATTACGATCACACGCCTTTTCAATTTCCTGTCGAGTTTTTGATGTTTTAGTCTCCAATCTCAATTCTCAGTGTCAGGAGGACAGTGTGTAATTACTTCTTCTGGTGTGGTAACTTGCAACTGGCACCCATTTCACCAGGAAGTACATCCACATTACCCATCAGCCATCCACAGTCTTAGTCTAACTGTTATCTAGACAACTGTATAACTTCAGGTCATATCATTTATTTTTAAAAAAGTAAAAAAAAAAAAAAAAAAAAAAAAAAGAAAAATATAATATTTTCAACAAAAAAACTGGCACAAATAACATACTCATGTTAATGTTTGTCAAAGAGGCAAGTAAATACTCTTAGCTTTCTAGATAATGTTTAGACAGACTTACAAGAACAGCCTCTTGATGTAACATAAGATTTGAAGTTAACATCCAGTACTGTGTTAGTGGTCAATCTAATTCTGTATATTTAAGTAACAATATATATTAGGGAAGTTATATCCAGACATCAGATTTAGTACAACAAGTTCATATCAATAAAAAGTAAACTCTGCATAATTCAAATTGTGGTTTTTCCCTTCAGCGTTAAGAGCACAGAATATGCTTGGTATTTTTAATTTATGGTAGTGTGTACATGTAAAACAAGCATACCGTATATAAAAATCAAAGTGCCATTTCAGTAACCGTAGCAGTTTTGTTTGTTTTTACAGAATGATGGTTTATGTGACCATGGACAGAGCTCCGCTAGAACAACGGGGACAACCACAATCCATCTTTCCAAATCAAATGCTACATTAAAGAAAATACAAAACAAGTTATTGAGTACGTTCATCATGGACACATTCATACTTTTTAGGTTACCTTCAGAATTGGAGTTGGCTGCACCTGCAGCAGATGTGGTTGGAACTAGGGCCTTGAAAGTTTTTTTTAAAAACCTCCATAGGTGTAAGGCAGGAATCGATTTTAGCTTGGTAGCTAATATTTAGTTACAAAAAGTAAGAAAAAAAAAATACTGAGTGTTCTGTAGCACATTTCATTATGGGAAAATGATACGTCACCCACCATTCTTCATAGACTAGCCTTTTGGCATAAAAAAAGGCAGAAGCTATCAGAAAACAGGATTTAAAATTAAATACAAAACGCCAAACTACTGATTTTAAAATAAAACCAAACAGTGACTGTTTGTACTACAGTGCACAATAAATTCAAGCACCTTCTAAAGACACATCACACACTGTGCCAGGCACTTGGATCTAAACAAGTTATAGTTTCTCCCTTTGTCAGCTACACCAGAAAGGGCATCCACACTCTTAGACTTTTTTTAAAAACTAAAACAAGATTTATAACAAGAATAAATTCCCATGATGCTTAGTGTTTGGCCTGGAATTCACCAATGTAAAGTAGTCTTTTTAAAACAGTGATTATTTACCCCACGTGAAACACAGGATTTCACAACATTGCTCCTCTCCAGTCAGTCCAACATTCTAGTTTCTCACTGTCCCAAATCTGTTTCCCCTTTCAGGGCTCCATTCCCTACCTAGGCTTCTTTCACCTAATTAATGCTCTGTTGCATCACCACCACCACCACCTTTCCAAGAATCTAATGCATCTGCAAACATACAAGTAGCCAATTCCAGTAACTTTGAAAGAGGAATTACTTTCTCTTTCTTGCCTTGTGTGCAGTCAGTAGCAGTATTTTAGTAAGAATTCTCCATTTTGCTTCTCTGTGTTCTTCACAACAGGAAATGCAGCTGCACCTGCTTACCTCCAAAACCAAAAGAATTGCCCTATATAAACTCTAAATGGTTATCTTATACAGAGGGATTTTATATGCAAACTTCCTGAATGTGCACTTTTTACTGGGACAAGGCAATGATGTAGTAAGCTCATTTCCCCTGCCCCAAGAAAACTGATAGCATCTGCCATAGCAGAAAATTCCTGGTCTTATCAGATCAATATACATAGTTATTTGGTCATTTACATATGCATTTTTTATGCGCTATCAAGCTTCATTCTCTGTTGGAGGAGAGTTTGTTGTTACCATAGAGTCTGGCTTGCGAGTCATCCTGTCCAATTCTTCTTGAACATTTGTCAAAACTGTTTTTTGTCCTAAAAAGAAAAAGGACAAAGGTTACAGCAATCTAATTTCAATGAAATATTTTAATCAATGAGTACAAGGATTCATGAAATCACTTTTGTATTGCAACATAATTAATTTCTTATTATTTTGCCACCTACCAAGAACACAGGGCCTGACACAATGCAAGGTAATGTCTGTAAAGATTGATAAATACTAAGGCTTGAATCACTTTAAAGAGATGAAATGCTGAATTATACAGCAGCATAAAGCACAAAAATACCTGTGATTTTTTTTAGAGCAACTAACATATTAAAAGCAACCACATTTAGATTTTGCTATAAAAATCAACTCTACACAATTCTGTTATTAGTATTGATAGTGAGGACTTTAATCCAGATTTTAACCACAAGTCTTCCAAGGTACATAAGACACCTGCTACAAATATCACATTTGTTTAGTCACACTTAAACTTGCTGTATTTTAGTATTAAACAACTAAGGAGGACTCTAATGCCTGCAGACAATGTTTCCCTTAAAAAAGGGGACATGAATTGCATATTCATGTAATATCTCAGAGCAGTCATTTCAAAGGACTTCTTCAATTGGAAACAGACACACTGAAGTATTTCGTGGAAAGGCACATATCTTACATTTTTATATTAGACTCAAAACTTTTCAACAATTCTCTGAACCTTCAGTTTAATTCTCACATTTTGAAAATTATAAACCCACAGACAAATTAATTGCTAAAACTGGAATATATACTAATGCTAAGAGCATACAAGCATTTAAGATTAAAAAGCTGTATTTTTAGACAAAAAGTAGATTATATAACCATGTACAGCTTCCTTACATAGCCAAAGAATTTAACAAGCATCTGTTTTCCAGCTCAAATGTGTGTGAAATATTAGGTGGATTTTTTCCAGGGTACATGCTGAAAACATTAAGAAGGCAAGATTTGACTGTTAGAGATTTAAGTGTTTTTTTCCAAAGTACAAAGACATAACCAAGTTAAAAGGTTACCTTTAATCATTACAAAGGCTTTAGATTTAAGCACTAGTCATAAGCCAAAGTATTCTTAATAGCATCTATTCAAAGCATGAACGTTTAAACAAAATTTAAAAATTAGTACATTAATTGTAATATAACGTACAATACAAAACACTTTACATGTACACTAATCATACCATGGAGTTAAAAAAACCTAAACTCTAAACCAATAAAAACCACACAAAATTCTTGCTTTAACAAAAGTAGGTCTAAACAAAAACTGTAGTGAGTTTTTTTATGCTCATGAACTGGATTCTTAAGCCTCCAAAATAATACCAAGCAGCTGTCTCCTGCAACTACCTCATACCAGACAGGAAAAACACTGTCAAGCTGTTCAGTGATGTGTATGTTTACATACTCCCCTTTACCACCATCACAGGTGAGCACCCTTCAAAGGAGCAGAAATGCAAGGAGCTGTTTTTAAGAAAATAAAAATTTCCCCGCCGTTATAAGTTAGACTGACACTTGCTTTCAGTTTCCCTACAAAAATATTGTCAAGCACAGTCATGGCCTTAGTCAATTTAGATGTGTTTAAACAGCTATATGTACTCTCCTTTCTAGATCAGAGTGAGAGCAGGGAACTCTAGGTCTTGATCTTTTGCAAGGGAATAGAAGGGTGAAAGCAAATCTTAGAATTTGCAAGGATCTTCTTGTGAATATAGATGGAATAACTTGTCTAGAAGCCCATGTGAAGAAAAATGATACAGCACAGAAATCACCAATTAAAGTTCGTTGAAACAGCATGGTTTACACGTGGAAGAAAGACAGTCCAGAAACAGTCAAATAAGATGGGTGAGGAATTACACAGCATGAAAAAAGGACATGACATTGCGCATCTGCCCAGATGAGAGAGCTTTCTCAAGTAAGAGTTAACGTAGCAGAGACCAATCAATCAATTAGGCTGGGCAGTATGTTCAGATCCACAATGTCGCCCTCCTCCTGTGACAGAATCTCAACATTTCAACCACAGGATATTCATAGCTGTGGGAGAAACAGATGGGTGTCTTCAGAGCTAAATATTTTTAGTGTCAACGTTCTGAAAAGTTTAGATATCTAAAATGCCTACAAAGATCATTTTAGCACATGCACTTGCACAGAGGATGCTGCTGTAAATGAGACTTTCTCCAAGATATTCCCAACTCTTCCACAAAAGAGCAAGTAATCTTTTCTGTTACCACCACCACCAGCTACCTTATAAACTCAACAAGAGCTTTTCAGATACCAAAGTTAGGAGCCCTTACCTTCTCAGGAAAATTTAATCTCATATTGGTTGAATGTAAGATGTGAGCACATCGGCTGACAAGGAACAGGCATATTCTCTTGTGAGTGAAAGCTGATTGTTCTGTTCCAAAAGTCATGGAATGAGCGTGAGCTGCCAACGTGATGCAGCCAAGAAAAGCCAACTGCAATCTTGAGATCACTCAGAAGTGCTTCCACCAAAGAAAGAGAACTGTTGTACCAGGCACTACAATGAGATATATCTGGAGTGCTGCATACAATTCTATTCACTCATGTCCAAGAAAAGATAAACCAACGATGGGAACTAATGAAAAAGAAACTAGTGGGTAACAGAAGATGAGAAAGGAACTTGTCTAATTTAGTCTAACAAAACAAGAAAGTTAAGAAAGGATATATAACTGCTGTCTCTAGATGTTTCAAGAGAGAAATAATCTATGTAAATTAGAAGTTAATGCTGACACAAGGAGGAAAAAAAGTACACACAACCATTTGTTATCTTTCAAAACTCCTGAAAGGCACATGTTCTAGAAGACTGAAAGAAGGAAGAGTGAAGCCCATTACAGACTAGTTAGTTTTTACTCTAGTATTTTTTTCCAGAAATTGCAATTATGTTTTAGGTGCTTACAAACAGCCTACCAGCATAACAATCAACACAGATCTGTTACCACAAGTTGTGTCAAGTCAACCAAATTTCTTTCTATGATAGGATAAACAGGTCCTGTGGAGAAGGGAGAAGTGGTTGATATCACATCTCACATGACCTTCATAAAATGAAACTAGAAAAAAAACTAGCCTTGATATATCTGAAAAATGAACATACTGTACTACATAAAATTACCCCTTATCCATAGGACTAGTCAATATTTTTATTCAGCCATCTACCCCGTCCAACTGTTGAAGATATCAGATATGCAGGCAAGCATGCTTGAAGGAACTACAAAGTATTTTGAAAGACTGGATTGGAGGTAAAAAATTATTTATTTAAATTACCAAAGTAGTGCATAATAATGGAATGGAAAAAAATGATTAAGCAATCGTATGATCTTTTGAAACACTAAGGTAATTTGATACAGACTAGAAAACCTCCTACTAGGAGGCAGTAATTGTATAAAACTGGCTGTACTGTTATACCAAATCCTGATCAATATCATACAGAAGAAAAAAAAACTAACATCACACTGAGACATGTAAACAGAAGGATAATACATAACACAGATTAAGCAACCTCTACTTAGGGCAGACATAGCTTTGTGTGACATACTGCATTTATTTCTGAATGCCAAAAGAAACAAGTCTTCTGAGCAGACAGTCTAAAGGAGAATAGTAAGAATTATCAGAGTCATAAAAAGCACGTCCTGTTTTAGATTGACAGAAGTGTATTTTTGTAGTCCAGACAAAAGTCACAGGCAAAAGAGCAATAGCTTTCAAATATGCAAAAGACTGCTGCAAAGATAAAAGGGCCGTACTGATCTCTGTCTCCACTTGAACAAGACAAATAGTACTGGATTAAGAAATAATGACTGTACAAGATAAAAAATAACTAAGAAATTAAGTACTGGAATAGGCTTTCCAGAGAGATGACATTACATCTTTTATTTCAGAGTTTGTTTGCTTTTTAAATCATTAGCTGGGAATTCCCTAACTGACTCTACTTTACACAAAGAGCATGGATGAAACAATTCCTAAAAATTATTTCTAGTCCTATTTCTATAAATTTGACACAGTAATTTGACACAGTAAGAACACAAGACTGCACTGAATGAAGCAGAGAACACCTTTCAGTGTTTACCTAAAGAGGGCATTCTGGATAAGAAATAAATAATTAAATATTTTTATAATGTAGATACAATAATATTATGTAAATAATACGTAAAACAAATAATTATTTCATTGTTCTTGATAATAAATTAACAAAAATCAATTACAGAATTCATCACACTAAAAAGAAACAACGAAAAAAACAAATACTGACTTGACATAAGTCAAATTCCAGTAATTTTTGAGCTTTCATAGCATGGAATGGCATATAAACCCTTACCAATTAAAAAGAAAAAAGTCCTATTTACTCTCTTCAGGAATAGTTTCAGTTCAAATACCCACACTCCAACAACTGCTCTGGTTCTCTTACTGGCAATATCATTACTGTGGTTGTCATCAGTATTTTTCATTTCCATTTCAGAATGTCTGGGCCTTACACTCCTCTAAATGTAAGAAATCATGGGTTTGGCATCACCATTAAACTTTACATTATTTTAACAACTCCATCAAGTTATAACAGGCTTCATAAAGAGTTGTGAAGTTGCAGTACTTCAGTTCTTTTTTTAAAGACTAGACATTTTGGCACTGTCATCTATCAAGGTCTGTCACTTTACAGACCAGTTTAAAAGATACACAGTTAGACCAATATAGGCCAAATAAAATGCTAAAAATATGCAAAACAGCCTGTAATAACAAGTCCAATACCTGATTTCTTAGCTGTACTTTGCACTCCTCCAGCACCAGGACTCCCAGGAGAGCCAGTCTTTTTGCTCAAGAGGCTGTTAAAGAAACTAGCCAAGACACCTTCACTTGCAGCATTATCTAAATAAAAACCAAATACATAAATATATATCACAGAATAGTTATTGCTGGTAAATGATGTTAAAAAATAAGTTCTATACATACATAACTCTCTTACCAATCAAGGAAATAAAACTCAAATAGGAGAGTCTCTCCTTGCTCAATTTGAGGACACTAGTCCTCTGCATTCTTTGGCAAAATTAGAGATGACTGGAAGTATATTGCTGCTTTTCTGGAATGAGGGAGTTCACAAAATTTTAATATAAATATCAGTATATGTTATTTCTTTCTAAATGTAGAAGCCAAAAACCAAAGTATTAAGTATGGATGCGCCATTCAAAGACTTTTAAGTCCATTAACAAACTGTACAGATGTTTTAGTGCAGTCTTTCATGCCACATTACTGCTCATAAATCAGAATTTGGATATACAGCAGTGAGACATGATCCAGAACTGTGTATTTTATCCACTTTAAGTGAGGTATGGCACACAGTACCTAATTAAAAACAAAACTGGCCCTACCAACTTTCTTAGAGCACAGAGAGGAAAGAAACCTCTCAACTACATGGAGCTCCATTTTAGTGCTGAGGAAGGGGAAAGGGTGTAATTTCCAAGTTACCTCATGTACTACAGAAAATTACGTTCTAGAGAGGGCTTAGCAGACGAACAGATTTCATTGTGGATTCCAGAGTAAGTGACAGGAAATATAAAACTGCATGTAGTTTAAGGCAGACCTCACTCTACTAATTCAAGTGATGCATAATAAATGTATTTAGGTAACTTAAGGAAGTAATGTATTTGAACTTCATCTGACTGCTTGGCAGTAACAGAACTCTACTTCAAGCCATATGAATGACAAAAAAAAGGAGAAAAAAAAAAAAATCAAACCTGAAGCTGTCATAAATTAATTCATGTTATTAAACTAACTATACCATTAGCGAATAAATTCAAAAATCTTTCTACATGAGAGGATTTTTTGTTTTTTAAATGAAAATAACAGATAATAAAAACAGTAAAATGCTTATTCATACTTTTAATATTTGGATCTGGTTTCTTAACTGATGTTATTGGTGAGGCACTGGGTACATTGGCGGGACCAGCTCTGCCTTGAGTTCTTGGGGATCCTGCAGGGCCTCTTGCAGGAGATTCCTTAAAAAAAGTCCAAATCACAAAAGTGAGAGAACTTAAATGGATTAGTAATATAAAGCAAATGTAACATTACATACAAATTACTTTTTTAACTTTTATATTAGCACTGTAGTGTATGCACACTGAGGGAAAAAAAACAAAACAAAACACACCGATTTTTTTGGGCACGTGCCTCAACTATAAGAAAGATGACTCATTGTAGGAAATTTTCAGTTCAATAATCCTCAGATATTTCTATGTTTCCACAGTGAATTAGAATGAAGTAATTTATAAGCAACATATTAAAATACTGCCTTTTTTTTTTTTAAATTTACTTTCTGGAGTTTGGGGAGATGATGTATTTTACATTTACAAAATGAACCGTTCAGATTAGAATCATTCCTTCTTTCCTAAAAGGAAACAAAACACCTCCTACTCCTCTTGGATCTACTTACTGATGCTCTTGTAGGCGTTGCTGGCTGTTTGGCAAGGAATGACTGCAAAAAGAACATATTAAGAATATTAAACATATTTCAGAAAAATATAAAGTTATAAAATACAGTGAAGCTGTCTAACCATTAATTTGATTTTTTTCCTGATATTTACAGCCTCCTCCTCTGATATTTACATAACTCCAGACTTTACCACTAGAGGACAGAGTTAAAATGAATAAATAAGCTTCAGTCCTTTGTCTTACACAGCCCTTCCAGAACGATAAGCCAGAACTATAGACACCCAAGTCTGTAACTTCTGTGATATTTACAATCAACTATACAGGAAAGTATTTGTAGGGGTTTTTTAAACAGTAGAGCAATAAAGAAAATAACAAGATACAGTATAGCCAAATTTGACACCTTAAAGACTTTCAAGCCTCTGGCTCTAAGAAAGCTGCACCACTAAGGTGTTATGTTTTAAAAGTATTTATATTTTACAGATCAATACATTTATGTTGTGAAATTTCTTCTTGCTTTTTAACTTTGAAATGTACATTATTTCTGTCCTCAGTATATTTTCCTTTCAACATGTCAAGATAAGCAGCCATGTTTTCTACTTGTATTTGTTAAAATAGAGCTCTTATTTCACAATTACATCTGAATTTGCAAAGCTGAAGAGTGGCTATCTAGTGATTTAAATGAGGAATGCAAAACTGAAGGCAGTAACAATGGAGAGCTTAAAACCAAATCTGATTTAGTAAGGACTTATTTTCATTCTTCCATTCTTACCTGCTGCTTCATAAGAAATACTTGTTCATCTTCTGCTGCCAGCTCTTTATCATGGACTAACTGTTGAACAAAATATTTTGTTACTAGAGGTAAAAAATGAAATTGCTGTAATTGTTTTTATGGTTTGGTGATCAAAAGGGAAGAAAAAGAGGCAAATCTTTAATACCATTCTGTACTTTTTTTGGTTTTAAAAAAGCCTCCCTGACATTTAAGAGTAGTAACATTAAACAACTATTCATTAAAAAAAAACCTCAACCACTTTAAGTAAATGGAGTGGACTAGCATTGATGCCAGCCTGCGAACATTCTCCTAGAAAGGTTAAGTATCTGGTAAGTAGTCATATTCATCTGTTTAAATTTAGGTTTTAACTTCATCCGAGATTACCTTACTCCATAAAACCCCACACTCGAACCCGCAGCTCCCAAAAGCACTATGCTAGCTCTTTTCAGTCATAACACTGCTATTAGACAATGATTATTTCCTATAGGTGCCATGAGTTACAACAGGATTAAGCCTTTCCCTTACATTCAAGTTTCAAACAGATCTTCCCTTTTTCAAATACTGGGGCTTGAGCTAGAAACATTAAGCATGTAAGAGAGTTGTAAATGAAGCTTTCCAACACAGACCAGAATAAAATTTCATTTACAGTTTTCCATATTATCCATTTTACACATATCCTATTCCTGTGTACCTGTATTCACAGTTAGCAATATAGAGAATTTATATGGATTAATTACAGCTCCTGACTTACATGAAGAAATCTGTCATTAATAATATTAATGCAATAGTGATATACTGTCTTGTTTTACAAGATTTGCCTTTACATGGTAACCTCAAGGCCATCTGGGTAGATATGCAAATTGTTCAAGTCCTACAATAGTATTTTCAACTTTGAAAAAGCATTTATGCCCCATGCATGCAAAAAGGTTGATGTGACTGGAGAATGAAAGCCTGATGTTTCACATATTTGGATACAAAAAAAATTACATTTGGAATTCTTCAATATTAATAGTTATTAGCAGCTATGCAAGCAAACCACACTTATTTGTTGGGAGGCAGGGAAGAGTTTACACCTTTTTACCTTTCTTACAGGAGGTTTTACAATGAAATCCTCATATGCATCTTCTGGTTTCACTGTTGTGAAGTTTTCATGTAAAATGGCAATTTTCTTTTCATTGTCCCAACCAGCAGGTCTATAAAAGGAAGGAAAGCTTTGCCTTTTTAGTCACAAAAAGCACTTCCACAGAGACACCTTATTTACTCTATCTGAATAAGGCAATTTTATTATAGATCAGTCCTAATTCTCAGCTAAACTCCAAAGATACTAAAAAGCTGGAATGGTATACTCTGAGTCAAGTACCTCAAGTAATATGCATTAAGTTGTTTTTTTTAAAATCAGGATTTCAGAAGACTCACATACTAAGTAAGCTTTTGAACAACACAAACCAGTCAAGTTATTTTCATATATATGTGAAGTGTACTGCTTAATGGAAAACAACCTGAAACCATGCTGTTTATACAACTGACTTACATAAAAACTGCATCCTTTTCTACCACTAAGGCAGGTGTGGTAAACTGAAAACCGTATGTTTTATGTACAATGTACTTATACAACAGATCAAGGTTCTTTTCCTCCTTAACTGATGTATAAATCAAGGCAGCCCCATCTGATTATTTATTTAAGGAAAATTATGTAAAAAACGCTTTCTAAATTGTAATAAGAATTTCAAAACAAGAGCCAATGGACATATATCTACTAGACCTGATTTTGAGCAGTATTTCAAGGCAAAAGCTATAGCCATTTAGTATTCAGGAAGGGGGTATAACAGATGACTCATGATACTTTTCCTTGACATGCACAGAAGTTACCTACCCTTCCAGGCACTTAACTTTGAAAAGTCAAAAGCTTAAGAGACAGCTGACATGTCAGTTTTACAAGGAAATTGCAAGTTCTGAGGGGAAAGCCAAGAAAAACCACCTCACAAAATGCAAGACAAATCCTTTGTAAAGGAACAAAAGCTCAAAATCCCATGTACAATTAAAAAAAACCCCAAACAACCTACAGAAAGTTTTATACACCTCTCAACATTTTCAAAACAACAAATGCTACATAGTAACTAAATACCAAGTATTCTTCAAAGTGCAATTTCTCAGATTAACTTTATGTGCAATTCAACACTAAAATGTATTTTCTTGCTTCCAGATTACAGCAAATCTCTTCAACATAGGAAAGGATACACTGTAAGCAGAATCTACGAATGTGTGACTGAATGAAGTCAAAATGTTCTTCTCTGTAATCATGCTCCTTCTCTAGTACACTCACTGCATCACACTGGAAGAAAGGGAAAAGACCAAAACCAGAAAACCCCAATGATTTAATCCCAGCACATATGAAAACATTTTCCTTAACATTACACGTATGATATTTTCTTTGAGCCTTTGGTTTTAAAATGCCACCAGTAAGTCAAAAGATAAAGTAATTGGCATATAATTGAAAAGGTTATTGCTCTTCTGCAAAATTAAAAATTGACAGATGGCAGAAGCTTACTTATAAATCCCTTTACTATTAACCCAGAATTCATTTTGCATGTCTGTATAAAGTATGCCTTCTAAAAGAAGAGTAATTAAACTTTTCCAAAAGAGCACAGAACTGGAAACTCACTTTTGTACAAACTACCAGCACAGGAATACCAAGGTTGTGAGTCAGCACATTTTCTCCGAGTGGCAAAGAAACATGTTCATCATCTTGGCCAGAAGAAGGGCCTCTTCTCTGCGGTGATCCTTGGTAGCCTTCTTCAGGTTCTACATACTCTTGAAACTCCTTTATAACTATTGAGAGAAAGATCTTCTTAAGGTACAACAAAAGAACTAGTTCTTTTAAAACCATAATTAATCTAGGACTAACTAGAAATCTCAACTTTTTTTTTTTTTCCTTTTATAATGAGGCACCACATGTTAACAGAATGCAAGCTTAAGCCTTGTTGCCCCTTCAAACACAACAGTTCTACAACAAAACTTACAGCAAGGTAAATCAAGTTCAATTTGGAGCTATTACAAATAACCAAAACTACTTCAAGAGCTATAGTATGCACAAAAGCACATTTCTCAACTCAATGCATTTCATTATAGGGGAGTTGACAACAGAAAACATAAACACAGTTTAGCAACATAACCTATAGTCAGTGCAATTTGTACGTCGTTTTGGAAGAAAACACGGTGAAAATGTAAATGGACACAGAAAACACCAAGTTGAAATAGCCACTCTTTCTTATAATTTATTACTCAATTTAATTTTTTATTACTTTGCATATCTGTTGCAGAAGTCCAAAGCTAGAAATATAAAAAATACACTATGTAAATACTTACTCAAGGACTTCTAAATGTTACCTGAAGAGACTCAGTTATACTCTGTAAACCTACAACAGAGTCCAGAGGAAACTAGATGGTTTCTAAGTTTTCAATGCTTTAATTTTATGGCAACAATGAGCATTCCAATAATATTAAATACTATCAAATACTGAAGTACCTAAGAAATAGTATTAATACCATTTTGGAAGCACACCGAGACATCATGCATGTTTTATAAAACTGAGCTACAACTTAGGGCTTTTATGTCTTTTTTTCAGGATGAAAGCCACATACCAGATAAATCTGCATACTGGCTGCATCTGCTCCCAGGCACAGCACTTCCTGAAGGCCCAGGCCTCTCCCTCACCGGGAAATCCCACCTGAAGCCTCCTCCTTGCTCAGCCATGAGCCCTCAGGAAAGAGGCAAAGCTCCATCGTTTGCTCCCATGAAGGTGTCTTTATTTTAGAAACAGTGGGAGCAAGCTGACTGTACATACAGTAAGGAAAACTCTTCAAAAAAGCTCCCAATCTCCAGCACAGTCACAAAGAGAATGCTGTTCAGTACATCCATCCATGTGACAGGGAAGGAACTGCAACTGTATGGCAGGCCATGTGATACTTCTGAGATTTAAGAAGTGGGAAAACCTCAGAAAAGTTTATAAAACAAATTTTGCAAAATAAAGTGACTGTACCTTTTCAAAATAGGAATCATTCCTGCAATAGAATGGGCATGTGGAAGGAAGAACAAATCAGAAAAATACTTCTGTTCAAAGCCACACAATCTACAATTTTTATTTGAAATATAAAATTGTGTGATTCTTGTGGAAAGCAAGAGAGCTCTAGTCCAGATAAAAGCTTAAACCAAACACATTAAATATAGACCATAAGAATTCCAGTGACCCATTCAATATATCCCAAGGTCCCAGGAAATAAAAAAAATAAAATAAAATAATTGAATGCAGTTGCTTTTAAACTTGAGGAAGCAGTGCCTTCTGGTGGAGGGGAAACACAAATGCTTTCAAAGAGATTCTTCTAGTACTGTTTCATATTCAACAACTGGAAATCAAAATTCCGTTATACATTTTGCACATTAAATATTTTTACTGACTATCTCACAGAAAGCAAACTGATTCCAGAGCATTTAACTAGAAAAGCTTTTTTAAAGTACTTATTTCATTACTCAGACTATTGCTAGCTCAGGATAGGTAAAAACCTATTGAAGACAAGTGTATTACAGAAGTTAAATGAGTATCATTTACATCCACTACAATCATTCAGATAAGCCCCTCTGACCTAATCAGATGTAAACGAGTATTTGACAATGTCGCTCTCAATATACTACAGCATTATATTCAGAATAACACTAGTTTCCTAGGTTCTGTTCATATCAAAGCCAAAAAATACTTTCTTTACTGATATCTATTAGTATAAACCCCCTCAAATTTGGGAAAGAAATGCCTTAAACTGTGACAACATGATACAAATCATTGTTCAAGATATCCTGAGAATTTTACTAATATAAAAAACAGCAAACATAACATAGAAGCTTCATAAATCTGATGGCACATCCTCATGAATATCTGCTGAATGGGAATGAAGACCATAACCCTAGGGAGACAAGATTCCCAACTCTTCCCTCCCACCAAGAGTAAGCAGCACCGAACACCACGCATCACAGGCCCGTGAGCAACAAACCCATATCTCACTCTGGTTGATCCATGCATGGCAGGAGAAAAAAACTGCACTGTGGAGATGAACTGTTGTTGTGGATTGGTAATAATGCACATGGTCTGGCAATAATCTCTGACTAGAGACAGAGAAATGCTACAGAAAACACTCAGCTTTAGTTAACAAGGGTGTCTGCTGAACAAGTAACTACAGGAGTTAAAGAAGGTAAAAGCTATACTAAGAACCTCTAACTATCATATGAATGCAGATACACTTGTTTCTGAAATCAAGTGGTTTAAGTGCCTGCTAGCCATAGGCTCTTAGACACTTTGTAAAGACTCTCATTCAACCCTCATGCCCATTCAAAATTTAGTCTTGTTAGATCCAAGTAAACCTGTATCACAAGTGTTGCCAGATTACATCTTAGGAACAAACTGCATTCTAAGCAGCTAATAAGGAAGGTCACTTCAGTTAAAGTGTTTCTTTGTCACACAGCAATACTTTCTTTTTAACCTCCCATATCTATTTCTCACTTGATCTCCACTCTCCAACTTTCAATGAACATAAAGTTCATCATGCACCCAAACCACTTGTAGAAATCTTTATTCCTTTTTTTTCTAGTGAGCTATGAATATTTTCTCCTCCGCACAATTTATATTAAGGAATCGCATTCTATATGGTATAGGAAATAACTCTTTATTAAGAAGTAGGGGAACATTTCTTTGGTTTAAATTCTTTTGAACAGGAAACACAGGTAAGATGATACACATTAAACAGGAAGCCAGAAAACCAACCATTCATCATCCAACGAATCAGTAATATTCTGCTATCTATTAGTAAGGTCAAATACTAAGAATGGCCTTATTAATTATCACCAGGTAGATGATATGCCATAACAACAGCACACTCCTGCTACAGCGTGCTGATTTATCTACCAAACTTGTGGCTTATCTAGGTAAAAAGCCTCTTATTTAGACGTTTCCATTTAACACAGCAAATGAAGGCAAGTTTCCAGTTAACTTTTGTTTTCCTGTTACTGCTTATTTACACAAGCTACTGGAAGTGAACTATAACAGGAACACATGTATCATTCCTGTCACAGGAGCAACTGCCTTGAAGCACCACCAAGAAAGCAATCCACAATTATTCTTAGGTTTGATTGTTTTAATAACAGTAAAATCCTCAGTCTTGGAGTACTGCTTAACTGCAAAATGGAAGTGGCAAACACTACAACTTACGTAACTAGATAGATCACAAAAGCACTGAACAGCAGAATAAGAAAAATGCAGGAAAATTTTTCTGAGACAATCATTTCATATTTACACTCCATTAAGTTTCACAATCGCTTCATGCAGCTTTTAGGTTTTTTGTGTACTATCTTTACTAATCATAAATTTTAGTCTTGGGAAAAGAATTCCTAGACAAAAAAAGTCTGAGCAAAGTAAGTTTCTTTTAGCTTAAGAATTCTTTCAGCTCTATGTCACACAACAACAACAAAAAAGCAGAGAACCTGAAACTAATTCAGCTTGAACGCAACACTATTTAGTTTTCAGAAAAATGTTGTTATTTCCAGTCTTTTTAAGACAGTTGTCTTTTCTGCTTTGCTGTCATGAACAGGGAGGCAAAATTTAGATCTTCCCCGAAATAATTATTCAAATGTGTGTTAAACAGTGATTTATCATAATTGAGCCTGAGTTAAATTAGAACATTTGAACTGACATTATTTATCTGAATCCACACTAGCCAAGCGTTTAGCAGGGAATTTCCAGACCAGCTCAGTGACAGGACTGAGTGCAGACAAACAATGCTCTTGGTATACTCTGAATAATTCAATTTCTTTCATGGCAGCCTGTTGCTTCCGTATGTGTGTCCTGCCTTCCATTCTGGAAGCTCTTGAACACAAAAGGAAAGCTTCTCATATACCAGATGGAGCCTAGTGTCATCCACTCGGTAAAGCCAAGAGTTGGTATCTCAAATAGCAAACACAAGACAAAAGGCTGGGTGGAGAAAGGTCACAAAAACCTTGAAAGTAAAGAAAAGCAGTCCAAAGTTCAATTCCACTGAGAATGGTGAGACGACAAAGGATTTCTGGGAACTGGTAATAAGATCTTAGTAATGGAGAAAGAACAACCTAGCAGCACTTTAAACGGATGCTAATGGGATAATACTAGCAAACGTTTCCCCAGGGTAAACAAGAACTGCTGGTGGCTGGTACTGAGTGTAATAGCTAGGGAAAGCACTGTGGACACTCAGCTTGGTCCACATGCCCCAGCTTCTAACTAGAAGCAAGGGTAAGGGAATATGGTCCTGCCAGCCAAAGTCAAGAACACATACACCCATGTGGCGTTATGCTGCAGTGGGGCTTTACTGGGATGAATTTAGCACATCCCTTCACTCTGCGCTCTGTGTTTTAACTGCTTGCTTTGCATATACACTTTATAATCCCAGTTTTTTCATATCCAGGCTATGGCAACACAATGATTCTCTATTTTCTAAGTGGCAGTTTATCTCAGGAAGCATAGGCAGCAGGATTTTAGTAAGAAAAGCTTTGCTGCTATAGCTTTATTGATGAATTGCAGTCACAAGGCATTCTTCAGACATACGTACTCTATATTGCCTAAGCAGCTACACTAACATAGCCAGGGTTATAATAAGAATTTCTCTTATCATGACTCCCTATTAAGAGAATTACAAGTTATCGTGGCCAAAGTTTTGAGCACAGACCTGGCCAGTCTCAAAGAACTCAGAAGACAAGTATCTGAGATGACACAAGAGTCCTACAGTGTCTGAGAAAAGCAGCCAGATGGAAGTTTGGGAGTGGGGACACTAAGGCCCTGTTTTACCTGCATGCTGACACTGGACCGAAGTTCACCTCTCAGCCATAGGATGGCAGCAGAGTCCTGCAAGCGTGTGTATTAGGCAGCTCTCAAATTTTCTTTTTCCCTCGACTCTATTATAAAAAGAGAAACTAGGAATTTCTGTAATACTTTGACTTAGAAATCTCCAAGACAATGCTACTGCAATGTCTTCTAAATTCCCCAGACACGGTGCTAAAGCTTCACCGCTGCTGTAACTGGCTCCTCCACATAGTAAAGGCTGAAACACTTCTCAAAGTAAAACAGTCGTGCACAAACTTCACATTTATTTGGATCGCAATAAAATTTGTGTCTCAGAAAAGTGTGAATCGGGTTAACTCCTGTATTTTGACACCAGAACTGCCTTTCCATCTCCCATTCCCCAAAATCTCTCACACTAAAAAAAACCCCACAAGTTTTTCCTTTAAAAATTGTCAATTTTTATCTTTTTTTTTTCCATATAACCTGGTGATCAAATCCAGTTGGTTTCAATCATTAAGTTTAAACTCTAGCTGGTATGCTGGAGGCACAAACCTTTTGGAAAGTAATATTGAACATTTGCTATAGAAATACACCTGAATGCTCACAGGTGAAACAGATTACACTGCTCCTTAAAGTGAATCTAAGACAATATTTACAAGGTTTAAACACTCCAGTACAGCTAGCCACCAGCCTTAAATAAAAACACCAGCAGCACAGATCAGTCTGAATCTATACTTCAGCTGAAAAGGAATGCATGTTGCTAAGGTCTTTTCCACTGCAAGAATTTCTTTCTTTTATTTATGAAAATAGAAAACACTCTCAAGAAACATTTAAAACTATTTTAGGAAAGAAAAGAAGCAGCAAGAAACAAGACTGCAGTGGTGACTGCCTGCCAGTGCCAGATTCTTTCCTGCCACAGATATGCTAGGAAAGAAAGTTAATTTATACAACGTTCCTGAAGTCACAGGGTAGGAATGGCTGTAGAGAGAGATAATTAAATGTACAGGATCACAGTCTGAGCCTTGTGAAAAACAAGGGTAAAGAGACCTACTGGAAGACACACACAGTTCAGGAATGGGACCTGGCTTAGATACCACAGGAAATAGACAGCTCACTTCATTACTGAATTTTGTCACTATTTTAAAAAAATGTGATTCTGTATGGAGTTGGTTTAAGTTGGCCTTTCAAAAAATCAAATTATCAAAATCTCATTATTGCAAGGGATTCTATTAATTCACCTGATGTTTTGTTTGCACAGCAAAACTGGAAAAGTTGTTTTAAAGCCTGAGAGTCTATCTGAATTAGAACTGTAATCAGAACTTCAAAGTCATTCTTCTCAAACCCATTCTCAAATCACTAATCATTACAAAATAAAGTTACAAGAGCTAGGGTAAAAAAAAAAAAAAAAAAAGGACAAGAATGTATGGATGCACTGAGACTTACACTTCTGTTCCATGTCTCTCATCTCTTCTGGAGGAATTTTCATCTTATCAATATGTTCTTGCAAGACACTGGCCCATTTCTGTAAAGACTCCATAACAGTCCATGGTCTAGACATATCTGCAACAAAGACTACAACGGTGTCTTGCAGGGATTCTGCAGAAACTGCAAACTTCAAGAGCCCTTTATGGTATAAGTCTCCATCCAGAATCCAAACGTTACAGCGAGTATGATCTGAAAGGAAAAGGTACAGTTGTAACTCAACAGATATCAACCTTTTGGTTTGCTAGTCTACAGGTAAACAGATGAGTACGTTAGTGTCAAATGGAAGACCAAAGCCCAGCTACCAGCAGATCTTGCCTGTTTATTTTTAAGATAGGTGCATGTGTAAATACCTACATTACTCGGTAGATGCTTTCATTTAACAGTATTTTTTTCTTGGTTCTGAGTCTTTCAGTTTAAAAAAAAAAAATCTGTTCTTTGGCTTTTACTAAGGACAACTGACACAACAGTTTTTAGATACTGCACAACATTCCTGAATTTGAAAGATGCATATTGCAAGTACAACCAGAGCGCGTGTGACACACATGTAACTCCAAGTTCAGAAGCAGGTGGTTATAGCCCAGTCCAGTGGGGAAACCTGAAGTGTCCCTCGGACACATAAGCTGGTTTAACATACTAAGGACACCTCACAACAGAAATAAGCTGCAAACAAGATACAAGCAATAAGCAGCTTAGGTTTCTAGCACCAGAGTAGGTGAAGCAAACACATGATAAACTTACAACCTACCAAACTTCAGAGTTTTGCTATCTGCTCTTAATTCACACTGACTTAACACAGGGTCCTACTTGCAGGCTCCTTACCAAACGAGGACTGGACAAACAATTCGGTACTTTAGTTTTTGTGTTTCTGCCCCACCCCCCAAGGTATTTTGATACCAACTGGACATTTTTTGTTGAAATGCGGGGGAGGGCACGGAAATCAACTGGGACAGACAGCTGGCATGAAAAGCTTTAACCCAAACCTGAACTTTGGCAAGAATAGAAGAAACTAAAAACAAAGCATCATCCAGGAATGATCTATCAGGTACTCTGAACAACCAATTCTATCCAAATTAAAAAAAAAAAATAATTACATTATGTTCAGAATTTCATCCTGAAAAGGAACAATTCCACCTTTCTCTATCTTCTAGACTCCTCCTAGTACCTCTTCCAAAGTACTGCCTTTTCTTCTACAGCTGTCCAAAGGTAAAAGTAGGTCTCCATAGGTATTGCACACAAGATACATGAATTTTGAAATACATGGATCAAACCAATGACTGCAGAGCCCAGGTTTTTCAAAACAGCTACAGAACTTCCTAATTACTCCACCTCACTGTATTTCCCTGCCCTGTGCTCCAAATCTTTTAACTTCACAAAATAAACCCAGATACTGTACCTATCATCATTGTACTCTAGGAAAGAATCCCATCAGAATTAAAAATACTGGCTCTAGAAAAAGGCAAAAACTTGACTAAGGGAGTTGGAAGGAGAAGAGTACAGAGATATATTTACTACCCTTCTACTCAGGTCTCGGATAAAATTGCTGAACAGCCAAGTTACAGACAGATTACATCAAGATGCTATACGTGGGCAGTCTTCATTTAGCATTTGTTATGCTCCTACTTAAGTACTGTTAGGCTGTCATAAGACATTCAAACATCAGTCATCACACAAACAGGCCACAGTTATGCTTTTGAACTGAAGATCTTCATACTTTCAACTAGGCATATCAGATCTATCCTTTGCAGTAAAAAGTGGTGATAATTGTTGCGTATGTAAAAAACGCACCTTTGCGTATTCATCCACTGTTTCCCCCCTCCTTCTTCCCCACCTCAGGAAACCATCTCACAGATATAACACAGAATTCTCACAGCACTGGATGTACAAATCTAAAACTATCAGAAGACCTCCAAGGACAGAGGAAAAGCGTGGTAAAAGTTTGGAAAAACAGAAAAGAAGCTAGGACATAAGTGAACACATTTACACATTTACTATTAAACAACAGTAAATGAAACATCTATGCAGGACTTATCCTCCGCATTCCAGAAGCATCCTGTGCATATTCCTAAAAGTTGAAATTTAGCAGTGAATAAAACCCCTGCGAGCTTTCTGAGTTAAAAGTTATTAATAGGCATTAACTTTGTCTATGCACAACTGTCTCCCTGAAGAAAATATGAAAGCTTTAAAAACCTAACTTAAGTCTGCCTATAGTCTATGAAAGTTTGTAACTCTCATCAGCACTTTCATAAATTCCCCTGTGGTGAGTGCTTTGATCACAGAAAACTTTCACACCTTAGCAAGTAACAAAAACTAGTAAATATCCTAATTCACTGCTTCTAAGTGACATTTAAAAGACAATCTCTAAAGGTTACAAAGGTTTTGTTTGCTAGACATCTCTGTCCTACTTAATGATTTTGGTTCTGCTGAACATCTAGAATACAGAATGGAACCAGAGGTGGAACCAGAATGCAGTTGCAACTATCACTCAAACGAAATCAATCTGCTAGGAAGACTGGAAGCTTAGCACTAACATTAAAATGTACTTTACAAAAGATAACGTTATATGAAAATGAAACGTTTTGCTTCTTTCTTACAGTAGAGACATATGGCTTGTGATTTACATTTGCTACAAATACAAAACACACTATGGTTGCTCTCAATTTGGCAAGGGCTCGATAGCAAATTCAACTTTGTCAGTGCCACATCAAGCTCCCAGTTAGTCACATGATGTGAATGTTAACTGGGCCTTTCATAGTGGCTATGACATGAGATACCAAAACAGAGCAATTAACCAGATCCTGTTGGAAAAGCAGGTGCTACTTATTAAAGACTATCACAACAGCTGCTAAAACTGCAATTCTATATCTCATCATTATCACCCCTTTAGCCTTGAAAAAGATCTTCCAGCTTTGATGAATTTTACTGCCGATAGCTGGTTCTATGAACTGCAACGATATATCCTGCATTTATTCAAAAGAGATCAGATATCCCTTGCCCAAACTGTGAAGAGAAACTAAACAGGGAAAAAATAATTTTCAAGAGAACCACTTTAAAGATGTCAACAAAAAGAAATTTTCCCATTAGAAACCAGTATACCAGCAGCACTTGCCTCAACCTGGAACAACCAGTTCAACTGGAATATGCATATGATATGACTGAAGCAAAACCTGAGGCAAAAAACCAAGACTACTTGATTTTATTACAAGTAAGAACACAACAGAATGACTCCACTGGGACATTTGGCAGAGTCAGGACAACTGTATTGCAGTTGCTATCTGAGGCAGTTCAACTGGAAGTGCTCTACGGTGTTTATAATTGCCAGCTAACCCATACAGTTCCGCTACTAAATCAGTCAACGTAGTTTATCTCACTGGCTTGCTGTACAACCTCTTTAACTCTGCCCATCACTGCAAGAGACTCTGACAGCTACTCTAGAAATACATATCCTTAAAGAAAACGATGCAGAGCCTCTCTTATACCTCCTACAAACTAAGATTCTCAGCTCTCAAAAGCAGACTAGTACAGACACAAAACATCTGCTCATCACAAAGAAAGGCAAAAAAATAAAACTGGCCATGCTCCCTGAGAAACTCCACTAACAGCCTGAGCTCCAAGGTTGTTTAACATCCTGAGTTAACTTTACAGCCAGTGCTGTAAGTGCTTTGATCCAGATAAACTACAGTGTCATGTATGTAGAAGCAGCCATAGGCTCCAAGGATATTGTACCTGGGGCTAATGATCTAGGAGATTCCTCTCTCTCTCAGGACTGCTTCTCTCAGGCATCCCCAAACCTCTTCTTGAACAACTGCCTCAGCCTAGGCAGAATTTAGGATAGTACCAGGAGATTTTTCAGGTAGAGATTCAAGCAGTGGACTTATTCTAAGTTATCCTGAGACCTAGGGACCAAAGTACTGCATGTTACAATGAACAACATCTAACAGAACTGACCCAGCTAATTACTACAGCAATGGTTACATGTCTCTTGCCATCCAAGCTATGGATCAGCCACAGTCAAGAAAAAAAGCATATGATGGTGAAAACCAAAAAGTGGGTAGGCACCTGTGTTAGCCATGGGGGTCCTTCAAAAAAGAGGTGCTTTCTATGCATTTAACTTTCCTACAAAAAAACCAAACAATTTAAACACTGATCTAATCTTTAGGTGGAAAGCCAAGAGTAACCGTAGACTAGGATATGCACCTAGCAATCTAGAATAATTCTACTTCAAATGTAGGAGAAGCCAGATTCATATATCTCTTAAGGAGGAAGGGGTGGGGAGATGGGATAAGAAGCAACACAGATTTTCCTTAAGCTTTCCAAAGAGAGGTGGGAGGTAGATAATGACTCAGCACTATGACCAAAATATTTCTCCTGGACAAAATAAACTCTTCTGAAATTAAGAAAAAAAAGCCAAAGAGAGCAAAGAAATCTTCTAGCACTTGGGAAAGAAGTTGAAAAGATCTTCCCACTCCACTACATAGTTTGAGTTACCAGTGTTGATTTGACACCCCTGGAAATCCTTGTGGTTTAACTGGTCTTGAATAGGTTGGGGTATAATAAAAAGCAGATAACCTCAAAAATGAGTATGTGATAGCAAGCTCCTGAACACCTATCCTGAGTTTCTTTAGGGCTTCCAAGAATTGTGGGTCAATCATAAAGGCTTTGTTCCTAAATCCATATGTGAGCATACAAACATCTAAAGCATGCAGAGAGTTTAAAGAAAGAAACCCAAACCTGTCCTAGAGGAGGAAGAGTGTTATCTTTGCCTGCTGGGAGGTCCTGTCCCACTTTGCTATTTATTTTGCTTGCTGACGACATTAATGAGACAGAAAGGAAAAAGGAATGTATTATTAGATCCTAAGACATGCATTAAAAGGATGCATGAAGACCTGAATTCTCCAGCTGAGTGGTAGTCAAAAGGTTTTTTTTCCTGCTAATGCTGCCGGAGTTCTTATGACAGGCTTCTCCTAATCACCTCAAATACTTAACACTTCCAGATACTCAGGAATAGCCCCAAAATATTTCCAAAGTAGGGATGCACTTGAAGCTTGATAAACAATATCAGGAAAAAAAACACACCAAACATTTTTCTGCTTATAATACCATCTCCTTTGATGCTGCAAGAAGTCTGATGTTACAGGCTGCTTTAACACTCCTAATCTTAGGGATTTTTTTTTTCCCCTGAAGTATTTATGCAGCACTAAAGAAGCTTGTGCATGGTGAGAAAGCACTTACATCAAGAACCTCGAGAAGTCAAGAATGGCTCCACACTTACATTACAGCACAACAGATTTTTAGGAACCGCATGATTAGGTGGCCACTGAAGACACAGGCAATGTCCTCAACCTTTCATTGTGCCTATAGTATCCAAAGACAGTTTACTACCATGTGAGCACAGGACCTATCTCCATAACAACCAGTCACATACGGTACTTAACCACTCGTACCTTCAGTACATTTCCATTTCCAAAATACCACTATAGGCTCTTCCTAGTTCATTTGTTTTAAGGAACACGGATGAACCTTTATCATTGCTTCCCTCTTCTGAACTGAAAACTCAGAAGGAATTCATGAACAGGAAGACTGTCATTCCCCATTTTTGAAGACGGAAACTAACACAAAGATGTCCAACAGTCTGCCCAAAATGAGACAAGCAAAGGCAGATTTAGGAGCAATGATAACAAACTCACTCCCCATCTCTTCCTGTCCCTAACCTTCCTAAAGAAATATTCTGATTATTAGATCAGCTTTTAAACAGTCTCTTGTCATCATTCCCCTCCCATATAGTAGAGAAGAGCAATCATCAACAGCAACAAGAGGGAAAGAGACAATCTCCAATCTGAGAAAAGAAAATATTAATTCTGGCTTTAAGTTCTGTTCTTCACTCATTCAACTCTAAGAAAACATCTTGGTTAGAGTTAACCAAAATTCCACATACAGACCCCACAACAAAACACCAAAACCCCACACCCAGGAATGCATACTGAGAATTAAATTCTCATGGATGTATCACTTTCTATAGTTATCAAGCAGTCATAACAAATGACAATCTATCTGCGATTAAGTCAGTATCAGTGAACATATCTACCCTAAAACTAAATGGATCCTGCTGCTTCATCAAGACAGGTCGGGCTGTAAGAAGGGCAAGAGGGAGAACACATACCGAATGTAAAATGCATTTCACTTTTAGGAAACTGATATAGCTTCTAAAGCATACAGAACAATGCTGGAACCAGCTAATTGGGTGTAACCCAAAACACACTGATGAAACCACAGTTATTAAAAAAGCACATCAACTTCTTAATTACAGTAAAGAGATTACATATAAAATGAACTTACCATCTCTGTCTTCATCATGAATATTTAGATACAAATACTCCAGCCCTCTTCCCTTCTTGCCATGCTCTGCTCCCTGTATTTTAGCCATAAGTGTGGTTTTACCTGAACCATCATCACCTGCCAGTAAGTTTTTACAGGAAAAAAAAAGACATTTTCAGAATTAATTTTAACTTCATAGAAAAGATTTTTCAAAACGTTTAAGTAATTGGAAGTATCCTTGTACATTGTTGGATCATACTTATTTGTAGTTTTCTTTCAAATATTCCAGCTAAATCCAACAGTTTATATCATGACAATAAGAATGAAGCACTTAATTATTCTCTATTACATCCCGGTTTTTAAAATATTTTATAAATCTGACAGCAAAAAACAAAAGTAAATCAGCATAAAAACAAGGATACCAGAGATCATGTTACATAACTTATTTTTAACAAACTGATGTGTCAATTTGTTCACATCATTGTTTCAAACAAGATTTATTAAAAAAAAACCAAAAAACACCACCCAACTGCTTACATATGTTACTTACCAAAAACAAGAATATTCTTGCCCGATGGCAATTTAGATCTTGATCGGGTAGAAACTTCGCTCAGTATCGAGGACCTAGAAAAACAGCATCGTTGTCCTTAGACTGCCGTGCCCACGGACAAACGCACACACAAACACAGCCCACGCACTGCCCATTTGACAGCACTGATGAGCTCAGCAGATCTGCACGGACCAATCCAGTTACATTCATTCTATTTACAAACGAGATATAATATTACAGTGAAACATTTATTTTAAAAGACCAAAAGTATGCCACCTTTCCGAGAAAACATGCGGTACACATGCGGTAACATTTTTTCTCCCTGTAAGAGGTCACATTACTGCAAAGCATTACTTTTCAACTGATGACTAACTCTTCCCACAATCCATTACTGTAATCTACACACATTTTTTTTCTACCATTATTAGTATTTTTTAAAGCGTTACTCAGAAATAAGCGACAGGAAAAGAGAGCGAGTCTCCCGGAGCCTTCCCCACAGAGTCACGGCTCTCGGGCCCCGCACGCCGGCTCTCCCTCACCCTCGCAGCGACGCTGGCCTCATTCACGCGGGTGCGGGGCTCCCCTGCGGCTCCCACCGGCCCCTCTCGGGGCCGGGAAGGGCTGCATTCCTCACCGGCCCCAGCGCCTCGGCCGCCGGGCGGGCCAGCCCCCGCCGCGGGCAGCTGCTCTGGGGCGTCCCGCGTCTGTCACGGCGGGGTCTCCCTGCTCTGCCGAGCCACCTCA
>NW_020799113.1:7539331-7548398 GCF_003259725.1 Athene cunicularia
TGAGGTGGCTCGGCAGAGCAGGGAGACCCCGCCGTGACAGACGCGGGACGCCCCAGAGCAGCTGCCCGCCTCCGCCGCCGGGATGCTGCCTCCCCCCCGGGCCCCGGCGCGGCGCGGAAGCTGAACTAATCAGTGTGTTCAGAGGAAAGGGCCCGCTCCATCCCATTTCATACCAGAGCGAGCTCCTCTTCCCCCCCCCATTCTTACACCTCGCCAATAATTTTTGTTCTTCTTCTAGAACTACAAAGCAAGTTGTAAGTTTTTTCGTAAACCTGCTTTCCTCCGTGATTTGTGAGTCAAAGTGCTAAAATAGCGTGCTGAGTAGCTCAAGCAGCCTAAAAATGACATTCCTATGCAATTATATGTTTATTGTGCCCATTATGTGTGGATTTCAAAACATTTTAATCAAGAAAATGAATAAGATTATCAAGGTTATACAATAAAAGGAGAGAAAAAGGTTGACTTGTCTCAATTCACACAAGCTTCTGCTTGTCCATGCCTCTTCTTCCTTTTTGGATTATACAGGAATGTTTCATGACATCTTTCTCAGCAACTTGCATTACAACAGTAGCTGAAGCACCAGAAGAAGCTGCAGAATTTCATCCCTGAAGCTTTTCAGCAGTTGACAGGCACTAAGCAACCTGACTAACTTGGAGATGAGCCCTGCTCTGAGAAGGAGGTTAATCACAGACTCCAGCGGTCCCTTCTAACCTACATTATACCTAAGATTAGGCAAATCGTCAGTATTGTGATATTCTGACTTTGTGTCAAGTAAAGATTTACACCTTGCTGATTTTCTCCACCTGAAAGGTATTTATGCCAGAATAATACAGATTACCAATACACATTCAGTCAACAGATGAAATAGCACTTGTCTAGACTAGCTATAGAGGCCTTGGAAAAATACTTGGTAGAGTGTGTAACAGACCAAAACCTCCCCGTTGTGTGTACACACCCCTCCCCAGACATCCTCGGGGCCCATATTCTGCAAATACATGTGCCAGTATTTAACTATGCTGCTTCAGATAGCTCTGTTCAAATACATGTTTTGTAGATGCTTAAATATTTTCATAAAATAAAAACCAAAGTGCAACAGCTGAAAATATTAGAAGACCTATTTAACATTGGTATCATCTTTACTGCAAATCTTTCCATTTCGGTCATCCTGCTTATTTTTAAGCATTTAAGCTACATCACAGTGAAGACCTAGTGCTAATAAGATAACTTACTATGGAAAAAATGTAGTTAATTATGAAATAAACGTTCTTTATCAGAATAGATAGAAAATACAAATGAAATACTGTTACCATTGAAAAATCAAGTTACTAAAGCTTTTTAAAGAAATTGTGTATTTCGCAGAAGTTGTTCTGCTCACTTACTTGAATAATACACAAAAAAATGTCCAACCATAAACAGAAGCCAAATTTTATCAGTACCTGCATTCTACTTTGTTCAATGCGGAAGTATTTTATGTAGGTTATCCCAGTCATTAAGATCAGTCAAGAAATACTGCAGCTGAACCACACACTAAATCTTCTACCCAGAGGTTCTGACACTTCCACCAGCTTTCCATCTCAATTTACTTACTGTACCAACCTAAGATTTGCCTACATGTAGCAGTGCTTAACCATACATTCGGTATTTTCTGTCAGATATATTTTTCTGCACATTAAACACATGACAAAATATTTCACCTGCTTTAAACATTTCACTCGGAAAGAAACTTACACACAGACACAACATAACACCAGTTTCTGACATAGGTTCACTTTAGCAATACAGCCTTTTCTTACAAATGGTGTGAAGCAAACTATAAAAGGATTCAAACAAAAGCCCAAATCAAACGTTACATACATCAAATGTTCCAAGAAGGTTTAACTAAGTTAAAAAAAAAACATAAATTTTACTGATAAAGATTTTGTTAGCTATGCTAGCATTATTTAAAAAAAAAAAACAACTTATCAAATTATATGCAATTTCAATTTGCAGTCATAAGAACTCTGTCAGTGAATGTTATCACTGAAAAACATGAGTCCAAGCCAATCTAAATTCTCCAAGGGCTTGAATGGTTGTGACAATACCTCACTGTTAGAAGTGCTGTTCTTCAACATTCTGCAACAAAACCCAAAACACTCTTGAAAGATATTATTGATGATCTTTGTTTTTTTCTTGCCTCTACAAAATGGAGATAAAAGAGAACATATCAAGACAAATGTTGACACAAAACTGCACAATTTTAGAAAATGTTTCAGCAGAAAAATGCCATTAACACTCCCACACATCCCCAAAGCACAACAGAAAAGTTATCTACTCCATCCATAGAGCATCTCTGTGTAAGGAATGTACATATTAAACATGATGAAAACTGCCACAGAGATTTTCATCACAGACTGAACAGAGAAAGCATTGACTTCCTAATAAACACATGGATTAGAGTCCTGAACTGAAATTCTTACGCTCTCTGTTTCCCATCAGGTGGCACTGGAAGGTTCAAAGGCTCTCTAATATTTCCCCAGTTTAGGTCTCACTCTCCAAGAACAAGCCCTGACTGAGTTACATCAGAGACCATTCTAATGCTTAGTGTGCATAGCACTGAATGGACACAAAGCACAATCCCGTGGGATGCAAATTCTGATAGCCTGTCCTTTTCTTTGCAAGTCAGTTCAGGGGCAAAAGCTGAAAACTGAGCTGACAGCATATATGATCAGTAGAAATTAAATTGTGATTACTTGCAACTGTAACCTGTAGTATTTCTTGGAAAGATCAACACTCGTCCTTCCTTTCTGAAATGGGTAAAACCACAGAATTGAATTCCAGTGATTACCCATTTCTTTTACTCCATTCAAAAGACAGTTAACTTCTTCAGTCGTGAAATTTTTTCGGGTTCTTCTTTTGTTTAAAGTTCTTCTGTCCATGTCCAGGGAACATATTTCTTTGTTCTGCAAATATTTATTTTGGTGCAATTAAAAACTATGTAAGTGTACATACTATTTTGCCTTTGGAAGCAACACATTATTACTGACAATACAATCTTAAGTAGTTCTAAAGAAATTATCACTTTGTCAAGACAACAGTGGTTCTTCAAGGTTTCTTCACTGTCACTCACTTACTGAAATACAGTATTTTTCCATGACATTTACTTTCATTTCTATCGTGCCTACAGAGTTTACACCATTAGTATGTTTAATCCTCTAGGTTTCTGATATTTCTCTACTATGCAATTTTTCATCAGTGCAGGAGAAAGCATACCTCCATATTCGTTACTCAGACAGGACTGTCACCTGAAAAATGCTTAACTCATTCAGGGATACATCAGTACCACTGGAGTAGAATCAACAGAGGAGTATCCTTTTTACAAGTTTCACTTTGCTACTGGTCTCCTGTTAAAGGTGACTTAAAAATAAATTATGCAATTTATAGTGACTTAGTTTGCACGTATTTATACATATGTGAGTCTATGATCAGGCTTTGCATAACTAACCTCATCCTTGCCAAGGGAATATATGCAATTTTCTTTTAAGTGCTGACATTCCTGTTTGCACATTTCTTTGAGTCTTCGTCTCTTCGAGTTAGCATCTTGGGTTTTTCTGAAAGCTAAGAGATTGTGAACAAGGCCACCTCTTCGTTACTTTAATTGAAATCTACTATAAAACTGAATAGAGTGTTGTAAAGAAGCATTTCTTCTGATTAACTTGAATATGTATATGTTGCTTTATTACTGATATCTCATTTTCATTAGATCTTTTTCTCATCATTGACTAACGCATGAGGATTACTTATGCATTGGAAGCAACAAGCAAATAATAGGGATTAACTCAAACATCAATAATACTACAAATGAAGGTAAAAAACCACACCTATTTAAATTCTTAGCCATCTGTCTCCAATAGCAAGCACAGGTGCTTTTCTCAATGCCCTGGCCTATACGCAAAACTTGATCTTTAAGTTACACTTATTATAGAATTAACTTTCTGGTAATACTCACACTTTTCATATGTAGGTACCAAGTTATAGTTGTCAGTCAACCTAGTATTTTTACTACATTCATCTCTATTTGAAGTATTAGATATGTTTTTTCTAACTGGAGTCAAAAGAATATCTTTAAAAAAAAAAACAAAACAGTAAAACATTATGCATCCTTCTTAAAAAGAAACACAAAACACAGGTAATGTGTTAGGAATTACATTTTAAGAGAGCCATACTACTATCTGATCTTGGAAAAAAGACTGGAAAATTCAGTTTACTTCAGAAAATTTTTACTTGTTAAAAGATAATACATTAACATAATGGTTTCTTGAGATAAAATTACTCAAAATTACTGTTTTAGAATTTAAGTACTGATTTAGAGAGCTGCTTCAGCCTACTTTAAAATTTCTAGTCAATCATAAAAAGCAGTATTGGTTCCTAGTTGATGACTGTATGACTGTAGTTGGAGTTCTGCAGGATGTACCCACAAACACCACATTCTGAAGAAAATTCTGAGTTATGTAAAAACATATATCTTGCAGTATAAGGAAAAAATTATAACCACTCTTTTGCTATATTACAGAATAAAATACTGTAAAAGATATGTACTCTGCTATTTACAAATGGAAAGCATGTTTCTATTTACAAAGGTTGTGTGCTGTAAAGAATACCAGTTTTGATGGGCAGCTGATGGTTCTGTAAACACAGGGCTCCTAAACTGCACTGCAGAAACTGATGGAACTTATATACACTTTTCCAACTCTACCTTGTTAGTAACATCCTATTCAACACCTCATGATACAGGACAATTAAACACATCTCCTGTGCTTAATTTTCTGATACACTGTTTTCAGTTACTTGCTCCAGTTTTGTTGCATAAGTTTAGCTATTTAGCACAAAGAGACCCAAGTCCTTAGCAGAGCTCCAGGCAGGAACAGAAACAGGTATCATAGGATAACATGACTATAACTGTACAATATATGGTGCTGAATCCAGGTACAGGCAACTCTACTGTGTTCTGATCCTGACTATAGCTCTACATTTTAAAAATGAATGCCACAAAACTGAAAAATAGCAGATGGCATGGAAGTAACCCTGACAGGGTTCAAAGCGGTATCTATCAAGCAAGTGCCAAATAACTTCATTGTGAATTAATGTGCATAACACAATTTCATTATTATGGAATATGCATTTTCTGGCCTATTAACATACAAACTTTTCACAGAATCCACAAAAAAAACCCCTCCTAATTCCCTCTCCACAGTCTCCCATGGCAAAGTCCTGCAGAAGAATTACTTAGACAGTAAGGGTTTTTTACATTAATTTCCAAACAAGTCCTTACTTTGGAAACTATACATTTTGTTCCTGCAAGTTGATATTTCTGTATGCGGTCTTTCTTTCTTCACTGGGGTCAGCAGTATTTCTGGAAAATATAAGACGGACACCAGTGCAAATGCCAGTAAGTAATAACCGTTTAATTGTCAAAACGCCTCCTTTAAACCAGAAAAATATAGGATGCACTTTTATTTAATTCATTAAAAATTAAAAGCTCCTTACATCCATAAGTATGTGATATTAGAATGAAATTACTTGTTATGATGTCATCCATTCGTTCACCCTTATTTCAGCTTAATATACTCCTTTCTATTAGTACTTGACTAACTGGCAAACAGGACAGTCTCATCAAAGCCTGTAACAAGGATGTATCACTACTGCCAAGAAATACACAAGATCCTCAAAACAGAAGTAGGTAGTTCAGATCTCACTTAGTACAAATCATTGGTAAATCAAATTGAATAAGTGAGTTTACAAAAGCAGGACAATCAGAATCAGACCAAACAGAATTTTAAATACGATTTAAAACAATAGTTACAAGTACTGAAAAAAAAATCATAATTACTCTCATAAGTTGTGTATCTGCTGTTGTTACAAACAGCCAATTTGCGAAGCTCATTTTTATATCTTTCTTCAGCTTCTAGAATGACTTTGTGATGTTCACACTGGTACGGACAACTTTGCAACATCTTGGTAAAGGTTCTACTATTGAAGGACAGTCCTTCTGCTGTACAACCTGGCAGAAAAAACAGGATATTTTAGAAACAGAAAGCATGAATGCCACAGAAGCCATCACAAAATCCAGCATATTATTTTGCTCCCTATGATCTACAATTTGACCTCCAGTTTTCCATATACATATCTCAAAAGAGGTTACACACTTTCATGTACCTTCTTGAAAATACTTACTCTTGTTTTGTACTTGCTCTCCAAAGAAAAAAAAGTGCTTTCAGCATGACCTATGGGACAAAGTTATATTGCACTTCATCTCCAGAAGTACTAGATGAGGCACAGATCCTCTACAGAAGTAAAAATATTACTGGGATAGGAAGAGAGGGGCCTCAGTTCCCTTTGCACATTTACCTAAGAACCAAAATATAAAAGATGTCTTTGCTACACTTACAAACTTTCTCTGTGTCGTAAGAGTTATCTGAATAAATAAGTCTAGTTTAGGAATTAATTTCCTCACAGAAAGCCTTCCTGTTCATTTTTGAGGACACACCTAGGGTGATTTACGGTTTAGTTATTCTCGGATGTTCTCACAGTTAGTTATGTCAGCTGAAGGAGAACTCTGGCACTGTGAGGAATGGTAAGAAGGGCACCAGTACATACCTGCAATATTCTAGCCTACAATAAAGCAGTGCAAAATCTCAGTTTGAATTTAGTTTGACAACTTGGATTCATGGGACTAAATGATGTTCAAAGATAGGTTGGGGGCAGGGGGGGCTTTTGGGGTTTGGGTTTTTTCTGGTGGTTTTGTTTTTTAATAAAGAAAAAACAGGCTTGATTACTAAATCCACTTACAAATCCTCAGTACCAGCAACATTCTAATAAGCTATTGATAGACCATGTTCAGGAAGTAGGAGGTGAGTAACTGAGGGCTGCAGTCATGGATTACTATAAAACTGACTGCCTGTACTTAATAGCAATAAAGGCAGAGAAAACAAAAGGGCTGCAGAATAGTTAGGAGGCTTAACAGTGGAATACATGAGGGAACTGAGCAGGGCTACATGTTTTTCCTCCCTCTTTCCAATCAATCAGAGAAAGGGGAAAAAACACATGCTCTTAAGTATTCTTGTAAGTAGTGTGTCATCTTTTAAGGTGTTATATATTCTGTTTATTAGTAAACCCACATTAAGACATAGACTGGAACATGTAAGCTTTACTTCAATAGTTATGCTTTATTTTAGGGGCAGAAAAAGGAAAGAAAGCAATTAAGACTACATAATATGTAATCCAATAGATGCATTAAAATTTCTGTAATAATCAGTTCACTCACTGCATTGCTGACTCTTTATGGCCTCAGGAAAAAAGACCTAAGATAATATTTACCTAAACATCTTAAATTTGCCATTTTATGAGATGCAGGTGTAGCTGAACTACTTTTTTCTTCATTGGTTATCTCTGAGTAGAGTGAATGTTGATCTAAATTAGGAAGGAAAAAAAAATACTTAAGAAAATGCAACCTGTCTTTGTAATCATTCACCAGCATACCTATATTCAACTGTATTTTCTATTTGTAGATTATTAAAGTTTAAATTACATAACAGCAGAAAACCCAAACGAAATTCCTCAAATTAAAGGGATTGAAGTTACTCTTTTGTAAATCCAGAATAATTACATTTAATTCAGTGCTTTTTCATCACTCTCCCAAAGCATACTGCTTCAACCTGAACACAGAAAAATAACCCCTGTAAATTCACCTCACTTAACTAAGCCCTATAAGCTTAATTTCTATTCGGAATCAGATGCAGAAAAATGTGATGTACTGGAATAGTACTTATACTCAATTTAAATATGTACAACCTGGAGATCGGCTTGGTTACCTACAAAGCGATCATTATGGCAAATACTAATCTAATGAGTAATTATAAATTTTATAAATTACCAGGAAACTAAATTATTAATAAGATTTGATCAAACAGATCCCAATTCTGAAATAAATGTATCAGACTAGGATCAATGCAAATCCGAGATACATTTATTTTAAACATGTTCAACATGTAGGAATACCTTCAGGCAGAAGTCACTCTAACAGGTAGGTTCTATCCCTGATCTTACAAGTGCAGAACAAAACCAGCATCCTTATGCATCTTCTGTTAATGGCTTTCATTGTTCAGCACAGATTGCATTCAGACTAAACTTAAAACATTTATCTGCGATATGTTCGTTTGAAGATTAAAATAATAAATTTAAAAAATAAAGCTAAAATACATATTAGAAGAAAAGTAGAATAAATATTTTCCTGGTAAAATTGTATACAATATAAAATTCCAAAACTATGCAAACAGTTAAAGGATATTATACGTAATGTACTCTGTCATCTAATGATGCATAACATCTGATAAAAAATAGTGATTAAAACACACAAAACTAATTAAAATCACATTAAGAAGAAAATTATCTAAGAAGGGAGTATGTTTAGCTATATGTACCTGATATGCATGTCTCTTCCATATTTTTAACAATCTGTGCCGGTTGTTTAAATAAATGTTCACTGGGACAAAGAAAATATGAACAAGTTTTTTAAAAAAATCAAACTTCATAACATATATTTACCTGTGAATTAATACATGCATTCTAAAGGCAAAACAGAATGCTCATTAAATACATAAAGCTCTAAAAAAATTATTCTAATTATTCCAAGTTACTGGGCTTGTAACATATAATCACTGTTAGACATCTGTCTACCAGAGACCCGTGGTTAGCATTCCTTGCAGAGCTGTTCAGCACCTCTGTTCCAGCATGTGGAATACAGTGCTTTCAAGGGATCCTGGGTTCCAGAGTCAATCGCAATTCTAATTCATGTAAAGATTAGTTAGCACACATAAAACTTTCACAAAGTCTTCAAAATACTGTAGCTACCACTAGATGCAGCAATTGCTCTAAAAGGTAATCGATTTTCTTCTTTTCTTACACTGATTTAACTTTTATGCAACCAACATGCTCTATGGTGATCACGCATTTTTCTATGTCATTGACTACTTCTGAATGCTGCAGGATCAAGGAGCCCAATCAATGGTTATGCTTGGGTAACTCCTCCCCC
>NW_020799113.1:7548448-7573148 GCF_003259725.1 Athene cunicularia
TTTGATCAATATAAGAGACAGCCCCCAATTAATTTCTTAATAGTTTTGTGCTTCAGAAGTCTGAATAACAAATAAAGAAGCTGTGTGAAATTACGCTAATCAGTAGCAAAGCAAAATTTAGGTGAATGTACCATGGAAAATATACCAGGCTCTTGGTAATTTCTGTGGTAGTTGCAAAGTTACAATATAAGGCATGCAAAGAAACTGCATAGGAGCAGGGTTCAGCCAGCCACATTAAAAAAAAAAAGTGGAATTCAAAAAAGGTAGAAACTTATTTTTGTTCACACTCTGTCATTGCCTGTCTTGAGGGATATTTCAAATATAAATTCAAGATAACAGAATCTGTATTTATCCTTTCAAGTTGCCTATAATTAACTTTGTGTTTATCAATAGGAAAAGATAATCATAAAAAGCAAAAGAGGAAATTAAGCATTTGTGTGAGAGCAAGGAGCAACAGGACAGTGAATGACTACACAAGGCTGTACCTGTCTTCCCATGCAGGGAAGCAATTCAGTATGAAGGGAGAAGAGCAGGGGCGGGGTGGTGACTTCTTCCCTACTTCATAGGCACTCCCAATTTTTGCTGAGCAGTTCTGTAACTGCTGTTTTCCTAGTACGTGCATAATACACAATTTTTTGTGGTTTCATCTAAAGCAATGGGTCAAATCTTTATCTACTGAATCAGTAAGGATTTTGAGGCAAAAACTATGGATGCTTTCTCATCACCATGTTGAAGACATCAGAACACGGCCTGTAACAGGCTCTCTATAAAATCCGTCAGAAGCTTACCATTCACAGAAAAAGATCAGAATCTTTTATTACTACAGTGACTAATCTGTGATGTCAAAAAACACTTTCACAGAATATTCTCTAGTGAGCCACCAAAACACGGTGTCTTTTCACTAGATGAAAGAGACATAGTAACAGACAATTTAAAAGGTTGACATTCAATTTGGAAATTACTAAAGAAAAGCAACTCAGTATTTCTGCTTAGGTGTAAGATACTTACCTTACTTGAAGAACAGACTGATTTTTTACACAAGCATTTTTTTCCTTTATACTGTGACTTTGAAGTACACTGTCATTAAGTGAACGTGGAATATGACTCTGTTCACTTTGTCTAGTAGAAGCATTTACTGGATCCATAGCATTCACTATTTTATTTTTCAGTGGAGAAGAATTTACAGATGTGGCAAGAACTTGATCATCTGACTTAAAGGTCAACTGTGGACAATGTACTACTTTATGTGTTCTTTCTGTATAAGGTTTTGGATCAGCAGGAATCACTTCATGGTATTTTGATGCTTCAATATTGGCTTCTGAAGATCTCTCTACAAATACTCCTCCTTGCACTCTTTCCTGTATTGAAAACACTAGTTAGCAACTATACAAGCTCTATAAAAATATTAAACCAACCTAGTAACAAGATTAACTAGGATAGACCAGTCTAACTCTGAAGGTAAAGCAAATTCCAAAGAAGCTTCAAAAACCCGACTGAGCTGAGAGCCAACAAGACAGCAGTGCTGCTGAAGGTGTTAAAGGGGTAATTATTAAGTGATAATTCCATGCTGAAGCAATGGATTTGCCACTAATACAAGGCACTTCTAGAAATGAAAATATTTGATTAAGATCCAGCTAAATAACTCAAAAATTTGCTGTTCCACACCCAGAGATACCAAGTAGTTACACAGCGTAAGGAAAATATAAACCAACTTTATTTCAGTTCATGTTCACATTTTTCATTATCATCTATCCTGTAATAGCTGTACAATCAAGGGTATTTCATGAATGCAAATATTATCATTATAGGTTCAAATGATTGATAATTAAGAATAAATCTAACTCTTGTTTCTCCAACTTAAATGATCTCAATTTTGCATAAAATCTGGTTTTATAATAAACTAAAATGCTTCATGAAAATATAGATGCCTGCATTCTCTGATTGCCCTACATACTTCTAACTCTGTATGACATACAGTCATGGTAAAAGTTGCAGGTTGTAGTTTCACACATAGCCAATGTTTCCCCTACTTTTCTAGCTGACACTGAAATTATCTTAAGGGTTTACTTTCATTTCTCCATAAACTCTGGAAAGATTTGCTTAGTTTTATGGTACTTTGGTAAACAGGCAAACCTCATCATGTTCTTTTTCAATCAAGTTTATTCTGTGTAAAATTTCTTTTGCTTTCTTCCAGTAGTCTTGCAGACTTCTTTTTCTGACTTGCATGTCCAACTCTTCTGCATTGTTCACTTTTAATAAATCATCATTTATTTTCAGGGACAACTGTTCAGCTTTATAAAATATAAAACAATATTAATACTGCAAATTTTATCAGTGAACACCTTAATAAGTATTTATTATATTTTAGTATGCTGAGGAACATCCCCAATAATTTCATGCAAAATATAACCGCTGAATAATGGTTTTTATATAACTTAAATTTACATGTAAATGTTAATACACTTCAAATATGAACTGCAGTTAGAAGAAGTAATCTTGCAATTATAGTTACTCTAAGCTGTTTACACAATAATGTCGTGCTCTAAAAAATTACTGTAATGGACTTAATCCTAACTCTATAGGTCCTTTACCTGTGTATGGGTGTCTTATTTTTTTAAAAAACAACTCCATATTGATGAACATTGAAAATCAACATGACTCCTCAATCTTAAACAAAACTCTCAGTCATGTTTCAGTACAAAAATGTAGATACATTGTTTTTACTAATTATCAATTGCATAATACCTTCCATGCTTTAGGGATTAAAGGACAAAATGTCTTTCTGTTTCATTGGTAGTATTATAAAGTAAATTTTAAAAAAGCTTAAACAGGATACTTCAAAATACACCCTACTTTAAAAACAAAGATCAAGATTTTTTTTAATATTGCAAAATAATTGTAGTCATGGTGATTTTGGGCTTCATGATTTACTTGTTTAGTCTCTATATAATAATACACACCCAGGAATAGAGTATCAATTGTGTTTACGTTAATATTTTGGGCATAATTTATAGATGGGAAAGCTTTTAGGAACTGGCCCTACATATAGAGGTTTCACAAGTGCACTATCTCAACATCATTGGAATTCTTACTTTTCTTTTTTTCTGCCTAAATGCCATGATGAGTCCATGGCGGCAAATATGCAACTCTTCTGCACAGAATTACGAAGCTGCTACAGTTAAAATAATTTAGAAATTCAAGATAACTTAAACATGGAAATCATCTCTAATTTTAAAAGCAGTAACAGTAAGCTTACTCATTTGTTTGCAGTTTTGCAGCACAAAAGTAGCAGCTTTGTTTAGTTCCTCATCCTGAGACTCGGTTAATATCTGAATCATAAGTGGAAGACCATTGTTCTGGAGCAGCTCACACTGGTTTTCTTCTATAATAGGACATTATAAAGGAAAATAGATTGGTTGCAGCCTCATACACCATCTTACAGTAATTTTAGAAACTAATACTTGTAAGTTGCAGGAAAATTCTGAGATATTTTCATTACAGATCCAAGCATGCTGTAATGACTTCCTACCCAGACAGCAGCAGCAGCGCTCTAGATCACGCAGGATGATCTGGCCATAGCTCAAAGTTCTTGTAAGAAAACTAAAGGAGGACTGAGACAAATTATATGATGGAGACCCAAACTCATTTAGTTGTTGCCTAAAATATTTGAATTATGGCTTCTCTATTTCTTTTCCTCTGGTATATACACTCTTAAATTATATATGCTACATTTATGTAAACCTTGAGATGCAGATATATCAAAAACTTACAGTTTGTAATTAGCAAAACACTAATAAAATTAGTATTTTAATCCTGGTCTAGCTAATCTGTTCCTCCTCATTAACTATGTAATTAGCTAAATTTTTTTATTGTGATCTCAGTCGCAGTATGTATTGATAAAACTGACAACCTTCCAAAAATAATTCTTTGTTGTCTAAACTTGATAGAACAAGGGAATCAAAGGATGAAATACGATTATCTTGTCAATGTCGACATATTAAGAGGAATTTTTATTCAGTCAGTTTATTCATATTTCTATTTGAAAGACATTTTCCATTAAGATTTGTTTTAAGTCTTCATGAAAAAGTGTCTTTTAAAAATATCAGATTTATGACCTACTGAACTAATTATTGAACTTGTTATTAACATTTAGAGGATGATAATCAACCATGATTTTTGAATGTAATCCCTTTTTCCTGCTTTTCTCAACATACATGAGAAACCTTACTTGGTAGGTATGTATTGTAGCAGTTTTCATGTCTGAATGAGTTTTACCCTGTGGTAACTAAGCCCAGCTCTGAATTCTTGCATAACGGTCTACTTTTTTTAAGTTCCTAAAGATACTATCTGTTAACAGGTTTTAAAATTTAAAGATGGAACATTATGGCAAACATTTTTTCCAAATGTTAATATTACATCATTTAATAGAATTTTCCCTCACGTTCCAGTCTTGCTGGAGTGACACCATTGAAGTAGTTAGCGTATGAAAACATAGTAGAAAATGACAGAAAGAAAAAAGAAAAAAAAAAATCTTACCACAAACTTCAGTACAGTGTCCAATTGTTAGAATAATACTTATTTTTTCTCCTGTATCCAGAATATCATTGGACAGCAGCTTCAGTAGCTCTGACACAGTGTGATATTTTGTCAAGACAACACCCATGGCAGCTATTATGTTAAAAATAATTTGAAGTAAAATAAACTAGGTAATAAGTATATAGGCATCATCCAAGTATAAAATGCTGTTGTTCAAGGGAACTATACCAACTTCTAAAATCCTTAGGCCTGCAAGGTCCTTCTCTTCACTCTTTCATTTTAATGCTTGAAATGACCACATCCCTCCTAGTGCAGTAACTCTGCCCATGCTGCTCCCCATATTCAACACTGCCCTTTCTCCCAAACTGTGCTCTATAGAGATGTGGCAGAAGATCTGATAAACAAAGGCTCTGCAACATGCAAGTTTTGCAGACCTCTGCTGAGTTTCTCCACATCCTTTATCAGCTCCAGAACAGAGCAAGAAAGATAGAATAAGGTTTGACACATAGTCTATCTGCCATAAAAAGAGAGAGGAATGTTTCTAGTACAGGGAAATCTCTTCCTTAAGCTGAGATCATCACTGCTAGTACATACATGCTGAAACCCAATCCTGTCACATATCAATTTCTTGAAACTAGGCTCAAAACCAGTGCAGGTATATGCTTTTAAACTCTTTTGAACTTCCATTAGTGAGCACCTACGGCAAAATCCGATAGAATACACAAAGATGTAATTAGGATAGTGTTATCTAGACAGTAAATCAGAGTAAAGATGCATCAGGCAGACATACCATATTTGTTCAGCTCCACACCCAAGTTACTAAAGCCTGCTCAAGCGTATGAAGCTTATTAGTTTAGGCATAGACATACAGAAACACAGCTCCAACTCCAGGATCCAAACTGATTCCCACACTCTGTTCTCAGTTTTACTTACACAAAGCCTCTAGCATCTTATTTTTAATTTTCAGTATAGTTTAAATTTCACTATGTTTATTTTAGTAACAATGGGAAAGCAACCCACCTCAGATGAACTGAATCATTCCCCACATATACATTTGAATTTTTTAAAATCAGCAGTATAGACTGGGATGTATATAACTTCACTGCCTTTCAGAATCCATTCATATCACTTTTCCACCAATATCAGACTTTAAAAATTTCATTTTAAATTTAGCACGTACAAAAAAAATGGTAGCAGTCTTTTCACTCACAGTCATTAGCAATGCAGGCATCCATAGTCTTTGTTACTACTACTGCAAGTTTTGTGCTTGAGTGACTCATACAGGAATCATGCATCAGCTTGATGAGAACTTTAGCTAATGTATCCAATCCTCCAACCGAAACAAAATATTTCTGCACGTATACTTAGTGGGGGGAAAAAAAAAAAAAAAAAAGAAATGTGTCTTAAATAATACAAGTTGCAAACTGTTCTGGCATTTTAACAATCATTACAATTTTTCTGTGCATGCATTAACCATTACATTTTCACCAGCAGTTGGATATATATAAATCTCAAGAAATGTAGTAATTGTCTTATAAAATAGCTACAGAAAACACATGGCCCAAATACATGCATACAAACAGCAAACATTATGCCCAAGTTCTACCCAAGTCATTGTTTTCGATGTAATAAGATGTAATAATGACTTATATTTGTAAAATACTTTTAATCAAAACAGCTTCCAAATAGTTTTTACCAGCCTTACTAAATGCAGCCAGTTTGTGGCTATTTGTGCACTTAAGCACAATGCAGTACAAGTACAGATGGTGGAATATAGTTTTCAGGGTAAAAGCTAGAAGAACAGCAAATGGATTTATAGAGATTGACAAAAAGAAATAAAACATTTAACTACTGACTTAAACTTATTTTTACAAAAGAAAAAATATTTAAAGCTTGTGCTGCACTTACAGTTATTTGCAACTGTGAGACCAACAAATGAACAAATAGGACGAACTATCTCAGGCTCCGTGCAACTTTCAAGCCACTCTTTGGCATATGGAAAAACTGAACAGCAAATGTTTTGATTATCTTCTAGAAAAGTAAAAACAAATAGCCCCAAATCAAAATGTAATGTGAAATTTCAGTTGAATAGTAAAAGTGAAAACAATCTGTTGTCACTTTGGAGAAATACTTTAAACTTTTTTTGCAATGTGAACAGCAACACTTACCATTCTGAGGATTGTTAACACAGGCACAGAGAGTACTGCAGACTGAAGACCACAGCTGATAGCACTGATTAATATTTTCGTCTGACAGATTGACCTCAAACGTGGAAAGAGTTGTTCTGTTAAGAACAATGCCGACAAGTCCCAATAGTCAAGCAAACATAAATCCTAAATAGCCCATCATTTTTGTTTGAACTGTGACGGTTTGTGTACCTGAATAGCTGTAGCAGAAGACCAATGCAGCCTGTATCTCTGACACAGGTTTGCCCACTTTCTAAAAAAGAACACATACAAGACTCCAGACACATGCAACTTGACACAAAATCTAAATGTCAAGTTTAACTTACATATATACATTCCATTTCCTAAACATATATCCCCCAAAAAACAAATACAAAATCACACCAACACATTGACAATAATGTTCCATTTCTATGTCTTTTTTTTTCTATACACTGTCAGAAACTACTAGTTTGCATTTTTTAAAAAAAGTATGGTTTCATTTGCAGAATTAAATCACTTTCTGCTATTTAAGGAAATCCCAGTGAGCTATGATCTACTTACACACTTCAGGTTCAGTTACATGCAAGCATTCATCTTTATAAATTAACTTTACCAAAACATTACTTAAGAGTGTTCCAAATTTCTGTACTGCAGTTTGGCAAATATAAAAAAATTGGTGTTACAACACAGAAAAAAAACCCAACTTACTGTTATTTGAAACCAGTACTAAGATGACATAAACAGACATTCTTTTCAAGTTCACACCAGAATCCGTATTAATTAAAAATAAAATGAGGTCTTCAAACAACGCAGAAGTACACAAAGTTTGTTGACAATAAACTGAAACCAAAAAATAGAAACCATTAAGTCCTAAAGCAGAAACCATTAAGTCCTAAAGCAAGCTATTCATAAACTATTTTTGCAATATAGTAACTAGAATCTCAGTTGCATCTAGTATGTGGTGAGTGGAGACAAAACAGGACTATAGCGACTGAGGGCTTCCCCCTGTAGTCAGTTCTACACCAACCAGGACCTAGGCAAACTTTGGAATAATCTGTGAGTCATTTAACACTTGCTACTGAGGAAGAGAAGTAGTACAGCTGTCTGGTATCACAAAGACATGCTATTCACACAAATCAGCAAGGTTTTTCTCCAAATCTGGGAATGGAGAGTGAAACAGTGGCACTTTTACTGCCTCTCACTCAAACTGGTAAACTTGTAATCTGATTTTCTGAGACAAAAAATAATGGAGACAAAGCACAAAAGTAATAACATATGACTCTAACTCGGTCAGAAATACAAATAATATTACTTATTATTACCGTTACTCTCTATTATAAATCCTAATGTAAATAAAGCTGCTTCCTTTACTATGCAATGAACACTTGACTTTGCAAGATCGTTTATAAACATCAAACCACCAATTTCTCGAAAATATTCACTTGCTTCACCTATAACAGAAAAAAAAAAATCAGCTTTTCCTTTTGTTCCTTCATAAAAAGAAAACCTTCCGAGATTTTATAACTTCAAGCCTTGTATCATTTAGATAGTCTTTTTTACCATGACAGCCAGCTTCTAAACATATACTGTGAACATAAAATTGCGCTGTTTCTATGGAAAAATGCTTCTTACTGTTTTGTTGACAAATTGAATAAATAGTGATCAAAGCCTCTTTCTGAGATTCAGGGCAGTCCATCTGATATTTAAGGCATTCAAGCAATAAGTTCAGGTCTGTTTTCATATCTATAGCAAATGAAAAAAAAGTAAACGGTTATCTTTTCTTTAATCTATTTAGTATTACAATAAACCTGCCCCCAAATTTTGTATTTTTAAAAAATAATCAACAGCGAGAAAGAATGGAGCTATGCCACTTTTATCCATCTATAAAATAACAAACACACTTAACCTAAAAAAATTCCTCTCCATAGTTTGTTATTTGAACATGATTTTCTTTGCTCAAGTAACAGCCCCTTTTTAATATTTCTGGCCTTTAATTACTAGTAACTGTTAGTAAATGTGATGCAAATTACTAAACATTAAATTTGCTATCAGAAGGTGCATTAATAATGCAGAACCATTCAAATATTCAGACTGAAAACACAGTTGAAAATCTGCAGAGTGAATGGGGAAAGAATCCAACAAAGCAAGGCTTGCTATATGATATTGAGTTACAGAAGATGTAATCACTTACCACAGCAGCTAGAATCTTGAATTAGGTTGTTTTCCTGGCACCTACATACAACCTTAAGTAGGTAAACCACTTGGGAAATCTGTTTCTTAGAATTTTGGGTGTAATGAAAATACTTATTTGATAATTATTTACAATACTAACAGCAGATACTGTATATTTAAAACACTTGTAAGGTTTGGGGTTTCTTAAAAAGAAGTTAAAATACAATAAAAATGTGGGTAAATATCAGAAAAAAAAACCCCACGCTTTGTGGTGGTATTATTTACTATTTGAAAGTTTGTCATTAGATTTTGCCTTTATCTGTCAAAAGATTTTGCAGCAAGGAAAAGAATGTTTCCCCAACAGCTCACCACCCCATGAGACACCTATGACAGTCTAATAATACATTGTAAAATTGATGCAGATAATAAATGACAACATGTATTAGGTATCTTACCACACTGTTTTTTCTGCACCTTTTGATCTTCCATTTTTGATAGTACCTGTCGTCTTGTTCTACAGTATCAAGGAAAAAGAATTTTCTTTTCTGTTTAGATTAACAGTGTTTATAATATCATATGCAGTATAAATTACATCCTTTTTCTTAAAATACACTCCACTTTTCTGGTTTTACACTATCATCTGACACACACAGTGTAATATGCTCTTGCATAGCAAAGATTTTCTTTGGAAATACAGTATTTTATAGTAACACTGCATTTGTAACTACTGTATTACTATGTTTTGGAATTTAACATTTTGCAGAAATCGGGTGATTCCATGCTACACCACCGTGGGGCACCAAAAACGTCCCTGTCATCCACTGACATCCACTATAGAACATTCAGCCTCCTATTGCTACTCAGTGAGCCACTAAACCATAATTGTGTTGTTTTATCGGTATTGGTCAAAACCAAAAACAATGAGCATGAACTGAGAGCAAGAGTTACTGCTTAAACTAGGAATTTATTTTAGTTCACCAAAGACATGATCACATTACATGAATGATGTAAACCAGAAAAACTCACAGCGTTGATTCTACATAAACCTAACATGCCAGCATCCAAGAATTAGTCGAGCAGAAGAGCAAAATGCAGGTTTGGAAGCAGAAAGATGGTCCCTTAACCATGCCCCAAGTCCCAAACCCAAAGAAAGGTTGATGGAAGCATCACAAGTAATCTATTTCAGTCTCTCAAAAACTATTTAGCTCCAGGTAGAAACTTTAACTCAGTGATTAATCCAGCTTAACAATGGAATTAGTTATCCCTCTTAAAGTAGTGCAAAGGCTCTAACAAATGTTAATGAAGACAGCCAGCCCTGCTTTCCATTTATTTACTGATTGCTCGCATTGTTCTGCTGCTTCCATTAGTTCAGATGCTCTATACACATCCTTACAGTAGCATTGGTGAAACATGTGATTTGAGAGGGAATGTTTAAAAACAGTTCATCTTCCTTTACTCTTTCAGAAGTGATCATATTATGCATTTCATTTTCTTGCAAATCTAACCCTGTCACAATACTGGAAAGCTTGCAATCTTCCTTACCTCTTTTCGTCCCTACTGATACCATCCTGCTAGCCCAAGAGAAAACAAAAACTACCTACATATTCCTTAACAAGAGAGAAGCTCTAAGAAACAGCTCACTTTGGAGCTAATTTCATTTCAGTAAAGTGCAATTAAATAGACACTTAAACAATTAAAGAGCCTTTAATGTAAGGGGGTTTTAACACTATAGAAAGATACATCTTGACCTTAACTGGATCTTTTTCTTTTACAACATACAGAAATACAGTACACAAAATATTACTTATAAGCCAGCCTACATTAAAATACAAATAGCTTGTGTTGTTGCATCACTCCACACTCCGCCTCGCGAAGCGACACCGCCCCCCGCGCAGTCAGCCACCACCTGACAGTGCCGGCACAGAGCGCAGGAAGAAGAATCCTCTACTACATGAATACAGCTGAGAACACCAAGCTTTCAGGCACGCACTATCCCTTCCCCTAATGTCCTTGCACTCAATAAAAAGTATCACAGCTTTCCCTCGCTCTTCTCAGACCCTCAGACCATCCCAGTTACGTTAGTCTTTTCCAATCTCTTGCATCTCCTCCCCCCTCAATCTGAAAAGCAGCTTTGATGAAAAAAATTCAGCTCAGCTGCAAACCAGGCAAGTCAATTTGTAAATGTAACTTACCCTGCCACACAACAGCTGCTGCTTTTTTCTTTGAAAGGTCAACCAGAACATTCAAGATTAAAAAAAAAAAAAAAAAAAAATCAATTTTGGTATGATTTTATTTGTCCTCAGGGGGAAAAAAAAAAAAAAAGATAAAATCGTTACAAATAAAATAACTTTAATTGGCAAGTAATAGAGAACAGTCCAGTCAGTGGCAGAACACCACACTATTTACAGGACGAAGCAGCAGCACCTGGTGGCAACAATAGCAAGATCTTTATCTACAGCTGGAAAGTCGCTGAAGTCTGTGACATCCCACTGTATATGTAGGTGTTATTAAAAATTACAAACTGCCCTGTAATGACTTTGATAACTTCCTGTGCAGCAGCTCCTGTAAAATAATAATAAAAAAAGATTAAACAAGGTAATTATCAGGTCATATTTAAAAAAAACATAAAATGTTATCTAGAACTCACTACACTAGAATAATTTCAGAAGTGCCCAATACAACTTGTAGGAGAAAAAAATGCCTTTCAGTACTTCCCACTATAAAAAACTGAGAAAGCTGTTACTTCAAAAGTCAGCTTTACATACACTTTGCTACATATACTTTCTCTCTCCATGTACATACACAGAGTAAAAATGTGAGGAGACCCATGCCAAGTTGTGACCTCTACACACAAAATAGAGAAGTTAAACTAAAAAAAAAATAAATTACGTGCAGTTAAACTATAAAATAAATTGATAAAATAAAGGATCACTGTGATCCTTTTGTGTTCTCCTGTAGTATGAAATGTTCTGTAACTTCTTCAGAAGATATCTTTACATATTTTTTCTAAAGCACTACACATACCAGGTTTCACTTAATCAGAAAAATTCCTACATCCACGGAGTATTTAATAAATTAAAAACTATCTTCAGCACTGCATGAAGCCAAATAAAGAAGGTAAGTTAACTGATATATCAATTCTGAGCATCTGTTAAAACATATTTAGTTTTAATAATACCCTCAGGTTGAAGGCTATTTATACTTAAGTGTATTGTGTTAAAGGAAGACATGTACCATGTTAATTTCAATATTACTATATTTTTTTAAAAAATTCAAAGTCTCTTTCAAGCATGTTATTTTTAAACATATTTTTAATGTCTTCTAATGAGATTATTTTTTATTTGGTTTCTTTCAATGACTTTAAACCCCTGCTGTGTCCACTTTTTCTACATACCATAGGTCATATGGAGAATGAATGGGAAGGATTTTGTTCTAATTCTACCTTTGACTACAGCCTGTGATAACAGTCTTTGCTCTGACAATACAAAGTAATTAAAACAGTGGAGATTCTGACTCAATTATTTACTACAGCAGGTTGTTTTGTCTCTGTATGGACCTTAGAAATAGAGTGACATTCCTACCTCCCATGAAGGCAGCAATAGCATGTGGCTCAGCAGCTCCATAGCGACAACTGAACAGAAAAGTAACAGTTAGTATTTTCAGGTCAGCTCTACTGACAAAGGGACACTTAAGATATTATACTTACAACTCATGAACATAGTCATCTTTCACCACTACAGACAACCCATGTTCTTGTAAGAAACCAGTAAGACATGATTTCAGTTTTCCGATATCATCTTCTACCTGATAGTTGTAGACACCTGGAAAGTAAGGTATCTGTTTCATCACAAAACTGTAACACCATACTCAATGTTTAATGGTTTAAATGGCAGTTTAAGTATTTTAATTTTGCTGAAAAGTTTTAAAGGCAATTAATGCATTAAATTATTCATACTAGACTAATTATAATTGAATATTCTGTTGATGCTACTCATGATGACAAATTACTGCATCGCTGAGTCAACTCATAATCCATGCAACCCATTTCAGTGGTATCAATTCAGACAAATTCTTTCAGTTCCCAAAGAAAAATTTTCACTTTAAATTTTCACATTTTTAAGTTATATTAATATGGAAACGAAACCACAACTAATGCTATATTTGAAGTCTGTAACTAATATTATAGTAACTATTGGATCTTTATATTTCTTTTGATGATGTTAAGTGACTCTGGTATTAACATACCTGGATATCTACCATGCTGCTTGTAAAATCTATCTACAGTCCGTAGCATCAAGTACAGCACTACTTCACTGTCTGGGTTATCCATCTGGGAAACTGAGAACAGCAAGAGAACTGCTTAGCTGGTACAGATGAAATGGAAAAAAACATTATGAATTACGGGAAATCAAGTATTTCCCATGTGATTAAACTGTAAAATCTGCAGTAAAAAGAAAATCTTAATGAAAACAATTTGCAACTGAGAATCAAAATGAGTCAACTGTCAGATACACGACTTTGACTCCAGACAAAACCCTATTGTATGTATTTGAGATAAACTGTTCAGTGAAGATAATCATGTTTTGACTCTTGACACTTGCTATAACAATAAATGGGATACGCCTTTGTTTTAATTTTGAGATTTGAAACATGCTTCATATATTTAACTGTAATTATAAAACAAGTCTTAAATCCCTTAACATACAGCTCAGTCTTTCTAAATACAACTACTTAAATCACATTGCGTATTACCATATTCAAGGAGCTTTCGCTTAAATTATAAATATTACAAAAATTATGTACACACAAAATGTATACACTTTGTATATTTTGTTCAAGACAGGACTTCTATAGGCTTAAACTTTGATAAAAAGTACTTCCAGCCTTTTTTTAAAATTTATGCCGTTCAAATAAAGTGCAATATTAAGTAACTAGTTTGCTTGTTCACATACTGAAAAGACAGGTTAAGAGGGGCCAAGACAATTATTCTTATATCTTTGGTCAGGTGAAAGAACCTTTCCAGCTCTGTCAGAAATAAATGAGGTACAGAAAAGAGAAGTTTGAAGAAAACGTTTTATTTATGTGTTATCAAAAACATCTGCAAGAAAAAAACCTGAAACATAGATCAATCTGTAAGGTTATTTCTGAACTTTCAAAACTAAATTTAATTCAACATTCTAGACTTAAAAAAAAAATCATACTTTAGTTGATGCCAATTATAAATATAAAACTGCATCATGAAATAGAGAGTGTAACATTTTTAATCACAAAACCATTTCAAGTTGAAAATGCAACTAGAATATGTGCCAAAAAGGAGCACTTACTGATTTCATCCTTGTTAAAAGTGTTTAAACCATATTCTTCAGACAGAGATCTACATCGAACCACTCGGAGAAAAGCTGAGTTGCTGCCTAAGCAGAGGGTACAGAAAGGAGAGCATGACCTACTTGAGTATGTCACCAGTTAATATATCTTTCTGTCTGTATCTTTGATGCATTAAACATGCAAAACTAAAACATACCGTAATTTCATTTAACACTTTCCTGCTTCTTCCAGCTTGCAATAATAAAATCTATTAAACTACATTTAGATCTATGATCACAAGTATTTTAGTGAAATACTTCATGCTTATTTATACTAGAATCTAAACGTATCTGCCATGATAATGTAACAGCTCACAACATTTGTAACTCTCAATTAATATTCTAACTGTACAGCTACAAGCAGGAAAAGGTGGTTCTCCAGTATCACCGTTATGAAACAACACAGTGTGCAGCTACTACCTAGCGCTCAAAAATGAACTGTGAGGTTCTCCAAACTCCCAGCAAATGATTTATCAATGCAGTGGCAGTGTGCTCTTGGCTATGTGCTTACAGGAAATTATTTTTTTTTTACTTACTTAGCCAGGCTGCTGAGTGGACGTGCATACATATACAGAACAGTCATAACCTAAAACGCTATCAGTAGTACTCCTCACCGCATCACTGTTCTACCTTTTCAGACTACCAGAGCCTGCACTCTGAAGTCAGTAGCACAGAATGGGCAGGAGTGATTCAATACTAATCACAGAAAGTAGAAGACATGGGCTACCTGTCGTTTGGATCTGAGAAAATGTCCCACCTTTTTTAAAAGCCAACCTTCATAGACTCACTGCTGAGAGATGCTGAACATCTGTTACTTCCACTGAAGATGACAGACACACTGCTAAGCACTTATTTTAAAAACTCAGATACTGAGTTATTGATTAATAACTACAGTATTATTCAAGAGTTTTTGATTATTTGATCATTTGCATAAACCCAGCAACAGATTCCAAGCATACTCACAAAGCAATTTTAATTCTCTCTCTGAAATAGATTCGGGTGCCTAAAAGAGAGAATATATTCATTTTAGTATATGCAATTATCAGATAATTTATATTTTCAGAGATACTAATATATTCATTGTGAAACAACTATTCATTCTGGTAAAAAAAAAAGATATCTTAAACTGTAAATAATATACCCCCGCATGACTTTTATATGACCAAACCAGAAGTGATAAATAAACCAAACCACGGATATTAAATTTCACTAGAACTTATTATACTTCAGCCTTCTGAAAAGAATTACATTAATTAAGGCTTCTCTTTTCCTATCTGTTGACTTACTTCTGTACAGAACATCAGGGTAAGAATATTTCTATCCTGTCAGAATGGCTGTATATTTGTAATTACCTTGCCTAGGGACTGCAACAATTTAGCAGCATGGTTACCCACAGCAGCAATATCCTTCTTTGCTTTTTCACGGTATCTGTTAATAATAAAGAAGTCTTAATAATTACAGCATAAAGCCATCAACTGTACAGGGAAGACCATTCCTTTTTTGCTTTATATTATTACTACAAACACTCAGAGGAAGAATATTAAGTAGCTTCAGAATAACAGCCATATATAATTAGAATGAAGTATTTAGAACTAAGTATCTAGGAAACTAGAATTTCTGCAACCAGGTTGACATACATATTGAGGAAAATAACCAAAGGCTGTTTTTAAGCAACAATTTTCTTTGGACAGCAGTAGCTGGGCTATGGGATGTACTATCTATAGGAAGGTCTTTACTAGATCTGCAACTAAGAAACATGATCAGTTACCACTCAATCTTAGGAAACTGGGATGCATGGAAGACTTAGGCCCTGGTTCCAAGCAGCAGATCGCATCTATACAGGGAGCAGACAGCCCCAGGCTGCCAAGCTTCCCTCACCCCTCCTCACCCTCGTCCCACATACACAGTCTTTTCTTAAAATAATACAGAAACTCATGCACTTTGTGAGGTCTGGAGTCATCACCATTTACTACCAGTAGTAACTATTCAGGAAAGAATTATATACTTACACATTTTGCAATTTGATAAATTTACTGGAGTCTGCTATCATATCAGGAATAGTGCCTCGGACAGGCAAGCTTCCTTGCCCCTCAGCTGCCACAAATTCCTTTACAGCTCGAGCCAAAACCCAGAAGGAGGGTGACTGCAAATGCACAAGAGTGTCACGTACACAAATGTTATTTATGATGCTTTTTCTACATTCAAGTATTTAATTATTCATTACCTGCTCTGTGAGATTTATGCAGCGATCATCATTGAAAATCTCTTCAATGCATTTTGGAATCTGAAAAAAAAAAATTGGGTTTGTATTTACTTGTCTCTTGATTTCTTGAATTATCTGAACACTTATTACATAGGCGATCCAACTCGGAGCGACCTCAGAGTTTCATAGCAAAATCTCTTCTGAATCTTACACAGTCAGTGCTTCTCAGATGCATTTCAAGTAGTAGCACTGCCTGAGAACAAGGCATTTGCTTCTGATCAAGATGAACGTTACAAACAAAATCTCACCTTATTCCCACCTCCTATATGGAAGATTTAAAAAAAAAGCTGGTAGCAGCATCAGCAAAAGGTACTACCAGTCCCAGGCGCCCATCCTACCTGCTAGAGGCAGAGCAACAAAAAGGCTGGGGAAGTGAAGAGGGGCTGCAAAAGTGTGTTTTGACTCCTTAACTGGTGCAGTTCAGTCTGGCACACCACCTCAAATAAATCACCAATAGTCTGGGATATGGTTTGAGGTGGCTCAGATGTCAGCACTAAGTTTTACCCTTCTACTTGCTTGGGAGGTTTAAAGTGATTGTCCAAGGAAGGATCAGCACAGCTCAAAGAAAAATGAAATGGAATCTAGAATCACAGAATGTGCTTTTACTTCATGCAGCTTTTGCGATTTACCATGGGTTAGAGATGAAGGAAATCAGAGGTCAATTCTAAGCCACGACTTGCCACTTCACGTGTATTTAGAACAATGAAAACTTCACTTTTACTGTTTTTAAGCTTAACCAGTTTATAAAAGGAATTTCGTAACACATTTCTTTAAGAGGAAAGTACCAAATCTGATAAGCCAAAGGTCCCTTACAACATTTCATTTCTATACAGAATAAATACTATAGCAAGCAGCTTCAATATGGCACAATTTCAACACATGGTTGCCGAGTCTCTCTCCTAGCAATATATTTGAATCAGACATCATCCACACCAGCGACTGCTAATTCTTTATAATTCTATCAAGCACTTTACAGTTTAATCTGTAAAAGAAAATCTGATAAAGTCTGAAACAGGAATACACTACTAATGAGCTCTGGTTACTGACTCATTCTATACTTGAATTCAAGTCCTCAGGAAGGAAGGGTTGCTTCCTAGCATGATCAAGGAAATACAAGAATTTCCATAAGTTACAGTGCCACCTAGTCTAGGTCTATTTTACTACACATTATTTCAATTTTAAAAATAGTACTAATCCTGTTTTACCTAAATATAAATGTTGCAAATGGAATTCCTGTCCTATAAGTGCCTAATAAGTTCCAAAAAAGTGAGACAGATGAAATGCCCTAAATTTTGTCATATAAATGTTTATTTTACCTCTGTGGTATTTAAAGCTGTGTTCACATTTTTTATAGCTTCTTCAAAGTTCTCCTCATCTTCCAGGGTCCCATTTTCATTCTTTAAAATACCTTATCGAAAAAAAAAAATTTTAAATTACACAATCCCCTGAATTCCATTTAGGTTTTATCAACAAAGAGACTGGCTTTGGATGTATTTATGGCATAACTAACCAGCAAAAACTGATTTATCAGGAAGACGCACCGATAAAACTAACTACATATACATTCTGCATACAATTAATTTTCCTGTGATGTTACACAGAAGCTACTCACCACAAAAATACCCGTTTATTTGTGTGAGAAAGAGTAAATTTTCAGAATCACTTTATTAACGTAGATGGTAGTAAAAAGGCAATTCAGCTTCTCCTTTCCATCCCCAGACATGCTGTGTTGGTTTTAGTCAAACCTGGCAAAGATTTATGTACCCACACTGCAAGACAGACCAGGAATTGGACTCCACTGAAAATGTAATTTAACCAAAGGTAATTACTACAGATCAGATCAGTTCCCTAGTCCAGCCTCGGGATAAGGACAACAGAACCACTCAGCAATCTGCACACAGGCCAGCTTTTAATGAGGAAATACCAAAAACTCAGTTAATGTTTTTATTCTACAATCATTTAAGATAATCTATTTCTATATCTTAAAAATGCCTCATTAATTTTAGCACCTGAAAAAGATATTAAGATTGAAACATCTGCAAAAATGAAGCCTACTGACCTACCAGTTACAGCATATTCAGTAGCTACATAATCTTTCTCTCTGTCTAGGCTAGTTATTTACAACTGCAGTGATTGCCAACAGTTTGGCAGGTCAAACAACCAACCAAATATTTGCAGTTAGTAACAATTTCAGCATCAAAAGCCACTTGCTTTCCTCATTGTCACTTTTTCCATGTTAAACATCAGTATTTTCTATAGGATTTTCTCTTAAGGCTTCTCCTCCCACCCAAACCAAAACACACTCTTGATCTTAAACAGCCAACAGTAAGAAACACTGTCAAACTGCGTTTGTAAGCAAATCTGAACTCTTAAGATCCACCTGTATAAAACAATCATTTAGCAGAAGAATACGCCAGCAGATTTTCATATGTTAACCCTGAAAGAACTTCTCACTATTTTTCAGATATTGCCTTATACATTTCTACCAGTACGACTAAGTTACTCCTAGGACATGTATTACCTTGCCGAATCAGTTGTCTGAAGGCTTCTTTTTCTTTGTAACTCTTGGGCAACTGATCACTTTTCTAAATTTAAAAACACAAAAACATTTTGTCTTTAAAATATCTACTACTAACCTCATTGTGTTCAGACTGTTGAACTCTTACGTTTGTCACCATTCACATACATACACTTGTATTTCAATTAGTAATTTTTTTAATAATTCCACCTTTTTTGTTACACATTGCCAAAATAATAATCTAGTTTAGAAAATACATATCTAAAATAATAATAATAATAATAATAATAATAATAATAGACTGATGACTTATCCAATTTGGCAATATACCTCGCTGAACCATTTTGTTAGATACTTGGCTACAATCACAATCCATGGAGTGTGGCTATGGTCCTGTAACAGAACAGGAGAGAAATCTTTATCAAGTTGAGGAAAAATAAAAATGGGAGACAAATTAAAAACCTATTTTAAACGTAAACTCCTAACACACCTTCCTCTATTCTAAAAACACAGTACATACTCCAGATTTTGATTCAGAAATAACATTTTCTAACTACTATAAAACAAATTATTAAATTATTATTCCTTTACTTAAAAGAAGGGTGGCTGAGCCAAGTTCTCCAATACTTTTCTGGAGTGGAACTTAACATTATGCACAAATACCCACATTGCAAAGCTTTGCAGCAGTAAGTAACCATAAAAACAAAAAAAAGGGGGGGAGGAATCAATCTAACAAAAGATTGAGTTGTCCAAGAATATTCCTTACTTTCCAAGATCCCTGCTTGCTTAAGATTTAAGTACATACTGTAACATTTGGTGCAGAGGCCAAAAATAGTACCTCGTGACTGATTCTACATTTGCCTCTGCTCAGATGAGACTCGGCACCAAAAAAAGTCATCTGCCAAGACATTTTCACAGAATCCCTGTTCTACGTCTGCATCTGTCTTGGAGCACATAGCGTACACCGCATACCAACCTTTTTGTCCATATGATCCAAGTCATAGGACTGAATGTGTTCCCTCAGTTCTGGAAACGGTTTGTCCAATCTCAGATCTTCTAACGTATTATCAGGATGGGATTCAACAACTGTGAAAAAAATTACACAACACGTTTCACAGCTTTATGTCCAGCCTTCAAAACAGAGCCATACATCAAATGCAGTGCATCTCCTGCTTGATTAACTGTTTAATTCTCAAAATAAGTGTTTTGTCTAAGTTAACTTCAACCTCAGGATAATCATTTTACTATTTGTTACAGTCCATAATTTCTATGCACTCTTCAAAGAATGCTCCTGGTGATGAACTGCAACTATATAAGACTTAAATACTAAATACATTACAAGTTTGGAAAAAAAAAAAATCAAAGTGACATTACACATTGTAGCATTAAACCTTTTACAAAAGTCTGAATCTCAGAAAACTCTAACCTGTATGTTCTTTGATAATGACTCTCATATAACCAACCAGTCCATATGTCCTGCAGACCAGGAGAGGAATGTTAGAATTCCAGAGAAGTTCAGCCAAACGCAGCAACGTACTGTAAGGAAAAACGTTTTTTGTTTTCAGACGTACAGAAGGACAACAGTTAACTAAAGTTAACTTGTACAAGTCGTTCATGAAAGAGAAATTTTCTATGAGAGAACTCTTAACATGATCACGATTCTAAGCACATAAGGCAATTCATTTCATACATGAGTTTACACTAGGTTAGAAATGTATTTGTCTGTTAGCTTACTTATATTTAACTCCATCCTCCCCAAATGCTCCAAACACCAGTTAAGCAAAAACTCCAGTGAGTTGTGAAAGAAGGAAAATTAAGAATTAGATGTGTATTGCATAAACATAATTTCCAGTAGGGGCAATTCCAACCAGAGGTTTTTGAATAGCACATAAGAAATACTCTTTATTCATTAATTCCTGCAAGGCATTCACCTAAGAGGCAAGCTGGTTCTCATTTCTGTAAGAGACAGTACCTCTAGCTCCTCTATTAAGTAGGGGAAGGGAGAAAAGTATGAACAACAGCCACTTCCTTACAAAAGCAAGATTTAACTACTCATCTATCCAGCAATGTCTTGCTTCTGGGGAGGCAGCTTGTCTACTGCAACAGAAGTACGCTCCTCTCCCTCAGCTTTCTCAATACTGACTGTTGTCATTTTTCATCTGTACTGTTCACTGGAAGGCAGCATGCAAGAGGCCTCTCGGCAGGAAAAGGTAAAAAAAAAAAAATCAAGAACTTCTGGTCCTGACAAAACTTATGTGGGCAATATAATTACATACACAACTAAAATGGAAAGAGCTATACAAAGGATAAATACATTTGCATAAATCTAACAGTATCACATTAAGAATACTTGTTATAGTGATTTTGGACCAGAAACAACTGTCACTATAAAAGAGTACTTGACATAGACAAATACACCTAGGAGTCAGGCATAGCTCTGAAATATTTTAAACTACGTACTAACATATAAAAAGGTCCACAGAAAAATGCCATCATTTACTACAACCTTCCTTCAGAGTCCTGTTTTGCAGAAGTTTTCCTGCAAGAATATGCCTGCAGTTGGAACCTGCTTTTACAACCAAATGCAAACAAAAAACCTTAGACGATTCTTTACCTTTCTGGTAGTTGTGTTGCAACCACCAAGTTAAACCGACTGAAAAAGGAAGGGTCATTGTCTAGAAGTTTTTCTGGGCTCTAAATTGTAGGGAAAAAAAACACAATCAGGAAACACTGTGAAAATTTCTGAATACACAGCAAGTCTGTTCATCATTCAAAGCGTTAAGTGAAAGCTGTAAAATTATGAGGAAGTTATAAAATAATGTTTAAAATACATAAATTGACTTTTTGCAAATAACCTAAGATCTTCCTCAAATGTTGTTTTATCAGGAAGCTACTCAAAATGTAACGCTACAAAGACAACAACGTAGCTATTATTTCCGACTGTTACCACATTGTATGACAAGAAATGTACAACCCATTTCGGAAAACAAACCTCTTCAACGAAGTTTCCAGAAACATCACTATTCAATTCTTGCAAGAGCTCAGTGGCACTCTGGGCACGATTCTGTTTTGGAACAATCAAAACAATGTTTAACCTCTTGAGATGTAATTTACATAGTATATCAGTACTATACATGCTACATGCTTTAAATTTAAAAAAGACTTCATCATAAGCTAGGATTTCTTATTCCAGGCCTTGCTTATCTGAGGAAAAAATAAATCCCTTAATAGCAGGCACTTGTTTGAGATCATTTTTAGTAACATCATTTTAAAAACAAGAATTACATGACAGCTATTTATTGATTTCCAAGAGTTACCTATGCCTTTAGTACTCTCTTGGTTTTGTGATTTCCCCCCCCCCCCCCCCCCCCCATCCACTTCTCTACTCTTAGCTTATTCTTCCAAAGATTTTATTAATGATATCCTGTTCATTTTTTCCATTCAATCTTGTCAGAATTGAGCTTATCATCTCACTTATGAGCAATTAAAAATAACCATGGGGAATTATGTCAAAGAATAAATAAGATTTTAACCTATACGTACATGTTCTTAGCATTACTCATAAAATTATGCTTATTAACCCAATACTTTCATGCTTTCAATACACCTAAAGTGACATTTGTTATCTCCTCACCTGGCCAATATGACTTTTTTGCAGAAAGAAACTGGAAAGGAGACAAGAAAGAGTTATATGTGAAGTTTTATCTTGAACAAAAACAACATTAAAGCTACATTCTGGAGTGCAGAATATGTTGCTGACTCTCATATAGAACAAACCAAGTTACCCCTTAAATGTCCTTTTCTTCTGCCCACCACTGTTATATTTTCCTCATGATCAGTTTCTTAAGGAAATTTTCCAATGTCTGAGCCTCAAATCTGAAAAATAAGATATGCCCAACTCCTCTAGAAGCCAGGATCACACTGTAGATTCTTTTTCACTAGACTAATTAAAGACCCCTTAGTACTTATGTCTTTATATAATGACATGGCCTTCCCCCTCGTATAACCCCTGCAAGTAGACAAGATACTTGTAGGTATCTACATGAAGTGTAGGAGAATGTGATCTAGAATTAGTAAACAGTTTTTTTAATAGGCTTTGTAAGGAGTTTCTTACCCTTTCCCCTGCTGCAGACAGCATTTCAAAGCTATCAAAGCTAACAAATGGCTATCAATCATGGTTTCACAATAATAAACTAATGAAAACTGAGTTATTTTCATCATCAAAATTACAGAAAATGCTGAAACACAAGTAAATCTTGTGTTGTCATATCTCAAGATTAAGCAAACAAGATACTTTAAAGTATTTTTATACTGAGTAGACCATTGTCTTTATAAACTTGATACATGAAACAAATAGACCTGTGAGATACAAAAGCAGCAGCTAATTAAAACTATGTAAAATCTTGCAGATAATGTCAAAATGACTGTGCACGCTGTATATGCCACAAACATCCAAAACTACAAAAGATTTGGAGAAACATACAGAGTACTGTAAAATTATTAAGGATTTTATAGGATTTCTTAACAAGTGTAGAGACAGAACTACTTATGAAACCCTGTTTGTTACTTCTCAATTTCTATCAGAAACTAGTAAAAAACCTACTTATTTCCAACATCTTCTCCAGAGACCCGATTCCCATCGACAATTGTAAATGAGCCAATACCTTGGAGGAAAAAAATACTATTAATAACTAGGCATTATAAAATTATCAAATACATTATGAAGAAAATCCAGAAGAGAGAGTTACTTACCTGGTAGCACTAAGTTTTTGAGTATTTCAGTTCCTGTTGCTGTTGCATTGATCACACAAACATGGGCAGATTCTAAGGCTTCTTGTCCATGGTCACCCCACAATCTGTATTGGGGTGGAAATGAAAACATCATGAAATTATTTTATTTCAGATTGTAAAGCCAATATAAAGAAAAAAAGTTAACCACAATTGGAGGCCAGCACAATACCTCCCGTCCACTGTTACAGGGGCTAAATAACAGTAATCAAAACAAGCTTTCCCTAAGAAAACCTACTGTGACAATCTTGAAACTTTCTAAAGAGCAACCCAATTTTGCTGATGTTTCACTTTCTCCACCTTTATAATCTACACGCAATGAAGGTGTGCACCTTTTTCTGTGATATTGAACTTTTTAAAAGCCAGCATGGGTCAAAATACTCTTCACAGTTTTGCCCTAAAACTGAATGCTCTTTTTCATACGATGAATACAGTTTTATGTTTTTTCATAATTTATAATCCAAGACACTGACACATACAAGTAGATGAAAACCAGTCTTGATGAGTTTGGTAATGTACTTAAGACATCTATAAAATAATATTCGGGCTGAAATCGTGACGTGACTGTACTGGGTCACAAACGCCCCACCGATTGCAGGCAGGCAGTAATGTTACTCTCTCTACCCGCAACAAATTAAGTAACTCAAGAGACACAGCAAAGCATTACTGCTACTAGTGCGACTGGGGAATGTACGCGAGCGTGTGAAAACGACCCCAGGCCAGACGTGAGGAATCGGCCGGCTCCCGGGCAAGGCGCCCTGCTCTCCTCCGGCTTTGCTCTTTTCTGCCTTCCCCCCGTGCGGCACAACCGCTCACGCAGCAGCTCGCCGAGCCCGAGAAGCCGCCGGCCCGACCCAGCCCGGTCCCAGCCCCCTTCCCCGCGGGCTCCCCC